>NW_026712703.1:629457-1258915 GCF_030625045.1 Achroia grisella
AATAAAGATGAGACGCATGCCTCCACCGCCCCCACCACCATATGAACACAAGAAAAAACTTCCAACGCATCTTAGGGAAATAAAGTCTTCAAATTATCCTACAAATATGAACAATATTCCGAGTGCAAGTAAAGTGAAAGATAATTGTGATTTGGACATAAAAATTATTAGAGAAAAAAGCAAGAATTTAGACTTGCCTCTCATAGCAGCGTTGTGTAATGATCGTTCGTTATTAAAACAAACTAAAGCTTTTGGTGCTCCAAAATTAAGTAAACAAACAGGTAGTGACTGTGAAAGTGAACGTAAGTGTGCCAAGTCTGTTCTAAACACCACCGATAACATAGAATTTAAGAATAAACAAGAGTGTAATGTAAAAAAAGCAGTGCCAGGTTCTCAAAAAAAAATGTTAATACGAAATCCTACAGATAAATTACCAGCATTACCGGGTTCCGATAGTCATACGCCTAGAGCAATGTCGAACACTTATGTTACCCATCCAAGTGTAATAAAAGTTAAAAAAAATCAATCAAGCTCATGACATCGGTAACATGTGAATCCTTCCAGTGCTATGAGCATCCTTCCACCGAATTTTATGCCAGAAAGACTGAAATAACATTCTATAAATAAGGTTGGTCTACGCTTGTATGTTTTCTCACATTAATATTTATTCATTACCTAATACAAGTAATATATTACGTACTAAATTTACCTTATCAAACCAGAATTGAAACCTACAAATGTAGACCTATCTTAATCATTATTTTAGGACGTAAATGTATCATTTTTATATAATTATTTATAATATAATTCTTTAATAATAACGGATTAAATAAATCTGTTGTAATACGTAACAATAATCTCATTTATTAGTTATTTAATAAAATGTTATCATGAGAAGTAATGTAAGAAAATCCAAACCAAAGCTGCATCTGCTAAATTTATTATGCAATATTATAATTGTTCTTCCCTTAGTTAATTCCAAGAAAACACATTTATTTAACCACAACTTTAAAAAGTTAAACAATATTAAAAATTAAATTAATTGTTAGTCTCAGTAGGATGGAAACTACGAATAACTTGAACAAAACACGTAACGCTACATCGGACTAGGGAAGTGTAATGTGAGAAAACTCTCCTATCATTGTTATGAACATTAATTGTATGGGAACCGACATCTTGTTTGGCGTACTATATCATTACTGCATCTGCTATCACAACTTCCTTTCATTGAACTTCCCTCAAACAACGGTTCCAAAGCAACATTATTTATGTAAAACTTTTTTAGCATTAGAAACATCTACATTTTTACCTATTACATCAATGTCTCTATAACACATGACAAAGACAAAGTTTACCTAATTATGTAAGGAACTGAGAACCTGGTTTAAATACTTTTAGCTACCTATGTGTTTTTTATATACCACGCTGCTCATCCTTTTGAAATGTAAATAGGTGGTTAATAATACTTAAGAAGGTATTAACGCAATTGTGAAGTGGCCTTTATTTATCTGCCTCCGGTGAGTGTAACAAGCCTTAGACGGCTACGAAGTAAATATCGAAAAATTCTGGCTATGTCAGTAAAGTAGGTACAAATTTCTAGTGTCTGACTAACCTTTCGGTTTCGGCCAATTTATTTGCAAAATCGAGGATTTTACCAGTAAATTAACCCCAAATAATAAACATAAATAGCCAAGTAAAAATAGTATTTACATTAAATTACGATAATAAATAATGAGGGCGATTATTTATTATCGTTCCCTAAATTAAAGACTTAAGTCTCATATTAATTAAATTATATCAAAATAAATATTATAAGTTACAAAACTATTAGTATAGGAAGAAAATCATACATTAATAAATAAACTTTAAATATAAACTTAAAGGCTATATACTAACAGACAGAAAACTATCTAAGTTTATTCCAAAACTGAAACATTCTGTTTTCATCGTAAACCGAATTTTGGTCGGACACTTAATTTTTACGATACATCACAGCTGCTATAAACATTATTGAAGTACGAAACATCAACAATTTTTATATTTAAATATTTTTGGATTTGTAAACATTTCATAAATACAAGTAATAACTCAAAATTTTAGATTGTATAAAGTATTTTTTTTGTTAACGGTCTCGGTTTCTAGCAGTTCCGCACAACGTCACTTCGATGGTTGTGGGTTCAAGTCTCGCACGATACAAACATTTTGATTCATAAGTATAATTATTCGAATTGGTCACGATGTTATGTTTTCACAAAAAAAAAATTCATCAGTTTAGTACCCATAAAACAAGCGTGCGTGAATTGTCCTGAGTTATTATTATTATTATTATAAGGCTGTGTTCGAGAACAATATTTTATTTACTTTACCTATTGTAATACAATTACAAAGTACCTCTAAGTAATCTGCTGTCTATTTGTTGATTAATTCTGTTACATTCAATCCAATTTATTAATTTGATCCTAAGAAACTTATTAATGTTAGTAAGAATAAAGTAATAAGAATTTACAATATATCATTAATGTGTACCATAATACCAAGGATTCTATAAAGTATTCGCTATAGAAATGTACTATGGTAATTAAAGACAATTTTAAATACTCGCTGTTTATCTGATATAAAATACTGAATTTGCATTGTAATTAATTAAAACTGAAGTCATTAAATAGGTTTAATAAATGATGAAAGTGTTATATGTCAACAACTATTTATTTCTTTAGAAATTATAATAATAATGTATATATAATATAATGTTAATAAATATACTAAGTACATAATACCTATTTGTTTCAAATGTGTACAAATGTATATTAAACTTTAATGATAATTTACATTTGGCTATTTATTTTTTCTTTTATCCCCTCATCAAATAAGCACTGCCATTTATAATACTTATATAAATCTTTGGTATACACTAGTTGAAGGAACTTTCATAATAAATACTTAATTTCTTTGAGGTAAAATATTTGCAAAAAATAACAGACATCAAATATTAAATAACTAATAAAGGCAAAAGATTTTCCATATTTTTTCAGATCATTTCGGTTCACATTTTTAGTAAAAAATAGAGATTACGCTCATTAATACCATAGGTTAACAATTAATATTAAATATAAAATTAATCAAATACATTGAATACAGGTTAAAAAATCTAGACTCTAGAAAAGCAAATGAAACCCATGTAGGTAGCTAATATGAAAACATTTAAATACAAATACTAAAAAAAATAGATTAATAATTATTTGATAATTCTTGGTTTACTTTTCTAGTTTCAATACTATTGCTGAATATGGCGGAAATGTTACTTCATCAAAGTACAATGTTTGACCTATAAGAGAAGCATTGGTACCAGATACTACAGTACCACCATAGAACATTGTGGATAAATCCGTTGTAATAGATATGTTTCCCAGATTTCCAACGAAGACACATGTATTCCTTCGGGGATACCATCGTTCTATCACAACTAAATTCTCTTCTGTTTTTCTTATTCCCATATTCTTTATTATGCTGCCTTCTTTGTAAATAGCTCTCAGATATATTGTAGGATTATTTAATCTAAACTCTGACAAACTTTTTATATTATGTATGTATTGATATCTAGGCTCTAAAAGAGACCGGGAATTCCATGGTAATATTCCAACATTTTCATTTTTATCACTATTTGAAAAGTTCATCATCACTAGATTATGAGTATATTTGTGTTCATGGAAGTCTTTCTCAGCTTCTTCTACACCGCCCAATCCTATCTCATCTCCATAAAATATGCTAACAGTGCCAGGCAATACAAATTCTAAAGCAGTTAATGCTAATGTATTGTTTACATGTTTTGTAGATATTCTCTCACTATATACATTGCCAATATTCCAGTGCACCCATGGATAATGGGGTTTGGTCCACAGAGTGCCTGTGATGACTTCATCTATTCGGTTCTTCAAGCCATTTATTCCATGACTTAAATCTAAATGGATATCGATAAGATCAATTCTTGACATCAAAACATTAAGAGAATTACCACTGGCTTTTTGCAGTGTTTCTTCACTTGCAATAAATATTTTGTTGTGTCCTATTATTTGTTTCCAAAATTGTAATGATCTTCCAAAATTCAGGTCATCAACAAAATTATCTAATTTTTTTAGATAAAGTCCATCAACATTGTTAATCTGGGTCCAATAAACAATTGCTGCTGTAGTAACGTCTGAAGTTCCTACCAGAGTATTGTTGGTAAACAAATGAGGTTGTGATGAGTTCACTATAGTATTTGAAGTAACCATTGATGATACTGGTAAGTCAAGTATTAGTGACATGTTTCTTTTATGGACCTCAGTTACTAAATCCTTAAAATCATCAACTGTACCAATACTTCTATCAATATTTATTAAAGAGGTTACATTGTAATATTGTTCTGGATAATTATTAGCCTCAAATATACAATTTAAACGAATTGCAGAAACACCTATGTTTTCAATGTAGTCAAGTTTTTTAATGAGCCCTTTAAGGTCTCCAATGCCATCATTATTTGAATCCTTAAAACTAGCTGGAAATATCTCATAAAATATTTTTCCTTGATACCAGGGGAGTTCTGGGTTACATACTCTTGGCATAGTGACAACCATTGCTATAATTGCTCCTAAACATGCTATCAAAGCTGAAAGAACAACCCATAGCAATACCTTTCTAATAATACCCCAATCCCAGTTAACAAAATCAGGTAGTTTCCTGTTGTTTATGTTGAGATGTCCATTGAGTTTGCAATCTTCAGCCTGAAAATGATATATTTTTATCATTACTTACATTAATGTAACTATAATGAGTGAAAACCAAGAATTACATATTAGGCTGGAAGATGGGAGATAATAGTGTATTTTTTTAAGATATAATATAAACTAATGTTATACATTTTAGATAAAAAAGATAATTAATAAATAATAAATCTTACCGGTCCCATTATCAAATCATCATTTTTGCTAAGGGTCTGATAATCCAACATACTGATATTATTAATGAGTTGAGCACTTACAGGGTCTTGCACAACTGAGTTGGAATCAGCTGATGAACTAGAATCACCACCTAATGCATCTGAAAATAAAATAGTTAAAATACTCAGTACTACTAGTACTCTAAAATGTTATATGTATAGGCACAATAATAGTAATATTACACACATTTTTTTTAATATAGAATGGGCCATCTGTCTCGGGCAACAATGTATTCTGATGATAATATCAGAATATACTGCACTCCACTATTGTGTACCATTCCATATTTATCCACAGAGTGCCTGTGATAACTTTATCTATTATATTCTTCAAGCCATTTATTCCATAGGTACTCCACCAGTATCCACTACTAGTGGACCACAGGATGAAGTCAGGTTATTTAATCCATACATCATAAATTAAACATAATGGTTTTCAGGCATAGGAATACACCTGTAACAGTAGATTGCAAGTAATGATATTACTACTAGCCATTTTAAGGTTTTGAAAAATACTGAAAAGATACTATACAAATAAAATATGGCAATGACAATGTTGCTTATCCTATTCTAGAAGAGGCTGGTTAGAAGACATCCAAAACCCACAATGTATTAATACTATAATAACGTATAATATAGACCCATGCATTGAATTTAAGAATAACCTTGTACTTAGTACACACCTGCATTTTGCAAACTTGTGATATTGCCTTCATCATTTATTGGTAAAAATGGTTGTTCACTCATTTCCTCTGATAGTGGATGTTTGAAATCCAAAGGTGTAGGGCTCGGAGTGGTTGGTAATAAAAGACACGTTGACGACTTTACACCTCGCAAATAATCCAAGGTGTCTAAATCTGAGCCAGCAGTATTGCTACTATTTTCTGGTAGGTCATTCATTCTTACTGGGTCAATTTATTGCAGGTAAATAATGTAGGTACTTATTAAACTGAGATAGAATGAGACTCGCACTACTCCACCAGTTAAGTTTTAATTTAAGTACAATAGGTAATTGATTCATTCTATGATTAAACTCGATTTTATATATTATTACAATTACGTATAATTAAAACAACACAAAAAATCAACTTCAATTTTCTTGTATCCACAGATCAAAAAATCAAAGTGGTTTTTGGTATTTTCGCTCATATTTTATTTGACAACTTGTCAATGTCAATGTCTAATAAATAGCAATATCACATACTTTTCGTGTCACAAAATATCATTCATTTTTTCATTTAGTTTTAGTTTGTTCTTTCTACTTATTAATTGTAATTGTAGTGTTGTTAATTGTATCTCTTCTTATAAATTAATTTATGTATTAAATATATACTACTGATATATACTTTCAGTTTCAGTGCACGATCAAATTCATTCCCTAATATCAGTGTACTGTAACTCTTATATTTATAAATATTTTTAATTCCTCGGCATATTCATTACAAGACACCGATATCTACGGAAAAAAGACATATTTTATTTACTTATTTATACATAATTAAAATTCATATTACATCGCCTTCCTTTATCGGTGGTCGCCTGCTGGAAATTATCGTTAAAAAATTAAGTAGGTACAAAGTAAAACTGTTACTAATTATGATTACCGCAAGTAAAATAATCAAACCTACAAAGACCTCCATAACACTGCATAGTGGAAATCCTTATGTACTTCAAATTAGAAACACTTCAAGATACAGAAAAATTCGGGATGTCAACTACCAGTACATTCAACAAAGTAAACTGCCAACTATGCACTTTCAAAAGTCTTTACCACGGTTACCTATACCGGATTTATCCAAGACTGGTGAGCGTTTCCTAAGGTCAATAAAACCATTGCTAACTGATGATCAATATAACCAATCTGAACGCCGTACCTTAGACTTTGTAACTAATGATGGAAAAATATTGCAAGAGAAATTGATAGCTAAAGACAATCGTTGTAAAAATACAAGCTATATATCTGAATATTGGTTTGATTTATATTTACGAGATCGTGCCGCTTTGCCTATAAATTATAATCCATTGTTGGTATTCCAAAATGATTCTCGTACTGCCTACAATGACCAGTTATTAAGGGCTACAAATTTATTAATCAGTGCTGTGAGATTCATGTCATCACTGAGAGAACAAATCTTAGAACCTGAGGTGTATCATTTAAATCCAAAAAAAAGTAACACTCAGACATTCAGAACTATCACTGGACTTTTACCAGAAGCTGTATCATGGTATGTAACTAATACTGCAGTGAGCTGCTTCATTATTTTTTTGTATTAATTATTTCTGTTCTAGATCTATTATAATATCTATCTTTATTTCATAGATATAACAGATTTATTTTTATTTTATTATTCAATTAGACAAAATTATTTTATTGAATTTAGACTTAAAAAATATACTTTACACACTTCATTGTATATTTATAACTTATTTAATCTGTTATTTATTTAGTGTAATTTCAGTTTAGAAGATCTAGAATCTAGCAATTCAACGACATGCATAAGTAAATTCCCAAATACTCTTTGTAAAATTACAACCAAAATAAAGCATTTGTTGTCATCAAAACTTATTTATGGAAAAGGAAAAAAAACATGTTATAATACTTTATTTTGTTTAGTACTAAAACATACATTATGTAATGATAATTGATATAATGTAATCTTTAGGTATGGTGCATATTTATTTAAAGCATTCCCTTTGGACATGAGTCAATTTGTTGGGTTATTCGGTGGGACACGCCTACCTCAATTAAATAAAGATAAAATATTTCATGACCCATCAAGTAAACATGTGGTTGTGCAGAAAAATGGAAACTTTTATATATTTGATGTATTTGATGCTGATGGTAAGTGTATATAAATTCCATTTATTAAGTTCTTTAATCTTTGTTTATATATTTTGAAATAAAGTTCCTCAGTAATTGTTACAATTCAAATCATTTTCATCACATTTAGAAACTAGACTAAATTAAGTAGCTATAATCTGTTCATATTTTATTGCTGTTTTTAGGGAACATTTTATCACCTTCTGAATTTCTGGGAAACTTAAGTACTATCATCAAGGATGATACTCCAAAAGCAGCCCATCCATTAGGCATTTTGACATGTCAAAACCGTGATGTATGGGCAGAGCAGCGTGCACATTTAGAATCAACAGGCAATCAGGAGAGTTTGCGCAAAATAGATTCAGCAATATTTAATTTAGTACTAGATGATATTGTGATACAGGACGATAAACACAAGATCCTCAAACATTTTCTACATGGTGAAGGGACAAACAAGTGAGTCAAATTTTTAATATATAATTATTGATTACGAAATCTCTATCTGTTGTTTATGGACATGGCTTGTTAGATGTGAATTAATCTTTTCTTATTTACAAATATATACATGGCCCTTGCAGATGTCATACTGCCATAAATTCACTAGAGTGGTTATGGCAGTGGTATTGTAAGTTTTTTTACAATATCAAGGTGCCTTGATATTGTAAATGAAAAGGGATACACTAGGGAGTTCGAACAAAATGTAAGAATTAAATTAAATATATTATATTAATCAAATAAATTTGTCAAAAATGTTTTTTTATAAAGAACTGTCTAGCCAACAAATACTCATTAATATAGTGTTACCAATGAAAATTACTCAAGTATGTACTTTACTCTTTGGATATCTACCTTTTTCTCAGGCCCTTTGCATAATAAATATAAATAATTAAGCAGCAAAATTGTTGCCTTTGCCTTTTATTTAATAATAATAATAGCCCCATTTCCCGAAAGTTGGGGTACATTTGTTGTTTTACAAAATGTCCTGCAACTCGGTGTGCCTTTTGGCATAAGCCTCCTCCAGCTCTCTCCACTGAGCTTTATCTTCCTCAACCCTGTTCCAGAACGGTCCCAGAATCAGGTTGATGTCATTTTTCCATCGTGTTCTTTGGCGGCCCTGTCTTCTGCCTTTTATTTATTTTTTATTAATAATTCCAGATGGTTTGACAAGTCCTTCAGCCTGATTGTAACTGCTGATGGTGTATCTGGAGTGAACTTTGAACACTCGTGGGGCGATGGGGTTGCTGTACTCAGGTTTTTCCAAGATGTATACAATGAAACCACATCTAAACCCTTTGTCCATCCAGACACCAAGCCTTCTGACAGCAACATAACTGTTAGTAAATTAGGTAATTAATATAAGTAATTCTTTTCTTTAACGCTCCTGCACATATCAATTGTGTCAGCTTTGACTTTCTTTTAAATAAAATGGGAATTTATATTTCTTTAGACATAGAATTTATGCCGAGAACCTAAATACCAAAAGTAAGCCATTATCATCCAGGATGACTCTACTTTTATTTGTATTTTATTAAATTTATTTTTCTCTTATGTTTCAATTCTGTTTAGTTCATGTTTTTTACAATGAATTGACTTTTTTGTCTGATATGCAATTTGAGCCAAGAATAAATTTAATTCAAGGGTTCCACTCACTGCCACTCCAGCATTTATTGAGTGATTCTGACCTAACATTGTATTTTATTTTGTTTGAAGATTTCAATTTGGATGACAAATCAAAAGATTTCATAGAAATGGCAAAGAAAGAATATAATCAATGGTGCGAATCTCTAAGTATTGACTACATTTTATATGAAGGCCTTACAAAAGAAGCATGTAAAAAATTTAAAGTCAGTCCGGATTGTATTATGCAACTGGGATTTCAAGTAAGTATAAATATGAAAGCCAATTTGTATAAAGTAACACTCATATTATCCTAAAATGTGTATATTTATATGCAATTAAACTATTGCATAATGCTGAAACTAAATATTACTAATATACTATATTATCTTAAACAATTCAACAAATATAGCTAATATAACGAAGATGAAAATAGTATCCAGATGTAATAAACTGGTACTGGAAACTCGAATAAACAAAAGGCAAATGAAATTAATGTTGTTGAAGTAATTGATACAAAGTCATACAACTCAAGGTCAGAGTTAACAACTACAAAATATTATTGTGCCCCTGTAAATGTTATAAATAATGTCATGTAGACCCTAATAATCTTCCATCCATTTGTATTTACAAATTAGTGCCATAGGAGTCCAGATGTGTTATCGTCTTTATTCAATAGATAAATCCATATGTGTTTTATCTTTTCTAGTAATAATTTGATTAGAAATAGATGACCGTTATAGCTCTTAAGCCACCCTAATTTCTCAAATTACCTAAAACTACCCAGGTTTTACGTATGTCAGTGTTACTCATTACTCAGTGTTAAATTAGTAGTGTTAGTATGTTTTTATATATGTAAATTCTGCATGTGTGTTGTAATATTTATTAAATGACAATGTTTTTAATTTTATTGTTACAAACGAAAATGGCAAAATTCGAATAAAATGAACTTGAACCAAGTTTATATCATATAACGCAAGCATATGAGGATTATCTTTATGTTATTGGAATAACGTTATTCCGATGCTCAGTCTTGATTTTTTAAAGGTGACAATATGCTGTGATGTACACATGCGCTAGGAAATTCTTCTGATGCCCGACTGTATGCGATTATTTACAGTGCTAGAATGGATAGATTTACTATGGATGGTGAAGAGTATATTAGTATTTGTCGGTAGGTATATAATAGTATCACTGTAACTATTTAATTTATTATTATTCAGGCTGCTCACCATCTTCTTCGTGGAAATTACGTTGGAACATACGAATCCTGCAGTACGTCTGCTTTCAAACATGGCCGGACTGAAACAATGCGACCATGCACTGAGAAGACTAAGGTAATGCTTTAATCTTTACATTTCTAAAGACAAGGTATGTAAAATTATGGTTAGGTCATGTTATCCCCATAATATCTTAAAAAGAAGTTATTAAAGCAATACTAAATTCGCCAAAGCGAAATAAATAATCAAATTATTCTTAAAAGGATCTTTCTCTCAGTTTTGCAGTGTACTTAAAGGTCAAGAAAATTCTTTATTGGTCATGCGTACGTAGTCTTAAAGTATTGTTCGTAAATATGTATAGATAGATGTTTAAAATTATATATGTCCTCTGGAGATTGAGACAATAATAGACATTCAATGAACGCAACCTGTTAGTCTGTTTGTCTTTGCATTAACAATTTATAGAAAAAAAATCCTATGTTATTCGTACAAACTTATCTAAACTTTAATTAACGATCATGTTGATATCAAAACTCCTTTGTTTTGACGCGGTTCCCTGACCTTTACTATTGACATAGATAAATAATTCTATGAGCAATCTTTTTTCTTTTTATATATATATATACTGAATACATTCAATTACAGTAACAGTTCTAAAAACACATACTTGGCACATACTACTATGATATGAGCACTTTTGAATAGTCATATTTTGTGATTCTACCAGTCATTCAGAACGCGGACTTATCACAAGAAAAATTATCTAGTATTTGCGTGTTGCTCAAATAAATGTTGTATATATTATTCGTGAATACAAACTGACAAGTAGGATAATAAATAAATAGTTACTTGCGTAACAAAATAAATCAGTCATACTTATCAGAGCTGACCAATCTCTACAAGCCCATTCACGAATATAACGGGTGAGTCAGTTATCACTAGGCTGAACCATATTATAAGGAGGTAAATGACTCGCCGACCACTCCACAGCCTGTCTGGACATTTATAACGTATACAATACAAACATATTAACAAGGAGGCATGCGACAAGCAACATAGAAACCGCTACACTCTTTTCTTTTGTGCAATCCGATAATATTACTATTGTTCTACAAAAATATTACATATTATCATTCATAAATTCTTCAATTTTCTAATAATTTTTTTTGTGCCAGATTTAGAACAGACTCAATCAGTTAGCTTAGCTTAACTAATACCTTACTTAAAACCTTACGCAAATCCCATAAAACTATATTCTATTATATTTTTTACTTCCAGGAATTTTGCGACTCACTGCACCTCAATAAATCTTCTAAAGAGGAGCTGCGAGCCATTATGCAAGAATGTTCGACGAACCACAGTCAACTGGTGAAAGAAGCAGCTATGGGCCAAGGTTTTGATCGGCATTTATTTGCCCTGAAGAAAATAGCTGCGGAAAATAATTTACCAAGGCCAGAATTATATGACTCATATGAGTACAAGTACTTGAATAAATCCATATTAAGTACAAGCACACTGTCAGCGCCGAGTGTAATGGCTGGAGGATTTGGACCTGTAGTCAAAGAAGGTTTCGGTATAGGGTATGTACATTGCATTTCTTTAAATAATTTATATTTATATGCTTTAAATAAATTATAATTAGACTTACTGTAAGCGCTATTATAGAAAATAATAATAATAATAAACTCTTTATTATGTACATCGAAGAAATACAATAAGAAAAAAATAATAAATAGAAAATCAAGAACAACAGGTGGTCTTATCACTATAAGCAATTTCTTTTCCAAATAAAAATATACTTTTCCATGATTATATTTGGACCGGACAATTCTCTGCACTGTCTATGCTTGATACTGGTAGAAAATACCGCATGGCTTTAAGTCTGCCAAATGTACAGTGTGCATTAAAGTTATAAATAAACATAAGCATATGCAGCACCATCTAGTCTCATGATTACAAATGTATGTTGCGAGGAATCGCTTCCATTATATAGAACCTCTGGAAGTAATGCTGTACTTAACTGCTAGACTAAGGTTAATTTAACATACAGTTTTCAGAGATCATTTCTCCTTGCCAAAGCCACAATTCAACAAACTATTCAGTGTACGCGATGTCTTCGCAAATTTCTAAATTATTACAATATTATATGATTTATTTTTGAAATCGGTAAGGTTTCGGTACTAGTTTCGTTTAATACCATTGTTGTCACGATTGAAATATTTTTTCATAGAATTAAAACTTATATTGTATTTAAATAAAATATTTAAAAATTGTATTGCAGATACTCAGCCTTTCCTGACAAATTGGGTGCCGCAGTAACTAGCTACAAACACTACAATGACAGTTCACAATTCATCGAAGCCCTACACAAATCGTTTGTTGATATCACAAAAATTTTATCATGTTAACATAGAAAATATTATTTCTACATAATAAGAAACTGTTGGTTTATAAGAGAAAGTAGACGAATTAACTATTTATTTACACTTACATAATAATTTAATAAATTAGATTATGATAAATATATAACATATATAAATTTATCACTATAGTCAATGGGTATGTAGGTAATAGGGTAAATATAGAATCATGGGATTGTATTTTTATATAAGCTTTATTAATAATTGGGAAAAAAGTCCAGGGTAATATTTAAAGGATTATTTAGCTTTCCTTGTGAGTGCATTATTACTACACCACCAATATGTGTATATATGGTATTAT
The DNA here is from genome assembly GCF_030625045.1 of Achroia grisella. Taxonomy (NCBI): domain Eukaryota; kingdom Metazoa; phylum Arthropoda; class Insecta; order Lepidoptera; family Pyralidae; genus Achroia; species Achroia grisella. Next base: position 642,812 of record NW_026712703.1, read on the forward strand.
GTAAGGATTAAAGAAGTTTTTTACCACTTATACTAAGCGACATACTTGTAATACAAGCCAACATTTTATTTTTTAATATCATAAAAAAAATCACCTATTATGTAAATAATGCATATGTTATATATCCGTCATATTCATTTTGGCAAAAATACATAGTGTTATATTAGAATACATAATGTGATATATTAGCAGATATCATGTATCTGTGTATGACTGACAATCTCGAATAATACAGCATAATTTGTGAATATAAAATTGATTTTTACCTTCATAACGCACTGAGTAGACATTTAACATAGATCTTTAGTAATTTGCGGTAATTTAAAAATAATTTGTTTTCAAATTTCGTCCTATGTTGACAATATCAGGTAAATTAAACTAATTAACTGTTGAATAGTTAAATCATTTTCTTTCTCGTGGAAAGATTAACTTGTAAGTAACAGTAATATTTTTACAATGGGGTCTAAATTATAATTAAATTATTAGATTTAGTCATCGTATATTATTGCCTGACAACATTTGTTTATTCGTAACTTTTTATTTGTAATCGAATGATAATTGCTAGTTGACTTGTAAGTAATGGTGTTATATTTTTTACAATGGGTATAATTCTATTCTATAAATAAATTATTGATTTAAAACTTTTATTTTATTTTGTAATACCTACATAATACATACACAATTTGGTGAGCCAGTCACAGATGTCTATGGTTGTCATCACTGGGTTTAGGTTTAACAAAATTAAGTCTTTATATTTTATTGTAATTGTTATATCGATATACTAGCTATGAAAAAATAGCTAATATATGCATAATATATTTTAAACTATGTTAGCAACTTACTAGGCTATTAAAATTATGAAAAGATTATTTTTATTATTGTTATGAGAAAGAAATTTTATGACCAAAAAGACTTCGATGCCTTACGGAAAAAAAACCTAAAGGATTGTCACGTCTCGAGACGTACACAAATCGAGTGGATTATACGGTACTCCGCCTATTGTGCATAGAACGTGTGCAAGTAGGTTGTCTCTGGTGCTAAAGCGACTTTTTTCGGTACTGGTAAATTCCCGAAAATTTGAAAGAGGGATTTGGTTAACTCTATCCCTTAGAAAGGAGATCACTCAGATCCGGCTAAGTATTACAGACCACAGCCTTTCATCTTTTTATACTCAAAGATTATGGAAACAATTGGCAATCGTGAACTGCTACGATAATTGAAGAACAAGTTGATTTCTGAATGTCAGTACAAAATTTGCAGAGGTCACTCAGGGGATGGTTATACCTAATGGGGGAGTACCATCCAGTCAGAGGGCCCCTTAAACCATCCTCGTTTTATCATCTTCCATTAATGCCACGCCAACGTATACCATTAGCAAGCGGGTGTAATTTTCCATATTTATCCATTCCAAAGAAATAGTAGGTATTCCTACTTACCTAATTCATATTATAAATGTAATAACTGATCACAAAATTAATTTTATATTCTAATTTCGTTTATGTTTCTAATGGCAAACAAGCTAATGGTTGTCTATAGGTATGTATGAACAGTCTCAACGACATCGTACCGTCATACCCGTGCCCGTGGATACCCTTTATTCTAATGCGTCGCGATTCTGAAGAGCCAGGGTTTGTAACCTGTGACCTCAATTTATTTCCCTTTCCATTGTATCCATACTGTATATATAGGTATAGGGTAGGTAGATATTACGTATCTGCGCATTGTTACTATAAATAACTACACCGTGTTCATAACTTACGTAACGCCTATCTGCGGATGCTGTCTATATTATTAGTAACATCGTTCGAAATAATATATATATATAGGTAGGTACCTACTATCTAATATTAATTTTATATAATATTTTATTTATACATACTATTTTAATAGGTAGGTAAGTGTATAATTAATGAAGAGTTCATCCCAAACCACTACTTGGCCAACAAAATTGATAGGTATGTAATTTTCACGCTTCCACTGTTTAAACGGGAGAGAACCATGTCGGGTACTTAGACATTATTCAACAATAATGGACTGTTATAGAATGAATAGTTAGGTACATAACGTGATATTATTAGTATGTCAATGAGTCGAGATTTCTGTATCTGCAAATACAATGCCAGTTTTTTTAATTCACAGACGACTGTTATCGATTTTCCCGTGTCCATCTTGTAAAGGGAACATTATTCATAGTGTGCTACATTCTAAGATGCGCATCATCATATAAAATTGATAGTGATAGTACGTCCCCACCGCCTCATATGTAGGTTAATTTACTTACTAGTGATAGTAACTGTAGTACTGACTAGAGAACAGTGAAAACTTAGGGCAGGTAGATTCCTTTCTGTTATTATACAGTATAACAAGATAAGCAAAGGACAAGTAACGAAAAAGATATAAGTTCGTAGGTATTTATAGCAATCAAATTATTTTCAACCATCTACGAAGATAAAACGACAAATTATTTACAATCTACCAGTTTAGTCAAAATTTAGGAAATGTGAGAAAAGCGAAGGAAAAAAATATTTTGTTTCAATAATCTGTACTTGGCATAGCTATCTACTTTGCTAACGACGTATGGTGTTTTTTCGCTCAGACTGCGAAAATGTACTCTACACTACCTTGACCGATTTTTTATTTAATTTATACCTATAGAGGGAAGGACTATGGATAGAAATTCAACTGTATCCATCTACGTTTTCACTATCTCCTGCAGCGAAGATCTTATGCCATACACAATAGAGAATATTTTGACTTTGAGAACAGCATTACAAAAGTTTGTACTACTGTACGCAGAATCAACAACGTTCCAACCTACAATCGCGTATCATGTAGGTTGAATATACCTATATATATTTATTTACTTTAGTTTGTGGACGATAAATGATTGATTCTGTTGTTGTACTTGTAAATTTAATAATACAGGACATATTGAATTTTTCAACAGCTACTTGTTAGCAACACGAAAAAAGATAAAAATAAAAATTTCAATAGGTTTGTGTGTATTAGTGTGAAACATGAAAAGGAAAGGAACGGCGGTTATGCCATTTTTGCATTGGATGTTTGCAAATGTGAAAATGTCAAAGTTCATCCTTCTTCTCACGGTGGTTGTGTTGTTTTGTGACGATAAATTCTAAATATTGAATGAAAATAGTACAATTGAGAAGAGACACTATGTGATATTGTGAAATAATAATAACCAGTGTGAAATATGTTTTAATTTATCAAACTTTTAATGTGCAAGTGCATTTAAAATCAAGTTTTACAGGTAATTATTTGAACGACAAATGTCATCAAATCAATTAAATTACCCAATTGTTTGAATTTTTTTCTATGTAATAGAAACATATTAAGTAATTTATGAAATTTTCATAAATATTGCAATCCCATTCAGTATATTACATTAATATTACTATTCCGTTCACATTTTAATTTATATCCAAAAGGATCAATAGACATTTAGGATTTTATTACAGTAATTTAGTCATTCGTGAACAAATTCCTTCTAAATAATATAATATAATGAAAATAACAGCAGACATCGATTTTTCAATAAGTTCTTTATAAATTTAAGTAACTATCTCAATCTCATAATCATAGAGTTTCAATATCTAAGGCGTTCAATACTAGGTCATCAGAATAGTGATATTTCATACTTTTGTAAACAATTTCTTTAAACTTTATAAAAAGAACGTGAGAAATGCAGGTGTCAATTATATTATAATGTATGTTTTTATTGGTTTTCTTTATAAATATGTTTCTTTTATTATTAGAGATGAGGAATAATTAACATTTTGTTATTTGTTACCTCTTTCATACAAAAATATCACATACCATATATGAAATTTTCTTTTTTCTAAACTATATAGTCACAACCTCAAATGTGGTGGTAGGTGTTTTTTTAATTTACCTTAATTAAATAGATTAACAATTATTATGTGTCAACAAATTTATTTTAGAGCCAGGCAAATAATACAAAAACAGTATCCATGTGTAGCATTTAAAAATTAATGAGAATATTTAACTTAACATAGGATGGAAGGGAGGTGAAAAGGATGTTGGTTGTGGGGTTAGTGGTGCACTTGTTGGTAATTACCATTTAAATATCAGATTAAAAAAAAGAGCATAGTTGATTATATTTGTTAACCAGTTATACTTACTGTCCGGCCTACACACTCACACAACTTTCGTAAATATGGAGGAAAGGGGATTGTTAGTAATGTGGAGTAATAACCACATCGCCAGTAATGTTCTATGTCAGGTTGATCTCCACATGGTTCCCCCTGGAAACCATTGTGACAAATTCATGGTGAATTTACCATGATGAGCTAACTGACCTGACCTCATACTCATCATATCATCCACTGGTGCCCCACCAGCACAAACTGATTAGCGCACATGTGTGCATCATTCCACTATCATCCATAAATGAACAAGCTTTCATAAATATATTCTTTACAGACAAAACTTTCATATATATATATACTAGCTGTCCAAGCAAATATTGTTTGCCTTTAAAAAAAAAAATTTAGGGGTGGACTACCCCTAACATTTAGGGGGATGAAAAATAGATGTTGGCCGATTCCCAGACCTACTCAATACGCTCACAAAATTTCATGAGAATCTGTTAAGCCGTTTCGGAGGAGTAAGTGAACAAAAACTGTGACACGAGAATTTTATATATAAGATTATATATATTATAAAATAATATTCAGCTGATGACAAACAAATATTTATAGTGCAAACTTGGAAAGATGTTGGATTACTTTTTATAATTATAATTTTCATCAACCCTTTTTTCTTAATATTATATTATTGTTTAAAAATATGAAGAGAGAAATAATATGCAGGTCTATGCTATATTTAAAATAAGCATAGATATTTAAGGTATCATTATGCCTGGCATCATTATATCAGGGTATCTTATCTGAGTTAAAATTTTACAAATATATGCTCTGACCATATATTTCTAGAACTTTACACAATAACGAAGCTAAAGGAAGTATACACAAAGCAGATACATAATATTGTGTACCTGTATTTATGAGTCATTAACAGTTTTAGCAAGTTTGAAGGTTGAAAAAATGACTATGGCCATCCATGATTACTAAATATTAAGTATAGGTGTATTTTATATTAGCTTTTTTAATAAACAGTTATATGGGCAATGGGTTGTATTTAAAGGAATATTAAGAGTGAACTTCATCATTGTCATCAAACAACTAACTTCTACTAGCAAATTGCTTTTACATTAGTATGAGTCCATAATAGTATATATGTACATAAATACATAGTTCACTATATCAAGATGATAATGAATATCACATGAAAATTTGTTTGAATTGATTAAAATAATTAAATAACTAGGCTTAAATAAAAAAGTATGGTACCTGGAATGATAAGGCATACCAATGGTATATAGCTGGTTATATTTTGCCATGTTAAATAGCATATTCCACGATCTGGGTAATGAATGGTAATAAATAACTATGTGCCAAATTGCGTCTAAATCAACCATTTTTGCATGATTGAGCAAACATACATACATTCTCATCTTCTTTATCTTTTATCTTTACCTACTCTGTAAGAAGATGGGGCTAGTTTATCATATTAATTGAATAATGTTATCTCATAATTCAATCCTAAATGAAATTTCTTTTGTTTCAGATAATGTATAAAATGTCAAGGAATGAATAAATAGGTACAAGATGCTTATAAAAGAGTACAGAATACCTCTACCACTCACGGTAGAGGAATATCGGATCGCCCAACTGTACATGATAGCTAAAAAAAGTAGGGAAGAAAGTTCTGGCGAAGGAAGTGGTGTTGAAATTCTTGTTAATGAACCTTATGAAGATGGGCCTGGAGGTAAAGGCCAGTATACCCAAAAAATATACCATGTTGGCAGCCATTTACCTGGTTGGTTTAAAAGCCTACTTCCAAAGTCTGCCTTAACAGTCTCTGAAGAGGCTTGGAATGCCTACCCATATACTAAAACAAGGTATACATGTCCCTTTGTTGAAAAATTTTCATTAGAAATAGAGACTTATTATTATGCTGACAATGGCCACCAAGAAAATGTCTTTAAATTAAATGGAAGTGATTTAAAAAATAGAATAGTCGACATAATAGATGTTGTTAAAGATCAATTGTATGGTGCAGATTATATCAAAGAAGAAGATCCAAAATTATTCGTGTCACAAAAATGTAACAGAGGCCCTTTAAGTGACACATGGTTGGATGATTATTGGAAAGAAGTTCAAGATAAACCTCAACCTCTTCCAAATGGAAAGTCACTTATGTGTGCCTACAAACTCTGTAGAGTAGAATTTCGATATTGGGGTATGCAAACAAAATTAGAGAAATTTATACACGACGTTGCATTGAGAAAGACCATGCTTAGAGCTCACCGACAAGCTTGGGCTTGGCAAGATGAATGGCATGGTCTCACAATGGAAGATATTCGAGAAATAGAGAGACAGACACAATTAGCTTTGCAGAAAAAAATGGCGGGTGAGACCAGTGATGAGTTAGATGTTTCTGAAGATAATTCGAAGTCACTTGCAGCAACAATGAGCAGTTTAGAGAAAAATGAAGATATACCAACACCTATGGTTACAAAAAAGAATACTTCTGAAAAGCGAGTTCAAAAACATTTAACCCCCGAAGGGACACCGCCATCTGAACACAAAAGTTCCAAATCAAATCTTAGATCATCTTCCTCTGGTTCAATAAAAAGTTTGCAGGCACAAGTCGCCAATTGGCGAATGGAAACTTTAGTTAGGGAATCGGAAACTGAAACGGGTTCTGAAGATGAGTTTTATGATTGTGAATCATCATTTAATAAGTGGTCATCGTTATGTTCTCTTGATGAAGCAGATATCGATATATCTCCAACTCAAGGAGAACAATCCCATGAAGACAGCATATTTAATCCAACATTTTTGAAAAGAGTTACGTCAGAAAGAGGTTCTCGAAGATTGCTTACTTTACAAAGCCACCAAAGTATAGATGGTTGTCCGGATACTCCAGTGCATAGCACTTGTCCAATTACTGTACTGATATTGGTATTTCATGCTGGAAGTGTTTTAGATGCAAATGTCGATATGACAGCTAAAAAATCTGATGTAACAACATTCAAAGGTGCATTTGAGTCTGTAATGCGACAGCATTATCCAACATTGGTTGGTCATGTAACAATAAAATTAGTTGCGTGTCCTTCTGTTTGCACAGAAGCCCTTGGTGTTCTTTCTACTTTAAGTCCATATAGTTTTGATTGTTCTCCATCATCTCTGGAGACGCCATCTCTAACTAATGATCTCATACCTATTGGTGCTATACCATTAATTGCTACATCGTCACTTGATTATGCTGAATCTGTAACAAAAACAATAAATTCCGCTAATGCTGTATTTAATGAATTTATTAAGTCTGATGATGGTAAAGGATTCAATGGTCAAGTGTGTATTGTAGGTGATAGTATGGGATCGGTATTAGCGTATGATGCACTTTGCAGAACTTTACAGTATCAATCGCGTCATGATAGTGAAAACAGTATTTTAGATACTGAAATTACCATTCCTAGTGACCCTACTGACCACTATTTAAATAAATCTCATTTACAAGCACCAACACCTAGAAGAAGATCTTCTTCCACTAGTGAAAATCATGTAAAATTTGAATTCGAAGTTAGTGATTTCTTTACGTTCGGTAGCCCTTTATCGCTTATATTAGCGTCAAGGAAAATATCTGATGATAAAGCACGTGATATTATAAAACCCCCTGTTCAACAAGTATTTAATTTATTCCACCCTACTGATCCCGTTGCTTCGAGATTAGAACCTTTACTATCTGCAAGATTTACTAATTTACCTCCCATAAACGTTGCTCGTTATACAAAATACCCTTTAGGTAATGGTCAACCATATCATTTGATGGAATTAATTCAAAGTCATCCTCAATTGTTTGGGGACCATCTACAAATGCCACCAACGCCTGTTTTACGAAGACTTTCAGAAGCATCTGTTCAAAGTACAGTTAGCGGTTTGGTAGATAACATTCCATTAATTACAATGAATGCTTTGCAACAAAAGTGGTGGGGATCTAAACGATTGGATTACGCCCTTTATTGTCCAGAAGGTTTAACAAATTTTCCCACAAATGCTCTACCACATTTATTTCACGCAAGCTATTGGGAAAGCTCCGATGTCATAGCTTTCATACTACGACAAATTGGACATTTTGATTTAGCCTTGTATGGTCATTCAGAAGATAAGGAATGTCCGATATTTAAGCCAGGACAAGAAAGAGAGAAATGGATGAGGAAAAGGACATCTGTAAAATTAAAAAATGTAGCTGCCAATCATAGAGCTAATGATGTAATTGTGAAAGAGAATACTCCACAAACTTTCATAGCTAGATTTATGTATGGTCCTTTGGACATGATAACGTTAACTGGCGAGAAGGTTGATATCTATATGATGAAAGATCCCCCGGCTGGTGAATGGACACTGATGTCCACTGCAGTTACAGACAAAACAGGAAGGGTGATATATACATTGTCAGATAAGCAAAGTGTAGGTTGTGGTATCTATCCAGTCAAGGCTGTAGTTAGAGGCGATCATACCAGTTGTAATTTCCATCTCTCTGTAGTTCCACCACAAACGGAATGTGTCGTTTTCAGCATTGATGGCTCTTTTACAGCAAGCGTTTCTGTTACTGGTAGAGATCCGAAAGTTAGAGCTGGCGCTGTAGATGTAGTGCGCTTTTGGCAAGACTTAGGATATCTTATCCTTTATATTACTGGTAGACCTGATATGCAACAGAGAAAAGTTGTTTCGTGGTTAGCTGAACATAACTTTCCACATGGATTAGTCTTCTTTTCTGATGGATTCTCGACTGACCCATTAGGACATAAAGCTGCACACTTAAACAGCCTTATTAATGATCATGGAATTATTTTATATGCGGCTTACGGTTCAGGGAAAGATATAAGTGTTTATCATCATTGTGGGCTATCCCCAAAACAGATATATGCCATTGGCAGGATTAGCAAAAAGTATGTAAATTTAGCCACTACTTTGAATGATGGATATGCATCCCATTTAGCGGATCTGAAACTACCTGGTGCTGTCAGAGCTGCTAGAGGCAATGCTCGGCTTCTTGTACCACGTCGATTACTGGCTCCAGTCACCAATAACACTGTTAGTCGCAATCGACGTTAATTGCTTAAGTGTAACCCGTTTTCTGCTGTATAGCACGCTCCTTTTAGTGTTGTGCTTGTGATTTTAAAGTGGTAATATTTTTCTGAAGTATCAAGTTACAAACTATGTACAAATTGTTCTAAATATCTATAATACTTACCCGATATACATTATGAGATCGAAAATGTTTAATACCAACATTTTATATGCGTTGTAGAACTACATACAATGCTGTGATGAACAAATGTGGTTATAAATTCGTAGTCACTGTGTACCTAACTATTGGTAATTTAAGCTAATATATTGCTTATTTATTAACTGTTTTGACTTACATATTTTAAGATCTTGTTACATCTCTATTATAATGATTAATAATAATCGAGCATTAAGTATTTTAAATAATAATATTATCGATATTTCAATACATATATGTATGAAGGAAAGTGAATCTCATTATCATCATGAACAATGCTTTAGTATAGTAATTATTCGATGTATTTAATCAATTGAAGCCCTACTCGTATTATTTTATTCTGATATGACGTTTATAATGTTAATAAAATTAATGACTATTAAGCTATTTTGACTGCTATTTCGAATTTTACATAGAACCGAATATCTATAATCTCAATTGTACTTAATATTTTATAAAAGCCATTATAGTGGCTACTATTTAATTTCATAAAAATAAATGTATCAAAGTACAATAATTGTGTCTGATATTGTTTATGCAGCTACGTAAATTTTAAATATAAATTAACTATACCTACATACCTCTTTACTAAACAATATTTTCTATTGCTATTTAAAGTATATCTGCTCCTAATCAGAAATCCCAAGAATACTTTACTTAGTATTAATTAATCTTATGTGTTTACATGATATTTGTTTATGTATCTTATTATTGTTATATACTGTAATGGCTAACTAACGTTTGAATTTTTTATGACTTAGAACGTAAAGGAATATTTTATTATATGACAGTGCTACAAGAACATACTAAGTCTTTGGTATTTTGTAATCAAGTATACAAGATTTATATGAATCCGAATCGACAAAACATATTTTAGCGAAACGATAAAATATGTTTTGTCGATGAATTACTTTGTCTTTGTATTACCAAATATATAATATAATTCTATTTCGTATACACCTACGTAGAGGTTCAAAAACTTACCTAATTTTGACTTAATAACGTAAGTGTGTCTTTATGTACTTGTAAATGTTTGACATTAAATTATTTAGACCACGCAGTTAATCTTCCTAAATTACATTTTAATGACCGTTCCGCACATCACATTGTATATTATATTTATTTTGATAACTTATATCAAGCATTCCCATACTATATAACTCATTTGGACCTGCGTATATAATTTGGAAGTCCTTGGAGTAGATATTTGCACGTAATGATAAAATACCAATTTGCACGTACTCTACGATTTACAAGGCACATGTCTAACGAGAACGAGGCGCTTATGTAACTGTACCTATAACAAATGCGGTTGATAAATATTCCAAATAGTTGAAAATATGCCACCCTCTGCGCTGATCTTTATTTGTTTAGATTTCTATCGCTTTACTTTCGTTTTAAATATGTAGTTGTATTAATAGTTCCCTAAGTCATTTATAAAATTGGCAATATCATGTTCAATTTTATAATTAAAAATACCTATTATATCGTATAAGTATATTATTATATAAACCAAATATAAAATTATTTTTCTAGTTCACCATTTTAGTTCTCCGAGAACGTAAAATAAGTAAATTATATTAATTAAATAATATATATATATATATTAATAATCGTTGTAAGTACATTCCTGTTTCAGAGATATTTCTATTGTTATGATATAATTGTGGTTATGAATTTAATTATAGCGTTAGATCGTAGTTCGTGGATAATGTAATTTGTATTTAAATTAGAAAATTAGTAGGTACTTAGCATTGAATTGCTAAAACAACATTTATTTTTATGTCATCACTTCAATGAAATTGTAAAAGAAATATTTTCCTTGTCTTCAATTTAATTCGAAGAATAAGTGTATTTATTTAGTTAATATTTTTATCATTCTGAATATAACGAAGTAAATACAGTGCCATATTGTATGCACGCGTTATCTACAATATTATATATGCAAACATAGACATATGCATTAGATTAGTAGCAATGTAATATTTCTGTTTATTTTAAAACTACAGATGTAGATACTTTTAACTATTTTTTACTTATTCTGTATATCACACGAGTTAATCATAGTCATACACTTTGTTTACGTTTCAATTGGCACGCTCGATATTGAGTCGTATCTACATGCAATATGTGTCACTTCCTCTCCCTTACGGAGCAATTCTGGAAAACAGCGAGTGCTTATTTTATGACATCGTATAACGTTTTCGTTGTGTATTTATCGAATTCTATTCCCCATATATCTACTACGTAATTCTATTCGTCATGTATCTATTTTCGTATCTTTTCTTAATTTCATCAGTTCTCGATAAGATATTAAGCTGTATACAAAGATTGACATTTCTATCTCTATCAAAATGTTTGATGTCTCTCAGTGGCTGCATTCTTACATTTTTAATGTAAATTTATAGATATTGCCACGGTTTGCCCTATAATCTTTTATGACGTTCTGTATACAATGACGGCATCTTATATGAGTGTTTTATTGCTATTTGGTTCCGATTGGTGGTTAGCAATAAATGCCAGTCATCATATTTACTTTGCAAGTACCAAAACTTGCATTGAAGTATATATGCCTATCCTTCCAGTTCATTAAAATTCTTGGAAATTAAGTAAGCAACCTTGGACAATACTCTCGGGAAATTAGCTACCGAACATAACTTAGATGCCTAATATATTTAACAGGAGGGTAATTTGGATGTCGGTCCTATATTACCAAGTCGGTAGTAATCCGTGTAACGATCCCTAAGCTACACAAGCCAGAATATAGGATAAAACTGCAACCGGACCTTGTGTGGCTTCTCGAGGCCGGCCTCTTATAAATTTATCCGATTGCCCATGATTCACTTCAAAGACGACGCTCGTATAAATATTATTAATAATCAGAAAATTTATAAACATGTCTGGAAAACTGGTCTGTGCATCTGTAAATCAAGACTTAGATAAATGAGTCAATCTCGTTTGTTAATGTTTATGAAAATGCATACATCAAACAAAAAAATATTATACCTACTCGTATGAAAGTAAGTCAAAGAGCTGAACAAATTTTGATGAAATTTGGTATAAGGGTTCTGAATTCTGAACATTGATTTTGAAATAATTAGAATTTGTTGTGATCACATGAAGGATTTAAACAGATAGATTTCTACGTCTTTTTCTGTGTTATTATTGTAGCTAGAATTAATAGGGATAGCAAAGACAAAACTGGCAATTGACGAATATAATCAAAGTTTAAGAATATTTGTGTAGTTCTCAAAAACAGTCTAGTACCTAGTTATTTAAGGATAATATTTTTTTAAGATTACCTTGTAGGTATTATATGAATGTACTAATATAGACAATTCAAAACTTTTCCTAACTATTTTTCTAGGTTCTGTAGGAAACTGCCAAAATATTATAATTTGTCGATCTACTATGCGTTATGACACTACATCAAAACTTGTAGTATGTAGATCATCGATGGTATGTTGATTCTCATAATTACCTCACTACTAGCTGTTACGAGGATTATAAGAGGATTTACCTTGCAATTACTAGACCATCTAGGCGATTTATTTACAGTACAAAGGATTTTCTTTCCAGTTATAAATAACTGAATATATTTTCTAATTACTATTCTTAATTCTAATTCTTAATAATATGTAAATGAATAATTATACTTATCTTTAATATGTTATTAAATATTTATCGACACTATTTCGGTCACAAAATATTCCAACTTTTCGTTGTATATGTACCTACTTGACTTACGTAGGTATGTAATACCTACTACCTATTTATTAGACATTTAAGTATGTACTGGTCACAAAATGTAATGCTGAGATAATGCATTGAAAAATCACCTTATTTTATTCACTTTATTACCTTTATTTTATGACACCCAGTATTGGGTTGGTATCTAATCATGTATTTTAATACTAGATTTATTTTATATTTGTCTGCCAATTTTCTATATTTTACGAGCACATTTGCATACATTGTCGTTCGTAAATCTCGTGCACACCAACTCCTAAGTTAATTAAAATAATTGTTTAATTAACTTAGGAGTTGGTGTGCACGAGATATCTACAGCTACTTAATACTTTAAGTAGCTATAGATATTGAGAACTTATATAAAGAAAGAACTTTAACAGTAATTAATTTGAATTTGAACATTAAAATGTAAAGTTATTTCTTTACATTTTAATTTATTTATTATTACATTGTACTCATATCTCCACGTTTCCACCAAGATTATACGTGTTGTTTTACATGCCTATACGATGTTAATCAAAGGTACATAACTATAGGTATGCACTGTTTTCTGTTTGAATAGTGACTTTATTAAAGCCTGCGCAGACAAGGCACAGTAACATTCTATTATCTTCCACGGGTGCCCCATCAGCGTATGCTATTAACGCAGACCGGTGCACCATTCTATAATCGACAAATAATACTCCTAGTATATTCATCCAACACAAAGAGGGGTCCTTTTCTCTGTAGGCCTAGTCTACGCATACGTAATTAATCCCATTACTAATCATATAAGGTAATCGTTGTTATTAATCACTTATTTTTAAATATTTTTACTACAAATCTCATATAGTTATGGGTGGAAGCGAGAGGCGAGGGAAAGAAGGGTTTTTAGAAAGTTATCAGTATTTTAGATTTTATTTTAAAATGTGTTATTTTTTTAAAGTCATAAACCTAATGACTATAAAGGTTACGGTATTTAATGTAAACGTGGAATTAGATATTCTGATTGTGAAACTTGTTTCCTTGACATCCCGCCTAGTGCTGTGCTAGCTTCAAATTGTTCTTTTATATTTGTGTAATATCTAAATGTGTGGATATAATAAATTATTGTTGTTGGCTATTATGGTTTCATTGTCTTTCGCACCCAAAATGACAAACAATAATATAATAATTATGAAGTTTATTTACAACAATCTTTCACAGCTACAAAGGGACTTAATAAATATTTATAATACAAACAATATAAAAATGGAATCATACAAATGACAAATAGTTTATCTTAAATATATGTAGAATTAAAATAGATGTAGAATTATGATTAAATTTGACAATAACACTCGTGCATGATAGATGCCTGCTTTATAAATGTTACAAAAAAATGACAGCATCCGACATATTCATAATTTCGCAGCTACGAATGCCTCAATGACTATTATTTTGGCTTCCACTACGATACTCATACTATATTTCGAGCCTCTTTTTACACGGTAATTAAATATATTGAGGTTGCGCAGGGCTCCGATCGCAGCTGCTCTTGGGAGGCCCAAAATGGTTACGGGCTATATAGAAGCGATTCTTTAAGGCCGCATTCATCATATTTACAAACTCCTAGTATTTTCGATAATATGAACAATGTCAATTGTAATAATACTTATGTTCCGTCAGATGAAACATGTTGGCGGTGGAGACTGTTATGTTAGAACATTTAAGTGAAACGAATTATAATATAATTATGATATTCTCTCGCAGTTAATTGCTTTGTCTATTAAAGTTGCATTGCCTGTCACGTCTATGAGACGCGGAGTATAAAATCTAACTTGTAACTCGACAACATAATACCTAATATTGAGTTCAATATTATTATATTTAAATATGTATATCTAATATATTACTGTCTAAAGCCCTTGTTTCATTTAGATCAGGGATGAGCAATATGCAGCCCGCAGGCCGCTTGCGGCACGTCTAACATGTTTATGCGGCCCGCCAAGCTTTTATATAATGGAATTTATCTTTTCCACTTTCTCCCATCAGTATATTGTTTTAATTATAATAAAATGGTAGTCCATACTAAACAGATTCAGTTTCTTGTGACGAGTGACTCAATTATCGGCGTCTTGTTCAAACATGCAATACGAACGTTTGCATTGAAATTTGTATAGGAAACTTTACTTTATTAAATTTTATGCCAATGTTTATCATAATTAAAGTTTAATATTTATCACAATAAATTTGGCCGTTAAGTAAATAGGTTCTCACCCCTGATTTAGATGAATTCTGCGGGAATTCGCAGAACCGTGCCATAGATACAATATGGTTGTCTATGAGTTTCTGGGTTTAGTGTATGCACGAGTTTATAGTCATAACTCGTAGGAATTGTAGTACGTACACAACAGATACACACTTATATACAATCACATGTAGTGTACAACAGTCGCATGTGAACACAGAATCACTCGAAATAATATATAATCCTTTCATTTTAGATGAATGTATTAAAACTAAAACCATTTGTTAACAAATTTAACACGTGACTGTATCGACTATAAAGAAATTTATAGGACTACCATTGTATTTACATAAAAAAAACCCATAGTAGATACATATAGCCGAATAAAACTTTAATTGAAACTGACCATGTATAATGAAAATATAAAACATATAACAACTTTTGAAATGTTTATGTTTGCAAGACTATTATACTATAATTTCACAATAAATGAAGATGGCCCTTTTTCAACCCAGTTTTATTTCCAGTTTTTTAATCTTGAGGTTAGATATCAATGGTAAGTATGTTAAACAGTAACTGGTGTAAAATTACAATACATACATAATAAAAAACTTAAAACTTAAACTACAATCTATACAATACTTTTACAAGAAATTCCAGATCACATGACATTATATATAATCATTGCTTGATTCTGAATCGTTGTAATAGCGTGCGTATGTATCTGCTATTGTATCCACATATGCATATGTTCTACATGTATACAATAACAGGTATGCAATACCTGCATGTAGTAAAGCCAATAATAATGTCAAACATAGGTAAATAAAACACTAACACTATAACTACACAATACTATTATTTA
Source organism: Achroia grisella (assembly GCF_030625045.1). NCBI lineage: Eukaryota > Metazoa > Arthropoda > Insecta > Lepidoptera > Pyralidae > Achroia > Achroia grisella. The sequence goes on from NW_026712703.1 coordinate 659,032, forward strand.
AAGAGAAAGTTTAAAATTGTGATGCAGTTCCTTATATTTATTAAGTTATAACTCAGCTCTTTGACTCGTCACTGATGAAGATGAACTTCATCAGTGATGAGTCTTCGTCATCAGTGACGAGTCTTACAACTTCAGAACAACTGAAAAGCACAAGACGAACACTACCTTCTTAACAAATGATCTCATTTAATATATAAGACTAGCTAACAATTTCATTAACTTATTTCTAAAATTTTGTTTATTGCTGTATGACGTTAGCGGTATCGACGGAGTCAATTTATTTTCAAGATAATTTTGTATGTTAAATATGGAAGAGTTCCTAAGGTGATAAAATAGAAAAGAAAATAAGTTTTGATATAATTGTGTACATTATTGTGTTAAGAAACTATTTTTCATTGTAAATTGATATAATAAAAACTATTTCCTAGTAATAAAATAATTTTTAAATAAAAATTATATAATAATATAATTTTAAATGTACAATCAATAATCTTGTTACTTTTAATAGCGACAGAAGAAAATGATGTATATAATATGCGGCTCACTGGTAAGTGATTACCACAGACCTTGAGCAACTACAACACCAGAGGACGTAGTGTCGGCCTTTTAATCCCACCCTAAGCTGAAATTTGTTGACATTATATGGTGAAGACACTCTCTGTTTGATTTATGTTAATTATTCATGCTCAAGTTAAGAGTTCGAGATAAATAATCACAGTACGGAAATAGAATATATAATAAGAGACAAACCTATTCCTGCTGAAAAACTACTCTGTGCACTTTTTTCCATGAAAATGGAATGCAATAGGTATATACTTCTCATACATTTTCATATATACATATATGCTCCGAAAATGTATAGTGATATTGCAGTGCGGAGAGATCCTTAACATGTTATCAATTAATACACAATTATTTTCGACATAGGAAAAATCTATTCAAATTTATACCGAAGGATACTGTATACTGGAATGAGCCAATTATTATGAGAATTACAATTATACTAATTTAATAGCATTCAAAATTATTTCTATTAATCACGGAGTCATAAATGTATTAACTAAGTGCTTATAATCAATTAGTGTTTTTTATGCGGAATAAATATGCAACATGTATTCCTTGTTTTGTACAAATATAAATAAACTATGTGTACATACAGTATGTGCCGAAGCTTAGTAGAAACAAACTCTCATAGTAGAAAAACGGATTAAAAAATAAACAATCTGCAAATATTTAACAATTAATAATTTAAATAAGAAAACGTGTTGTTGTTGGTTGATATTAAACTTTATAATTGGCACTATACAAATTTTCGGGAATATCCGAAATATAAGTATTTTATAAGTCAAGTCAAATACATCAAATATAACTTAAATCCATAGTTAGCTATTTTAAGACAACTTTTAATGAATTTCACGAAATCTTGCCTCATTATCATAGTAATCGGCTACGAAACTATCTTTATAATGCACTTAATCACTTTGATAGATAAATTAATTAAAATATAAATATTCAGAATTTAATAATACAATATTAATAGCAACTGTATTAGTAAATTTATCTTCCAATCTGACCCCTGGCTTGGGTTGAGTAAAGAGAATCATTTTTAAGAAACACGTCACAGTACAATGCTTGTTAAACACTATTCGATTATTACAAAACACTGAACAAAACTGGGACAAAATTATATTAAATGTTAGTATCAAAACACACTATCGAGTTATATAATCGAATTGAGATCTACTTGTACTATCTCTTAAAATACATTATATATTATTATAAATTACTGTACAATATTAAAAATTGATCTATCTTAACAATTGAGTAACTATATGTATACAAAATGTATAATAGTATTTCCTTCATAAGATTGTTCATTTTAGTGTGCATATTACAAAATAAAATAGCTGCAGACATATAATAACACTTAAATTTTATAATTTATAATAATCAAATAATATATATATTTGGCCTATAGAATTTGTCAATAGCGACATACATTTCATATTTCGCAAATTCTCAGTTATACCTATCTGTACGATTTCAACTTTGTATAGTAATTTTAAAAATTGTATAAAAATATTAAGCTGATATCTCTTATAAATATTGTTATTATAATAAATTATAGATACCAAATAAATAATTTAGAAAATAAAATAACTTTTCACTCGTAAGAAAGAATAATCAAGTTTATATGTTCTCATCATGTGTCTAGAGTCTATCTATAGATAAACTTGAACGCTCGTTCAGTTCATTTAACCTTCAATCTCGTATCATATCAAGAATCTTGTAATGTAGTTTTGTTTATGACAAATCTGACATTGCTTTAATCATTAAAATCTGCTACAACATACTTCAAATTGATTGTACTATAGATAACGTGATTGTACCACGAATTTCCGCAATTATTACTTTTGTAACTTCGTAACCATAAATATATATATAATATATTTCAAAATATCGATATGCAATTTCATCTGTAAGATACAAAAAAATAAATAGCAAATGCAAATTTATACATAAATATTGTTCATCACAAATTCATGAAATAAACAAAAAAAAATTATGTACTTTATTTTCCAAGTTTCATTCATATGCTGTGTCTCTAAATCTCAACACTTTCAATGTTATAATCATAAAACATCATATTAACAAAATGTGCTTGTTTGTCTACTTATTTCAGTCTTGTATATAATAAGTAAGCTTCAGCATTGCGAAAATATTGCCCAACCATACTCCACATTAATGCTTCATGTTATAGTAATAACAGAGACCACACCATGTCATGAATCTTAGTTAATAATAAATTCTTTAATATTTTACGATATTAACATTATCTTAGGTATATATTTAACGCTATTTATCTTGTTTCTTTATAATTGATAAGGTTGGCACCTCACAAAACGTTATCCAGCAGGATCGTACCAAATTGTGTCATGAAAATTTTCAAACTAGTATATTGTTTTTTGTGCTTTTCATTATTTATGTTACAACTTATTCAATTTGACTTAAATTTCACTAAGTTAACTTAGAAAATACGTAACATGCATTTTTGCTCTAAAACACTTTATCATGTGCACTTTATTAGGTACGTTGACTAAATTCGACATACAGATCTATAATCCGCTTGAACGTCTTTCTATAACTGAACATAAATGATCAAGCGATCGGAACTGATGAGAGAATATTGGCATTCACTAGGTTTTTGAGAGATCTGCCCAAATAACATGAGCGCGTTGCTCATTAAGTTTTGGCATAATAAATACCTCACCACTTTTAAGTTGGATCTATTCATGCTATGAGAAAGCAGTGCCATTCTTGTGCGCTGCTCGCGTGAATATCACCTCCTCTTCTTCGGCATTGACGCTGTCGGCGGTGGTCAATGCTACCGTGTCGCTGTGTACTACGTGTGGGGATTCGTTGAATTCGTCTAGTTCTTCTATGCCCGCTGCAATGAGACAAGGAACTCGATAAATTTGTATCTATATCAACTTGTTCATAATTTATGTGACTTTACCCCCTGTTTTCTTTGGGAAAATATAACATAGTATTATTGATTCTCAATGAAAAAATTACATTTCGGCAAACTCTGCAAAGTTCACCTTTAGTAATTAGTAATTAACATTTTTTCTGTAGAAATTGATACTCACAGTCTTTCTTTCATTTTTTACAAATATATTTCTATTCTGTTTCAGAATACAATCGCTACAACCCTATACTCTTTTAAATTTATGTGTACAGTACTTAAGAAGAGTGTGTGTGCGCAATCAAATTACTTCATACGAATGAGCTAAAAACCTTTTGTTTTGGTGAAAATCGAGTTTATGGTACGTTACGAGATCAATTTTTTCAATATTCACCTGTGTAATCTGAGGGTGCCAGCAACAAGTACTGTTCTGAACGTGTAGGCCATAACAGGTGTGCCATGACACAAAACGCTAGGCAGTCCGCTGAATATGTTATACCTAAAACATATTACACAATAATAAAAACTTTGTTTATTACTCCTCAAAAACATGGGTGGCAACAAATATATATAATATTTTGGACTAATACAATGCATAAATTTATTATTACAATCAATTGTTGTGAGAAGCTGGTGTCTGATAGAATACAGGTATAACCTGAAATACAGATAACCAGGCCCCTAAACGAATGCACATATTATGATATACCTTAAATAAATTACAATGCATATACTACACCATGTATAGAGGTAATAATGTTTAGCGGTAAACAAAAAATAAAATAATGCATCAATATTTGTCAAGTCAATATTATGAATATTAATGTGGTTTCGTTTGTTACACCAAATTATTGGGGTCAATTATTGTAAAGTGGACCACATTCCTAGAAAATTACCATGTCAGGTTGTCCCCCACACGGTTCCCCCCTGGGAACCATCATGACAAATTACTGGTGAATTTGTCACGATGGGCTACCTGACCTGACCTCATTTTCATGTTATCATCCTCCACTGTTGCCCCGCCAGCGTGAACCGTTGACGAAGGCGGATGCAAGTGATGCAACATACCATTATCATCAATTAAAAATAACACAGTTTTTACTGGCAATGATATATTGGTGACTTCGGTGGTCTCGTACATCGCCCTACTTTCGATGGTCGCGGGTTCCATTCCTTGCACGATATAAACATTCGTATTCATGAATATGAGTGTTTTTTTATTATTAATGGGTTTCTATTGGACTGGGTGTCTTTATGTATGTATTTATAAAAATATACTTGTAATACATAACATGCTATCAATTTGCAAATATTTTCCAAACGTGTGTCTGTCGGTCTGTTTGTTAAACTTTTCACGATTCTGAAAATACATTGGTTGTGTTTTATGTTAAAAAAAAAGCAGAATAATTTGCGGGATCAAACTAGTATAATATAAGAAATTTTTTAACATTGTAGGATGCATACCTAAGAGAAATTTGAATCTCCACAGCGGACTGATCTGTAGCGCTATGAGCGCTATAATCGGCAAATACACGAACCATACAAGACTCGAAGCGCCAAAGTGCAGGAGAAAGTTCAGCTTTGGCATATTGTGCTCGTACATCATGGTATTCCGCAGTTCCAATACGAACCACGTCATAATGGCCACACGAAGTGTTAGTATCAACCAACCAGGCCATGTTTGGTACTCGTCTATTTCTTCTATTATATCGACTTCCGTCTACAATAGATATATTTTCACACGTTTAGTGGTTGAATACAATATTTTTTTATTCCAAGAAAACTAAGGCAATGTGGCTTTATTTTCTTTTAAAAAAATATTTATTCTTAGTTTTATATTTTTGTAATAATGGAATAAATATTTAATTCTTACAACTAACTATTAATTTCAAATAGAGAAGAGGTATATTTTAATTTGAATATATTTTTTTATAGTATAAGAGGCATAAGCCTCCGAGCCACTAAGGTACATCTAATTGTAAATGATTATATCCTCCTATGAGCACCAGCATGGCCAGGAGAAGATGCCGATCTTTTAAGGGTTTAATAGGGGAAGGCATTAGGAAAGGAATATGAGGGAGAAGTGTGGGTATCCGGAACCCACTAATGCTAGTGTTCAAACACAGTGTGGTATTTTTCAATCATGTTAGTTTGTTATCAAAACGGCATGATCAAGGTCATAGGCTATTTATAATAGCTCTAAGTTCTAAGACAAGCTATCCAGTAATAAATTATATATCAAAATTATTTCTTCCAATAACAGTAATATTATTTTTTTAATAATACTCTAACAAATTGAATTATATGATAAAATACTTACAGTGTTCCACACGTAAAGTAATATGTGTACAATTCCATAACCAAGCCAGACTCCAAACACAAGGGGTTTATAGGTCAGCTCCAGTCTTGTCACCGCCCAGCCTTTTGCTAATAGAAGAAGAAGTAGCATGAATAGTGTCTGAAAAAATATTAGATTTTTTATAATAATTTTAATGTATTTATTATCAACATAATTATCTTCTTTGCATTTCTACCTCTCTTTAATTTGATAATTTTTCTAAGCTCTGATCGCCCACGTGATGAAGTGGTAAACATTAATATATGAACAGTACTATGTGTAGCTATATATTGTTTTTGTGTTGCCATTCTGGAGAACTAAAATGCTTGCCTCTAAGTACCTCATAATCATATTAATTTCACTTTCACTTACAAAACACATCTTACAAAACAAACGGCTTAAAAAATGTGAGACTCACTCAGACAACTTTATAGTCTACCTGCATTGCTTATTAATAAAAATTAGCATCTATTAAGCATATTTTAGTCAAAGTATTTTAAATGTGTCAGTAATAAATATATGTGTGTAAAATAAACTGACCATCAATATAAAAGGAACTTTGAAAATACAATATTTTTATATTGTAGGAATAAAACCTAATATTAATAGAATATTAAGTACTTAGTTAAAAACAATAACAACACAAAAATCATATGGTAGTTACTTGAAACACTATAATAAAATATGCAAGTAAGCAATTTTATCTGTCTGTCTGTGATAGAAATCTCATTTCAACATTGATAACCTCATAAAAATAATGTCATTTTACTAATATTTTGTTTGTGAGATCATTCTGAATAGTCTTATTAAAGATAGGTTTACAAATATGAATTAAACTTACCCTACTCATAATGTCTAGTATATCTCCGGCCACTGCTAACCCAGCAAAGCCAACACCATCAGCTGCAAACTTAACAGTATGAAGGACATTGAAGCAAAGTGCAACAAATTCCAGGACAAGACTAAATGTAAATAGCTTTGTGACTGGATGTTTTTGTGTTCTGAAACAGAAACATAAACTTAATATTATGAATAGGTACTAAATACTTAAATATAATTCATCAACAATAAATCATACATATATATATATATATAATCTATAGATTGATATCAAAATCTTTAAGAACCAGAGTTCTGAACCATATTAAGAGTGAGCCAACACTATCCAAACAAATATGTTATTTAGATTCAAGAGCATTACTAGTTTCTGAATCACATATTGACCAAATTGCTCTATCTTTATCTATATTGATCAAATAGCTTACCATACATATATTGCCTCATAATATATACACATGTATAGTATATGTGAGCTTTGAGAGTAATATAACAATATGCTACTATTCAGTTATAATTTAACTGGTAGCCGTCAAGATTATATAATTTTGGCTGGGATTAATACAAGTTATAATATTGCCTTATAGAACCTAGGTTAACTGGTAGAGAACGCCCTTAGGTGTTAAGTTTGCCATATGTACATTTATATATTGTATTTGTGCATTAAAGTTTAAATAAATAATAATTACTCAGTAATAATCCTTGTAAGAAAACATACCTGACAGCATATATTTGTACTGGTAGCAAAATAATGTAGCATAGCCAAAATACTAAATACAATTCAAGTGTATTTTGACGATCAAATGAAAACTGGTACAATAATGTATTGTAGAATGACAAATTTGGGCTCCCATTTACCAGCCAAAAATCATATTGTAAATTTTGTGGTATATCTGTCAATGTTTTATTATCTGGAGACGGTGCTCCACTGTAGTGATGCCAAGTGCATGTGATCTCGTCCAGGTAACATGCCACCATGGATACATACCAAAATCTGGAGACAAATTTAATTAATCATTAATAATTCTCAAGTTTATCTTATTTCAACATAAACTAAGTAAATATTTACTTGATAATAATGACTAATTATTATTTAAATCATTGTATACTATATGGATACTGCTTATAGTTTCATAAACAAATATTTGTACACTATCAGATATAAGCAGATTTTGCAAGGGCCAAGTTTTCCATGACATCTTATAATGTATCTAAAATCATTTACAAATATATAATTGTAAAAAACCTAAAAATATTACAAAACATTTTAAAAACTATAACCAAAACATAAAAAGGCTATCATGGACTCCTGCACTCTTCCAAGTCAAACTTATGTAAGCTAGACATGGGGCTACAGAAAAAAAGTAAAACACAAAATGTTATCTTGTCATTATGCAATGGCAGGAAACATTTTGAAACTTGAAGAATATAAAAAAATAGAAATATAAACATTTTAATATAGATTAAATTGACAGATGCTCTTCAGTATAAAACAAAAATAGAATTGGTAAAACAAAAAAAGATACTGATACTGATGATGACAAAGAATAAAGCAGAAAAATTGTGGATGCAGACTACCATGGATATAGAGGGTTGGAGAGGATAGGCTTTTACAGTTACTAAGATAGCACATTGCTTATACTAAAAAAATCTTGTTTTTCTTGAAGTCTAATAACTTATTAATTTGTTCTTTCACAATAAAGGCCAATGTAACACTCTAGCAATGCCAGGATCGGAAGATAGCTTTATTAGTAAATAATATTTTATGATAATAATAAAAAAATAACAACAACCATATTGTTTCAATGCTGGGCCTGAATAACTTCCAGTAAGAAGATTAATTTGCTTAATGTCAGCAGCATCATGAACACTCTAATTATATGTATGTTTCTCTTGTCTTCATTCTCTAAGACAATTGTATCATTCCACTTACTATATTTTGCTTGTACAACATATGGGGATGAAAGAAATAATGATATATTATCATTCTTAACCATAATAAAAAAAAGTTACAAACAAAATCTCACCTGGGTTGACCCGAATTCTGGATAACATAAGTAAATTGATTTTTCTTCACTACATTCCAAGGTGTATCTTCATCAACACATAATTGATCTTTCTGGCATGGTATTCTTCTAAATAAATCTTGACCATTTGCATTGCATTTAGGGTGATATGCAGAATTATTTAATTTCTGGAACATCTCTTGACATGCTGTTTCTTTGTTCTCTATATTGCGGCTATTGTAATAATGTAAAAAATGCCTTCTATCTAAAACGGCAAATGTTATGGGATATTTGAATTGTTTGTTTGATGTTATATTTCCAAAAATGTAGCCATATGTTTCTTTCTGATAATGGATATCAGTTTTCTGGAAGCCAAATTTTACCAAGAACTTGAAAAATTCTCCTGTTGAGAATTCTCCTACAATGTGTGTTGAAGATACAGTAAAGATTAATGAGCAAAATAATATTAATTTGAGTTGACAGCACATTTTGATAACATTAATTCACTAAATAATAGCATTAAGTCTTTGTTTTTATCATTTCCAAATACGCTTCAGGATTTTCAGGTCACTATAATAAATAGATTTAGGTAAACTTCGTACATAGAATATTTTAAATTATTTATATGGGGCTAAACAGAAATATACAAATTAATATAATCATATAATCAAAGAACTGAAGGAACGACGAACCGAATTGACAGAAAGAATATATACAGTTTGCATTTGCAGAATACTAGAATAGGGATGGGATGATCGATATTAATTGATGATGATTGAACATCTAAGTTTGTCATCAATGTTAAACACCCGATAACACAGTTGTCAAAATAATAATGATAAACATCACCATCATCATCATTTTAGCCTGTATATATCCAGTGTTGGATATAGGCTTTTTACAATGCCTTCCAGTATGTGCAAAACTTCTGCCTCCCGCATCCACTCCCAGCCACCTTCTCGATTTTGTCGGTCTTTGGAGTGCGCACGAAACTCTGTTTACCAGTACGCGGCTTCATGATATTATAATGTGGCCATGATAAGTATAACCAACATAAAAATCGTTAATAATATATATTATAATATTTGGGACTATCGATGACTCAAGGCTGGCAAGTGTGAACAAAGGAATAAAATATAACAAAATGCTTTCACAGTGATAGCATATACTAATGGCATATAGGTACAATAAATAATTGTACCTACATGTTTTATCTAGAATCGTTATTCGCTCATCGACATATTTGTATATATGTGAAATGTATATTAGTCTTCATCTTAGACTATTAATACACTAACATACTCTGTTTTTTTTTCGGACTACTCTAATGCTGTTGGTCGCAGCTGGCCTTTACAACTTCACCGGACGATAGGTGGCGAGTGCAGATGGCACTCCAAACCCACGGAAGGACTTATGGAGCGGCTGAAGGCCAACTCCCGCCTAACGGATACGACTTTAATCTGAGGGCACCACTGAAGGGTTCGAACATCGGCTCAGACCGTCGTAACATCGATCCCTGTTGGATTGGACGGGGGATCGATCGGAGGGGGACTTTCTCTGTCTACGGTATTCACATTATATTTCCTGTATGTACATCCTTACACTGTGTTTTTTTTTCTTGAAAAATATAGATTTTTAAATATATTTGAACTAATCGGATGAATTGATTCACAACAACCGATTTTATTTTTTCAAGTCTATATTGAATAATAAGGAAGATACCAAAGTAAACGATTCCTTATCAGTAAAATCAGGTATTTTTTCGTTTACTGAATCGATTCAGTACTTTAAAAAATCCATATTTAAGAAATCGATGTAAAACTGGCAGACATTATGCAGCATCCTTCAAAACCGTCAATCAGTACGTCACTGAAATCAGAACATAGTCACTGACTTAGTGTCACTGTCAGTCGAGGATTCAGTCAGTCAGATATGGCGGACCGTTTTCTCACTTGTAAATGAATACCTATAACTTTTCTGAACTCTTTTTTTATATTATTTGTGTATAAATTATAGTTATTATGTACTTGTAATATGTGTGTTTCCTGAATTACGTTGCTGCGATGGTATTCTTCTTAGAACTAAGGTGTTAGGACACGTCAAGTACCCTAGCAACAGTCAACAGTCGACAAACTCGCCCATTTTCTTTGTGATCTACTTTGCTCCAGTCGTTAACTTTTTTATATTAACTGGTTCTAAAAGACGCAGTATTATTATTTGGAAATAAAAATGTTTATCAAATACACTAATGATGCTCATAGAATTAATTGCAATGATACATTAAAAAGATTTTAGGAAGTGTAACCTCAAAACGCGGAAGTCTGATATAAACCGCTCTGCATTTGTAGAACCTTCATTAAAAATATCGTGAAATTTGTATGAGTGTAATAGTGTTTCAAATGAAATTCATGTGGTTATAAAAATAATGAGACAATGGTCGAAATAGGTGTTCCTCATGAGTCGGCTGAAGATAGCCTGGAGAACGCTGACTGGTATTGGGGTGATATAACTCGGTATGTTTATTTTTCTGTATTAATCATTAAATAAAAAGTACAGATGAGTCCCACTAACTTGTCTGGGTAATTCATCAATCTTGTGTAATTTGAATACTCTAATATCATAATCTTACTTTGTTTTTTTTTTAACATTTGTGTAGTTATCTTTTTGTAATTAATTTTCTGTGCACATAATAATTATGTTATTATAATATTACCTTAAAATAGGAAAAGCTTTTAGAATCTAATACTGTTAGAGTTACTAATTTGATGCAACTAGGCAATAATAAACTAGGGGCCACTTTTTAAAAAAAAGTGTTGAAAAGAGATTCAATGCTATGTTATACTCTATTTATATGGAGAGATGTTAATAAAAATTTTAAGTTTTTTATTCTATAATATTGCTATGTAACTCATACATATTATTAGTTCTACTACTGAATACATAATTATGAACTGGTCTGTTTTTTAATCTCAGAGACTAATGTTTCCATTACTTCCATGTTTCCATGTCTATGAATACATTTTATAATAATATATATAGTATTTATAGTTGTAAATATATAGCAATTTTCATGTAGATTACTTTTATCATCTACTTTAAAAAAATATTAATTCCTAATCCTGGAAGCCATATCTAATGTCTATCAATAATGGAATATACAGGTTTCTTTTATTTTGACTACCCACCTTGATGTTATTACAATTGAAATAGATTTAATTGGACAAGTTTTGGTTAAAATTTTAAACTTGAATATGTGATAAATGTTATTGTGTGAGCTTAATTTCTACCAAAATTTTTTTGCAGAGATGAAGCTGCGGAAAAACTTCTCGATACATGTGATGGTACTTTTTTAGTTCGTAATGCATCAAATAAAGATGGGGGCTACACATTGACAGTTAGAAAGGGTGGCACAAATAAATTAATTAAAATATATAACCAAGATGGCAGATATGGATTTTGCGAACCCTTTGAGTTTAATTCTGTTGTGGATCTAGTTAAGTTTTACACTGAGTACTCTTTGGGTCACTGTAATAATAGTTTAGATATCAAACTTACGCACCCACTGTCAAGGTCACCTGAATATGATAGTGGTGAAAATGTTAGTGATGAGACTCTAGAAGCTGAGTATAAAAGGGTACATGAGGAATATATGGCTAAAACTAGGGATTTTGGTGAACGTTCATGCAAGTACATGAGGTTAAGAGAAGAAGTGAAATGTAAAAGGCAAGCGCTTGATTCTTTTAAAGAAAGCCTCAGGCTATGTGAAGAACATGGTAAGCTAAAAGAGATAATGCTAGCAGATGCCCAACCACATGAAAAAAATGATATAATAGAAAATGACAAACTCTTGCAACAACGAGTGGCTGAATTGGCAAAAGCAAAGACTAAACTAAATGATATATTGAGAGATGCAGTTTCGGTTAATTTAGATCTTGAACGACAGATTTATAAGCTTAAATCAAAAATACTAATTCTTTATACAATGAAAGAACGTTTTAAAATGTAAGTTTTATTTGTAAGTTTATCTAGTTTAATGAAACAAAATTTATAGCTATTAATGCATGAAAAAAGTATAATATTACTCCATGATTAACCTAGACCACAATATGTTTCAGCGTCAATTATAAAATATTTTTTTATTTCAGGTCATTACTAAAGCGTGGCAAGACCCTTGAATATTTACAAGCACTTGAAAATGACAGTACAGATGAATTGGAAGAATTATATGCTCACCGTGAATCAATTACATGGAAAGTAGATAATTGCTCCCGAGAAAAAGCTGAGAGACTTCTTCAAGGGAAGCCTCAAGGCACATTCTTAATTCGTCCAAATTCCACAGGACACCTAGCACTGTCCATATGTTGTAATAATATGGTCTACCATTGCATTATATTTAGGACTGAAAGAGGTTATGGGTTTGCAGAACCATATAATGTTTATAAGTAAGTATCAGTTGATAAAACGTAACCTACTTAATTTTTTTTTTTGTGTTACTCTACATTTTCTAAATATTTATTATTGATAAATATCTTCTTACTGTTTTGTTCATGTACTATTTTGTTAAACATTTTCAAGTCTTAGTAAGTTCGTAAGTTAGCATGTTCTTATCATTTTATGTCACAATTTTAATTTCAGAACATTAAACGAGCTTGTACTACATTATGCTGTAAATTCATTAGAAGAACACAATGAGCAGTTGAAAACAACTTTGAAATACCCTGTGTATGCAGATTTGGTAAAAAAGCCAGAAAAAAAGAAGCCCCAAGGCACAACAGTAAGAGCACAAGGTACAAATATGGATACTTGACATTATGTGAACAGAGATAGTGTTGCTCCTGATTACACTCCGTACTTCTCTTCTGTTCTATTCTGTGAATAGAATGATTGGCGGAAGTCGATTTTAATCGCGTCTTTGGATTGTGAAATATGAAATTAATTTGTCTGCATATTTACTAAATAACCAAAGGTGTAATTATAAATTAAAGTAGAGATCCGTTTTTATTATACATATATATTTATAGATATATACATTTACATACGTTTAAAACAATATTTACGTCATTTATCATTTTGTGTGTGTATATTAATATATTTTTGTCGTATTATTCTTCCTTATTTAATATAGCATACATAATTTATATGTTACAGTGCACAATGATATTTAAAATAAGATGCATTAAAACTATGTCATATTTTGATCTGAATGATTTTAGTATGCGAAGCAGAGTGATTGCACAAATGTTTTGATGTAACTAATGTTTGTATGTGGAGCATGTATGTGTCATGCAGTGTGGTTTAAGTAATTATAAGGGGTGTTTTGATAAATGGAATGGATATCAACAATACTGAATTATTATATATAATAATAACTGGGCACCAACTCGGTATTATGTATGCGACTGGAATGTCATATAATCTGAAACCCACCTACCCATACAGTGCTACAGATAACGCGTTTATAGTACCTCTCATGCGTTACTATTTCCGAGGACCAAGGTGAAGACCTATAATCTCTGTAATTTTACTGCCATATCTCAGCCATCCACCAGCAAATTTGCAATGCAAGTTGCTTAATGACAAGATTAAATGTCACAAAAACTTATTATACCGGAATATCTAAATAACATTAGAAAAGTTAAAATATTATGTGGCTGGGACTGTATTATATTATGGTGGTGGGTTTGAACCCTGAGTAAATTTTCACTTCTGTATTGACTGGTTATACTTAGAATACTTTTATTCATCGATAAAACAGCCTTTGTGGTACATAAAAGTTACAATATCTATAGAATGTGTTGTTTAGCTTTCGCCCATGCGTAGCTGCGGGCACGTGCTGGTTTTTAAATTGTAACTATGTGTAGTGTTATCTATTTAGTTTTCTTCATATTTGTGATAATAATGTGATAATTTCGTTTTTGTTAAACTATTTTCAAACTAGGCCTTTAATATCAGTAACATTTTTTACATAATATTTATGTAGCACTTATTTGAATTTCTGTTCATTGATGAAGGAATACATTCTAAATTATAATTACTACTATACTATTAAAGCCTAAGTGGAAATGATCTTCCTTCATAACAAAAGGACATAAAGTGGACACCTAGACTGAATAAAAAAAAAATATATACGGTGTACATAGAAACTACAATACTCAATAAAAATTACAGTATAGGTATACAGTAACAACTATGCTTCTCTAAAAAACGAGTAATTATTAATTTCCTAATGTTCTGTATAAACATTGATTTTACTATCCTCGATTGGTACGTCGTCACAATTATCCACTTTTTGTCTCTTTTGTCTATGTGTAGAATTAGCTACGTGGTAGAAGGATTAGGGGCCTTTCTTTTGTGGATCAAAAGATTTGAAAAAGATGTGATGATTATTCAGTGGTCAAATAGAGACCATCAAGTATGAATATGAGAATGAGATATCATTCGTAATAAACTTTCTTGTATTGGGTCTGTAGTCTACCATATATCTGCTTAAGGCCCACAGTATACACGATACTTTTAGAATCGTCGATCACTGATTTCGTCGCTGTATTAATCGTGCAATTTACGACTTCTCTGTGTACAATTATTATTAACAATACAAAATGACGGTTTGTCAATTTGCTGTCTTTGATCGTATTGTTATAATCGCATATTTCGCGATTTTATTAATCGATCTTTCAAACAGTAATGTTATCGCGAATAGAGCTGAAATATTGACCGCTAATACTAAAAATATTGGGTGTATTACGGCGCTAAAACTCATGTTATAACGTAGACCTAATGTGCTTGATATTCTATGAAGTAGTTTAGTAATTAAGGATCACAAGATGTATGTAATACTTAGTCATTAAATGAACTTAATTGTGTGTAAAGTTGATTCATAAACGAAGCATTCGTCAGAAAAAAATATTTTCGGTTATTCCAAGCTGATATATTTATGGTTCTTTGTCTGTAGTCCAATGACAAGAGCTGTTTATAAATTTATTTTAAACTGTGTGCCCATATGAATTAACGTTATGTCATACAATAACTGCGTGTTACATGCACTTGATAAGTTGAGTACCACATGTATTATGTAGTCTATGATATTATGTATCCAGAACATTGTCTGTCTTTAAGAAAAACTTTAATGCTGAAGTGCTAATATAAACATGTTTTCTATCTACCTGCTGGTTCTGATGAATGGCTAAACCTACTTAGTAATCTATAATGCGCAAACGAGGACCTTTCCATGAATGCGAGAAAATGTGGAAACAATTTTATACCGCGCCAATAACTAGCAGCTAACAAATGCGGCCTCATTGAATCTGGACAACACACACCATACTGTGATAATTAATTCCGAATTCACAGAGAGTTAGAACTATCGAACCAGCGACCACGCTCGATCGATATTTTAAGCGTTCGTCCATTAGTGCTGTTTACAGTTAATCAGATATGGCATGGAATTAAGAAAAACAATTTGCTAATCATGCCACGTAGACACGATAAAAAAAACGTTTTTCATTGATAGGAATGTAAATAAGCAAACGGTCTATCTGATCGCATCCATGCCCTTGCGATACAAAGTCTCAAAGGATTTTAGAATAGCTGAAGAGACAGCTGTGCGTGCTAGAGTAAATGTTTAATATAAAATTAGGGTTGATTATGATATTAATATAATTAAAAAACTTTATTAGCATCTGTCAGCTGTGACATGTACGAATACGGTATCTATATTTTAAGATTATAAATAGTTTGTATAAAATATGCTTTTATATTCAAAATTATTCCTTATTTTTTCATTAGAATAGAATAGACTTTCTTTATTTTATTTTATTAAATGTCCTAAAAAAAAGTTGGTTCATTGATTAACAATATTCGTTACTGACATACATATCACATTTTTTAAATTGAAATGATTTTATATTGTTTGCAAGCTTCTCAAAGGATTTTAGAATAGCTGAAGAAACGTTGGGATTGTGCTTTAAATAATGCTATCAGTGTTTTGTGTATCCGCCGTGCAGGCGTTAAGTACTTGTATTGGTCGTTTGGTGAAATTATGCCGGGTAACTTTATTTGCCGTTCGGAAAAATAAAGGTATATATATATATGCTATATAAAGTACATTTGTTTGTTGTGTGTAGTGAAAGTACACTTATAGCAAATACTAAGCGATTTGAATTTCTCAAAATTTAGTGAAAAGTTCAACCAACATCGTGGAATGCTGTAATGTTTTACGTTGATACCTACCAACTGTATTTACGATATTTATTTTTGGTTAATAGTAAAAAATATTTTGTCTAATAAAAAAACCTAATTCTAATGACATTAAATTTTGAAATAGCCTTCTATATAAAGTAACAAAAAAATAAGTCAGCCTACAGTCATGTACCTATTATGTTATATTTTACCCGCGTATTAAACAAAGTAATCCGGTATATTTTGCGAACATGTGATAAGTAACTATACGCAAAACTACAAATTTGTATAAGCTACTTATCTACACAAGGAAAACTTACAGAGTAAAGAAACTTAATGCAGTGTATTACATTTAAAAACATTGCGGTTAAACGCGCTCAAATAATAATATAAAAAAAATATTAATGCTGAATATGTATGATGGATTAACATTTGAAGGGTGGATGAACAAAAATACGCGTCATTTTTCCTCGTTTGCGCAAATCTTATGAAAAATTAAATATATATTTAATTTACTAATATGTATTATTATGTTGTAATTTATACTGACAAGTACCCTATATAACTGATATGTAAGATTTGCCGAAAACATATTAACTCGTCTGAAACAAGAAAATTTAAATTTGTATAACTTATTCAAAATGTTATTCCTATCATAATAATTTGTGTAAATTAGACAAATATTAATTTTCAATGTTTGGTTTTAGCTTTAGTATTCGGTACTAGAAATATTCATCAGTTAATACCAGCGCTGACCCATTTAAGAGTTCCGTAGCTAATAGGCATAATATATTATTAAATATTTAAAGAACGATTGGTTAAATACAATAATGTCGTTGAAAACCTAACATAAAATTAAATCATAAACATCATTAAACATAAAATCGTCTGTATTTTAGCTTTTATTTTTGGACTTTTCTAGACTTTTTTAGTCTAGGGTCACTAGTAGTATATGCTTAGTTTTAATCTACCATAAATAAGTAATTGTCACATAAAATAAATTATTTCATTTTCACAAATAGAGGATAAAATTTAAATATTTGAATTGCAAAATAAATGTAAATTAAATATACAATATATGTCCTATACAAAAAAAATATAATAATCAAATACTAAATAATAACTAAACATTGCTTGGCTACGGAACTAAACTAACTACCTTTATTATTTTGTTTTGTAAAAATTAAGTATTATAGACTGGCATCGGAAAGCGTTGTTATTGTGGTACGTTTAAGTACTGTTATTTTTTTATAATTATAACATTATGGTTCGTCAATTAATTGTATTTATGTGTATTTAACTGTTTGGAATAGGCTTTAACGAGGAAGAAACACGGTAAGTTTGTGACTGTAGAGTAGGTAGAACTAACAAATTTAATTGATAAAATATGTCATACAAGTACCTTGTTTTCCAAATTATGCTACAACTTTGCATGCATATATGTATTAGTATATTTTCGCTAATATGTACTAATGTAACCACAAATTTTTTATTTTTTACATTCAATTGGCAACAACAATAGGATTTATTAACTAGTATTGATATTTTAGGTAAATAATATAATCATTTATCACGGATGTGCACAGACTGACAATATGATCAATTCTATAGTCTCTCTCTGTGTATAATGTCTGATTTGCTCTGATATTGTACTGTTTCTTTAAACTTAATTGGATTTTCTCTAAAAATGCTTATATTAATAAATTTCAGTACTCATTTTTTAATGTAAGGACAATGAGTACCGGCATCGAACTTTTATATTCCACATAAAATAATTGAAAAAACAAGGAACAATAAATACTTTAATTTTAATTTACTTAAACTATATCTTCTGTAGCAATAGTTTATAACTTTGAGTCTATTGTATATTTCACTTTATGATTCTCAAACTTTTGGTCTTTTTCATACGAGAGCGCATGGCGGAAGTGTGTGTTGAAGGATAGGATGGCAGAATGTTCAGTCTGTTAAAGTATAAGTTTAAGCAGGCTTTGTCAACAGGCCATACCCACCAGTAAATTTTCATTTTTATGTAACACTCTTTTTAAATAAATAATAATTTATGTGCTTATAAATCAACATTTAATTCCGTTAATTTTATAATTAAAACAATAAATATTTTATAAATAATATAAAACAATCGTGTATAAAACAATACTTGAAATATTAAAAAAGATAAAAAATAAAAAAAAAATAAGTACAAAGAGACAAAAGATAACTCTACCGGTAATGAAGCCAGTCTGATTTAAATATATATGTATTATTATAATTTCAACGATTAATTGCTGTCTATGTTCCGCGGTTTATGGAGGTGTCTTTGAAGGAATAGGAACCTACATTTGTATTTTTATTTTAATTAATTTATTTATTACCAAAATCTGACGCGACCTACCTGATTTTAGTGTCGTGTGGAGGCGGTGTAGTAGTTAGTAGTAACCTTATGTAGGTTACCAAATATTTCTTGTCAAATACCTTATTAATGATCTACCGCCGCCGCCATTGCTTCTGTCATTTGAAAGAGCGCTACGCTATTACACCGTAATTGTACTTTCAATCAGTATGAATTATATTATGTACGTCCCCATGTGGCAATTACGGAAAGTATTCAATTCAACTTTGAAGAATCACAAAGTGCCTGATTTAAAAAAAAATATTGTGATCATAAATAAGATATTCGTGGTGGTAGTAATATTGGCCCCAATAGATATTAATAAATTTATTTTGGATTTAAAGCGGATATTAAAGACATCTGTACTACTTCGGTGACAACAAATTTATTACTTGATGGATTTATATTATATAACAAATTTATTTCATTATCTGATTTAAATTTTTTAACTATTTGCCATTCTTAATGTCTTTTTAAATAATTCATTAATTTACTAAAATATATAGCGTATATTGCAAAGTACAAATACCTATATATTGTAATCTGAAGGGTATTTCAGTCTCGTATTAATCTAATTTCTTTATTATGGCTTGTGGTTAGGGATGTTATGTCGAAATTATGGATCATGCTTGATTTGGTTAACTTTATATCTTTACCGTCCCAATTTTTGAGTACATATCAAAGCTTTTAAATTTGAAATGTGTATATAAAATGCTCCTCTTGCGAACAGTCCAGTATGTAAGTAGTACTATAAGAACATCTTTATACAATATGTCAGGCATGAGCCCAATTTGACAGAATGTGAGCCCTAATATATAGGTCATTAGCTTTGTGTTGCAATCTTTTATGAAACTCATATGAAATACAGTCCCACCATATATCTGTCATATTGCATTAATACCCCTGAAGAATTTGACACAATTCCTTATATTCGATCTTGTATTGGATTAGAATTGTTAAATAAATCACTAACGCAATATATACTAACGGACATAATCTATACATATAAATAAAATTGGAGTGTCTGTTTGTAATATTGAAATAACCGTTTTTTACTACAAGCATATGAATATAAATACGGTACATACACCAAAATATTTTTTTTTACAATTTTTGTCTGTCTGTCGGTCTGTTTGTTCCGGCTAATCTCTGAAATGACTGGACTTTTTTTGGTAGGTAGCTGATGTAATAAGGAGGCTACTTTTATTTTAGAAAAATTAAATTAAATTTCACGCGGACGATGTCGCGGGTACAGCTAGTACACAATATAACCGAAATTCCATATAATTAATCAGAATCTTCAAAATTCTATTATGTGCTTTCATTAAAATCTTTCTTTTTTCCAATGTCCATGTTTTATCTTAGTGCAACGACTGAGAATAGAGATCATTGAGAGCTCATTGTAAAGGTAATCATTAATACAACAAATACATGCCCAAATTTTAATATAAATAATTATTATTTTTAAGAATGCAAAAATATTTAGAGTTGTAGTAGGTACGACTTATGTATCATACATAAATATCATATATATAATTACCTAAGTATATTATGTACATTTAAGTTGTTTCTTAATAGATTTAAGAGACAGTAAGTTTGAGCAACTTACAAAGAGACTGCTTAAGCGATAAGACCGTCTTTTGTATTTTACTACTCTGTTATTTATGTTCTTCATGATACACTTCTGGTGCAATAAAGAGGTAATATATAAATAAATGAAGTTAATATCAACAAATACTGAAGTTGTTGTTGTGAGAGCAATTCATATTTGGTAATTTGGGAATGGCAATATCTCACTTACTGTCTCCTAAACAAATATATGAGCAAGTTAAATTTAAGTGAAATTATTAGATTGGAATTATTTTTGTATAAACTTTGGTGTATGAATGTCTATTAGAATGCAGAATCCTAAATGATTATTATTTTGGGTTTATTTCAGTATAAGTCGTATGATTAATTTATGTGGTTATCGTGAATATTGATCTCATGAGTGGTTTGTTTTCTAACCTCAATGCTTTTATGCCATTTGTCGTAATCGTTGAAGCTCATATATGCTAATTTAGAGTTGACGATAACCAAATCTGAATGCATAATTCATAGGTAAGACAAACTGTCGCCATTTTGTAACAATTGTAATAGTAGCATTTTAATAAGTGTTAATACATAAAGAAACTCGATGAGCAAACTTCTGTTTAATTTATTTCCAGTCTCCCCTCACTAATTGAAATTGTATCCTAATAATGCTAGCGACCCAGGAATGACCAGAGTCAACGTGAAAGTTGCCCGTCTGACACTCCAGATTTCAAAGTGGTTTTCCGTGTAGGATTTCTACAAAGAAAGGATCTCACGACACGCTGAGGAAGGAAGAAATTCTTAATGTAGGCTTCATAATTAACAAAGTACAATATCAGAGTCGATATGGGAGAGGAAGTTGATAGTAACAGGGAATAGTGTTCCATTCCTAGCAATGTACCATTTTAGGTCGACCGCAACACGGTCCTGGCCCTGAAAATTATTATGTTTATTTTTAGTAAATTTAACGTAACGATTTCTTTACTGTCTTAACTTCTTACTCATCTGTAGTCTTTTTCTCTATGGTACCTACATATATCGTTAGCGCTGGCGAGTGCACCATTTCATTATCACCCATAGAAAAAATCCGGTCAATCTCCACGTAATGTTTCCTAGAAACGTCGACCACTACTTATAAATAAAACTAGGTCTTAATCTTCTTCATTTAATATTATAGATGCGAAAGCTTGTGAGTATGGATGCATGCTACTCTTTCACGCGTGACTACTGAATGAATTAATGAATTTTGATTAAACTTTACAGTCATATAGCTTATAGATCAGAATAGCACAAAAACCGCGGGCACTGGTAGTATATTATATACGCATATTGAATTACATATATAGATATTTATATACTTCTGTTTTCTTGCATAATTAATACACGCCGCGGTGTGGTGGCGGATATAGAAAAGGCACTTATTCAAGTAGCCTTGCAGAAAATTAGAAAGTTTTCAAATATACGGTCTACTCTTGACTCTATAATCAAGAAAACGGCGACAATATCACATAAGACGATCAGTGTACCCACACCGTACAATTTTAATCCCACACCACTGAACCCAGATTTCCGCTGATTTTACGGTAGTGTGTAGACAGTTTTACGAGAGACCTTAGAACGACGTATAAACTAATTATTTCTTTCTTGCTATTTCGAGAGTTCAAGACGGTACATATAGAGCTTTCTAAAGTAACCGACATCGCTGGTCGCTAGGTACAGAGTTTCCGCTAGGATATTGGTGTTCTGTGGTACAGACAGACCGCACCTTACAGTAGACCGGCTGTGAGGTTGACGTGTTTAAATTAGTACTTAGAGAAAAATTCAACTCCGGTGTCTAATTATCGGTTATTATAAAAAAAAATAAGTTCCACCCAGATCCATCCATCACTAGAACTTAACATTTTTTTAATATATAATTAAATAAATCTGTAGAAAATACATTTAAGTCCTTAATTATAAAAAATGTTATGAACTAGCAAAAATAAAATTAATCATCAATGCTATCAATGGCTATCATGTAATCCATACTTATACAGATGCTTGTTTAAGAACATACATATGAATTTAGGTATTTTACGTAATTCTACAAATCACTGATATTTTACTTTGTAACTTTATTAAATATCTTGCAATAAATTATAGTATTTATGAAAACCGATTTTAACCAGATTATAGTATTTCCGGTTTTTTAGAATCAGAGTTAACCACTAGTCAGAACGCCGCCGCGCCATATTTGCCGGCCGCCATTTTATTTGAGTTCACTTTCTTCGACTTTATTCAATTTTATGTACATTGTGCGTCTAAAAATCAATAATTTGATCTATAAAACATTTAAATTGAATAAACTTTTTTTAAAGTGTGGGAATGAAATTTTTGACTACTAGATATCTATTCATAAAGTTATAAAACAGGTATGACCATCAAATAACCACGCTCATTATAAAATTTAAAACGCAGTATCTGTATTTACCTGCATAAAATATCGTGTTATTTTTAGGAAACATGTCACGATACGGTGACTGTAAAGTGTATGTGGGTGATTTGGGAAATAATGCAAGTAAACCCGAGTTAGAAGATGCTTTCTCATATTATGGACCGTTGAGGAATGTTTGGGTAGCACGGAATCCGCCTGGTTTTGCTTTTGTTGAATTTGAAGACCCTCGTGATGCTGAAGATGCCGTAAGTAGATATAAATATTGTAACTAAATTTAATAATTTTATGTTCTCTTTGTCACATTAACGTGAATAAAAAGTGTATTGTTTAATTAACTCAAGTATTTTTGCATCATTAATTTTATGTCAGACTAGCTGTAACCGCGACTTTTACGGGTGGAATTGAACAACAAAGTTAATTTTTCTAAAATAAAAGTAGCCTAAGTTACTCCTTATTTCACCAGCTATCTGCCAATAAAAGTCCCGTCAAAATTAGTCCAGCCATTTCAGAGATTAGCCAGAACAAACAAACAGACAGACAAAAATTGTAAAAAATGTTATTTTGGTGTATGTATGATGATGGATTGTGTTACGTCTTTGATTGCACATCAGATGAGGTTGAAGAAATCAAATTCACTCTTAATTTCATTAAATAAATTACATGTTTTATTATATTTCTATTTTTTTTAAACATTTTCTCATTTATTATATTAATTCAATAAGTAATTGTAAATTTTATTTACAGAGAGAAATACAGAATTATTATACTTGAATACAGAATAATTTCCAGAATAATTTCAGATACGAGGCTTAGATGGTCGAACAATATGTGGTCGCAGAGCACGTGTAGAAATGTCCAATGGAAGCAGAGGCTATGGTGGCCGTGGACCTCCACCTCGTTCCCGTTTGCCACCACGTCCATATGATGATCGCTGCTATGATTGTGGTGACAGGGGTCACTATGCCAGAGACTGTACACGTCGTCGCCGTCGCAGGTGACCAAAAGAATGCATTTTGGATGTAACAGTTTTCGCTGTTAATGTGTTATGGATACATTCCATGGCATGGAATCTTTACAATACTGCAAAGACTTGAGCATTGATAATTATTTTCAGCTATGATGTTTTAAAATGTTTGTTTTTCAATTTAGTTTATCAGAAATTCTACAAGAAAAAGGTTAAGGTAAAGATTCCAATGCAATGTTTTGGACTCACATATACCAATGATAACTATGTTATAGGTTATCATTGGCCTGTGCGCCGAGAACGAACTCGTCAGTGTCTGCACTTCTTATTGTCTGCGCTACGTAGCTTTCACTTCGCAGCGTGAACTCTGCTAAAGTCAGCCGCATCGGTAACTCCATTCTGCGAACTACGTAGCTACAGCCTACGTGCACACTTCACTTGTCGAGAACTTCATTGAGCATTATGTTCGTTCTGCGCGTCGCAACGCACATCTATTGTAATCACTGCGTGCACTCAGTGAGTTACACATTATTATCCTGTCTTTGTGTACAAAGAAGACCTGCTATGTTATACAATAACATATATTATTTTTCAGTTTAAAAAATATTGGTAATGATTTACAGTCTGCTCTCATTATTCATACACTTGCATTAGGATATAAAGAACATACAATCGCCTAATATTCTTGTCATAAATGTTGTAGTAATAGCATAGATAATATTACCCTAAATATTAAGCAATAATTGCATAATCAATAGTTATAGCAGTCTTCAGGATAATGCTTTCGGGCGATATAACCTTCATAAGATAAGATTCTTGCTGTACGCAAGTATGTACATTAATTTTCCAATTGTATCTCTTTTTTTTTCTGTGGATGATGGTCAGATAGTGATCGGCACTCACGATAATTTACCAGGAATTCAACATCATGCATAGAGGTCGACCATGCTAACTATTGCAATTTAAGTGCTCCCTAATCAGGGATTAAGTTGCTGAATACAGTAAGTTAAGTTTATGTGGACAATAATGAAACTAAACTGTTTCTTCTTGCCGCTGGTGTGGAGGTCTCCCTGCTATCGAATCAGACTTTTGCGATTTAAAACAATCCGGTAATGGAATGGCGTGATGAATGTTTCGACATTCACTCAGCAGTCTTGCTAGTAAACGAACGCACTCCAACAATCGCTAGTATAAAGGCATTCTCAGTTTTGCATAGGAGTTTTTATATTTTGTTTTTATATTCACAAAATTCTCTTAGTGGCGCATGTTCTTATAAAGCTCGAACTCCCGTTTAGTAAATGTAAATAGTGTGTTCGCGCTGCATTATTAACAGTAAAGATGTTTTCATTGTATACGCTAAACATATTTTCATTGTACATATATCGTATAAGTCCGACCATAAAACGTGAATTATATAAGTTTATCAACTGTTTCTTTATTCTTTTGAATCGATAGTAATTTTTTTGTTACTTTAATAAGAATCCTGTTCTATGATTTAGATTTTTGTATTTTATTATTTCTTTAATGGCAATCAACTGAAATGATGATTTATACCAATCAAAGGTCTTCTTGCCTATTGGCTGCCTTTTCTTGATGAGTATTTTTTAGTTATCTTCAAATACTAGTGAATATTGAGAGCTAACTGTAAATATAGCAGTTATTGACACTTCAAAGAACATCGTAAAAAGACTGGAAATAATGGATGGGAACATATTATCAAACTGTAGTAGATTCTTTTATTTATAGGCATACATTTTCGCAACATATTTCATTTACGTGTGGAAATTTATATTTCATTCGAATGAAATTAAATGCTCCTGTGGAATTTACGGCCGACCAAATAAATTAAACGGTGAAATAAAGTGTACTCTTGCGAATTAGCACTAATACCAAAATGGTTTCAGGCGTGGCTTAAGAGTACTATCAAAACAAAAGCACAAAATAAAAGTATCAAACAAAAGCACCAACCCAACAACAATGGAAATCCTATCGCGAAAATTGTTCTGTAACTAAACTGCAAAATTTCTATTATATTTGAAATCTGCTCACTCTTCTATCGAAATCGCCGTTTGAGACAACAGTACGAATGTATTGCGTCCCCATGCGACCGAACATATTGTTTGCTAAAACTTAATCATTTGTTTAATTACAAACTAGCTGTTTCGTTCTGCTTTGTCCACTTCGATTAAAGTAAAAAATATTGAAAAAATTGTGTATTGTAAAAAGTGTGTATAGTTACCAACTTTATGTGAAGCAGTTAAAAAGAGATTCAAAGTTTCGTTTATGCAAATTATTAGAATACTCGCTATACGGACTTACCTAATACGCATAAAAGTGTATTAGTGTATTACATTGTTGTTATTATTTCGAGTTTGAACTTATTCAAATTATATGTGTATTAACTATAGGCGTTTTTGTGCATATAGAAATGCACCGGTTACGTAAATAATAATAATCTTTATTTGTCTCAAACAAAAACTAATACAACTGTTGCCCATACAATAATATAATTTAAAACTAATGAATGAGACAAAACGGTCTATAAATCAGTGAGGGCAGTGAGTCCACCCTCTCTGCTATTCTGTTATAGCCTTTATCAGTAAAATAATACAATATGAAATCGACGACGACGATAGCACATTAAGTTCTGAACTAAAACTAACAAAGCAAACATAAAAATTGACAATAACAAGATTACAAACTAATAAGTAAAATTAAACTAATGCATTTTTATACAGTAGTTCTGTTATTACTGTAAATATAGGACTACTCATAATTTAAAGACAAGTGCAAATTCAATAAAAATATTTTTTTACTTATGTAGGTTTAGTTTAATATACATTTATCTACCGTCAGTTCGGGATGCAGCTTGTGCAGAGAAGAACTAACAATAACCTCTGAAATAGGATTATATAGACTTATATATCGGTGACTAGTGCGCAGAACTCGATAACTAGACGTATAGTAAGTAATTACCCATTATTGTCTCAAACTCTCAAAACTCAATTTGAATTTATATGTGTAATATATAAATTTTTGAGGGATAAGAATGCTTTGAGACAATAAAATTGAAAAATCCATAACGGGTTGTCAAGTTCTTCCCGCCAGCCACGGTTATTAGATTTCTGCATTGTATAAAATATATTTTTAAAATATTGCATGATGGTATGTTTACAGCCGGTCAAGGTCTCGCCGTCGCACAAGATCGCGCTCGCCGCGGTCAGGCTCCAGGTCACGCAGTCGCAGCCGCTCGCGTTCTCGTTCCAAGGGACGCTCTATGTCGCGCTCCAGGTCACGTTCACCATCCAAAGATTCAAAAAAATCCAACTAAATGTACTAGTACATTGAACAATCAGACACTCCATTATTTTTAATAATTTCTAAACATATTTGTAAGGAATTACATCTACTAATGAGATATTTGCCATTCCTTTGCATTCATTTTGTAATAATAGACACAGTGTAACAATGGATATTGATTTTGAAATCAATAAACTGTCATTTTAATATTAGTATTTTTATTTATTACAACTTCTTTTGACATCCTCTCTTCGTTATTATACTTATTACAGCTATGTAAATGTGCAACGTCAGAACCAATAACTCTGGTGGATGATGTTTGTAAGAAATAAAATGGCATAATTAATAGGCATGTGTAGATGATTCAATTGATATTAAAATTTAAAAAAGAAATTTATTACTTTATTGACTAGGCGGATTGTTAATTAATTATTTAAACATTTTTCAGAGCTGTATATTTTAGCATTTGTATAAAAGAAAAATTTTAACTACAATATTTATTTACTACTAAAAATATACTTTTCCGTATGTTTTTAGCCATACAGCTCATATGGTGACATACATATACACAACTTGGAGGATGATAGTGGTTAGTGTATTATCATAGAAAATTTAAGTAGTTTATTATAAATTGTAGTTTGACAAGGTGAACATACTACTTTTGACTATATATTCCCTAATTTTCTCTGAATAAACGTCATCCGGTACAATAGATAGGCAATGATAATTCTGACAATTTTCACAATGATAGAATAATCTGCTTTAGATTTTAATAATAAATATATACTCTCATGAACTTTACTGGGCTTTCTTTTATTGTCCCGTCACAAAACGATTTATGTAATACCAGCTGTTATCTGCGATTAATCGTCGTGGAATTTAACTTTTTTTAATTAAAATAAAATTGGTAAATTATCCTAAGTTACTCCTTATAATATTAGCTATCTGAGTGAAAGTTCCATCAAAGTTTGATACGGCTCGTCATATCAGAGATTCGCAAGAACAAATAACAGATAAATTTTAAAGTATTATGTATATTTGCATACTTTAGTAAAATTGGGAATTGCGAACAGATACTCAATTTTATTAATTTGTATATATATGAATTGAACTTTTTAAATGCCTAATTATTGCGTAACACATTTGCCTTCTTGCCTAACGGTATATGCTAAATTGTTATGTGGTATACCCTAGGGAATTGCTAGTATAAAGACGGTAGAATGAAAACCAACCAGTCAACCATTACACCAAATTCCTCAGAAATTTTTCACTATGCTTTTCAGAAGTTTGAGAGATCTTGTACTAGTTGTTTGTTACCTCGCCTTGCATCTAAAAGGTTTGGGTGTCAATGTATATTTCAAATCGACTCAAGAACTCTCCGGTGAAGGAAACAGCGAACAAACTGATTATTCCGAGAGATTGCAATAGGCTCTCTCTCCCCTGTTACGTTAGATTCAAATACATACCAGTGAAATTTTGTCCCGTTAAGTGTTGAATTCACCATGACGTCGATAATTAATGCCTGTGACTATCCCATTTGAAATAACAGTTGTAATAGTTTTCGGAGAGTAGAAGACCGTATGGAGGTGGACCTAATAGGATACTCTACTAGCAAGTGGCTATTACTAACAATTCCTTCCCAACATTCATATACACTCAATAACAGTAGTAAAGTAGTTCATATAATTTGTATACTACTAATGTCGGTATGGATATGGGAATATCTTAGCATATATTTTAAGCAGTAATTAATTTTATTAGTTCATTGGTATATAGTAGCAGATATCAAAACTTTAATTATTAGGAAGATATTAGCGGTATAAAATGAAATATCAATTTTGTTGATTGAAACGGCATACGTATCAACTATTTATTAATGAAATATTATTTCGTACTGATAAACTTTCACAGACATTAACACGATATAAGTGATATCAGGAATACTTAATGCTACTTCGCTATTGATATATATCGGATATTAATCAGATGGTATCATCTGATATTGTAACTGTATAAAGATATGTATAGTTCGTGACTATGCTGCACTATAAAGAACTACAAAACTTAAAACTATTAATGAAATGTCTACGGTTCTCAAAGTGCTGTGTTACTACTACTCGTTCCACTTACGATATGATAGACATCAAAAAGTAGATGTACTTTACAGTTTACAAATTATTTGTAGCTATTATGGTTTTTTACTAGACATTAATTTATTAAATAATAAATCTTAAGTTCTTTTATGTTCATTTTTCGCTTTTCGGAAATAATTGTTAAGAAATATCAATGGTTTTTTTATTAATTATTTGGAATGACAACACTGAAAAAAAAAACAAAAAAGCAATGTATCGGACGGACGTCGTTTTCGACTTTTTTATTCCGTCATGCAATAATTTTTGTCATTCATGATTTCGTCGATAAAAAATATTTTATATGCTCTCACCTATGTGAACATTAGTTGAAATATATATAATAATGTGTTAGTATTTGATTTCGCGTAGTTCGTATTCGTAGTTATATATGATAGGTGTGTGACAAGTTCGGTAATGGTGGCCATGTCATGAAAATCCCAACAGCCATGGATGATAGCTCCGTGTCTCATCACAACGGAGGGCAAGTGGGATCTCAAATTGGAGTCAGTGTAAATAACAAACAGAATGACGAACCTAGCCAAAGTGTCCAGTATTCGATACCGGGCATCTTGCATTTTATTCAACACGAATGGGCGAGATTTGAGCTCGAGAGATCACAATGGGAGGTGGACAGAGCTGAGTTTGAGGTGATCTTTTTGTTTTTTTTCGTATTTAATTAATAACTGTGGTGTTAATGAACTTTTTGTGTGGTGAATGCTATACTCTTTTCTATATTTATTACATATGTAAATTTAAATGCACACATTTTACAACACACAAATAGTCTTTGAATATTAAATTGATTCTTGATTGAAAAATGTTATGTTTGTTCTATAAAGCATCATTAGATTATACTGGAAAAATATGTCAGTAGTAATTAGATTTCTTTAAATTACATAGGTATATTATTATAACTAATATGAATATCTTTGTTTTTCAATTAAAAATATAGGTATATATATTAATAAGTAATATTTAATGCAAAGAAAAGAAAATTGAATAAACATATGTAGAGTTACATAATTATTTTAATTTGTACCCATATTTATCTATTTAATTTCAGGTATTAAATAGTATAAGCATTATATAGACAATGTATGTGCTATATCATCACACTGAATATTACTTTATTGATATATAGAATTAATAAACACCTACAAATAACTAACTGTAATAGAATATTTTTTATATAGAGGAGTTTCATCTGAAAGTGGAAGTTAGGATTGGTATACTTACCTACTTTGTTTATAAACTGTAACACCTTCAGTTATAAGTAAACAAGAGCATAATAATATAATATAACAAATTTTATCATTTATAATAACTAATCTGTTTATATTTGTATAAACAGATGAAAGAATAAAAAATAAAAACAGTATCTAATAATGTAATAAGTGACATTAAGTAACCAATTAACATTAAAAACATTTTTAGCAAATTTGTACCTTATATATCTAATTATTTATTTCAGTATCTAATTACTGTAATTATTGCATATATAATTAGTCAATTTACATTATACATACATACATAAATATTTTTTTGCTATGTTGATGTTTATTCAAATGAAGTTAATAGAAAGTTAATAAAACTACACTTGTTTCTGTAATTAGATTTGGTGGTAGAGTCTTAAATCAGTAACAGTGAAACTTAAGTTTTAATTTGTATTGTTATACAACTGAATATAAATTTTGTGTAACACAGGCACGGATCGCCTTCCTCCAAGGAGAGAGGAAGGGCCAGGAGAATCTAAAAAATGACCTCGTAAGGCGGATCAAGATGCTTGAATATGCATTAAAACAGGAAAGAGCTAAGCTCCATAAACTTAAATATGGAGTAGAGCTTCAACAAGGTGATATGCGTCCACCACCTGAAGAACTTCCAGCAGAACCTGAGCCAGCAGAGAGGGCACAGTGGAAGCAGGGACAACAACTAATTAAACAGTACTTGCAGGTAAATGGCACCAATAATTACTTTTTGAAAAAGTTAATCCCACACCCTTCACATTATTCCATTACAAAATATAATTTTGTAACACCACTCTCACTAATGGCCTTATTTAAATAAAAATATAGCTGATAACTAAATTTTATATTAATAGTTCTATACAACTTCTTTGTCATTTTAGTTAGTAAACAGTTTAACAAATAATACTTAGTTCCACAAATAATACTTAGTTAAAATGATTTTATAATATGTTCTCATTTTTTTGCTTTAGATTTCAAGAGCTTCATTAGTATTCAAAGTATGATAAATGCCATGTTTATGAACTTTCTATTACATTAATAGTCTGATATGGTATTTATAACCAGTGCTGAATTGCAATTTTCCTGTATGATATGAAACTGCAATTATAAAATTTTAACACACAAAAGACAAAAACATTTATGTCAGTAAATTAAGATAATTTTTTGTCTCTCAACTTACCTTAAAAACATGGAGAGAG
Organism: Achroia grisella; assembly: GCF_030625045.1. Lineage (NCBI taxonomy): Eukaryota > Metazoa > Arthropoda > Insecta > Lepidoptera > Pyralidae > Achroia > Achroia grisella. The sequence continues at coordinate 691,091 of NW_026712703.1, forward strand.
ATTTATAATATTACTATTAAAAAGTCTACAAATTTTTGCAATGATACAATATATAAAGACTTTGTTACTGAAACTGTATATTTTCATTTAATCATTTATGACTTGTTTTCATCCACTCCTTTTGCCTCTTGGACTTGATACCTCTATCTAAGTTTTTAATATGTATATGTGTTTTCTGTATTTGTATTCTACTAATATTAATTTTTGCTTGTGTGTTTATAGGAAATAGGTTATACAGATACAATTCTGGATGTGCGCTCGAATAGAGTGCGAACCTTACTGGGGCTGAATAATGAAGAGCAAGCAGAGGATCCCAATTACAGAAATTATGATAAACAACAGCGTGATAGATATGAGATTTGCAGTAGTCATGCCATGAACTCTATGGGTCGAAAATATGACTATGGTATGTTTTATTTTTGTTGTAAAATCAAAAGAATAGTACAAGGAAGTGAGAGAGCTTGCATAAAAATAATATTTTTTTTAATAATTTCATTTCTTTAAATTGCTATATAAATGAAATAGTTGCATTGTTTAATATTTTATATATCTGTCCTATCTCTTACATTAATATAATGCAGGAAGCATCTATTTATGTATATTCTTAGTTTTTTTCTTGTTCGTTATTTTATGTAGGAAATTATTGTGTTCTGCCATTCTTCTTTTATCTGCTTTTCTTTTTATACAATTAAATATGCTACTTATATATTGTTCCTAAAAACCATCATCATTCCATAATTATATTTACCAGCCTAATAATGATACAGTTCCTTTGCTCACATGCATAGCATAAAAAATAAATATGAAAACTTTATAAGTAAAATTAATATGAATGAATGATGATTTTTACAATAATTTATTATTAATCAATAAATAAATATAACATATAGATGTTTTAATCCATTGATCTGTGTTATATTTTATAGGTGGTAAAGAACCACGCAAGAGTGGTGTGAATACTGGCGGTGGATACAATGAAGAAGGGTTATCAGTGCAGGAAACAGCTGCTGTCTTTGCTAACTTTGAATTTCTGGCTAGTCAGGAAATGGATATGGATGAGATTGATGATCTGGATGCCAAGCAACCACATCATGCAACAGGCAAACAAGGTATTTACGGTACAAGTTCAAGCTTTACTTCATGGGAATAATAAATAAGTAAATCTATGTATCATATATTCTAAAATGTATAGATGAAATAGAGGATGAAAATTTGTAGGGACAATTAATAATATCATAAGTAAGGAATACAAAACTCACTAAATTAGACTACTGGAAGTAGGGGAAGAAATATGGGTATCAGATTGTATTATATGTAATGAACTCAAATTAGGCCAATTCATTGTAATGTAAAATAGTTTTTATCATACTTTTATTATTATCACTTTTTATACATTGTTTATTACTGGATATAGAGGACTTACATCTTTTGCAGTATGGTACGGTAAGTTACACATATATTGATTGTCATCCTACAACATTATTTAAATCCTGGCTTGTGCATGGAAATACATGCTTGTTGTTAAATTACATGTTTTATATGTTTAATAATATTATAACAATTTTTTAAACAGGTGAAGAGGTTGACCATGAAGCTGAAGAGGTTCTGAATGAACTAAACCTACTGACAGAAAGTGAAGCTGATGGCGGTGGACAAGGTGATGAATATCCAGTTGGTGAGTAACTTCTGACAATAAAACTTTTATTTTATATATTATAATGAAATGTATATAATTTAACTTTGAGTTCAAGCAACACAAAATCTCATAAAACATTAATATAATAACTGATTTGGACCAGGTTTCAGAGACGAAACAGAAATCTTGTATTTTAATACAATATTGTACTGTAGATTTGTACAGTTTGATCTTATTGCCTAGGTAAGGTAATTTATATTTAATACAACATGTAAAAAATAATAATATATAAACAGTCTACATCCATAATTATCTGTTTGGAGTTTTCTGTTTAATTATTTATGTTTTAATGCATGAGAATGGTGAACTACATACCTGGCTACAGTAATAGTATATGTTGACATTGCACTTGTGGAGGAGTATAAGATGTACATAAAGTTAGGTTAATTAGCCCATTATGGACGTGCACCATGTATTTTTGGAGTCAATCTAGTTTTGGAGCGTTTTTGAGCGATTTTATGATTTCGTATTATAGGTAAATTTGCAGGTGGCGCGGGGGTGGTGGGGGGAGTAGTGTCGGCCGCAGGGGGCGCGGGCGAGGCGGACGAAGAGCCCCTGGCGTTGGGCGAGCTCGCTCAGCTCACCGTCAGCAACGAACCAGAGGCTTACGACGTCGCCAGCGCCAACAAGGAGTCTTTCCGTAAAACATGGAACGCAAAATATACGTTGCGTTCTCACTTCGACGGGGTGAGTTTTACTCGAGTATCTTTTTAAAACGCATACTTTATTGGCACAGGCAAATGTTTGTAAGCTTGTTGTAGTAATAAGAAAAAAGACTAGGTAAACGGAGAAATTATATTAATATAGACTACTGACAATTAGGAATAGAAAGAAGGAATTGAAGTATCAAAAACAAGAATGTAATATAAAAGAACTATAAATTCAAATACAAATTTAGAATAAAAAATACATATCTGATTAGCCAGTTACAACAAAGCTGATGGTAATAAGTGGTATTATATGTATTATAGGTGTATATCATATAATTTGAAATATGTACTGATTGCTTTTTGTATCTATTTCTTCTCAAAATTCTTAAAAAGAAATCCTTACACAGAGCCTCTGACTGTATAATATTGAATAGTTATAATTACTATACTCCTGCTATATCTTTACATAGTATAAAATGAAGCCGCTTCCGCAGTCTGTTCGTTTAGATCTCTGAAACGTACGGATTTTAATGCAGTTTTTAGCAATAGGTAGAGTAATTCAAGAGGAAGGGTTATATGTACATTACAGCTACAGGTAGGTAGTATTAAATAGTACATGTTCGGTTGTAGGTGCGTGCGCTCGCGTTCCACCCGACGGAGGCGGCGCTGGTGACGGCGTCGGAGGACCACACGCTCAAGCTGTGGAACCTGCAGCGCACGGTGCCCGCCAAGAAGTCGGCCGGCCTCGACGTGGAGCCGCTGTACACGTTCCGCGCGCACTCCGCGCCCGTGCTCTGCCTCGCCATGGGCGCGCCGCGCTCCGAGGAATGTTTCTCAGGCGGGCTCGACGGCACCATCCGCGTGTGGAACCTGCCGCCGCCCACCGCCGATCCGTACGATCCCTACGATCCCGCCGTTCAGGTGGGTTTCATCATGTAAATTAAATTAGCATGAAATGTAGTTAGAGTTCATAGTAGTGAATTGACTAGCAATAAATGAATGATAGTTTCCAGGAGGATGGATTGTAGGTGGCACTGTTAGGGTTGAATAAAATATTGCTATTGTCATAATTTATTTTGCAATCAGTCAGGATATATTTCTGTGTATATTTGTCTCATACATATTTTGTTGTGATTAGATTAGATTTGGTTTTTGCAATAAATCATATATGAAGTACTGTTTCAATTAGATTATATTAATATGGATGGATGAATATGGAATAATGTACCTATAATGTCTGCACTAACGATATACTCTAGCCGGGTGACATTGGAGAGAGATAGAATGAGCACGAAGTTAGGTCAATTTGTGCATTTCAGCAAATCGATCAGCACTTAACCGTGATGGTTTTCAGGCGGGAGTTCCATAAATCCTTCCGCGGCCTTCGTTTCCCTATCGTCCGGTGAAGCTGTAATGGTCAGCTGCGGCCAACAGCACTAGAGTAGTTCGAAAAAAATCCCTAATGGTATACAGCTGAAAGCGCGTGCAGTCAACTCGACTCGGTATATGGGTGACGGATTTTGCTAAGACTAAATGCGGACAATAGAATCCACAACCCCGTATAGATAAATGTGTTTATGAATGAATAATGGGCACGGTCGGCGCAGGGCCCGGTGCTGCGCGAGCACAGTGACGCGGTGTGGTCGGTGGCGGCGTCGCACGGGCGGCTGCTGTCCGCGTCGGCGGACGGCACGGCGCGGCTGTGGGCGCCGCGCGCGGCGCGCCCGCTGCTGGCCACGCTGCGCGACGACGCCGTCGCCGCCGCGCCCGCCGCCGCCGACTTCGCGGACGCGGGCGCTCGTGCGGCTGTCGTCTACCGCGACGGCACGCTGCTGCTCTACGACCTCGAGACCTCACAGGTACGAGTATATAAACCTTATAGTAAACCAGGACGATTCACGGCGCCGTCTACTCACAAGCGAAGCGGAGCTTGTGTTATACGTACTAGACGACTGATAGAAGCGCTTAAGAGAGACCCATACAAATAATCATGCTTATGGAATCAAATATTTGTACGAGAAATGGAATCAGCGGTCATTGGAAATAAGGTGGTGTTTAAACGCCACCGAGGCTGTCTAAAACATAATAAAATGAGCACTGTGTAGATATACGAGTGATGTCCAGAACTGAGTACTCAAATTGAATAAATACACTATCATATACATAACCAAATCTAACTACCATTTGTTTACGTACATTTACTCAGATCAGATCATGCTCACGTTGACTAACCAATTTCATTATATTTATCTTTCTTCAATGTTTCAAATTTAGTAAGGTAACTTGACATATAAATTAAATGTCATGTCTCGTATAATTGTTTCTTACCTTAAAAACTCAACACTTCAAAGATCACTACATATAAATGTTGTTCATTCAAACTTCAATGCACAAATAAATTTATACATCATAAAAATAATATCGAAGAGTGTTTTCTACCAGTCGTATTTTTTTCATTGAAGGGTTGGGACTATTGTCAGGTGTTTAGACTTGTAACACTACGACATACACAGATATATTCTTAAGAGTGATGATTTTTATCTCCTCCGAATAGAGTAAAATTTCCAAAGAAGATATTTCGTTTATATATGGGGGCTGCAACCACATAGGATGTGTAGTGGCGTTTCGTAAACTGTACGTCATTACTTGGTTTGTTACAGACGGTGATGCGCGTGTCGTGCGACAGCCCGATGACGCGCGTGCGGTCGCACCCGACGCTGCCGCTGCTGGTGACGGCGCACGAGGACCGGCACATCCGGTTCTGGGACGGCGTGTCGGGGCGCTGCGCGCACGCGATGGTGGCGCACCTGGACGCCGTCACGGGGCTGGCGCTCGACCCCAACGGCCTGTTCCTGCTGTCCGGCTCGCACGACTGCTCCGTGCGCCTCTGGAACCTCGACACCAAGACCTGCGTGCAGGAGATCACGGCGCACCGCAAGAAGTTCGACGAGAGCATCCTCGACGTAGCCTTCCACCCGCTGCGGCCGTACATCGCCAGCGCCGGCGCCGACGGTCTCGCCAAGGTCTTCGTCTGAGCGCACTCCGACTATATATAGTATATATATATAATAAATACATGTAATTTTACTTTCGATACGAACTCTATGTTACGCAGTAGCGAGTCGCGTCATCGCTCGTAGACGGGCGACCGGTACTCTCGGATTATGTGTCTAGTCCCTTCGGTACGGTTATGAATAGCGACGTATCCGCGATTCGACGACTGCCGTGTGTACGGACGGAGCCGCCGGTTCGTTTTATCGTATTTAAATATTGTAACGTAATGGACGCGCGCTCGATGCTCGTTATAAGCGCGTAGTGAACACTCATCTATGTATAGACATTTGAAATCTATTATAATATATTTTTAGACTTTCATTATGTGGACTTTAGGTTTTTATCACGACTTTTTCACCGATTTCACGATACGCAGTGAGAATATTGTTCGTTTAATATTGCATCTGTAAGCCATGCCTTGTAATAAATAACTTGTGGATACAGACTATGTTTCCTTTATGCGTTTTTATGTTTTACATGTCTGTACAGTTAGATGTTATGCAGTATTTGCTAATCTCACAGAGATCGAATAGTGTTTCTTTTTAGCTAGTATGATTTATTTAAATCGATTGGATTTCTATAGCCATATTTTACTTTGTTTTGTGACATGTACGAATATGCTCTCGTTAATAAATAATTTGTGCAGATGTTCAGATGATGAGCGATCGAACAAAAAATATATGATTGAGTAGAAGTACTATATCGAAAATAACATAAGTAATGTTTGTTCATATGAGTACTGCGATGTAGAATATATATTATAAAACATTACATATTCCTTTATTTTCTTCGATTCTTACTTGTACACACATCCAAAATTCATAGTAAAAAGCAACATAACCGAGGTGCATGTTGTTTTTTTAAATATTCATTCTCATTCCCTACATCCATAGATATAAGTAATGATTTATTCAATATTACGTGGATTCTACAAAATGGATAGCCTGGACAAGAAGTGAATGAACAAATTGCATAATCTGATCTTTTAGTTATAATTTGTCGTTGTTATTAAAAAAAATACGTAAATTCTTTCATCTCCGGGCTACCCTGTATGCCTTCACACGATAGTTGTAGTGCCCCAATACACTTGAATTTAGACCCGGTGTTATGCATATAAAGAAGCCTCCTTTTTTGAAAATTTTAATCGATGTGTTACAAACAAAATCTTTATAATTTGATAAATTTCCTTGTACTGCGGTCTGAATACAGCGACGACCGGCAGTTTCCTAAAATGCTTTGATTCACATTATAATATTAAGACTGTTTACATATGTAACGGTAAGGTTCGATGAAATATTTTTATAAGAGAATAGAAATTACGTCAGTCTTATAAGAAGTCACTAGTTTAGAATTTCTTAGGAATATGTATATTTAGCATTGTTCTGTCGGAAAAGTTTGTGTCGTATAAGTCGACATTGTGACTGAAGTATCAAAAATATATAATTAAAAAAATAAATAAATCTTGCGTTATAATTATTCTTAGCAGCGAATGTAGCTTCGTATTATTAATAAAAAATATATTTTACGCCGCAAGTTTCTTATTTATATGTGCAAATATAATTTATAATAATAAAATATTAATATAATTCATTATTAATATTAGAGTAAATTTCTAAATTATTGTTTTGCGGGTTTTTGTATTAAAAATATTTTATCGAACAAACTGTAGTGTGAATCGAGCTTCATTTTGGAATATTCTTTAAATTGACGTCACCATCATTTAGTGCAATCACGAGATATTAGTGTATTGTATTCATCATAAATATTTTCTACCTCTCATATATGGTAAGGAACTAATAACATAATCAGTTCAATTCTCTTTCTGTTGCCCTGTAACTTGGTATTTGGAGAATTATGAGGGAAATCATATTTAGTGACTTTTAAGTTACTAACTAGTGCTGTTGCGAATGTGAAATTATATTCGTTGCCGTGGTAATATTAGATGTTGATATCTTATGATTTGTAAAAAAATCAGAATATATTAATGGCAACTTTTGTGGAAATTCTACCTACTTCGATGGTGTTCATTCTCTGGGAAAATGTGCCGATGATGTGTAATTAGTTCCTGAACCACTTTTATTTCAACAAAAACATTTTTTGTAAAGATTTGATTATGGTTGAATGAATAACTTCATACAGCAAATATAGTCAATAAAATTTATTAAAATATTTCTATCGATTTTTTCATGATTTGAAATTAAAATATCACGCTAGCGTACCCTGTATTTTACTATCATATTTCATCCTAGAATCCAAAACACAGCTTACAAAATAAGGTGACGAAATAGGGGAAATAGAGGTAGGTGGTATACCACACAGGTACACACACCAACGACTGTATACAAAATTTACAGTGGAAAAGGTATATCTATAAAAAATAAGAACTAAATAAACTTGGAAAAATTCACATAGTGGCCTGTAGTTCAAAGTTAGCGGAATTATCTTATGGGTACCAGACAATTGGTAGAATTAAATGCACTTTTCTTAAATCTCAATCTGTTATATTATAAAGAGGAATGATTTATTTCTTTGCATTGAATAAGCTCCGAAACTACTGGACCGATTTGATAAATTATTTTATCATTAGATTTCTACACCATAAGCGATAGTTTAGTTAGAAGAGTTCCGTATGAAAACTTTAGTAAGGAAATATAACTTTTGGAAAAAATACGAATAAAATCGTTATCAAAAATGATAAACTTTAACACACACACACCATAAATATTTGGATATTGATGTCTACTGTAACACTAATATTACTGCTCTATCGTCAATAATTTTCGGGGCGTACGTAAAACCTACGCTTTTGTGATATTCACAAAAGCGTAGGTTTTACAGTTTTTTAATATCTGAGGCTAAATATGTGTGTAAAATTTTATAATTTATGAAATATTTGTTAAATTGGTCTGAATGTTCATATAAACATAATATGTATGTATATACATATTTATATAAACATTCAGATCAATACAAAAAGAGACCTATATCTTTTTGTATTCGTATGTATAGAATACATAGGGGAAGAACGGTGAATAGCATTCACTTAAGGAAAACATGGTGTATTTTATAAATTATTTATTGCAAATCAAAATTAAGAAAAGTAAAAAATCTTTAATTATCGAGTAACCAATAATTTAACAACAAAAGCATTTAACTTTATTCTACTAGTAGTAGGAAGACATTATTTAAAAAAACATGTTTGAGCGGCATTGTCCCTGACTGGGTAATGCCGCTCAAGGTACGGGGTAATGTAACCAGTAAAATATATTAATTAAAGAAATATTCATAAGATCAACCTTAAATAATAGAAGTAACATCTACAATCCCCAATTATACCCATTTCTACGTAAAATTAGCCTTCTTCAATAGAATAAATATAGTACAGGCTTAGATGTCAAATCAACTTCAATTATTGTAAGAAAATATAAAATAATAATTATTAAAGGTAAGACAAATTACAAATAAAAATATTTTATCCTTGGATACATAAATCACATATACCTATATTTTATCTATCTGTGAATCCCTGAACATGTAGCATGAACCCACAGACCGCAGATGGTGCAGCGATACCAGAATTCATATTCTTTCCCAAATTCCTGTTAAATGTTATTATAATACATTTGTTATAGAAATATAACAAATGTATTATACATTTTTATAATTTCTATAATTTGTTATAATTTCTATCATCCACATTCATTTTGTCGTAACTGTCATCGTCGTCGTATCTGAAGATTTTCATTTAAATTTTTCTTTTAAGATTTTTGTATCATGTTTGTATTCTTTCTCTTGGACAAACTTATTTTAATCATAAATTTAGCAGGTTGAGGGTCTTTTTCGGTCTAACAACTTTAGCGGCGATCCTTTGACGTAATCTTAGCATATCTACAATAATAATAAAAAAAAGTCACAAAGGGGTAATGGTGCTCTGGTGAGCGGTATAACTCCCAAACGGTCGTTTTGTAATTAACTGGAAATAAAAAAAAATCATACGCAATTGTTAAAAATTGATCTAGACACGCGGCAGCGTGTCAAGCCGAGTTTCAAGTAAACTGGCCTGCAGCACCGTGTGTATATTTACACGAACCATTTGGAGCCACTTTTGACCCCCTCATAACTCAAAAACTCTTTCACATAAACCTGTCAAATTTGGTTCATATATTGAGACTTGCGAGATAAATATGTGTTCCAAATTTCATAAACATATCTCAAACAGTTATTTAGATATTAATGTCCAAAAATCGTCATTTTTATCACTGATCAACTATAGATCAAAATTATAACCCACTTCCAGATGACCTAGGAAGTTCAAATTTGGTATGCAGATAGGTAATTAGGTGAATATAAAGGAAAAAATCTGAAACTGGTAAATTGTTATCATTTTACTACAATTTTTCACTTTAATTGATTCTATTTCAACTTATACTGGACGAGTACTAAAATTCTATGAAAACGTCGATAGCCACCAATTGACATTGATCCCTGGCGAAAAATCTCATCTTGTACTGGACGGAAAGTAATATTGTATGTAAACGTCGATCATTACCAATTTACGTTGACCCCTTCACATCAGTGTCGATAACTAGCAAACTTCAAATATTGCATTGAGCGGTAAACACTAGTTGCTATAATTTAGATTCTGTCTAAAATATACTCGTACTTATAACTAGGAGTATAGTCGAATTTCGTATTTATTATGTTATTAACTGAGATTTGGTATTAATTATTGTTTCATTATTTAGCGCACATCGATAGTGTAAAATCATTATTTTTATAAATAATTATTAAATAATAAGCATTTCGGTATAGGGCGCCGCGGCGGCGCCGTGTGGGAGCGGTGCGATAAAACTCAATGTTTTTTTTCTCGATATCTAACCTATAAGGTTGCGATTTATTAAATTCATAGCTTTCTTAAATTATACTTATATATTTGTGATTATATTATTATTACATTATTTTAGTAAATACGTATGGTATAGACAATAGTTTAAACCAAAAATTAAGCCAAAGTTCAATTAAACCAAGTTTCAGATATTAAATAATGTATATGTTGAAAGAGAACAATTCCGTATTTGCTTAACATATGCTATTACTATCCACAAATCACAAGGCCTCAGTTTTGGCAGTCCTCTTCTCAACATAGGCTCCTCTATATTTAATAAAGGGCAGGTTTACGTTGGACTCTCCAGAGTTAAAACCTTAGATGGAGTACGTCTTAACAATTTAGATCCAAGTCACGAGAGCTCTATTGTAGAGTACAACCATCTGTGGACGTTATACCGCCCCGATTTGCCCAAAAATTCCTGATACTGAATTGGCATTGCACTTGAACATTTAAAAGTTACAAGAAAATATAGAAAATAACACAAAAAAAAAGACAATTATACCCCGTAAATATACGAAAATACAGTAATTTATCAAAAATAATTTGGTATTAATTTAGTTATAAATAAGTACCTCGTATAATTTATGTACAAAAAGTAATGATATCCATCAAAAACATAAACGTGAAATGATAGCCGAGTTTAATATTATGATATATACCTTGACTTCTACGACAAAAGAGATGAGATCTAAATGGGTGCCAAGTTCAATGGTCTGTCCTGAAATGTATTTATAACAATATAAAATATCATTTCTTCTTATAACTTAGGATAATATACTGTAGCCTAAGGTCTAACTTGGCTAGTTTTCATATACGAAATATACTGTAGCCTTCGCAAGTTCTAAACATGTTACTTGTCGGTTCCTATTTTAATATTAGTAGTAACTAGCAATCGAAAGTAATAATTGGTATATGAGAACTGGCCAAGTTAGACCTTAGCCTACAGTATATTATCCTAAGTTATAAGAAGAAATGATATTTTATATTGTTATAAATACATTTCAGGACAGACCATTGAACTTGGCACCCATTTAGATCTCATCTCTTTTGTCGTAGAAGTCAAGGTATATATCATAATATTAAACTCGGCTATCATTTCACATTTATGTTTTTGATGGGATTGCATTTACATAAAATAGAATAGTTTTATTATCATAAAAATATACTTAATAATTAAATAAGCATTAAAATTTTAGACTTACCGCCATAAAACACTAATGCAAAAATTTGATCAGTATGGCCGCAAACGAAAATCTGACTCTGACTCTGAGCTGCCTGTCTGTTTGCATTGCTGTCTTTTAGAGGCTACCTATCCTCGTGCTTTAAGCAACGTGGCGTGTTGCTACATTCCATTTTGATAGAGTTACAGGGCTGAGCGCCATTACCTGGTCAGCGCTATTCCCCCTCGCTCCCGTACATATATATCTGTGTGTTCTATATTTCTATGAGTATTTCAATATCACCTGTAATATTCTTATTGTTTTCTATCAGGTAAGTCATCAGATTTTTCCAATTACAGCCGTTATTGTCAGGCAAAAGTTTAGGCATTGGCTATTTGCAGCGTAAAATGTTAGTTTTGATTTAAATTCTGTTGCATGAAATCAATATAAATTTAATTGATAGTTATTGCATATAGCCAGGTACAGTTGAACCACGTAAAATAATACTAAAATTGTGTACCCACTGTCTTACGTCGAAAGACGTTGCTAGGAATTTTGTTGTTGGGTATAAAATATACAATAACAGTAAACATTTATACTTTCCATTATAATCCAGTACAAGCTATACTATTACATATCTTATGTGTGATAATGGAATGGTGCACCAGCCTGCGCTAGCGGCTTACGCTGGCGGGGCACCACTGGAGCATGATAAGATGTAGGTACATGAGGTCAGGTCAGTTAGTTGATAAATTCATGGTGAATTTACCACGATCGTTTCCAGGGGGAACTCAACCTGACGTAGTACATTGCTAGCAATAGGGTTATTAGTCCACATTACTAACAATCTCCTTCTCCCCACTATAACATATCAAGATTACCGATTTGGCAGAGCGAATTTATTTTATAATGTATTTTTTCTTTTTAATGTAACAAGTAGTGTGGCAAGTTGAATAATATATATACATTAGTTTTTTATTGACATCTTTAATTAAAATATACAATAATTGTAAATACTTACTAAAAATACTTATATCGCATGGATATCGCTTTTACTGAATTTTAGACACGTCTATTGTATATTGGCATGTCGATTGTTAATTAAATCAGTATTTTAGTTCTTTGGATGGAAAGTGTTCGTAAGGAGTAAAAACGCACAATACGGGTGTCTTGGGACATACGTTTCGAAGGAAATAAGCATGTAAGTTCCTAAGTGAGTTCGATGAAATAATAAGTGCTCAGGAGTGAAGAAAGTGCTATGTAACTTATAATTACGAACACTCAGATACGTATCTATATACAAACTGTAGGTCTCATATTTTCTATATCTCAAGGAAACATTCATTTTTAATGGATAAATTTTAATAGGTACTTCACTGACTTAAAACAGGTAGGTAAGTAATTTCACTATTTGAATGGTAGGTACATTCCAGAGTGACATAGGCTATATATATTATGTTAATATATATATACAGAATCTTCTGAGTTGTGATGTAAGCACCTAGTTAAAAAAACAGTTTTTAGAATTTATTTTGTAGGTATCTCTGTGTGAATTTTTATATGTTAATCTCAGACAGGGCGGAACCGAATTGAATGGAATTTTCACTGATGTAGCAAGCTTCCTCTAACATTTCATATTTCTCATAGTTCAATCGGTTCGCAAATAATAAGTTACTTAACTATAAATTATAATACTATTCTTAACGGCATGCGCATATACCTACCTAGGTACGAAGCTACGGATGCTGCTTGTTATAAACACTAAAGTTTTAATAGTAAAAAGATTATTCCCGTTATTAGTTTCTTTAATGACTAGGATGCTATTTCAGGTTATCAGCAGTGAGTTTGATAGTATATGGATTAATATGGCTGACAAAGAAGCTGTCAGAGTTGCCGAATCCCCCTCCGTGGGACCAGGAGACCACCCCAATGCCTGATCGTCACATGCCACCTAAACCACCGATGCAGGGATAACCATCAACAACCGTCCTTTTTGGTTATTTGTGTATATAATAAATTTATTATATTTAGGTATTAAAAACATTGTATTAATTTTTTGGGCTTATCAACTTTATTAGATTTGGACCACTATTGGGGATTACAATTATGAGATTATTCAAATTATTTTTTATTTAATAAATATTAAAAGTAAGTACATAAGTCTGCGAATTCATAAGCGTAGAAAATGGTAGTATCATATCGTTTTTTATTATCAGGAAGGACAGTAGTATAATGTGTTGTAGCTTATATATATATGTAGATTAGTATTTTTATGTAGATTTGCTGCATACATATTCGTAAAATAGGACATGTGTTGTTTACAGTACATATATATCGCATTTTTGAAAAATATTTGACGTTTGATCTTGTTTACCTACTACTACGCGTTTACTACGCGTTTTTAATAATGATAACGTTCATATGTTAGAAATCGCACAAGAGTTGCCGTGTTGAATCCTGGACCAACCAACCTGGATGTGTCAAATAATATAGGAACACCGAGAATTTTTTTACTATCTTTTCTAATTGGTTTCTATTTTGTTGTTTCTAATTCATGAAAATCAAGCATAACTCGAAAGAGTATAATACAAATAATTATTTAATACATTTATTTAGGCAAACACTTATTATTTATTGAAAAAGGTAGTGCCTTTAAAATTGCAGATGTTTGCATAGTTTACATCGACACTCCTGTAAAGCAGTGCCCACCTTGTTACAAAATGACCGTTGGTAAGGGAGGTAGGCTATCTCCGTATATTCGTCCACCCACTGGTAACCACACTGAAAAATAAAAAATATACTATTTATATAATGAAATCATTAAGAATACACATAACAAACATATAGATACAAAAACATAAATCGGACATGTAGTTTAGTTCTCTAATATCTTGTAAGTTGTGGATACGGGCATTCCGTGTCAACTACAAATATTCTGCAGACAGATAGATGCAATTATGCTCTTGTTTGAAGGGTTAGAAATTGTACCTACTGTACTGTAAATGAGTACAGTCACTCGTAAGTCTTCTTGTTACAAGGGTGCCAAATATGAGCTGTGTTTGGTATTGTAAGTGTTCATGATTTGAGATGGCCACATACCATATAAAAAGACCACTTAATTGTTACTATTTTTGTTATATGAAATAATAATGCATTTGTTATTAAGAAACACGAACAATATAGAAATGAAAAATAGAAAACCTTTTTATGTGTACTTAGATGTAATTTTGTTTAAATCCATCTAGCGTGAAAGAGTAACAAACGTCCAGCCATTTTCACGAAAGTTTGTGTGTATGATATTAATAGTATGAAATCACTAATCACTAACAGCTATAGCCATATTTCTGTAATGCTGACGCCTAGCGTTCGGTGTCGCTAGCGTGGCAAGCAACGCCCACGCTCGGCCTGCTCGCCTATCCAGCTTCAGCGCTTGTACAGCACATGCCACTGCATACGACTTAACTAACTTCTTGTCATCCGTTGTATCGGCTTCACCACCTTTTTCTGTTGCTCGCTAATAAAATATTGTCAGAGTAGAAAGGACAATGCAAACAGAGGAGGATGCAAAGAATGAGGTACAAAATATGTAATACTTATATACTGAAAATCTGCAGATGCGTCCGCGTAAATATGGTTCTAAGATTAGAATGTGTGTCGAAAAGTAAAAGACAAAGGAAAGGAACAATATCATTAGTATTTGTAAGTCCGAAACATTAAGATACCTTTATCCAGTCATCAGCGAATGCCATCCAAGCGTATGCGTTTGGTTCTCTACGTATAAGATCTACCAAGACAGAACGCGCTCGCTGTGGCTCATAGTTCGGCAATGCTAGCAGTATACTGTAAAATAGCATATTTTTGGATACAAAGACTGAGAAGAGTAATCGCAAAATAATTTAAAAATTTAAAACAATATCAACCTTCAACATTATTAGGTACATAGACGCTGACGCTGTAAGGACTAAGTGCGCTGAGGGTAGGTATGTATATAACGAGTCAATATATATAGTATCTATATGTGCTACCCGTACTAATATTGGAAATACGAAAGTTTAACTGTTTGTCAGTTACCGTTCAAAATATTTGAACGCATCTTAGTGAAATTTGACGTAAAGGTCGTAGATACTCGTATTACGACGACGATTTTAGGCCATTTTTTATATAAAAATAAAAATAAATTGAATAATAAGTCGTGAGCAAACCGTTTATGCATATTTACTTCTGTACACTTATTCTATTTATATAATACTGTGCGATAGAATGTAAAGCCAAAATGTTAAAAATATTATACTTACCTATAAGCGCTAATACAAGTGCCTGCTTTTTCCAAGCAAGCCATAGAAGCATTGTAATCTTTATTCTTGTGTAGGCACTCAGCTTCTAAGGTTCTCATGTAACTAATCTGTTGTTATAAGATTTTACTGGCAATTTAAACAAACAAGGGTCCATATGAACAGAAAATGGTAATGATGGTAAATATTTTATATAGGTATGAGCATGAAAAGTGAGTGCTTTGCTTCTTATGCTACACTTTCAATCAAGCAAGAGAATGCTCGTTCTATCCTATCGTTCTTTGTTCAGCCTAGTTAAACATAGGTAAGTCGGACTATATTCTAATAGATTAGAATTACATTTTGCTCCAAGTTCCAGTAATGTAATATCTAAGACAGGCAAGTAGGTAAATAAATAATAATTTGATATACTTCACCAAACTTCTGTATACCCCGACGGATATGACAAAGAGCTTCGTCGATGTCGCCACGCAGTCGATAACATAATGCTACTAAGTGGAAATAGGCGGCCGTCTCACCCGCTTCAGACAGTGCTCTTGCCACACACACCTCTGCCAACTTGAACCGAAACAACCAATATACATAATAAATAATTATTAAATTACCATACCATATTAGAATTTTCATTGTCGTAATTCGTAAAATACAAAACCATGTAAAATGTTATAGATCCCATATGATCTATCTATATTTTATATAAATTTTAATATACATTACATTTAGGCATGTTTTTTATTGTCCTAGTGACAAAATGTAACGTATGCATAAATATTACTATTATAACAATTACACCAATCTGTTAGAAGGCCTATAATTTTTTATTTTCTTTTGAAGTAAAAAATCGTTGCATATGTTATTACAACAAATTACTGGTAGGCTAGTTTGCTGTATTAGTTTGTTGTTTGTACCTAGGGGTGCATTCTATAAAAGTAATCTATTTAATTTCTAACACAGATAACTCCCTATCTTGCTTTGTACCGTGTTTCTATAAGCGGATGAATGGGGTATTACAGGTCAATGGGTAATTGTGCCGCCCCTTGAGTTGTTAAACTATTTGTATCTACAGTAACGCCAAAAATATCCTATATATTTTCAGGATACCTTGTATATTTGACAAACATTATTCCAACAATACATTTAGCGCAGATTTTTTTGGGTATGAAAGTGGAGGATAATTTAACAGTAAATAGATATTTTTATTTTAACATATGATTTAATTATTAGTTGAAGGCTAATGTAATGGATACGATTGCTTAGTTTAATATCTGTATTAAAAATAGGAAAAAATGTTGCATTTCCTCCATAAGTAGATGGAGGAAATGCAATTTTGTTTTCTATTTTTAATACAGATATTAAACTTCACCGATTGGAAAAAGTTAATAAATTAGGATAGTTAGCTTTAAGAAAATATTTTAATAAAAATATAATAAGCAATATATAGTAATACTAGTAAGTATAATAAATTAATATATTTACTGTTACAGCTCGTAATCTCAATAAGAGGTCGGCTGCGTCGTAGTATGGACACATTTCTGGCAACAGTGGCGTGTAGTCCCACCAATCACCAAGTTCGTGGTCCCAAGATCTTAGAAAGCCTAAAACATCTGTATAGCCTTTTGCCTGACTCCTAAAATTTAATATCAATAAACATATATTGGATATAGAATAGGCAAACAAGCTGAGAGTGATACCCGTCACGTTCATAGACAAGAATCAGGGGTTTAATTATGTAACACTGTTACTAACCATTTAAAATATATACGATCCAGGGATAGATTGGACGATTGTTAAACCTTTAGGTACTGCGATTTTGTAAATATTAAATTACAGGCATGATATTTTAGTCCTCCAACGGCAACTCATGAGTGCTATTGTGGGCGTCCCATTATAATGTGCATTGTGCTGACCATGTTTATAGGCGACGGTTACCAGTTTCTTGCTTGATATTCTAATTACATACGTGAAACCTTACTTTTTAATATAGATCATGACTTCGTCCGCCATATTAAAAAGTTGCCGATCTGAATAGTACGCGTTAGCAACAACCCAACCGGTTGACCAAAACGGGTACAATGATAACAAAGCTACGAAAAATATCTCAGCTGCTTCAGGACTGTTTTCAAATATGATAGACGCTTTAGACAGGAGCCTAAAAGAAATAAACATTGTATAAGCATATAGGTAAATTCGAATGTGTTTGCTGATGCGAATGTGAGTGGTTTTAATGTCACCATTTGAAAGCGTAGTGCCTCACTGCTCAATAGTCTAACCATTCCGTCTCTACCACGATCACACACACTCACCCCTCCGATCAATAAATACACTGTCCAATTCAAATGAGGATCGAAATTATGATGGCCTGAGCCAAGTTTCAGTTCAAGTTCATCCTCTAGCGGTGCCCTCATATTAAAGTCATATCCGTCAGGCAGGACTTAGCCTTCAGCCGCTCCATAAGTCAGATCATAAAGATTAAGTTGCAAATCATGTAAGTTTCCAATGAGTATTGGCTTAAAAGTTTTCATCGTACATGCAATAAGGCTGTTTCAACGGTTGTCACACCAATTGAAGGAAATCTTGAAGGGATTTGTTATATTAATAATAAAAAGTTCCTATATAACAATCAATACTAATATCTACTCACGTTAGGGGGTGCCTGGGGTTAAGTTCAATTGATTTATTAATGCAAACATTAGCCCAGTCTCGATCTACGTCCAATAAACAGGTACCTAGTTCTCGCCAGTAGTCTGCATCGCGAGGTTTTTCTGCTACTAACTAAAACAACCCATAAAGGTGTATAGGACATGAATTTTGGTAAAAAATGAAAACCACTCAAAAAGATGAATTTATGACCTGATAGAGATTCTATGCTGAATAAATATTAAAAAAAAATTGAGATATAAGAGAGCTTCTGTCAGTTCACGTAATACAATTTATATTCACATTCAATTTTATTAAATTTGTTCAGCCGTTTTCATGGAGAGATGACAAACAGACAGATACGATTTTGCCTAGGTAATATTATATTAGTATGAATTGGTTAAGTAAATTCTTATTTAAACTAATATTAAAAAAATTGTTTAATACCTAAACTAATATTTTAGAGGTAAATTTTCACATTAAAATTTGTTTGGATATAATATTTTTTTCATTTATTACAAGTTTCTTTATCAGTTAGTAACTTAACATGGTATCAAGTAGCATTTTATGGAATTACAAATTCATACAATAATTACACTGGTGTGAAGCCAAGGTGCGTGAAATTTATATCGAGTTTTACAATAATCATTCACAGATTGTTCTAGTTTTTAGTACGGATACCTCACTTGGTTAGTTCTCGCTTTAAAAAAGGTTTACGTTCTTATATTATTATAAGTCATTTTACCTGGAGATAAAGTTCTGTTGCGTGTGGTATGTCTTGCAAGTGTCGAGCATGTCTCGCTGCTCTTAGAACTGGATCCATTCCGTGTGGACTATCTGCACCCACAAGGGTTTCACAAGTTGTTTTCATGAGGCACGCATGTGCCATCATTAACATCTCCTGAAAAACAGCAAACACTCGATTTCGATTAGGTAATTAATTTGGTTATTGTTGAATTGTTATTTTTGATGCATAATTTTTAGTTTGTAATTTTGTTACTGTTAATTGTGTTATTGTACTAATTTGCTAATAAAGGCTATAAGAAAATAGCAGAGAGTATGAATTCACTGCCCCCTCTGAGTTATAGACTGTTTTGTCCCTATTGATAACTTTTAATTTTATTATAAGCAGCAATTACAATAGTTTAATATTTGAGACAAACAAAGATGATTATTATTATAAAAAATATTGAACAATGTTATAAATAATAAGATGATATATTATAGACTTTTTTATATATAAGAAAAGTTAAGGCCATTGTTTTCTGTATATCACCATGACCTAGCATGAAATTTAGAATAAGGGAGCTGACTGAAAACTTTTTGATTTATATAATAATGTAATTAATTTGGTAGGTACCTTGTAAAGTTCATCGGTGGAGAGGAAATCTTGTACAACGAAGTTATTATTCACGTATACGGCAGCGTCCTGCCAAAACGATGTCGTTAGCTCCACGCGGGTACGTGTCTCGCTCAACTGACGGTTGAAATTACAAAATTCAGTCTTACCTGTTTAATGAAAAAGTTTACTTTTATTCTTTATTATTATTAAAGACTTACACCTGTATCGTTCTCGGCAGTTATATCTAGATGCTTTTAAATTTTAGATATTTTTTGCTTCCAATTTTAAAAAGTAATCAACCGATTTAAAGAAAACGTTTTTAATTCGGCAATGGAGCATGTGATATCTTGGCCAATTTAGCATTGCTATTCATGATTCTTTTATTTTACTCTCATATTAATCAGTTTAATGTATTATCAGGGTTACCATGTCAACATTAAAATAGCTTCGTACGAAGAAATAAAAAATGTTATAAAACTCGTATATTCGTTCAATTTGACTTTCTAACTATGTACGTACGTCTAAATATCGTAGAAACTTGGACGAGGATGAACATGGACTTGTACCGAAGGCCAAGAAATCTCGTGTTTCTATTGAGCACCTTAATACGGTTGGCATCCCTGATTAATGATTAATGTTATCATTTTTTTATATTGAAAAAAATGTAATAATACCATAATGGGGAACTTTTCGTAAAGAGTTGACAGCGGATCGAACAGTCGCGTGCCAATCCCTGTCTAACTGACCGCGTCCAGTGCATTCTCTTTTATTAGAACCACCTTCCATTTCTTTTAACATATCTTCTATTTGTGAACTAGAATATAACTTTGAATGCTTAGTTAATTAGTCCACCGCTCCTAGTCATTTTTTCCCGCGAAAACAGCGAGATCTTGGTAGTACTTAATTGTATTCATTGTGTAGATAATTAAGTTTCTATTTTCAAATTTTCTGGATAGTACAACTTTTTTTAAAATTCTAATGGCAACTGATCCTAAGATTATTTTTATGGAAAATAGCAATCGTAGTAAGTATGCCTATACCCTAGTATCCTTAATTTGTTGCTATTTCTGATCATTCTGATCTATACGTGCTCTACTCACACTAGTGACCTAAAAGTGAAAATATGACACAATTTAATTTTGAAGAACTTTGACAAATCTTTTAATCCAACTATACGTATTTGAATTAGATAAAAATTTGAACTTGGATAAAGAAATCGTTAATTACTTAGTGATATGAGGCGGTATAACTGCTTTCTGAAAAGGGTTTTTTAATTTGACTTCCACAATAACGAAAGCAGAATTTTCATTGGCTCCTGTAGGCCTGGTAGTATATCCTATGTCAGTGCTCGTGCTGGCCGGTGTAGAGTCGGTAGTGGTCCTGAAATTTGAACAGGTTAGGAGTAAAACTGTAGCATATATTTTCTATGGTGTAGCAACACACAATATTGTATATTACAAGTTGAAAGTGAAATTAATTTTGTTCCACAAGAATTAACCATCTACCACCAGAAGAATAGTATAGATGAAATTAACGTTTTTTTGGAATTTGAATGTCAAACAAGCTGATGGCCCGCCTCATCATGCGAACCTAATTACGTTCTCATGACACTCCTATTACTATTTTACATTACTAATCTAGAAGATTAAGATAACTCTTATCCACGTTATGTCCTATCATAGGAGCTCTAAAAAATTTCATAACAAGTGCAGAAATGGCGAAGTTATCATGTAACATACAGAAACATATAAAATGACAGTAGCGGGTCACATCTTGATTAAAACACTTGATCGAAACATAACCTAAAAAATTTGATGAATAAGGTTTAAGATGATGATGATAAAAAAAAACAAAAAATAATAGTCTAATTAGGAAATTTTCATGTTTTATCATAATAAAACATTTTTATTTCTTTACTTGTTAGGTTTTTGTGTACTGCCTGAAGTTGAAGGTGCTCTTTCATTGGGTGTGAGCAGTAAGTTACATCCACAGTTCTCCATCATTGTCTGACTATTTATCCATTGTAAAGGCACAATTAAACGGAGCGTTGTCTCTAAAATGTTTTTATACTTAGTATTTAATTTAAATAATCTAACACATAGCAATCTAATTTGTTGCTAACAAATTATTGCAATGTACAGTTACAGTTACAGCAAATAAATTTTCCGATACAGTCAGCAATATCATTCAAATCTATAGTGTTCTATAGCCAGTATTACGATCATTATGTATATAGAAAATTAATATTGTATGTTGCAATAATGAATTGATTGAAGTGATAATAATAATCCAGGACAACAGACAAATACTTAAATTAATTTTCTTGTAAATGCATGCATTATATATAACAGGTGAAGCGTATGTCTTCATTAATATTTGTTTAAAAATATTATCTTCATACCTATATGTAATTTTTGAATACTTTTGTATGTCTCTTAACTTTTCCTCTTGAAATCACTCCGCTAGTATATGTATAAATAAATTATTTCTTATTTACTAATGGAAAAAACTTAGGAACTCTATTTCAATGTGTCGTCAGTTGCATACATCTCACCTCCGGGGTAAAGTAGTTTAAATAGGTCTAGAAAAGCCATGAAACTATAGCCGCCATGTTCTCCATACATATGTACTTCCAACGGCCACTTATAATGTCGTAGATGGTTCCATAACCAGGTGTTATCCTTTAGCATTAGAGTACGATGAAACGAGCCCCACACTGTCGTGTCTATAGAATTAATAGTAAATAATACACTCCAATAACGTTAACCAACCTTGTGTTAGAACAAACGGTAGGAGTAGGTATTATCCAGAGGTTAATCTAGAAATTAATTTGAGATTTACGAAATTACGGCTTACAATCTAAGATTGTTTGCCTTATTTAAAAAATATATTCATTATAATAATAAGGTAAAGGATTTAAATGATTAAATTTGTTTAGTAATTTAGATATGCATATTATCTTAATTAAAAAAAATTCAAAATCTGTAGTATTCGGAATTCCTAAGAATATTTGCTGATTGGACCGAATTTTTAGTGAAGTATTGGCTTCACTAGTAGCTATGTACCATGTCAGCACGATGGCTTCCAGTGGTGACCCGTCAGTGTATACCTACCGTTAGCAAAGGCAGGGTCCGCCATTAGTGCTTTCACGTCTACAATATAATTTTGGTTTGGCACCTAATGTAATGCCAGATGAAATTGTAAGAGTATAAGTATATTTGATATTTTCAATACAAAATATAAACTTTATTGCACTTTTAACATTAAAAAAATAAAGATTGTTATACAAATATGTGAGCAATGGTGGGCTTATCTCTGAAAGAGATCTCTTCCAGCAATCTTAACGTTGTGACAGAGGTGGTGGTTAGCGAGCAAGGATAGTGTTCGAGTTTTGTAAAGACATACAATATATATAACTTACAAGGATTTCTTGAGCTATGAATATGTCGATTCACGTCTATACCATTGGGATTATATAAATCTTCTATATTAATACAAAAAATTTCATCTCCCTTTGTAAAAACATCATCGCCGAGTCTGAGACTTTCCCATTTAGGATAAAAATTATTGCATTGAAATCTCTTTGGTATTCTGTAACCTTGATTAAATGTTACAAGACCGGTATTCTAGAAAACAATTTTATTTATTTACAACTGGTAGCCTTATGTACCTGTCAAATCTATGAATGGCACAACATTATACTCCTCAGGAATGTAAACGCATGAAGAGCACAACTTTATATGATGGCGTGTTACTGTTATATATGTTTCTGTTAGCATCCGTCAGTCTGCCAGTTAGTTTGTTATGTCAGTGGTTACATCTTTACAGTTTTATCATGAACTTTTATGACTAAACTAACCGTTTCGTTATATAGAGGCGTTTTTGAAGCGGCAGTGTACATATATTCTTCATTATAAGGTATTATCATATTGTAAGAAGCTACAACCGTTAACTTCATGTAATTGGCTTTCTCCAATAATCTGTGATGGTGCACATTCAGCGGATTCCGTAACACAGAAAGTTCTATTGTGAGTAAAAGTAAATTGTCCCAACTTTTCTGATGCAATACTGAAGGTGCAAACATTGGTTCCATGCTTTTACTTATACACAGTTTGTCTTGATCTGAAATAGTATTTTAAATGGGCTATGAATGAATAGGTAATGTCGTGTACTTGCTTGTATGAACGGTATACTAACGTGGCGCCAGCGGAGGAAGACAAGGTAAGGATGAAATGAGGTTAGTCAGCGTATTAGGGCAAATACACCAGGAATTATTAGTTTAATCAATTTACAAAGCGGGGGAAGGGGAAGCTCCGCCTGGAGGTAAAGCTAATATAAAATGGTATAGCATGCTGGCAATAGTTTCTCTACCCCCTCTATATTTAAAATAGTTGACGTAGGTACATCAATGATTAGGAAAGTGGAAAAATCTTAACAGAAAATAAACTTACTCAAAAAGATCGACAAGATATCAATGTTACAACAGCTTATATCCGGTACGCATTTGACAATCGGATTTGAATTTAAACTGTCCTCCATTTCTCCAGACATGTTTGATTCAATACTTTTAAGAGGCTGGACGTATACTGTAATAAATAAATAGCTTACTTCAATGAAGTAAGGAGCTATTAGATGGAAAAAAAAATACGAAACACTGATACAGGTTTTATTATTTATTTATATGTTGTAAATCTTGTAACACAATTTTTTTGTCCAACATTTGTTCGCTTATTATTGTTAGGTAGTAAACCGTCTTTGGAAAATATAGCTTATTTTCTCGGGATAATTTTCTGTATATGTACACATTTCCCTAGTTGCGTGACAACCGTGCGGAAAATATTAAAGCATAAATAGACTCTTACCAACTAAGGGACAGTCGGCAATAAGGCACATTTTCTCATAGTCAGATGGATCATAATTCATGTCACCACTAGCTAATACTGGACTTTTTTTTGTTGTTTCTCTATTTCCCACAGATTTGATGACTGCTGTCAATAACAACTGATCGAAAAACGTTATTTTAATGGCATATTGTTTAGGATTTTCATCTGGATCTCGTAAACTCAACACTTTTACAGTCAACACATCAAGTGGCGGTATGTAGATTTCTTCTTTAAACTGTATGTCAGATTTTGTAGAAATGGAAGCATCGGAACGAAACTATAAGTCGAATATTATAAATACATCATTTATTAGATATATAAACTAAAAAAGAAACTACACGGTTATGCTGTTTTATACCTTTCCTTTTTTCATTACCTATATATTCTAATTATCAATCTACTTTACAAAACAATCAAGTATTACAGTCGTAATAAATTATGAACATACGTATGTGTTTACCTGTAATTAATTATTTAGCTGTCATTTCAATTAAATAGTTTTTATGCAGACAGAACATTGATAAATCAAGAAGGTCTAATAATTGTGAATAATTAATGATTTTAGCAATATCTTTAACACAAAACCCTAAGTAGGCAAGTCATTTTCTTTTCTGTAATTGGAAATGCTAACTAGCTGAGATCATGAATGTGATCCATGATACGATACACGATAGATATAATAAAATTAATTGTGACGCCGTGGTAATCCTAATGCTTTGCCATTCCTGGGGATTAAGATGCCATGCTTTGTAACTTCTCTGCCAATCTCGAAGAGTTATAAGGAAGCCTTAGTCGGTATAGCATAAAAGTTATTTTTATTCCGGATCAAATATATATAAGTTAAATAAAATTCGAAAAAAGTTTGTTTTAGATATGCAAGTATCATTTTGTAATTCAATACTGTTAAAATGTTCTCGTTATTTATGTATGCTATTTCAATGTAGGTACTTAACTACAGTAATGATATTGTCATTAAACATAGATTAGTAAAAAATGTACATTATGGTTTAGTGATTATCTACTTTATTTGATTCTACTAATAATATTCAACAATTTAGTATTCATACCTAAGCCTATATTGTTATATCGGTGAGGACAATCCATGCCATTACAACTTCTGAATCATGAATTTAATATGTTACCTGTTTAATGTAATATTACTTTTATTCAGATCCATTGTCGTTGCACAGATCACAAAAAACCCCGAAAACTATGTAAGTACAGCTCTAATCATATTACAGATGTCTTGTACATAAGAGATTTCATGATAAATGGTTCATCCATTTATCATGAAATCTCTTATGTACAAGACTTATATGTATAGAAAACTATTTTTTATGCGCTATTTTGTCTTATAATCTTGATTTTGTGATATAATCTATTTTAAAGCAAACTCTAAAAAACAGACAGACACATTCAATATGAGAATGGATTAAGTAGAATTATTTAGACTGAAAGGCGCCTTGCATATGTTTCATCTATTTTATTTATGTCGTATTTATTAAGCATGTACCTATTATATACCTACATAGTTATTGAGTACACTATTAATTTTTATATTGATAAAGTATACCTAAAAATACCTGTAATAAATAATTCCTACAGAATAATGTTATTTATTTGTTTTATTCGTTTGTATAATGAACATTTTTATATTAATTGTTACCAGGGCCCGTATTTAATGTCGACGTATAACCTGACACTGTGTTCTGGTCCTAAACATAAAAATTTAACAGATATTGAAAGCGATATACGGAGACAAGACAACTCGTTCCTGGGTATTGTTAAACATACATTTTTAGAAAGAAGTCGAATCGAAGAGGTACTAATTGATCATTTTTAAGTTGGATAAGTTTATCAGAACAACCTTTAATTGCACACAGTAGCTATTTTCATCTATATATATATAACTCAAAGGTGACTGACATAGTGATCTATCAACGCACAGCCCAAACCACTGGACGGATCGGGCTGAAATTTGGCATACAGGTAGATGTTATGACATAGGCATCCGCTAAGAAAGGATTTTGATTAATTCTTCCCCCATGGGGATAAAATAGGGGATGAAAGTTTATATGAAACTTTGTCAATTTTAAACCGATCGGGCTGAGACTGCATGCATAAAGCTACTATGACGTAGGCATCCCCTAAGAAAGGATTTTGATAAATTCTACCCCTAAGGGGATAAATTAACGCGAGCGAAGCCGCGGGCAAAAATCTAGTATAATATAAATTTCGTATAATTTGTTAACGTATGATAGAAAATGTAATTTGACTGTATATGACATTAGTTTGTCTTTGTCTGCATATGCTTTCATTCTCAAATGTCATTAAGATTGGTTTAGCTGCTTAGTTGCTAAAAAGGTAACAAACAGATCTGTTACTTACCTGTACACACCGACACATTTCCGCATTTATTATATAGTTTTAAAATATCATACAATAAATGTAGACCCAAATATGAATGTTCTAATTCTATTACCTTAGCGTGTTCTAATTCTAAATATATTAGGTTAAACGTGAATCCTGAGCATTTAGTAACATACAATTAGTAATAGTAGTGAACTAAATTAAAGTACATAATCCATATACTCTGTACTTTACTGAATTATATTTTTATTCAAAAGAATTGTTATACATTATTAAATTTTCAGATGAAAATAGACGTGTTTGCCTTAAATGAGAACCGTAAAAAATTGTTATGGCGGTACAAAGTGAAGGATGTGTGCAGTCATTTCGCTGCAGCAAGCCTGATTACAGTTAACTTTAAAGCCAAAGATTGCATCGTGGAAAAGGTTTGCGAGTTTTAGATAATTATTACAATCTAGTAATATGATATCGGTGATTTTCGGTATTATACATAAGCATAATTAGAAAATAGGTACATAAAAAAACTCTTAATATATATATTTTTAAATCCGTTCCTTAACATGAAACCGAGTTAATAGTCTTCAAATTCCTGAACAAATCTTATAAATTATAGCTAAGAACCACCTCGATCAGGTAAGTAATAAAACAAAATGAACTTCCAAAGTATTACTTCGTGGTATGTGTTACTATTAGCGACTAAATATAATTAGTAGATAGTTATTATGTTTGTTTCATCAGCATTCTGTTAATTATGTCTTTTTAATTATTTTAATTGTTGTTTTTTTCTATGCTTTTAGGGCGAGTACATAAGTAATGTAAATTTTACACAATTAACGGAGAACTTTCTGGGATATTCATTCTTCTATGGCACATTTAAATTTCATGCTGTATCATTTTCGAAGAAAGGTAATCTATTTTGTTACCAGATAAATACTGTTTTTGAAAAGAAAAAATGAGACAATAGTTCATAAAGTACAATATCTTTAATTAAAATATTGTTGTAATATAAATAATATTTTTTTAATAAAATTTTCAGGACATATAAAACATGCAATAATATATAAATATTACGTATTTAATTTAGTTTCTTGTTTTTTTCTTCAGTATTGACTCATATCTAACAGCATTCGACTTTCATATGCAATAGTGCATTCATATATATTAAAGCATAAATAAATGATTAGAAAATTATTTAATTATCTCTTAGAACATTTTTTATATAATTGAAACGGCAGATGATAGCGCGTCTGACCTGTAAGATGTATAGAGGTATACGACGACATTATACAGAATCTACCTTATTAAAGATTATTAGTTATTCATGTACCTACTGGATAAAAAATATGAGAATTCCAAACATTATTTATAAGTAGGAATTATCAAAACTTATACTTTTCAGATTACTGTTAGAAGACTGTATTGATCGGTTCTTTAGATATCAAGGATTCGAGTCAATATATAATAATAACTGATACTATATTTCATTGAAACTAATTAGAAAGCTAAAATAATATAAATTATTCATAAGTAGTTTCTTATATTGTTTTTAATATTAATTCTTATCTTTTTTAAATTGAGAACCTTATATATTTATGGCCTGATTCAATGCTGTCAGATGAATTGAGAAACATAACACTTCAATACTTGTATAACGATATTTGTAAGAAAGGTCTGTTTGATTAAAGGTATGATTTTTGGAACGTAATCGCGTAAAATGGATAATTATAAGACAGGAACGTTACCAGTAAATTAGCTTTTAACTTAATAATAAAGGGCGACGTAATTACATTAATCAATTGATTGTATCCCATATTGACACTTTGTGCTATACTCACATGAGTAACTAAACAATGAACGTCAAGGTTAAAGTCTTCATTGGATTGTCTTACATATATTTTTTTATTTGAAAATACTATCAATTAGGCTTCAGTAACTACAAGCTTTTTACGATTACCTTTTTAGCATCAATTAACGAAATCTAAATATATATTATAGAAATATATGTTATATACGTTTGAGATACGAATACCCTTACTCATTTGTTGTTATGAAATAAAGAATTGCTAATATATGTTTTTTAAGACGATATTTCAATACTCAACTGGCTGAACTGGGGATATTACATGTATATATTTAGAAAGCAAGGAAAACTGCACAAATGTATTAGTATAGTATAATCACCTTATTATGGCCTTTACATGATAACATCATTAATGATATAAGTACTAAAACTATAATAATACGCAAATTATAAACAGATTAGTCATTAGCCTTTCTATGTTTTAGTAATATTTAACCCTTTATAGATACATTTCATAAAAAGAATATACCGTGTATGAACATAAATACAAATATATCGGCCGAAGAGAAGGAAAACTCGACATTTGACTCCAAATCATGTCCCATTTCCACACTGGTCGCTAGACCGGCACTGGGAGGATAAGGGTTTGTTACGATGCGACAAATAACTAAGGAAAGTTTATTTAGAATTTGTCACTAAGAGTCGATTTTAAAGCATTGTGGTTTATGGTTTATTTTTAGATAAATCGAAGTAATATGTCTCAACATATTGATAAGCTAAGAACACATAAAAAGGGGAAGAAGTGGTGACTCTGTAATATAAACTTGCTGTCCCCAAGTATCGTTAGGTATAAAATTACAATAAGATACCAAAGAACATACTGGAATTGCCCTTCAATAAATTAAAAATATCTGTTAAATCATATTTATTGAGCAAAGCCTATTACTCACTATACTATTATTTGAATGGCAAGCGTACATGGCAATAGTTGTTCATCCCTTTCGTCCGTCCCATCCGTTCATGGATTTTTACATTTAATGTTAGACATAAACACATATATAAACATAATTCCAGTATCTCGGCACTCCCTAAGGTTGGCTGGTGAGAATGCTATTAGCATTAAGCCCGCCTATTGTACAAAATCAATAAAGTTTTAAATAAATAAATAAATATACATTGTAAAAATACTGGCTATAAAAAAAGTTACTGAATTGAGCTTCTTGCTAGTTCTTCTCAATTGGATCTATGTATATACTGAACTGGTCGGTAGAGAAAATATTATAATATAAAAAAAATTGGTTTATAAGCGGTTAAAATGTCCTACATGAATAAATGATTTTTGAATTTGAATTTGTAGACAAATGTAATGTACGTCGGCTCTCAACGAAGAGGAGAGGCATAAGTAGACGACATTGGTCATGATCGTTGTAATAAGTAGCATGGTGGTGGTACAATTAAGGATATGGAATATGAATGCCTAATATGATGGTAACCCTAATGATATGTTCTGTGACAATTTTAATCAGAATTTATGTCAGATTTTACAAAGACGAACATAAAATAGTACGATACTCAACATCTAGTAATATATGAGGAAGTACTTATTTAACCTTTGACATTAGCTTTAAGAAACGAGTGTCAAATGAATGTTATTTATTATGACTTGACATATTAAGAATCATATACCGTATACGTATGTGATCAATGACCTATGCAATAGTTATGACATGAGCGAGTACACCTGTATTCAAGTTTTTAAGTAGAATTTTCCTATATCTAAGACTAGTATAATATATATAAGTAAGTGCATCAATTTCCATTTAAAATCTTTGTTTCCATATAAAGCGAATCCAAGTAAATTATGTTCTATAAAAATATAGACTGGCTACCAATTTGGACATAAGTTATATGAATGTTGAAAGAAGGATCTCAATACAAACAAGACATTGAGTTGAATTAGAATAAAAGTTGATTAGAATAAAATAAAAGTTTCTGTATATACTATATAGTAAAATAAATCCAGTCCTAAATTTGAAATATGGATAATTTCTAGGAGTTTATTCAAATAAAACAAAACAAAATAAAAGAAAACATTTCTGTATACTACAGTTTGATTCAGTAAAAAAATATTAATTGTACTTATGTAATATTTCAATAAGTTATACTTAAGTAAAACCTCAACGGTGGGAATAGAAATTAAAATTAATTAATTAAGAACTAAATAACATTACGTATTATCAGTTTCAATAATTAATACAGACTAATTTAATTATCTAACTGTTTATAGTATAACGGTCTCATTGTAGTGTTAATTATTTAATTTATGACCAACCTAAAACCATAGAGACTCCTTTACTTAACTAAAAAATAAATAAAATATTATCTACATCTTTAGATTAACGTTAATTTTAACAATAACAATTAGCCATTTATTATATGTTATTTGTTTTTAAGAAATTTTGAATTCTGTAACAATTCATCAATCAGGCTGCACAAAATAAGAAATTTTGTGCAGCTTTATTCTAAAACGGCTCTCTCTAAAGGCTCTTACTGTGGCAATAGTATTTTAAAAATTGTCTTACTAGGTATAGTACGATGCTATAATACTAATTCACTATCTCTATGTTATGTGTCTGCATTATGTTAGGTGGCCGCATTATAACATTATTTTGTGGCATATACAGTAATTAAATTGTAACTAAACTTTATGATATCGGATTCGTTATTGTTTATTTCCCGGATTTGTATCATGTGCCGAAAAGCATCCATGTAATCTTCAAAGTACTCATTGAAAACATCTAACGGTATTTTAAATGGATTGATCGCTTGAACTGCCTCTGAAAAAATATTTAGAAAAATAAATATAAAACATTTTTTTAATGGAATATTAATAATGTTCTATATTTGAAGTACAAAAAAGTTATAGATACGCGTACTTCTTAAATATAATATTAAACAACATAAACAAATTAACTTTGCAGACAGTCATTTGTCTTCGAAATATGGAAATTGAGCGCGTTTTTCTAAAGCAGGAAGTAAGCAGAAAGCTTAATTGTGTCTAGTTATGGTAAGAAAATGACAGTTTAGACACTTACTTTTTAAACTCTCCGGATTATTGTAAATAAAAACCTTTTGCTTGGACGAGACCTCAATGTTAATGTAACCTATTTCTTCCATCATTTTTTTTATTTCCTTTTCCGGATCCTGGAATGTAAAACAATATATTAAAAAGAATGAAATTACTCAATAATAGGAAACTAACAAAAAATATTAAACATTATATTGAAAATCGAGTCATTATTAATTTGATTTTCGAAATCGGTTCAGTAACAGTTAAAGTTTCGTGAAATGTTTATAATATAGTCATGATTGTTATTTTTATATAACAATTTTTAATCAAGTTCGTGTATAGGAATATCATGCGTAATTTATAGCCAGTGTCATCCCTTGACACACACCCTCAGTCTCATTATATAATTTTCTAAGGTTTAATATATACGGTTTCATACCTGCGAATCGTGGTATGGGCTTATGAATCGGTCTACATCCTGCAACCACGAACTCCATTTATTATTCCGGGCGAGTATCCGGTATGCTTCATATATGGGGTGGTATCCAATAAAAACCAATAAACAATCCCCGCCAACATTTAACATATTGTATATATTCGTAAATGCTGTTCTGGAATGGAAGAAAAGAAACATAAACAAAACGATTAAAAGAAACCGTCTGTGGTCAGATTTGTATAGAATAAATCTAAGCATAATTGTAAGATAGAAATGTGTACTTGTATTATTTATGTTAAAGTTTTTATATAGAACTTTAAAGGAAGTAAGAATAAGTAACAAATATAATTACTAGTATTTACATAACCTAATTGTACAACTAAGAACCTAAAATTAAAAACCTTAAAATAGAATAAATTTAGGGCTATATTACTAAACCTAGTTTGCCCCATACACTGGTTATTACAAATTATATTTAAGTGAAACAGTGGCCAATTTTGCTAACGATCTTGAATTTATACAGAAAGGTTTTTCGTAGCGAAATCAGATCGATTATTTGATAAAAAAATAATAAGATATTGAAGATATATACGTGAAGTATGATGCATAATTTGATTTATAACGGATTTCAATATAATGATTATCCAGTTGATTTGTACTATTAAAACTACGAATTATAAATAGATATGCTACGCTACGATATCAATATTATTAGGTCTACGAAAAAAATGTTTGCTCAACTTACATTATGGGATATCTATCTATATATGGCTATGAAGTTATAAATGGAAGCATTAACAATTTTAATTAAGTTAAATAATACCATGTAACTAATGTCCGTCTTGACTAATTGTAAGAAAGTTCATTATTAATGTGCTTTTTTAACTGGTAAATATATCAATTACCTTTATTATATAGTGTACCGTTTGGCTTATATAAATAAAAAAGAAATATAAGAAAAAATATATTATGGTATAGTATCGTATGTCTATCTCATATATTTTCATTAATATTAAACTTTAATTGACAAATGTAAATATTAGTTAATTTATTATTGAGAAGGGCACTAAAAAATTACATTTAAGTAAAATATGCGATTTTAAAGTATTCAAGACTAATAAAATTTAATTTATTGAACGTAGCCAAAACTTAACAGCCCTATCATGGCTTGGTCGTCATTTCTGTTCGGTATATTTTTACTTATTAGAGAGCCATTATAAAAATATCACTTACTCTTGATGCTTGATCCAATGTAGTACGTAAAATGAAAAGGCATGATCGAATTTATTCTTCAAAGTTAGAGGCAGGAAACCCTCTATATCAAGTGTAGTGAAATGAGTCCTTTCGTTGCCGTGATGTATATTTGCAAAGTTTATCATATTCTCGCTGATATCACACCCCACGAGTCTCTCAAAATTTTCGGGCATATATTCTTTCAAAATATTAATTGTAATGCCACCGTCTCCACAACCAATATCTATTACTCTGTCGCCGTGTTTCTTCCATCTAATTTTTTTTGCGAATTCTTCTAATGCATCTAGAGCGTCTCTCTTCTGGAGAGAATTGTTTTTTTGGTATAACTCAGCATTATTCATAGTGATCGCTCGATTTTCAGGTGTACGATTGTAATTTTCAAATTTTTGTTTTTTATTTGATGTGCGCGTGCGCTAGGTCGCCGTACTGAACGCGGTTTCGGCGTGCAGTCGCGGCAACAGGGCTGTACGTATGTATTTATATGTGCCACCGTACGACATCGTCGTTTGCTGCGGCAAATACGGCCGGTTGGAGCAAGTGACAACGAAGGGTTGAACCATCTGAAAAGAGGATTCAAATTTGTTAATTACCAAACCTGATTGATTTGAAACATTTGTATTGTGTGTCTTGAACATTTTGGCGTTTCAATTTTTAAGACTCAAGATAAACATTTGAGGTTTTAGAATTTTCTAGAAGTATTTTACATTTAATAGGTTTATATAGTAATGTGAAAATTTTAATTATTAATGAACAAAAAATCATTTTACTCTGCCGAAGAAAGGTAGCAAAAAATAATTAAGATTTAGATTATGTACGCTGCAATATTTTGTGGATTGAGCAATATCCGTGATGCTATCCATCAGTAAATGAAGTGACTTTCGTTGTCTGTTCGTTTAGATCTTTTAAACTACGCAACGGATTTTAATGCAGTTTTTAGCAGTAGATAGAGTTGTTCAAGAGAAAGATTTATATGTATAATACATATACACCCTTGCGCACCTGCCACCGCCCCGGGTAGCTACCCGGTACCCGGTAAGACATAAATGACATATATCTAGCATAAGACACTGGTTTTTTCTTATGACGTAGATTCATTCAACTATGGCGTTACAACATAGGGTTGTAAGTCGATTGTGTATCGTTAAGTTTTTTACTTTGTAGTGAAATCTTTTAATGAAAAACACGCACAATAAAACATTAATAAACATTAGTATACGTACTAAAATACGTTTAACTGTTATATCATTACATAATATAAAACAAAGTCGCTGTCGCTGTCTGGCTCTATGTACGCTTAAATCTTTAAAACAAAGCAACGGATTTTTTTAATAGAGTGATTCAAGAGGAAGGTTTGTATGTATAATACACACGTGCGACGTGCGTGCTGGGGCGGGTAGCTAGTACTATATATAGTGAAACTGCCACTGTGTCTATTTGTATATTTTATGTAATCTGTATTATTTTTTAATATTTATTGACACGAGGTGAAAATTAATCCATATAGTAGTCAGGAATAGTAACAAATGAAGAGTTAGGAAAGCGTTACAGGATCAATATAAAGTGCATTGTTCCTGTGTCATATTGGCGGTGGTAGCAATTTTTTATTGAGTGTAATGGCCTCGGTGGTCTAGCGATTTAACGCACCGCCTTAATTACGATGGGCGCGGGTTCAATCCTCGCACAGTACAAACATTTGTAATCCAGAGTATGATTGTTTGTATCTGTATACTAAGCATGTATTTACAAAACAATAATATTATAAAGCATTTATATCAGCTGGTTAGTATTCAAAACAAAGTAATCAATATTTTACAAAAAAGAGTGGAATGTAATTAGAGACCATAAAACAAATTTTCTTTGAAAAAGGAATCTCATATATGGCTCTCAAATACTTTTAATGTGTGTGAATTTAAACGTTCAATTTTAGAAAGCCGGTTAAAAAAGTGACCTAAGGATATAAAATATGTAATGTATTATATGTAGTGGAATATAATATAAATATATATTATTATTATCTGAGTATAACTTGCGTAATGAGAAGAGAAAAATACAATGTTACCTCACATACATTGTATTGTATCTATTGTCATACAGTTTCCTCATAGTCTAATTTGCATTGCGTATCATATCAGGCTTACATCCTGATGTGTGTAAGGTCAACATTCTACGGCAAGATTACGAAGTTCATACGACTTAGTAATATCTATTCATTACAAAGACATAAGTTCTATGATTCTATTACAAAGTTGCACGTTTTCAACCGTTTGTTGAAACTTGTTTGTTGGACAGAATTATATTATTATTAGTATATTAAAGGTTATAAAGAAAAACTGTAGCACTTGTATAATTACTATATTCTGTTTAAATATAAAAGCTAACTAATACATATATATTATTATATGAAATCGATAATAACTCAATTAATTACAAAAAGATTAATAGAAATTTATATGTCAAGAAACATGTTGAAAAATATACTGCTAAATTGATAGAGTATCCTATTACCTATAGGATTAAAAGCCGTATTGTAATCTGTCTGGCTGTTTGGACAGAATCGTAATAATGGCGATGTGATATTCATAATGATCTTCAGGTATTATTATGTGTTATATTTCAAAAGCTTTACTTATTGTTTAAGCCTCCAAGTCGTCAAGACTATTCTATTTTAATAAAAAAAATCAAGTTTACCGCAAAATTGCTTTGTGACTGAATGTAACATGAAATTACAAGTCCATGCGATTAGTTAAAATACAAATACGGGTACAGACAATTAAAAGTTCATTGTTTCTACACTCCTTTCTGTTGATATGTATATCCATACCATATATATACTACATTTATTATGCATTAGGTTTATTTACCTTATTAAACTGTTAGGAGTTTGTATATATTTACAAATTTGGCTCAGAATCTTCTTTTTACAGATTAAGATAATAAGCTCACAGGCAGATTGACAACCACACTTTCTCATTTAATATGTTAGTAAAGATTTTCTTATTTCTGCTGTTTATATTATATTGTGGAATATTTAGCATGTTTCTATACATTACATAATCATCACTCTCAAAAAGTAGTTTAAAAATGCGTAGGAATACCTGCGAAATGTTATTATTCCATTTTGATATAATTGTTTTGATTACAATTTTCCTATTTTGTTATAAATTAGATAACTACCCCACATCATCGTACTTGTTATATTATGTTAAGAACATGTTTAACATTATAGTTTCATATAAATAATACTCAAGTACTTTATTTTACATCTGTCAATCAGTAAAGTTTATCTGTTTTTATATTACAGTTTCACTTTATAATGGGTGGGTAATTAATATGAAATTTTCACAAAATACGTTGTTAAATATGGTACAACCTATAAGCTAAAAAAAGTTAATAAAATAACTCAAAAACACGTATCATAATTAATTTCGTATACTCCATCCTTAAATTTTATATAAAAAAATAATAGATGACTTTTATACGACACGACTTATTTACTGTTGTCATTTGATTATCATTAAGAATCTACGATCTTAAAATGTATACAAAGACACGGGTATCAATAGTTAAGATACATATAATTTAGTACACAACATCATAACTATTAGCAGTAGCTTTATCAGATTACATATGTACGTTACAAGTTACATTCATTCATGTTTTTGTTGTTACCTACACTTCAAGACTACATACTCTGGCTTAGGTAATAAATACACTTAAGTAAAATTATTGTAAACTACTTACTTTACATACACGAAATATACAAATAAGTTAACGATTGCGATGACGGTCTATAGGTCTAGCAGTTTAGTACATCGTTTACTTACAATAGTTATGGGTTCAATTCCTCACGCGGTACAAATATTTGTGTTCATGTATATCTTTATTTGTATCGATCTGGATATTTTCTATGTATATTATGTGCGCATGTATAGAAAAAATATATTTAAGTATTTGTATTAGTTGTCTAGTACTCATAACATAAGCTCTGCGTAGCTTGGGACTAGATGGCGCTGTGCAAATTGTCCATAGTTACTTGTGAGGTATTAAACAGAAGATCAACATATTTTAAATAGGTCTAAAATATTTCCTCATTTGTAACTACGTTTTCTTTTGTAATCACAAAGTAACAAGGCGATTTCGTACTGTACTATCCAAAAATAGATGGGAGGTATCTGAGATTCCCATCGTCAATGTGTTCATTGTTGTAAATGCTCTTTTGTAAAGTAAATTATCAAATCATTGACCTTCATCTAAGCTATTTTTAATTTATTTGTGCAACTTTCCGCTTCTTTCATAATGCGACTTATTT
Source organism: Achroia grisella (assembly GCF_030625045.1). Classification (NCBI taxonomy): domain Eukaryota; kingdom Metazoa; phylum Arthropoda; class Insecta; order Lepidoptera; family Pyralidae; genus Achroia; species Achroia grisella. Next base: position 728,933 of record NW_026712703.1, read on the forward strand.
CTGTAGGTAGTCTTTACATTTAAACGTAGTTTTATTTGGTACATAAATAAATAAATTTTAAGCTAATGGGTCTCCCCAGACACTAAGAGTATGCACTAGCAATATATCAAAACGGTTCCTTCTGAAAATCATCATAATCAATTCCTGGTGAATTTAACACAATGACGGCATCACGTTATCATGTAATACCTATAATATCACTCATGGGTTTTCTTTCAAGAGGACTAAATGGTTACGTATTAATTAGGAAGTTTAATGCCTAGTAAGTTAATAACCCTACAACTGAAAGAGAGCTTATTAAATAAGCTTACTTGGCCACTGAAATAGTGGTACTTTTTTATATATATCTCTCTGGTTACACAAGTATGATTATATGACTTTCATTTCTAGGACACTATATCATGCACTGTTGCAGTTTTATAAATACTCAATATTATTTTCTATTTAAAAGACATGTAATGTGCACAACAAATTTTGTAAGAATTGTTTGAGTCGTTAAGACATACCAATCAAATAAAATGACATCGACGGTTTTAATATTAGAAAGGGTGTTCAAAGTTTCTAATATTATATATGCAACTATCTAAAGTAGAAGAAAAAAATATTATTAAGTTAATAAGAAATTATAATAATATTATTGCTAGTAATTTTTTTTTCGGACTACTCTAATGCTGTTGAGTGCAGATGGCACTCCAAACCCACAGAAGGACTTATGGAGCGGCTGAAGGCCAACTCCCGCCTGACAGATACTTTAGTCTGAGGGCACCGCAAGGGGTTCGAACCTCAGCTCAGGCCGTCGTAAAATCGATCCCCGTTTGAATTGGACGGGGGATCGATCGGAGGGGATAAAGTAAGTAAAGGAAAATAATAATGCTTTATATTAATATTATATATGCGATTTATCTGTCTTGCTGTCTGTCTGTGTTTGTTAAACCTGTGTCTGTGTGAGTTCGTACAGATATTTATAATAACGGCTACATGGATCTTAATGATATTTCGTGTGAAGAAAGATGTATTATAAGCTATCTATTATGTAAAAAAGCAATCGATGTCGTGAGTGACAGATCTAGGTTCATAAATGTCGTGTTTTTCAGAGCACAAGCATTAGAGACATTAGAAACTACTTGTTTATTTGTCTGTTAAAAATGACTGTTCTACTTGACTACTTTTTCTCCATACTCTCCTTATATCATAATGTCCATTTTGTATAAAATTTATAGTTGGTACGAAGACTAAGTATGATTACTTTGATCAAGTATACGAGCCCCAATTTCAAGGATTGCGTTGTTTTATTGTTTACAAAATGACCAACACAAAGTATTAAACAATTGGTGTAATATGGGCAACTTCTAGCTTCATCTTCATATAAGTTCATTGTTATAGGTGTTCCACACTCTCTGCTTATTACCTTTTTAGAAATAAAAGGATCTTAATGAAATATGACGTAAAAATACCACGAGAACGAATATAACGGGTATAGCTGTCAATAACAGCATCGTCTGCACAAAGTTTAATTCCCTTTTTCGCATCTTACAAATGAATATTTGTGTTCTGTGTATTTGCTTGTGATATATTTCAAATTTAATTAAGATCCGCTCAGCCGTTTCGTCGTGAAAATGTAATAGACAAACAGACACACTTCCGCATTTATAATATTAATAGTATAGATATTGGATCAGAACTGGAAGATATTAATGTGCCATATTAAGATATACAACGAACCGTTTGAAAAAAAATAGTCAGAGGATCGGTATTAAAAGGAAAAATCAAGGGAAAAATATAAGGACAATAAGGGAAAACCCTGTTATCACGTTTCTATAAAAATTTCTAAAAACTAACAATAGCGTCTATAAGTTTAAGTAGAGGGGGGTAAGAAATCTACAGAAATGGAACTTAGAAAGACATCTCGACACTTTCACATTGAAATTTACATAGAGATAGTTTATTACTAGGAATCTGAAACCACAACAATTGAGATTTGACTTCCATTTTTGTATAGATATTCATATCTATGATTGGAACTTTGTAGTGTGTGTGTGTAGACCAGGTTTGTATAAGCCAAATAAATGTATTGTACAATAAAAAATTTAGAGAGAGGATGAGATTGTAATTTATAATTACTAGTGGGCTTATTGCTAGCAATGTACCTATTATCTAATAATGTATTAGGCCAACTTCCACGCGTTTCCATTTAGAAAATCGTGTTTAATTCCTGATGAATTTATTACGATAAGCTTACTGATCTCACTACATTGTTATTCTATCTTTCACAGAGACCCCGCCATATTTACTGTTAGCGCAGGCGGGATCATCATTTCATTATCAGCTATTAAAAAAATATATAAGTCATACGTTTTTCACTATCTTTCTGTGTAAGTGAACAAGGGTGCTTTTTAACCTCCCATAAACTGTTTAAACCTCTGCAAAACTGGGTAACAAAATGAAAAGCCTCAATAATTCATATCTTAGGAAAAAAAATCGTAAGTCTTACATATGTACATTAGGTGATTAGTTAATGAGTGTTGTATATATTTATATATAGATTTTATATTATACCTAAGAATCATGACCTTAGTTACACTGCCAGCTGCGGTTCACTTCGGTTTTACATGCCCTTACGCAACAGACTTTGTTGATCGCTGTATGCTACTGCAATATGCACTTTATTACATAGCAAACTTAAGTTATATATTGCTTAAATTCTTATTACTCTCATTACCTTGTCTCCTTAAAGACATATATCGAATATACAAAAAGAAATATGCATATTTGGGAATATAAAATTCGTCAAAGGAAATAATCTTACTTAAAGAAAAATGTAATAGGTATGTATAGTTACAGTTAAATAAGAAATGTATAACGAACGATGTAAAGTCAAATTTACATTAAAGCATGTAGGAGTAATTGTGATCCAACTCACGAAGTTTGGGCAGGACCGGGTGCACACGATCACACGATCTTCTTTGACCGACCACCAAAAGTGCATTGCCCCGGCCGCTGCGTTTGCCTCACTCGTTTTACACTTTTTTATTAACGTTCATGAATTGACGTATCTACTCGCTTGGGTTAGGAATCTTGACCTAGCTTAATGTGATTTGCGTTGATGACGCAATGGACGATAACGGGAAAACAATTGGAAGGCTGTTCTGTCATATGTTTATAAACCGTTTCACAATCCACTGCAACATTTGCGTGTCCATATTACATATTAAATACATTGGTGGTACTCTCGAGATTTCTAACAATATTTTACACATATAAATAATGCTTAGATGCATGATGTAGGTAGGTACGGTAAGAATATTTATAAAGTGTCCGTACGTCCGTTTTTCAAAAGTCGTATTGCGACCATAGAATTTAAATCAGAATCACATCTACATAATAGTTTAGTTTTAATTTTATACTCAATACTATAGTATTAAACATACCGTATTAATGTAATAGGAAATATATTGTATCATAAAATATCATAATGAAAAATTTGAATCTTTTTCAACCATAGAGATTTTTTTTAAAGAAATTTAATACTCATCAAGACCTTAAGACAATTGCTGCCAAAATAAACATTATAGTAGAAAAATACTTTGTCTGTTTCTAAAAAAAAATACTTTGTACACTGTCATCATGGAAATCCATTATCGGTCCATCTACTAATCTTTACGGATCTCTACCAATTGTGTGATCTCTACCCTGCAGTAGAATTTATTTTTTAATTACTGCGATGGCCTAGTATAGGATTTACTGTGGAATTTTACTTTTCTTGCACCTATATATTATTATGTGCAAGTTCCTTCTTACACCATCTTGTACACATTGTTATTACTTATCCAAATAAGATGCGAATTGATAAATAGAGTGTTATTTGATAAATATAGGGCCTACAACTGGACCTGTAACCGCGATATCGCTTTTTATTTTTTGTATAATAGATAACCTACATATATATGTATATAGCCTCGTAATACGTCTTTAAGTCATAATTTAATAAGATCCATTCTGTCCTTTAAGTACCAAACGAACAGATAGACTCACTTTTGTATTTATAGTAGTGGTCGCCTAGAAGTCGCAATTCGACTATAATCATGCCCGCAATTTTCGCAATAAGAGATACAAAGTTTTTGTTTCACGTGTTGATATATATAGTTGATAGATAGTATATATGTATAGTATATGTCTTATGATCGTGTTAATGCCTAATCTCTAGTAGGTTACTCTGTTGCCACACTATAGTTCGTATCCCAATTGACAGGATGTGTACTGTATAATATTAAACATTAAATTCGGTATACGTAGCGTTTGCGAATGTAAAGCCAACGTTTCGGCTATATAATGCACGTCGTAATCTAAACTTGATATTCAAGGACAGAAACCGGCGAAAAAAATTCAGCACTGGTGCATCCATACGCTATAATGCAAGTGCACTGCATATTTAAGACCAACTACGGCGTAACTATCTTGATACTTGTTAGTTTTTTATGATCTCCAATAATAATAATACTTTCAGGACAATTCACACAACGCCATGCAAATTAAGCTAGCTAAAGCTTGTATTATGGATATGATATAATAACTGATAGAAGTACATAGATATTTTTTTTGTTAATACGTATTCATGGAAAATACCCAGACCGATACAATCAATCAGTCCCATGAACACAAATGTTTGTGCCGTGCGAGGAATCGAATCCACGACAATCGGAAATAAGGCGGTGTGCGAAACCGGTAGACCACCAAGGCCGTCAGTAAATAAGAATAAGAAAGTAACATAATGTCACAGTATTCATAATATACTGTCATTTGTCATATAAAGTATATTTGCACGCAGTTAGATACGTATCCTATACCTAACTTAAATATATTGTATTCGAGACATATCATCAAGGGATATATCTTAGTTTTTTTGTCGCGATGGCTATTAGTACCAATCTCTAAGTGGCAATTACTCAGATGAAAAAATGTAATACTATTGACAATGACGACAATGTAAAAATGTCATTGATTGAAAGAAACTTCTTCATATAGTACCTACAAAATTGTAGCTACTTATATGCATTTTATTTATATTTTCTGGATTTTATATTCTCAGGATGCAACAACAATTGCCTTTATAATTATATATATAAACAGATAGAACATTTTGTTATGTCTACAGTTAAATAAAGTTTATAAAATAATATTAAAATAATAATCCGATATAAAGTATCAACGTACTCTTATAGCGCGCTTTAGTCCGCAATGTCACCTCGGCATGGGTTCAATCGCCGAATGCAAGTGGAAAGAAAGGGCTCAAAGGGATAATTATTTTATTAATATGCGTATTATTTATATCATTAATGACTGCATTATGTCTATATACTATAAAGTATATGTTCCATACTGGCTAGGTTACTAACTCCGAATACTATTATAAATTAAACTAGCTGTGTGCGCGGTTACATCCGCGTCACATTTATTGCCTATGTATTATGTAATAAAATAATATAACATATATAATATGTATAAAGTTTTTGTGTAACAAACATCCATTCAGACAATATGCTAAAAAATAAACATCGGTTACCTCGCTGCTATCTATACTGAAATAACATCTAAACTAATAGTTATACGTTTACGACTGTGAACTTGGAAAGTCACGAATTTGTTATCCAAGTCCTGGGGCCGTATTATGAACTCTTATTCCCATTCAGTTTACGGCTTAAACTGAACTGCCTGGAAACTGACTGGATTTTAAAGAGTTCATAATACGCCCCCTGGTGAACATAACATATTACCACGTGCCCCAGAGTATAATGGAATAAAACGTGACAGAAAGCAGGACTACCATCTTCTCTCAGATTAATGTTTTCTTTGTTATCAGTGTTTCTATCACCAGAGTCAGAAAAACAAATTAAAAGTATTTTAGTGTCGGTCATACTCAAAATCACCTTTTTTGGGATAGTATACTATTAAGTCACGACAATTACTATCATTTAAAGTATTAGTAATTAAAAAAATCAGCTTGAGTAAATTGTTACTTTAATTATAAATTCATTTCTAAAATATTGTATTTGTGTTTATGAAATTCTTACATGTTAGTAAAGTTCGCACAATTCAAATTCCCCTGTATAAATGTTCCAGTACCTAATGCTTATTTGTTAGTGCTATCAAAATTATGCTATCAAAATATATTTATTATGTAAAATAAATATACTTAATACAATGTTATCAGATTATTAGTTACATAGTCAAGATACCAGCAAACTTTGCCAATTGTTAGTTAAGGAAACAAAAGAGAAATTCATTTATCCAGTCACACAGTCACTTTGTGATTGGACAAAATAATTTAGTAGACTTTATAAATATGTAATTATATGTATTCCGGCATATTGTACATTGTGATATTTATTTTCTAATCTGTTTTACTACATATAGTGTATACGGTTACAGCAACAATAATGATGGTCAATTACGTTGCCGAAACTGATGCACAAAAAGATTTATTCATATTTGTACAATTGCACTATCAAGAGCTGCAATCTTTCACTTAAATTATTGTAAAAAAAATTCGTACTTTCGTCCTCTCCCAACCAGTTGCTGAGTGCATTGCCCCTCGAATTGCTGTCCAAATTTAAAATTGATTTTCGATCTCTGTCGTTCAAGTAACTCGTTTTTATAAGAGCGAGTAAGAAGGAAATGTTGCTTAGTCACCGACGTTTATATTCGTCTCTTATTGAAGTCCCAATGGGTCACACCTTAAGGCAGGTTATGACTAAGGTCATATAGGGTAAGTTGACGTAGGCTTAGACATGCATGATGCGTCACATTGTACCGCTAATTCTCTATTATATTCTAATGTGGGATACATTCAATGGCCTTTTATGGTCTTTGCCTATTACTATTTCCAGTGAGAAATGGTAAAATTTAATTTATTATTAGCATTATTTTACAATAATATAGGTAAGCGAGTATATTATATGTGAAATAACTTCTCTCAATTTGCTGAGTAATTATAGGTTAATTAAAAAATATATATTTTATATAAAATATAAAAAATAAAATATATATTTTTTAAATTGATATCCATGCCCAGGTAAGATTTTGTTATATTAATGTTCATGAATCCAGTTTAAGGTATATTTACCTCCAGAATTTACTTACAACAAGCCAAGTAAGTATGGAAGTGATTAAAGCTGATACAAATAATTATAATGTCAAGTAAAGCTGGGCATTAACGCATCCAAACGGATGCCGGCCAGGTGGCTAACCACGCATCACCTATTTTGTTTTTCAGAAAATTTACATTTGATTGAGCAAGAAATGGTGAAAAGAAATTAAAAAACAATATGAACAAACTATGAGAAAATTCTAATTGTAAAAGATTATTTTTTTGAACTATTCTAATGCTATCGGCTACAGTTAGATAGTAGCTGATCTACATAGGTGTACCATGTATATTCATAATGTCTGTAGCGAAGTCTGTAATTGTCTTGAAAAGACTATACAGACTTGATATTATATTTTATTAATGGACAACCTTCGTAAAAACTCTTTCATAAAAGAGATGGAGTTATAATCAATTGTTAAAGTTGTGTTCACCGCCACTACAACAATGTTTTTTTAACTTTTATAAATTTATATCACAGTAAAAGCATTAGTATGTTCTCTACCATACTTTATTTTGTTGTATTTTTTCGATATACATATTGTGTACATATTTAAAAAAATAATAATACGCCGAGATATTATCTAGACAGAGCATTATCTAGTCCCAAGCTAAGCAGAGTTTATGTTATGGCTACTAGACAACTGATATAAATACTTAGATAAATGTTTTTTTTTAATTCATACATAATATAGATACATCCAAACGAATACTATCACTCATAATCATGACTACAAACAATTGCGTCTTGCAAAGAATCGACTCAAACCCGCGACCATCGAAATTAAAGCGGTATACTAAACCACTATACCACAGATGCCGTCAAATGTACAAAATGTACACTACCATCTATACAGTTTTATGAATAATTATTATGATACAAAAGTACTACTCAGTTTTTCTCCAAAATGAATGCTCTTCGCAACACTAAAACTGTATTTGATTCCTCATAGAGCTCAGAGATGGCGCATATAATAAAAATGGTTATTATGTTAAAATCGCGCCAAATGAATTTATTTATAGACAACTATACAAAGCGATTTACATTTATTTCCTGTAATTATAAATGTCTTTTGCACAATTATTTAAAGAAACATATATATATTTATAAATATGTTATGAATGATACAATGCTACCACGGAAAGATGATTGTATAAGACTAAAGTTAAGTCGATTAGTCCACCGCAGCAAATTTACCGGGAATCAACCTTTATAATCACAAGACATCAAGATTAAATAAGTATATAAAAGGAATGTATACTGTATGGCAATTAAATTATACAATAACTTAAGTACTTAAACTTACAAAATATATTAATTGAATCCAAACTAAAAAAATAGGCTGTCGAATAGTAATTTGTACAGTAAAGAATAATTGACAAAAGTGTAGATTTTCTTATAATTTGCATAATTCAGGTTATAGTAAATATTGCTGTTCAATATTCTTTTAATGTAACCTATCTATGGAACCAATATTACGAAAATATATAATTTCATTTAAATACTGAGGAGATATTTCTAGTGGGTTACTTTGTGGCGTCATAGTTGAAGATGGATATAATCAAATGATGTCGGGTGAGGTACTTAAGTTTGTGTGTGTGTGTGGGGAAAAGAGAATCTGAACTCCATAATTTGGTCATATCGATTGGGATGTAGTTCGTGTCATCCGTATAACTAATCGGCATTTAACACAAATTAAAATAGATTACTAAACGTAAAAGTACATTTCATTTATCTATTTTCAATAAACAAAATAAATATAATTTGTTGATGCAGGTAAACAAAGTTAGGATTTCATTAAATCGTCATAAGGTCACTGTATATTTTTGGTATCCGCGCTCCCAGCCCCCAAGATACAAGTCTGACCTAGTTTGGGGACTACAGATAATAGAAATACGAGGGCTACACTGAAAGTTTTTAGAACTGGCTACTTGAAAGCAATATAATAAAAACCATTGTTAAAATTTTGTAAATGGAACTCTTTACGAATAATACTGAGTATATAATTTATTCGTTTGTCATGTATTTTACAGATTGGCGGCAAATTGAAAATAGTCTGTAACGTTATCATGAACTTAACACGAGAAAACTTTTCGTGTGATGATTTTTTATGACTTTCGATGTCATCTAAGTCAACAAGAAAGTTATGATAGACTACGATTGGTCTTCCACGATGAAGCCCCGTCTCATGCCACTGTTTACAACTGGTTTAATGAGTTTAAACGTGGTCGCACTAATTTCACCGATGATTTGCGTGAGGGACGGCCTCCTACGGCGACAACCGAAGATAACATCAGTGTTGTGCGGCGTATGATAGAGACTGACAAAAGAGTGACCTATCAGCAGATCCGGGCAAGCTTAAGGATTGGTATGAGTCAAGTGCACAAAATCCTCCATGAACATTTGGCGGTCAGGAAGCCTTGTGCCCGGTGGATACTTCATAATTTCACTGAGGCTCAAAAACTCCGTCGGGTTGATTAGTGCCGTGAAATGCATGAAAGATTTAACGGAGGTGACTCAAATTCTGTGTTTGACATAGTTACGGGAGACGAAAGATGGATTTACTGTTATGATCCCGAAACTAAAAGACAGTCAGCTCAGTGGGTGTTTCCTTCCGAGGAGTTGCCAACTAAAGTGAAGGGAGGTCGAAGCATAGGAAAAAAGATGGTGGCTTCTTTGGAAGAACAGGTCATTACGCGACAATTGTTTTAGAGAATCGAAAAACAGTTACTGCAGTGGTACAGTAACAATTATTTGCCAAGTGTTTTGAAAAAAGTGCGTGAGAAACGACCTCGCAGTAGGATCCTCCTTCACCACGACAATGCTTCGTCGCACACTGCCAGGCAAATGATCGATTATTTGGCGACCTCAGACGTAGAACTACTGGGTCATCCGCCTCATAGCTCCGACCTCGTACCTTGCGATTTTTATTTATTCCAAAAAATGAAAGAAAATCTTCGAGGAAAACGTTTTATGGACGACGAGGATTCGGTGGCTACGTTTCAGAAGGCCGTCAAAGAGACCCCTAAGGACGAGTGGGCAAAATGTTTTTCTCAGTGGTGTCTCGGATGCAGCGATGTATTGACGTGACACTATTTTGAAAAGATAAAATAAAGGTAATAACTTGCTTATTTAATCAGTTTTTGATTTTCTAAGAACTTTCAGTTTGACCCTCGTATATAAAAAAATGTATTGTAGTAAATGTAATACTATATATAAATGTAAATGTTAATCTATAAAAATAAATAAATATCCGCACAACTGACTACACAAAACGTGTGAGAATATCTTATGTGCCACCCATTGGACCTCAGCGTGTGCCTTTGAGTAGGAAAAGTAAGCATATCAAGTTAATCATTTACTATGACGTTAATAGTTTCATTATATTTTATCACCTAGAATAATAATCGTGAAAGTAATCTATTATAATACTGGGAATTAAATATTAAATATATATTAGTAATAAGTTTATTGAAATAAACTTAAATTAGACACGAATTCTTCATCTCACAACGTCTATTATACAAAAATAAAACGACCAGAACCGGGCGTCAATTTGTTAGAAGAGCCTACAAAGAAAACGAGAATTGTATATACAGGTTATTTACTTACTTACACAGAGACGTACGTATCTAAAGAATACCTAAAAAAATATACAAAAAGCTTTTCCTAAGAATAAGCGGGACGGAGTGCGGATCTTATTTTTCTCGCGGACGTTTCAGTCGCTCCCGGCCCGGCGAGGAGTTGGAGGTGTGGAGGTACACCACCAGCCACCCACTGCAATAATACTGCGTCACTATTTTGCGCCATTACCTACACTTGCTTCCTATTCTATAAGTAGCGAGGACTTTAGGACGTAACCGGTTTCAAATTACAGATTCCATCTATACAAAATAAATAATATTGATGTGTCTGTATTATTTAAAATGCTTTTCAATAAACATATAAGAAAATATGTAACGTACTTACATAAATAAATATTTTGAAAATATTCTTTCTGTCTGTTTGTTCTTGCTAATCTCTAAAACGGCCTGGACCGACTTTGAGGAGACTTTCACTTGCGGGTAGGTAATATCATAAGGAGTAATTTAGGCTAATTTTATTTTAGGAAAAAAGAAGAAACGTTCTTATTTTATAAATCAAAATATTTGTATTTCCTTTTTTTTTGTTTTTTTATTATTTTTATATATAATAATTAAAAAACCCTGAACAATTTACTAATACTCACCGCTTCTAAAATTTTTTGTGATAAAAGATTGCTTAGGTTAGTCCATGTATCATATATTGAAACTCGGCTTGACACGCTACCGCGTGTCTAGATCTTTATACCAAATTTTATAAAAATCCGTTCAGACGTTCATTTATGAAAAATTAACAAACAGACAAATAGACAGATAAAGACAAGATCCGTATTTATATAATATTAGTATGGATATTCATACTAGATGACACTGAGTGTGTGTAGTAAAAATTAAATAAAGTAGGTTTGACTATAAAAACGGTTACATTCTAGGTCTCTCAGGATTTCGAGTGCTAGCGCTCCGTGGAGTTTGAGCTGCTATATATGTGTTGCGCTCTTCCAACTCGTAGGTATAATACTTGTTCTACTTTTACATAATATGTATATATGTATACTAGTACTAGATAATGAAAATATCCTGAACATGATATATTTAATCGCATGTTTAATCGTTATAGTTTTTAGTACTATTTACTTTTGGTGCATAGTAAAGCCAGCTGTTACAATAAGTGTATAATATATGCAAATCTATACATCTATACATATAAATAAAATTGAATGTCTGTTTGTAATATTGAAATAACCGTTTAACATGAATGAATATAAATTTTGTACATATATAGTGTATACACCAAAAAACCACTTTTTACAATTTTTGTCTGTCTGTAGAAAACAAACAGACTGATAGCTGTTTGTTCCGGCTAATCTCTGAAATGGCCGGACCTATTTTAACGGGACTTTTTTTGGCAGGTAGCTGATATAATAAGGAGGAACTTTGGCTACTTTTATTTTGAAAAATAAAGTTAAATACCACGCGGACGAAGTCGCGAGAACAGCTAGTAATATATATAAATGGTGAGTTCGGATACTAAGACTCCGTTAATTATCGGTATACAATTTACGATTTCAAAAATATGTCTGTCTATTTGTTACTTTTTCACGACTATGTTGGTTGGTTGAACGTATATTATGAAATTTGACATGAAAATATATTGTATCGTGAGTACAAAGGCTATCTTTATTATCTTTCATCCCTAAAAATATTCAGGAGGCTGAGGTATGAAATAGAGAATGAAAGTTTGTACGGACGAAGTCGTGTGCAACAGCTAATTATTAATATATTCTTAATGTCGCTTTTTTAACTAAATTCAATAATGTTAAGATTCTTAGTAAATTATTTTAATATAATATTAGATTTCTACTCAATGTCAATATATTCAATATATCTTAAGTCAGATTAACTTATTTGTCAAATATCATTATAGTAGTGTTTGACAAATAGAATTTGCCAACCAAACTAAAACATTAATGAGTGTATGTACATAAAATGCCGTTGTAAATACTAACAATACATTTGATGGAAATAATTTCAGCAAACAATAGATTAAGTCTGAATACACGATGGGCGGTAAATGTGAATTATCGACAATCGATAACACTGCCTTCACTTCCACACAATTGGATTCGATGTAATTTAAATGAGTGGCTTGCCCTAGTGGTTCAAAGTCTTTACTCGGGAAGTTAAAGATGTGGTTTTCAGTTCGACTCTAGGCATGGCATATCAATACGAGAAATTTGCAAATTTTGTTTATGATAATTGTATCATAAACAAAATTTGCAAATTTCTCTACTACCATTGGGTAGACTTGCTCACTTGTTGGATGGCGAAATCTTGTTAAAAATATGGATTAGTAATAATTACTAATAATAGACACCAATATTCAGTGTTCAATACGGAAATCGCTTGTCTTCGATAAAGATATATCTTTTTCGTATGTAATCACCACACAAAATTTACATTTGCACAATTAGTTTACCTAACCTTTTGGTACAAAGTTATTAATACACCTATATTGAATAAATAACGAGGTTTGCCTTTATTTCGAAAAGCATAGCGCTTTCTATATAAAAGTCTGAACTAGTGCAAACAATGTTAAGCTTCAATAAAATAGTTATATACAGCGAACTGGAAATGCAACTATCTGGTCGGGGGACATCTAAACATACCTTTAGCGGTATAGGCTTGGAGACAAACTATTTACCACTCATTCACTTTGAAACAAAGTATACAATTTTAACGTGTTCCATTACTGCTTTACTTCTTACCCCTCCGACGGTACAGATACGTGAACCGAGCAATGAATGGATAGTACGAGAATTATTCGTGCTATGTAATGTCAGGGTGGTGTTGTGGATGCGGGAGCGGGTGTGAGGCGACGGTCCTTTGATTCTGGCGAGATTAAACGTGCGGCAGACGGTGGCGCCTCTATCGATTGTTGTTGTAATTACAACGCTATCCTCGCCCAGTCGCAAATGAAATTGTTCCGGACAGAGCCAGCTGTGGATGCCAACATGTTATTACAGTTGTCCCTAGCAAATGTAGCCAGATTGTGAACTGTATATCGGCACGATAAGGTTGTATATTTAATACAGGAAAGTTGAAGCTGTTATCAATATGGTTGCGGGTGCATAATTGCATACTATGCAGTATCGAGTGTTTCGATGAAATTGTGGTAAAATGTAAAATAACTATTATTATGTCTCTTTATGTCTACATGTTTCACTGTAATTGTATTACCTGTTATTGTTATTACTGAGATACTTAACAAATTATAAGATATATATCTACACGCCAGATTTCTAAACGCAATGATGATGATCCCTTAACAAGGATTATAAATTATTAAATATGTTATAGTAATTAAGCAGTATAATTTATTAAATAATTTACTACTTATATGTTAAATTAAAAAGGAAGTTTATCTATTTTAAGAACGACCATAGCAATATCTTAATCTTTTATTAGTGTCTTCTATTTTTCTTATTGGTATTCTCAAGACCGTTATACGAAATAGTGAAAAAGTCTTAAGAACTAGAACAAAAGGCTACGACTGCGCACTGAGAACATTACGACCGCAAATCCACATCTGAATTCAAAATACGAATGGGGACTGAGAGAGAGAAATCCAATAAAACATTCGTAACGTTCAAACGTATCTACGTCTACGTGACGTAGACGCCTCCCCGCCACGCATGCGTACCACACTCGTACAGAACAAACGGACAGTTCCAATTTCAATTGTAGAAAAAAAAATAACCAATTCGAATTGGAGAAGGCTTCGCGGCAACCAATAGGAAGGCTCACAGTCGTAATGCCAACTGTGTGGGCGGAGCGAGTGATATCTAGCATTGGAATGCTCGTTGTATTTGTTTTGCCCGATTCGAAGGCTTTATTGCTTGGTGTTTGAGCCTCTTTCCCCTTGAGGGTGGGAGCGGCGGAAAGCTCGATATGGTTTTGGGATGAGGCTCTTCACATTATATACCGTTGTCCTTTGTAGCCTACGGATGGGTGACCTACATACTGAATGATAAATAGAAGGTTTTGTGCAATGTGATTTTAAAATAGATACAATCATGAAAATACATCAATAAAAGCCCAGTAAAAAAAATTTGAAAAAAAGTAATGGAACAGGAATATGTGGCTACTTATGAATTAACGTTTAATAAATTAAGGAGTGTCGCTCTTCCGACTTTATGAAACTGCGAGTATTGATTTTTAGATAGGGAAAAAACGAAGGCAACGATCTATGCAGATCTGGAGTGCTCTCGGCACATCAGATGGCACCGGCGGGGCAGCCTCCGCAGACAATCGAACGGTGGGGGGCACCCCCCACTGGAGGTCGGGGAACTGGCATAGACTATGGATCGTGTTCTGTATCAGAAGATGTTCCATTTGACATCACACTAATTGCCTATACTCAGTAACACAATACTTTTTTATTTAACAATATTTATTGGAGTAAACTCCTAAATTATAATATACTTATATACTATAATATATGTGATGATACTATTTGTCATCAAGTAATCTGTTGTATTGATTACCAATTCAAATCGTATAGTAGATTAAGAAACGTTACAGATATACGTCTAAATAAAATGTCTTTTTTTATATTATCTCAGTTAAAGTTGACGGCTATACAGATAATAAAAATATAGCCGTTTGTCTATACATAGAAGAAATACGAAAAAAGCGGTCAACCTACTAACACAATAAAAATGTTAGAATTATTAATTTTAACATCTGTTTACTGTGTTCTCTGTTTTCTGTATCTATACGGCAAACAGATGTGTTTTGTGATGAGCTAATCTCAAAAATAGCTTAAATGATATGGATGTTGTTTTCACTAACGTATTATGGTAAACTAACCTAACATATGCTTAAAATATTGTATTCTTTTTATTCCAGTTGTTTTACAAATAAAAAATAAAAAAAATATTCTGAAGACCGCACCTGATTGAATTTGTACAACTTGTTGAGCCCGCGACTTCACCTTCTAAGTATGTCCGTAAAATAAGTACTCACATGTATTTTTAGTTTAGGCATAGAAACAATTGTAACTTATTAATATCGTATCTCGCACAACTTTATCTTTGGCGATATCGACCCGTCGGCGGCGACTTCCCATTCTCGAAGTAAAACACGGCGGGAAGGAAACCGCGGGATAAACCGCCCCCCGCCGCCTCCCGTCCACCCCCAGCCCGATCTTTACGTTTCAGGAATAAATATTTCAGAGCGTGTGCTTCGGAAGTTAAAGTTATGTATCGCCCGAGCCAGCGGTAACAATCCGAGAATGAGAAAAGCTCGCTTTCCTTTTATGTTACTTTCTTTGTATGTGGTTACTCGTATATTATATTGGAGTATGTATATTACATTTGAATCTTTGATATTATAATTAAGTAATTAAACAAGACGTAATGATTACAGCGTAATAGTTTGATTTCATAGAACATAAAAATAATAGAAATCCCGCACGATTCACACAGCCCCAAGCTTTGCTGAGCTTATGTAGCTTGGTACTAGACAACTGATTTTAATACCTTAAGACATTTTTTTTATTAGTACACATATATATATACCTACCAATACAAACAATACTTATAAGTACAGATGTTTGCATCGTGCGTGATATCGAGGCTGCAACCATTGGAAGTAATATAATATGATGACCGATGAGGCCGTTAAAATATTTATGATACTGAAAATCTTTTCTAATTTATAAATTAGCCTAATTAGAGTACAAGTTACATGGTTTTTATTTTTATATAAAAAGTAACATATTAATGTTCAGTAGTCGTTTTAATTTAACTTGGAAGAGATTTATTTATATTTAAATAAAAAAAAATTAAACATGATTAAAGTTCAAACTTAAACAATACTAGTATGGAATATAATTATTTTTTCCTAGAATTATAAAATCGTGAAACTTAAAAATACGAAATAAAAAAAATATTTCTATATTTTTATATCAATGTTAATTTATTACGACACAGATCGAAGTTAGTTATTTTTTCTCAGAATTATGTAATGATGAAACTTCAAAACATGTTATTTTTACAGAACACAGTAAATTATTGTTATTTTTTTATTTTTCTTTGAATTTACTTTCAATAGCTTATGTATACTCAAACTGGAGTATATAACTAAATTCATAGAGTTATGTTGAGTAAGTAAACTATATAGGTACATTATGATAGGACAAATAGATATGTTATTACTCGTAACTCAATTATTATAATTAAGAAGAGGAATAATAATCATAAGAATTGCTTTATAAACATTTTTCAGTTTTGTATGTTAACCTTCAAATGGAATCACTGCTCGAGTGATGGGACATAATGGGAGCGAGATTACAGGGTAACGAGGCATAATATCTTAGTTCTTAAGAACAGTTCTAATATGGCAATCTATGAGAGGTACAAACTCTTCAATGTCACTCACTCATCAATATGATGACCATGGGAATGTTAATGTATACGAGTATAGACCTTACGACTTTGTATTAGACAGACTTTAAGCGTGTTTGCACTGCAATTAAAAATATCTTATATAAAATGAACTCGGTTTCTCTGTTTGTTCGCTTATATCTTTTAAACTACGCAACGGATTTTAATGCAGTTTTTAGCAATAGATATGGTGATTCAAGTGGGGGGTGCATATGGAAACCAGGGCGAGTAACTAGTATACCTATATATAAATAAAAGATTTGTATAAAATACATCATAGAATGCAATAAAATTCTACGATTACGTGTGTATCTATAACAGCGTCGGTGCATTATTGTACGCATAAATCGTTCGCTTTACTACGCACAGCGTAAATTTTCATTATCGTCCATTTTATTGCCATCGTACATAAGGTCACGAGATAAGGAAAGAAACCTTGTACGTTACAAGTCAGTGTATACTTTCCTTGTCTATTTTATATTGAAATATAAATATTAAATTATATCATATGAAACAAAATTGTTTAAATATAAAATCAGAGTAAAAAATTAATGTTAATGTACACTTGCTAAGCGGAAATAAAAAAAATGTATGTGTAGTATATTACATATAATCCACCGAAATTAAAATTTTATTTTCGAAACTTTAGTCTCCATTTAAAATAAAAAAAAAACACAAAATAAATGTTTTTCTTTTCCAATATAGTTTAGTTAATAACATTATTTTATATTTACTAGATTTTTAGTAAATGTTTCTATAAAATCAATTCTTGTTACCTCGGGTCACGGAAACATTTTGAATTTAATTTTTACGCGCTCTCAAATTTCTAGAGAATATATGTAGATTATAGTATTTTATATTTGTTTTTAATAATTTGTATTTGTATTTGTATTAGTTTAAACCTATGATATATGTACTTAAAATTATGTGGAATGTTAGCTATTGATAAGTCAACAGCACTATCCTTGGGCTAGGTCGCAGCCACTTGTGATTGTTGCACTGCTAAATAATTGGTATTTATCAAGCAATTGATACTAGATGTAGATATACCTAAATAGTATCAGTTATACAATAACTTTTGTTACGTTTTTTAAATGTTTATGATTTTTTAGTTAAGATTTTTAATTGGAAGATTGTCTATGAAACATTGTTTGCAAGTAGAGTTGGTCAATTTAACTTATAAAATAAAAATATATGTACAAAAATAAATTTTAATATTCCATTTTATTATTTTCCTTGATAATTTATTTATTTATCTTTACAGTAAGTTGAGGCAGGCCAAACATTCAGAAACAAGAAAGTATAAATATTTACATTCACAGCTGACTCTCGCGTCAATAAGTTTACATCATTTAAGTTAATGATTCACAGTATTTCTAATAAATAATGAAGTATACAATAAAAAATACTTACAGATCAGTAGTGCCAAAGGAAACTGTCACAGAATTATTTTTAAAGTAAAATATTCAAGATTGTTCATTAGCACTGCACTGAACTTACAATCGAACTGTGTCTACTCGGCAAACGTACAATGTTCTTTTATAGATTCAATGAATGACTCGTAGACATATAGTAGTCGTATTTGTTGATACGTAAATTTGTGCTAACTCGTAAGTAAATTGAAACTACGCACAGTTTTTATGGCAATATGATCTGATGGCGCTACTACGGACTGCGTGTATCCGGTTAATTTTGGAACTTAAATACTGTGAAGGCATCCCTTGTATAAATTATTCATATATATCTATATTTAATATATATTTGTATTTGTAGGTATCTTACGTAGTAAATATTATTTGAGAGATAAATAGAGAAAGTAGATGAAAACTCTGAAAATGATGTAAAACTTGCATCACAGCAATAACTTTTCAATAATGATTCTAAAAACAAGAAAATATAATTTCCACTTTGGTTTTTTTTGTTTGTAATTGAATCTGGTTGTGTACAACATATTAAAACATATATTCGATTAAAACTGTAACATTCTAAACGTAATGTGTTGTAGTGATGTAGGTATTTATTAGGTATATGACGCAAATAGTGACTTTCGTCACTTTATGATCTAAGAGTACTAAAATGTAATGTGAAATTAGATTGTCACACCCGTACTATTTTCATTACTTTATGTAATCAATCTACATATGTATGTATTGTGTATAGACCCAACTGTATAGGGCACAACACAGTTAATATAAGGTAATAGGTAATAGAAAACTGTTTACCACAGCTACTAAAGCCGCTATGGTCAATTTTATATACTATCAGTCCGATTGAGAAGTCGTATCGTGAAGTTCGTTTTTTACATACACACAACTGGTACTTGAGCAAACTTGTTATATTAACACCGATATGTTTATGTGCTCGGTACAAACTGAAACCGGCTTTAAAGAAATAGTTTTAAGTTGTAAGTTAATATGATTAGTTTATTGATTCCGTATATAATATAGTTGTGATTAAGACCGTATTAGAGGTTTACAGTAAATAAAATGTGCGTATTACCCTCTCTCTTTAGAGACTGTACAAAGTCGAGTGCATATTACCTCTATCTATTACTGTATCTAATAGCTTGCTTTCTAAGGTATGTACTAATTTAAATATATATCCATAGTATATGGTAGAGAAATAATAGAGTACGATGGGCACAGATTACTCTGTGATGTCCGAGCTGCTCTTTTCTTGCTTTAGGCGACAGTTTTGTCTTTCCATAAAGTTAGTTATTTTCCATAAGTCTAGTTTAGACTTTCCATAAACTGGACTATTATACTGATTTTCTTTGGAATTTTAACTTTTTCATGTTTGACAAATCTGATTTTTTACAACTTTGTGCCTGCTGCATTAGAATTTATACTATACTATGGTGATATATTATTAAATGTATCTGTCTTGAGTTAATCTGTATCTTAAACATACTGGTACTTTAAACCAGTCTAGCTGAGTATGACGTATTACACGAGAAATAAACAGCAATATACATATATTATTAATGAGTGGAAGTTATTAGAATTTAATTTATAAACAAATAGGAAAATTAAACCCGATTTATGTTCTAAGAATATCTATACATCTACTTCATTGAAGTTGATATATCTTGCTTAGAATCGCAGATTATAAAGAAAATAAATAAGAAAAATTCTAGTAGTAATAATTTGTTAAGACGCAATTACATATTTTGTAGAGTTTTTATTCGATCTACTGATTGAAGTTTATTGTCAAGTGACAATCAAATTTCAACTTTATGATAAAGTGGAAAATTTCAACTTAGTGCGCAATTAGTGCTCCATTACTTCTTGTATAGTATAGCCTATGTATGCTCGTAGGTACATAGAAGCCTTTAATGTTATTAAATAGAGTTTCTGTTTTATAGTTCACAATTGTATAATAGTAGTATTTCATTACGTAAAGTCTGCACGTGACTTTGTTATAGTTGAATATTTTACGATTGGAGCAAAGTAGTTGTAACAATTACAACGGAACATAAGTGTAAATATTATTTAATATATGTCGGTCTGGTGATGTTGTTCTTACTTTTGGTATTGGTTTATTTTTGAGGAAGAATTTAGTTATCTACATTTTTGTGAAAGTTTTCTTTGACCAATATAAAAGTAACTCATATTCGTCTGCATCCCATTGTTTAAGCTATTAAAGACTTATGTAAATAAGGAAATAAATTAAAAATTAAAGTAGAGCATTAATATTAATAAGATTTTTTTTGTAAATTAATAGATGACGACATGTTCCAATAACGCTTGTAAATAAGTTTATTTATCACCAGTGTGGTAAATATTAAAAAAACAAATATTTAAATATCTTTTTTTTCACTTCAGTATTAACACACAATTCGAGAAGTTTCAACTGATTGCATATAGATATGTTAGAAGTAGCACCAGTAATTAATTTATTACTTAATGATTGCTGACTAGTATATAAATACTTATGCTACTTATACACTGGACAGCGTGCGGTAGGGCAGGAATGTAAATACAATGAACAATGAACGAGTCACACTCATTAAGTAGCTACGCAATGTTGGCAGAATTCTAATCAACATTAAACATACGCCGACGTAGATTTTAATATATAATGTGTTCATACACTGTAGTCAATCAGTGTTTCAGTGTTCCGAATAATAGTTATATGGCAACACTAAAATGGAATTCTCAGCGTCTATACGAGAAAATACAGTGAAGTTAATTCAATTTTAACTTTTATTATATTGTTTTATTTGTGTATTCTAATGCTAGATTCATTATAAAATAGTTGCATAATAGAAATAGAAATCATCAAATAAACAGAGTAGGCCAGGGACACATACCTAGTGTCCTAAGAAACTTAACTTCTGATATGCTATTGTTATAGTAACAATAGTAGCCTATAATTATTATTTGTGGCTAGTTTATTCGAATGTATATAATGTTTATAAAGTTATCTAGGCTTTTTACCAGGATTTTAATAAGCCTCGTTTCTAGATCTTGGGTATAAAAATTACAACTCTAAAGAACCGAAAGTATTTTTCGAGAACGTTCCGAGTGATTGCATAGTCAAACGCATGTCGATTAATTTTATTTATTTAAAGAGAAATATAAAATGTTTATCTGGCTGTTTGCACAGTCATGTCGTCTAATCTTTGGCCCGCGGCGTACGTGGTAGACTACAAATACAACATAGTACGCATTTATATACGTAGAGAAAACAGTAAAGAATGATCGCGACATGAGACAGCACTTGGAAGAAAAATAACACTCATTCTATCTCCTTACAGCTACAGCTGTATGAATAACTTCTAATAAAGCTCCGGGTTAAATTGCGTTTACGAACGTTTTCTTTAATAATATTTTGATACTGCTTCTTTTCATATTGAAATTGTACATACGTGGAATTTTATAGTAGATATTTTTATAATTTAAGTTTACAAGATATAATACTTAAGAATAAAATAAGGTAATACGATTATAGTTTGTTTACTTATTCGTGGACCATTGCATGCATTGCATGCATGGATGCATTTATTATATCGAGCAAAAGTAGTCAATAATACATGTATGAATGAAGTATGAATGTGAATTTAATGGGTTTAAATCTTAAAAGAAAATGAATATTTAAACGATTATAGATATAATTTATCAATGTGAATATATTTGTATCTACATCTATAACTATAATAAAGACTCGTTATCTAATGGTTAATGTTATGCTAGAGTTAGTTACAATGGGTTGTATTATAGGAAAAAATGGCATCGCAATCTCAACAAATTAATCTACGAAACCCGCAAATACAGACGTGACATTACGAAAGAAATTTGCGAAAAAAGGGTCAGAGAGACCCACAAAAATCAGCGGCGATGACTAGCCGATTCTACTCGGGTTACGTTCCTAATCCCGAACCCTTCCTCGCAATATGATTTGCGTCAGTGGAGATGCGTTCAGAACAGATCACCGGACGGTAACCGAGTGGAAAAAGCGCTTCTCATCGGGACCGTTGCTTGAAGTCTTTTGAATTCGAGTGGCGTTTCTGAACTACCAAGTCTTGTTTAAATAGTAACTTGTGGCTAGGTATACATAAATATATGTAGAATTACGTAAGTGTTTAATAAACATAATTATATACCTATCATATACTAGTAGATATGTACGTTATATGTAATCCAATATATATATAGAAAATATTTCTAAAAAAGTACTCAGTTTGTACGCTTAGATCTTTGAAATGACGCAACGGATTTTAATGTATAATACATGCATACCATAGTGCAGAAATCTGAGAAATTCAAACATCTGTAACGATCTATACGAACCCGGGGCGGATTACTAGTAAAATAATAATATAATCTCTGAACAATTCACACAGCGTCATCTTGTCCCAATATAAGCAGAGCTTGTGTTGTGGGTACTAGATAACTAATTAGATATTTAGATATTTTTTTGTAAATATTAATACAATATTTAGTACATAGAAAACACTCAGACAGATACAAATAATCATATTCATGAATATAAATGTTTATACCGTGCGAGGAATAGAACCAGCGACCATTAGAAGTATTCAAGAGCCGTCATAAATGTTATTGTTATTAAGAAGATTATTTACAGTAGTTATCACAACAGTACAGATACAATTAAATATCAAGAATGAGTATGTTAATCCATTGTAAGTTTTTCTACGTATTTTTGTTGTTGGTGTCAAGATAAGTAAATTAATTGTTTATTTGAAAACAGTTGCTGTATTTACTTATAGTCATTCTGAAGGCGTCCAACCACGAGGTGGGTAATGTTATCATTCCATTAATTACAACAACCACCCCCTGCTTTTTAAAAGTAAATTAATCCGATTAAGGGGGGAATCGAAGAACCCGCTCCGTCCGAGTTTATTCAGGCAACTTTCTTTCGAATAATTATTTTTTGTAATTAAATCCATCAACACGATTTTTTCCTAATGATTCTCCCGCGGGAGTTGGGTGGGCGGGTGACCAGGACGAGGGTACTTTTATTTTCTTATTTCATAAAGGTGCTGCAAGGTGGTGCGTTTCAATGCCACGAGTATAGATTGCTTTAAAAATAAAATGTTAGGTTTAATATGTAACGATAGTTTTAATAATAAATGCTTAAATAAGCTCGAAGAACCTTTCTGAATTGTTGTATATGTACATATTATGAATTCGTATAAAAAATGACTTGTATTTTCGAAGAATCCATCTTATACGTCTAAGTTGAATAAAACAAAAACAACTGAAAGACGAAAATTGACGAAATTTTAAAAGAATAATCTTATCTGTATTCTTTGAAAAAGAGTTTAACTCAAAAATACTCATCATGAAGGTTTTATATCTATTCAAAGTATCCATTACGGCAATTTCATACATTAACCCCTATTATTAAGTAGTAGTACAAGTTTTGTTAAATAATCCATATTCAGTTAAATTACAGTTATTTATTAAAAGATCATTTAAACATTTAAATCAGTGAGTAAATTGAATAGCAGCTGAATATAGAATTTTAATATTTTTTATTTTATTTTTTACGACATCCACGTTATTAGTACGGCGACCCACCCCGGCCGCTGCCACCCCCTCCACAGCCGCAGTGTTAATGATATCTCGCTTTTAAAGGGCACATCATTTACTTATTTCAACGAAAATTAATTGAAATGAGTTTTGACGATGAAAAGATGTCTTCACAAAAGCGAGTGGTGCCCGGTAGGTGCGGCTGCGAGATAACTTGTTCGTCTTTAATTACTTATTTTGTGGCAAAGAATTTGTTTTCATATTTCTATAGGTACTCATATTGAAATCAGAACGTTGAGGACGATCAAAAATAAATTGGACCTCTTTTATGTGCCATCCTCGTTTAGACCAATAAATAAATATTATAATTAAAAGCCAAATCAAGTTTGTCTTTTTTATGTTTTCGACAAAATTTCGACAAAATAGAGTAACTCGGCTTTTATTATTACATACATAAT
This sequence comes from Achroia grisella, assembly GCF_030625045.1. Classification (NCBI taxonomy): domain Eukaryota; kingdom Metazoa; phylum Arthropoda; class Insecta; order Lepidoptera; family Pyralidae; genus Achroia; species Achroia grisella. The sequence goes on from NW_026712703.1 coordinate 753,558, forward strand.
AAAAAAGTGATAATGCGACTTGAACTTTAGCCCTTAATTATATCTAAATACTGTAAAACAATAATTCTCGTATTATTTTTCATTCCATGAAATGAAACTTCCATTTAAATACTATTCTGTATACATGTACCTATTTGTATGTTATTTATAAAACAATTCAAAAGTTTACGTGTACGTGTATATCTATTATATATAACTCTCAATAAGTGATATATGATGTTCATTGAAGTGCTTGTTATGACTTTTTATAGAATGTAACTAAAGGTAATAAATTTGAAAACTGCAATCGGTGGTTTTCTTTGTAGTTATCTTAAACAAAAAGTACTTCTCTAATTACAAAACATATTAATAAAAGATCAAGTTTGGTACTGTCTAGACTTTGATCACGTGTTCTTTTTCTAATGTCGGACGATACGTACATTTAACTATTTATATACATCCGTGTTCTACATAATATATATATATATATTACATGTAAATTGATAAAATCTGAAAATTAATTTCATTTGTTAAACTTTTGTAAATTGAATTTATCTCAGGTCACATCTGCGTGTGAAGCCGGAGTAGTATGTAGGCCACTTGCGATATCGACACGAGGAGGTTTAGGATTGATGAGGTCTGCTCGCCTCGCCTCGCCGCCCGGCGCGTGTCCGCCCGCCCACTGTCCGCTCCCGTGGGCCCTCGTTCTATTGCAATAGATTGAGCCTGTTTTGTTTCCTATCCTTTACATTATACATTAATACACGAGAAAAAAATTGGGAGATATATTGCTAGTGATTTTTTTCCTTTTTGAATGTTTAATGGCTCAGCAAGTTGGTATCTCAAAGATAATTTTGAGTAAAAAAGTTTTTTATTAATAAAGAATATTTGTGGCTATGCAATATGGTCAGTATAGATATAAAATAAAGATTTGAATTTCGAATTACATTAAGGTCAATGACATCATATTTTTTCATTAATAATTAAGATTTTATTTCTAATTGGTTAAGATCTAAGATGCGAGTTTAATACTTTAATATCATCTAATTCATGTTACCCAGACCAGATATGGTTTAAGTAACAAGAATTGCATCGTATATTCTTTGTAATAAATGTATAAATATTTTCAGGAAAACCAACTGATTTGTAGTGTTTTTTATTTTTTTTTTGTCTTAATACAATATTTATAAATATGTCATATTATACATACGTTGATGTGACGAAAAATATTAGTGTACTGGCGACATATACTTTGATTGTTAAAAAGGTATATTTAAAAAAATTTTGAATACTCTTTTTTTTCGAAAATCGAATGAGTGATATTGCTCAATATAAAGATGCAACTAAAAACTATACTATAGAAGAAGTATTTTATGATATATTGCGATAGTTTAGTATGTATCTGTGTGGGTAAATTGCGTATATTATTAAAAACCGCTGCGTGATACTTTGTTTTGTGTTATTGCTAACCCTACGGGGGTGAATGAGGTATAATGTTATGCTTCCGATTTTCTTTTCTACTTGCACCGCGCATGGGGAAGTGTGAAATGATGTTTTCGTTTCTTGTTATTGTACCGTTGGGTAATAAAAATGCGCATTGTACAAACTCGAAGGAAACCAATAGCCAATGTATCTTATTTTTTTCCTACGATGGTAGTGAGATAAGTATTATAATTATGATTTACTTATTGATCTATTTGTGGGTATATAAAAAGCATATGGGTTAATTAGCTGGTTATTGTAGAATTTTAGTAAATTGACAACATTTTTTTAAATAGCAATATAAAAATTTTGCGTTATAAAATATGTAATACATTATGTTATCTGTGGTAATACGTTAATTGAAATGAGTATTATCAGAACAATCATACTTTATTAAATGAATAGAAAATATTATTAATTCTAAAAAATGTGATACATGCTGATTTATATATCTACCAATTTTTGGCCCACATGGTGGGAACAAGAAAGATGTCTACTAGTCATTAGATTCAACCTATCATGATTTATTACTAAACCTACGTTTTTACTTCTGCGTTATAATGGTTCTATCATAATTTGAAGTTCTATCGGATTTGTAATTGTTTTGTATAATGTATAATTTTTTTTAACTATTAAAAATGAGAACAGGGTATAATATTTCTTAAGAGTCGGGTTAGAGCACACCATCCTTGTTGTTTCAGACGTCCGTTAACCATCAGATAAACTGTATGTTTATTTGCTATGACATTCTGGTATAAAAAAAATATAAATGAAATAACATAAATATTTACAATAATTCTAATAAAGATGTAGTAAGTAAAAAAAAGATCTCTTTTGTGTGTCCGCTATCTCAAGTTATTCCAATAAATACTACGTATTACGTAATAATGGTATATTCCGATGAAGCACGGCTAAGTTGATATATCTATCTTCTATCTGCAGGTATATAGTCACTTCACGCAGTCCCTTATGGGTTAGTTGTGCAGATAAATCATATACTTTAAGAGATCTAAGGAAATGCGCAGCAAAGATGGGATCGTTTGAGAAAGCGTTGTTAGGTCAGAGGTCGCCACGCAGCCGATACATTTCCTACTGTTTCCGCAAAATTGGCGTGGTTTGGTAAACGTTTCTATTACAATGTGTATTATAAAAATGAATGTAATTGTATGATATTCTATGGTGGATAGATATACATCCTATTCAACTTATGGATTTCGCGGAAATATGTCCGTTTAGAGTAATATAAATAATAATTCACACATTAATTTAAAGAAACAGCACTTATAAATACTCATTATGAATACATCACTGCAGACGCACATGTAAAAAGCCGATTGTACCTATGTAATGATATTACCATTACATAGATACAAGTATACATATAAATACCTTATATAGGTACTACCTATAATAACTAAAGTTTATTTACATATATTTTTCTTTATCACACTTAATAGCTTAAATGTTTGGCACATATATGAAAAACATACTAAACGAGCCGTTATGATTTCCCGAGATGTTTTCCTTTTCATTTATAGGTAACGTAGGAGGAAATCCATCATTGAGATCCACTCATCTCAGCTATTGGCTACCGACCAAAAACCTTTACGGTATTCCTTCCCCCCTCTCAATGTCGGGGTTATGACATCGCTGTCGTATTTCTCAGCGACTCTACCAGGCATAGCTTTTACGCTAAATTTACATAGAATACTTTTACTTCAATGTATAGGCGGAGTTGCGGGATCGAACTAGTCTATTAATTCGATTAATATACTGATATACCAATACTGGCAATATATAATAAAGGTACTAAATTTAAATACATTGTATCCTTCTTTAGTGTCAAAGAAAAATAAATATTCGTTCGATTTTTAAATATATAAAATTTTTTAAGAGTAAATTTTCAGTCTCGGGTACATTTATTATTTTAGTAACTGTACAGTACATTGGTTTAGATATTCCAAGTATTAAGATATATCTTAATACTGAGTGTGCGTTTATGATGTCGCTGTGACGTAAGATACTTGCTCGGTTAACACTAAGCGGCTCTTACGACCGCTAATTCTTGTATCAAGTTAGATAAGCTCATTCGACACTGAACTAGACAGTGTTACTCGAGTTCTTGCTCTCTGCTATGTAGATAATAGACGACTAAAATTCATTTTCATTTTAATCTCGCTAATATTTACATGTTGTATTTATAAATTTCTGAAGGTTTAGAAATGTATAATCTGCATTAATGTAAAGTAATGTGTAAAGTTGAGGAAATATGAAGAATCAAATTTATTTTCTAAAGACTAAAAATAACTCCAAGTTGGTATTGTGCAATATAGGAAATTATATTTTATTTATTGTTAAAATTTGATTATAGTTTGTGTAATTAGTATAGTATATTAGATCTAATACAATACGTAAATGCCACAATAATGCGTCGAAATTTCATCTAACCTCCTATTTAGTAATAAATGACGTTAAATTGCATGGCTGCAGAGATTTGGATGTAAATAATCAACCGGAATACTATTTTTTTCTCTTTATTTATTCTAAATAAGCTTAGGCTCATAATACTAAATATGTTACTTCGGCTTAGCTTCTAAATTAATTACATACTTACTTATTTTGTAATTATATTATTACTTATATTGGAACTACTGTAGACACAAATATTACTGAAACTTTTATCCACAGATATATAGATTAATACGTTAAATACTTTGAAAAATTTGTGTTAGTAGATATACAAATACAATAAACTTTATTCGATAATTTAAAAATGAGTTAAAATTATATTCATTGTCTATAGAAAAACAAGTTACAAATTAAAATATATAAAAAAACATTGTATTGACAAACAATCTACATCGCTTGTTATTTTGAAACTTATTTGTTAGTATATACGAAATTTTACCTTCCCTCAGGTACCTTACAATATATTTGTTCAAAACTGCACCAGCGAGAAAGCGAATATTATGATGCAATTATTATGCAAAATCATTAACATCTTAACTAGAGGAAGTGCTCGAACCCTCGATGTAAACGCATTTAGTCGAAAGCAGATCGATATAGAATTACACCCCCGTTATTGGAGTTCGGAGTTCGAAACTTGACTGAGACCACCGCGGGCTTATATTTTATTTAAGAGTATTCGTAAATTAATAATTTAAATAAATATACCCACTTTTTATACTTCAGATCATTGTTCTTTCTATTTTTAGGTAGAGTCAACAGATGCAATTTGGCAATTTACCTACGTATTCATAGTTTAATTTTATTTTATTTTAAAGCTTTCGAAGGTGTTTTCTTTCACGGATTAGTTATCATACAGTTCCTGATTCTAAATTATATACAATATTAATAATACATAACATTAACCGTTTTTAATCATTAAAAGAAATATAATCGGTTTGGAAAGAAATGTATAGATTTATAAACTCTCGAGTCTCGAAGACAGGAGACAGTTGCTTGACGGTGCATTCTTCCATAAAATTATAAATGGTGTCCTTGATTGCCCTGCATTGCTAGAACAAATCACTATAAACGCACCCTATAAATTACCTCGCAGTAAAAAGTACTCCTTATTTGCAAAAAAGCAATTCAGAAGCAATTTGGGACACTTCTTCACCATTAATAGACTAGAAAATAACTATAATATTGTAGCGAAGAGTTCGGATATTGACGTGTTTTCTGGTTTCTCCAAGTTCAAGTCAACCATTCAAGAACACATATTGAGACAAAAGTCAAACCCGTTTCATTAACACAGTTAAAATTAAAACTTTAATATTTATACACATATAAATATAATATATATTAAAAAAAAAAATGTATACATATATATATATAAACTTCTGTAAACAATATCGCATGCCGTGGCAACCAGTAATTAAGTCAACACTATATACCTGAACTCTTTGCAAGTTATAATAATTGTAACCTCATAGTGTATGTCTTGTTGGTCGCTCAAATAAATAAATAAATAAACTCAAATACAATGAATTTTTTATTCCAATATTAGTTAGATCGATAAATTGTTTATTTAATCTTTACCAATCATACATAATAATCTCTTAAAAATATGACCATACAAGATAACATTTCAGTCGCGTATTATTTACATAGATACGTTCTGTTCGAATCTTGTAGTTTTATTATACACATAGATTGTATAAATCAACATTATAATTAATACATGAGATAACAACAAATCAAAGTTAGTATCCCATAAACGACCGTTGAAATTCCATACCATAAGGGTTCCATCCTAAGTATTGGCAATATATCAATAACACAAGGAGTATTGATTGATTTGCTTTAACAACACGAGGCCTATTTTAATCTGACATGGTGATCTATTCCATTATGTATGTACTTAAAGTGTGCAAGGTACGTAAACGATGGCCGTGTGTGTGTGTGCGCTCGTTAATCATAATTTCAGACGTTTGTTCATGTGTATGTTGGTTCATATTATTATGTTTTGGGGATAAGAAATTAGTTAGTGGACATTAAACTTCCTTAGAGTAGGACTCAGCATTCTTGATCCTTATAAAATTGTTTTTATTAAGTCTATAAATAGAAAATAAATTTTCGTGTCTATGTTTGTCATGACTGTTTGTTTGTGTCGTACAAAAAATATGACTAAAATAAATTATATTACCACTGCTAAAATTTGGTGTAACTGAAAAGGAGTTCCTTTAAAGAAAGTACAAATTGGTAATGTAATAGAAATATACATGTTACATAATTCTTGTTGTCACATAAAAATATACTTTTATACATATATACATCGAGCTTGCAAATAAAAAAAGCAATTCAGTTTTATTAGTTATTAGTTTTATTGTACTACTTAGTCGTAACTCTAAACTTGCTACGATTCCAGAACATACACAACTGCTGAATATGTATTCCGTATTATTGAATTAATTGAATAACTTCTAAGCTACAGTTTTTAAATTGACTAACTTTGGAAATTGTGAAAATTGTCACATTATATTCATAGATAGAATAGGTAATTTTCCTTCTGCACCTTTATATCAATTTATTACAAATCCTTTTATTTCTTAGGAGAGAATACCTCTTAATGTGGAATACCTATTGTCATGGAATGTAAGACAATAATAATGAACAAGAAAAGATCTAAAGAAGAAGTTTTCGCGCTGTATGATACGTAACGTATTCACATAAGTATATAAAGATAATTTCATACGATGTCTATGTCTATGTGTCGCGTCGTTACATTACAATAAATAACCATCGTACAAGTATCAAGACCAATTAAACGCTGTATACCAAACTTGGCAAGAAACATTAAGGGCTCGCACATCGCAGGGACTGACCCGTCATGAAATTTAAATCTAGATCAATAACCGCGCTTATATCATTGTCTTCATTAGAGATAATTGGGTTCGCTCCCCGTCGGCCAACTTTGTTTGCTAGCCGATAACTTGAGACGAATTACTTGGACGTTAGAGGTACCCGTGTCATGTACCTACCTACCCTGTTGTATGAAGTCCTTGTGGTTAGTAAGACTATGTATATATATCAATATAATAATGATTAAAAATTATTGCATATCAAGCACTCAAAGTACAAAAATGTAATTTGTTGGAACTGTCGAGAATTCTGATAGGAATCGTTAGAATAGGTATTCATCGCTATGGAATACTAAGAGGTAATACACTATTGAGTTAATTTTTTTAGATTATTATTAGCTGTTAAGCGACTTTATATGCTTTTTCTAAGATAAAATATAGCCCGTGTTCGTCTTCGGGTAAACTTTTTAAACTTAATTTTCTTATTCGAACAGAATATCCAGCAGGAAATAGGTAACGTACGAGACTTATTGTCTGTGTTGTATTTTTTTTATTTTAAAGTTATAATAGAATTTATTTTATGTGTAACATTCTGTTCGATAGAAAGGCAGTGATGAGACTGAACATGGTTTTTCAGTTGAAAGTGGAATATAAAAATGTGTATCATCGCCGTAAAGTTCGCAAGCGAGCTATTAGATATTCTCCAAGTTTATTCGAGCAGGTAGGTAATGCCGTCATTTACGCGGAGGTATGTTTACATGCGGCGTGCAAACACGATTACCTGAAATTAGGTTAGTACGTTTTATGTTATTTACACTAGCGACACTCTCGACGTGACGCTTAATTAATAATTACATTTTAAATCTCTCGCAAAGTGAGAATAATTTATTTTAATTCCTGTTTCATAAATTATATATACATTACTAAATGTTACGAGTACATATAATAATCAATAAGCCCATACGCCTGTTGATTCAAACAATAATTAATTTACACTAACAATATTATAGTTGATGTTTTAGCTATATGTTTATACATTTTCTTGTAAACTTTCATGCCGGTCAAATTTTCTTGAACTGCATAAGTGATAGATTGTAGTATATTTATTAGGCATGTACGTTGTAAAAGATCAGAAAGAAAAATCCAATCACTTTAGTTGTGTTGTATAATTTCTAAATAAAGAAAATTATTTTATATGGTTTAAAATACAAATAAAAGAGAACTCTTCGACACAAACAAATTTTCGGATAAAACATAACACCGACAAATATTTTATAGTCTTATATTTTAATTTACTAATTTAATCCAATTAAGTACTATTTTAAAACACATCTGTATTGATTGTAGCCCTAAAAATTGATTGTAGCCACGAAAAAAGAAATTGTAAGTGAAAGTGAATAGATGTCTGAAGGATGACAGAAAAATTGGCATTTAGGAGACTGCATGAGAAATATTTTAAAATATTTAGAAGTCGTTCAAAATGCTTGTATCTATACAAACTGTGTTTGCATTTTCCCGAATCGATTTCGACTCGATCGCTTTCTAATCCCCATTTTCGCGGCGCCATTACGATTTTTTGAGCGTTCACCTCACTCCATATTTCCGTGCATATCTCGGCGATTCGCAGATCCATTATTTTTTACGGCCCGAAAACACGATGCTTAGTGGATGTATCGCCCCCCTCCTGCGAGTGTTAACGTCTTGGTGCTCAACCGATGGGGGTGACAATGTCACTTTTTGCAAAAAAATGAGTTCAGGTATAATACCTAACACGTAATCAGTCAATATTGTTCTTTAGTCACTTGAGCAATTTTTTTACAATCCTCTTCAAGTAAATTAATTTTTATTGTAATAAACAATTTTAGTCTTCTCCAGAAACTGTTCCTGAGTGAAATCTATAGTTCCTATATTTCCTTCAAATGGACTAGACGTATGAAACGTAGGTGGGCAAGTGCTGACTAACTGTATTCGGTTGTCAAAGAAATTATGATACTGAGGGTATTAAAAAAACAAATAGAGATTACCAACATTATTTATGGTGTAAAAAATCACGATGTTTCCTCATGTCCATTGTTCTACTATTTAAAGTTAGTACAAGTTTTACAACTGTAAAGTATCTTTCACAACTGTTATAATCTGACTACACCCACGTGTCGAGTTTTATTAATTTATTTCTCGGGTAGCACAAGTAGGTTCATTTCTCACCCTCGCATCTCGTGGCATCCGAGTCAGCCGCTCCACTCAATACATTTTATCGACAAACGTCAGTGACGCTGCGTGACACTTATGTAAATATTTAAATACGATCCAGTACAAGCTATGAATATTTTAAACTCTAAGTAAACCACTCGCTCTGTGCTCCTGCAAGGATGTTCGCACATCAATAAAACAAAATTATATTATTGTAGCGAACGTATTACGGTTCAGTATTGCCCGATACGACTGTTCCGTTCACTTTGGTTTTCAAGATTATATCTATGCATAAAGCGATTTGATAAGTGTTCGCAAATTGGGGATCGATATTAAAGTGACGAGTTATGCTGATTGGATTTTTTCGAGTGGTTTCGAGGGGACGGTGAATAATTGAGAGTGATTATTTTTATATGCTGAGCAAAATTTTCTATAAACAATGCAATGGAGTAATATAATTGAAGCGTTTTAATGGGTAATATTTTAAGTTTAGTTTCTAAATTAATAATGTAATAATACGAAATAATTAATTAATAATTTAATTTCAATTAAAACAACCAATTTAATAGCTTTGTAGTCTAAAAATAAAATTAACATAAAGTCATAACTATGAAATAACTAACTAAATAATGTAGAAATCACATACCTTTGTGACGTGTTGTGCGCCTACTTTTAACGTTAACACCGTTTGCTAGTAACTTTTTGTCAGGCGTCAATAAGCTAAAAGTCTGAAATGTTATTACTTGTTTATGTCTAATAAATTATTGATTGATTGTTATTACATTTTCATTATATTCATTCTTAATATTTAGCACATATCATATTAGTACATATTTCTACAACTCTATTCGCTAAATATAATACTTATTCCTAACAGATATTCATACATATAGAGAATTCTGAATTCCTGAAGAACTTAAAAAAGTCGTAATAAGCGATATTAAAAGTGTTGTTAGCCATATCAATTGATCACGCAGATGAAGCTCTCGATTTAGATGGCACTCTACATTTCATACTTCAACCAGCGATCTGTAAGGCATCTCTTATAGTAGCGAGCCCTCACCTATCTTTCCGGTTTCCATTCTTTTGTTTCCCCACTCCTCGACTGTCGACACTTGATATCTGAGGATGGCTTTGTTATACTGTATCTTTGATAAGGAAAACGGATGAATACGTATTATACGAATACTATTTATATGAATATATAACACCTACATATGTACATTGAAATCGACACATCATTTATAAACGTTATCCTACCAAGAGAAGATTTTAAAAGTCGACTTTATTTTCGCATATATAGTATAAAATAAAATATACACTCGATATTTCCTATTTCTTATTAATACTTTATTTAATCTGCTGTCCTTACTCCTGTATTGGTTTCTTACAAAATTAATTTCGATTAAAGTAGTTTTATGTGTAACAAATGGCAATTTTTTTTACTTTACCTACATTGTATTTTGTTGAAATAACGCTGCTACATTGTTGAAGTGCTTAATTAATTTTCTTCCAACAATGTAATGGTAATTTCCACCGCAAATGACAATAGACATTTAAGTTTATTATTTTTCAAATGAAATTCTAAGTTAAAATTAGTAACACTCTGTAAAGGTCTCTAACCCTAAAGGTTTGTTGTAATGAATGTTTGGTATTGATTTTAATCTAATAGTTCTTCATTTAATTAATTGTGTAATTTTATCGGGTGATCGATTGTAGGGTGTATTTAAATGTTTACAAAAATATCTTAAATTAACAATAGATAATCCAGTCACACAGTAAGTCAACGACATAGCTTATATGTATTTCTTTCTCTTTCTTTTATATTAATGTTTGTTTTAAATTTGCTAACGACGTAACTAACATGTTGGGTATATGGTTACACTGGTCTAGTGATTTACATTAAGCTTGATTTGTAGTAACTTTCTACCTTTCTCATTTTACATACAAAATATTTTAAATATATTCATAAAATTAAATACATACAGCTAATGTTTTCAGGTTGGTGTTATTTTTTACAATGTAACATTTGCGGTTTAGAAGTAAAACGTATTTTGGTGTAAAAGCCACCGTCCCAGGTGGCGACTTCGAGAATACAAAGTGAGCGAGGTGAATCGTTGTTGCTGTATTACATGTCGGTCAGTTTCCATCTATCTTCACACAAAATCCATTGTAAAATGCGCAGACTGATCCAGAAAGTGGCAAAGGATTCTATTACTACATACCTGTGTACATTTCGGATTTTAAAGATTTTGAAAGAATTTGTAGGTACTACGTACAACTACGTATGTATTTAATAAAACTTTATTACATTTTAAAAATTTGGATAATTATTGTTATTTTTAAATAAATCTGATATTTTGTAAATTTTTTATTACTTTATGAAGCATTAATTTATACAGTTAAAATAGATCAAGACTGTGAACTTGTTTTAATTTTTTTAACTAAAACACCTAATCACTCATTTACTTACATAAAATATCGTCTGATTCTCTTATTTTTATTCTTTGTCGATAATATGTATTGTTTGTAATTTATAAGAACATACCAAATTTATTCCTTTATTGCTTAATATTTAAGTTTAATTTTTTAATTGTAATCAGTATTTAAAAAAATATTGTGTATTTATTTCCATCGAGACACGCAATAAGCGATGTTGGCTGGCGAATAGCATTGATCATAATATCGATGGAGGCTTACGAGGGTGATAAATGGTCGGCCGCAACGTCACTGCCGGGATGACACCGGCGCCATATTTAAATCGGGCCTGTCACATCCGCACGCCAAACGATATCTATAGAATTATAAGGCTCGTAAAGCGTACAACATTGTTTGTTTAAGGAATAGTCTTTTTTGCGTTTATTAACAAACTAGCAGAGCTAGTTACTTTGTATAATATGAATATCTTTTTTATTTGTACACCGATTAGAATAATTTATAACCATAATAAACTAGTGAAACATACCCAAATCGTTGGCCGCCGCCGTTTCTGAGTTTCATAAACGCACAGATAAACAAACAAAAATTATAATATAATCATTGTTGCATATACATTTGTAATATCCAAGTTTCGTTACATTTTTATTATGATTCTAAGTATTTACACGCATAAATGTGAAATAATTTAATTTTAATTGTTATTATTCTTTTACTTGAGAACTTGGCAATTAAATTATTATTTACACTTGTTTATAAGGTAGGTACTTAAGTACCTACGGTATGTACTTGCTACAAAATATGAAGAAAAAAATTACAGAGTCATTTTCATTTTGTCTCTATGTATTAATATAGAGAGACAAAACGAGATGACACATATTGCAGTGTAACAACGGGTTTATACTGATTTTAATACTGTTGTACAATAGGTTATGTTACAGTGGAGAATTCGTTAACATGTGAAGCATCTGTATCCATGCCTACTCTCTACATTTTACATGAGAACTATCACACTTCGGCTACTTGTTAGTTATGAGCTAAAACTACCTACATAGTTTTAAAATTCGTTAACTGTCATTCCAAATATTTTTAATTTTTATGAGTAGTATAAAAACAAATAATACATTTAATATAAAGTTGAAAGAAAATTAAAATTAAATTTACTTATCTCAAATTTATTTATTAAAATAAATTTTCATTAAAATAAATTGTACAGAATTTCTATAGAGTTTATGAATACAATAAGATAAAATTAAATTAGGTTATTTACACAAAAGCAAAATAAGATGTACTTGTCGCGTTTCATTTCACGAATCGCGGCGCGAGGCGGCACCGGGCGCACCACACCGCTCGGAATCAACGAACCAAATAGGAAATTAAAATCATCAATCAAACTAAAAAATACAAAGGCCCCGTTTCCCATTGTCGCCGATATGTTTGCGCAAAAACGACTTTGTCGCATCACAGTCAAAGTAATAAAAAATCACTTCACGGATCGTACAATTTACTGGATGTGATCTGTATGTCAGAAATAGTGCATGCAATGTGCAGTTGGAGTAGTACTGACGCCGGCAGTAGTATGTAAACTTTTGTTTTAGAGTTGTCAATATTATCACTGCGCAAAGGTACCTTACCCATTTTTTACATATCATTAGTAGGTATATTGTATATGCAATATCATTATGTTTATATGTCTAGGAAAGTAATTAAATAGATATTCCCCGTGATCATCATAATTTATTTATGGACGAAACTAAGAATATATTGGTGAAGCTTTGAATTATGATTTTACTTATTTATCTACTCTAGTAATTGGTGATCAAATATACCTAATAGGCCATCTAAATAAACCACCTAGCTATAGATTTAATAGTAGGCTAATATAAGTTTCGTTTGGGAAAGGAATGAGTCTCGCCTACCAATAGACGTTTACAGGGTACCTTAGTGATAATAAAGTAATAAAAACTATAAAAAAAGATAATTTTTATCATCCGTTATACCACGTACACCTAAATAATTGTAAGTAAAAAAGGTAATAATATAGGTATCGATAACATATTTAAAATGAACGAATAAATAACATTTTGATTAATATTTTTTGCGAATATTTCGAAAATTTAATATTTCGTAGTAAATTGAAAAGAATCTTATTTACGTTTTATTGTATATCTGTCGTTTCCAGCGTGTCTACGAGGGTGATAAAAAGCTCGGAGCTTTGTGATAGGACACGTAATACGCTCACAATTGGTTATTGCGATGCAATGACTGTGCGGTTTGCGGAGGTCGGATGATGGCTCGCTAGGAGACTGCTGAAGGATCTTGACATTTTTCACATTTTAATAATACGAGTATCTTTTGTTATTACGATAAGTTTATTTAAAAAAAATCATTCTAGACAGGGTCAAGATACCGTATATACATATTATCGAACTTTATCCATAATGAAAACAGAAAATTAAAAGTTTTAAAGAGACAGGATTTGTTTACTACAAAATTTTATTGTTATTTTTATTACAAATTTTATATATATTAATGAAGTATCATTTCGTCGCCCTGAATTAAATAATTAGAAATAGACTGAGTTTGTAGTAGGATAATATACATATGCATTTTTTTTATTAATAATGGGATTGCAATAAATATGTTTATTTTTATTATTACGGCATTGTCAGTTGGGTAAGTATATCTTTAATTATTCAGTCCACCTATATATTTATTATTTATTTTATTTCATTTAGAATACACTTTAGCACTTTAGCTAGGTAGATCCAGGTTAGAATTCGTATTAAGTTTATATTTACAAGTTTCCAAGTGTTAGTGTGTTTACAAGTGTTATAGGTATTTATACCTTAGCTTTACTTTGCTATAATGTGGAGATGAAAATGAGTGGTGGCAAAGTGTATTTTTACTTCGTCCTTCAAAACTGTACACATTTTAGTCCTAAGAGACCTACTGCTCTCTAATAATAGATAATTTGAGTGATATATAAAATATGCTTCATTATATTAATTACGCTATTACGCCTTTCAGCTATGCCAATAAATAATCTTTTGATTCTTTACTAGGTTTAGAATTTTTAAAACCATCAGTAGATAGGTACTTCTCTTGAGTTGAATTAGAGTTATTTGTATCAAATTTCTTAATGTATTTTATTTCGTTCAATGTACTTAGAATTTGTGGTTTTATTTTAAGTTTGATTAATAGTAAATAAGAACGCGAGATCCAAGTCGCGATGTCGAGTCATCGCCCAACCGAATTCTTAAAGACATTAAACTGATGCTAAACGCGCGAGTCATACTGTTCACAATATAAGCACAAGAAGGCTCACAATTACTTTTTTTTTAAATAAATAATAAAATACTCTAAAGTAATAAATTATAAAGGACATTTATTTAAAGAAAAAGTAAAATAAAGAAGAGTATATGGTGAATCATATAAATATCTACTTATCTCATTAAACTTATTGTTCATACAAACTTATATATTTCTATGTATAATAAAAAATATTAAATATTTGTTTTCACGCAAGGCACAACTTATTTATAGGCAAAAGATTTATCTATAAACAAAATTTATAATTTTTCTAGTTTCAATATACCCTAACAGTATAAACGCGTCGTTCGCGATACTGCGTCGCGTTCTTTCAGTAGGCAAGGGTTCGCAATCCTCAATGATTCAACAGTTTCCATTGAAAACTTTATTCGAAGATTACTCCGTTGTATAAATGTAATAAGCTTCGCAGTGACGAGATTAGAGCCCGAATTTCACTCAGGCATTAATGACATTTTCAGTTGGAGCGGGGGACTCCGTTGTTTATGGTGAAACAATGATTTTGAAAGTCATTTTGACGAAAAATGTTACGGATAAACATTGGTTTTCGTGTATTTTCATTACGTGGATGTAATATGCTTATTAGGGGTGTGTTTTATTAGAGATTCCAATAAATTGCTTGGTAAAAATTAATTGCTGTACGAGTAGTATTAGTGTTTAGTATGTATTTAATATATATATCTACTTAATAACTTTTTTATTTATGTATTTTTATATAGGTTTTATTAAAATAGTAAGTACCTACTCTAATTAGAGAAAATTCTATATAACTATATATAATTATAAAGAAAAACTAGATTATATAAATAATGAAAATACTTCGGAACACGTACATTCGAGTAATTTTTAAAGCTTTGTTTTATAAATTTTATTCTCTTCTATAAATTATATAAATACGAAAAAAGATATTTCAGAGATATATAGAACTCATTCGTGTTGTACATTGGGCGTGCACGAAATTTACATGGAATTTCGAGTTTGTAATAAAGAATGATGAATTGGCGGCATTGAAATAGATGCAACAGTGAGCGAGCGCGCAATATTTTTTACATTAATTTTAACAAGTTCAAAATGTATATAAATGTGTATATAGATATTTCAGAGATATATATCAACTTCATTCGTGTTTTAATGTTTTATACGATTTGAATATTAATACAATGGAATTTCGAATTTGTAATAAAACACATGAATTAAATGCCCGCATTAATTTGGCCAAAGTGAAGAGCGCGCCAATATTAAATTGCGCAATTCAATAATTTTATGACATTCACTTAAAGTTTAAACTGTGTATATAGTCTTTTTGTGCTAGCGATAACATATCAACTTAACAATGTGCAGGTTTTAATGTTTTATACGATTTGAATATTAATGAAGACAGATCAAAGATGAAGACATAAACGCTAGTAAATATTGTATATAAAACACATCAAATTAAATCAAGTCAAAATATTTTTATTCCTATACATTTATTACACTTTCATAAGTCTAATCAACATAATTACCATTAGCTATAACTAATCGCAGCAAAATTTGTAATACTAAAGTAACATTACTTTTAAGTAATGTTACTTTTATGTAAATGTTAAAATAGTACTCTTAGAACTGAAAATACTGAGGTACATCTACCGGTATTATTTTACCCGATTTTTTAAATATATTTTAACAATAAATACCTCTTCTACACAGCAGTTTAATTTATTGGACTGCAATAAAGCTTTGTTTATTTATTACTCGCATTTAAGGGACTGTCATAGGTAATTAATAAAAAAAATATATGTAATAATATTTTATCTGTGGTACCTTACAGAAAGTGATGCATATTTTGTGCTTGATAGGGACATGTGTTTGAAACTTTCTGTAATTCTACAATTTATTGCTGCAGCAATGCATTCATTATGAGTTACATTATGTACTCCTAGTAACTATATAAAATTTATATGCATTTCAGAAGGATTACTTACCCTTTCTATATTTAGGTGGAAGCATCTAGGTACTAATTTGGACCATTTGATACTATTCTTCGTAGTTTTCAGGTAAAAGGCGCGAAGATTTACCTGACAGAATGCCTTGTTGACAGTGGGAGAACTGTTTCTTATTAGTAACAATCTTCTCCCCCTGCAATATTCAATCATGTGTTCAGCTATTTAGTATCAAGTGTATGTATGAAAATACATATATAGTACACATTAAATTCGATTCGAATATGGTATATACATATTATGATTACCATAGATTTTCTTTATACATTAAATGAAAGGTAATAATATGTTATAATATTTATTTATTTATTTATTTTTAAGGATTACCAACATAAGATACAGCAATAAAAAAATTGTCATGATTCTATACAATTCTAATGGTCTTAAACTAAATGTTCTCATAATTATAGGTAACCAATATAATAATATGTATCAATAATATAATCAAGCAATAGACACATCAATAAAATATTTGATGAAACGGATTCTATTCTTTTCCTAAATATCTACGCCTGTTTAAGATATAGAATATAGCGAATGTAGTTTACAAAGCATTTACAAGCATTATATCCACAAATAGGAACGATACGGTCTGATATGACCGTATGGGTGTATTGTATAGGAAACTAATGGTTTTTTGTGTTCGTAATTGGATTTCATTCGCGCGTTGATTTACTAGAGGTCGCTTGAGGCATGGATGTTTGTCACGACACAATTTGCCGACACGATTCTGCCTAGTAGAAGGGGTTCACTTCTCTTTTATTTTAGTTTTTGACAGGCATTTTATTATTTTATAAAATGGGATATTTGTTATAAGTAATTTGAATGACAATTGAATTATTTATATTATTTTGACAAACCATTGTGTAGTACTAGGGATGTGTTTCTTGTAAATCAAGAATTACGTGTAATCTATATCTTATAGTTAGGTATTACGTGTGTTTAGGTTGAGTTATTGAAACAAAGTGTATTAATATTATATTTTTTATGGAACATTAAGTTTTTGAATAACATTGAGTACACAATTTATTTACGATACATATATTAACAGATTTAGATCCAGAACCAAAATGGCTCTATGACAACCCGTCTTGCGAAACCTCGTTAGAAAGGGTATCCCGATGCATGTTTTAAAATAATCAGTTTCCGTGTTAATTCTTAATTTACTGCTTGGATGGTAGTAGGATAATTCGATTGAGCGGAGCCGAGGGGCAAAAACTCACTGGACGGTGTGCCTGTGTAATAACGTAGTAATTAGGCATGTATGTTTATCTTTATGTCATGTATGTATCAAGGTAAGACAGCACAGTTATTAAATGTGTCTGCATTTGTAATTTGCACCTTTATTGCAAGATTTAAAATATTCAACTTTTACATACGTCACAAAACAAAATTATCTATTATTTAGATAGTTAGATTAAACATGTAGTTCATTCTGCGCCAATATATATATATATATATGTATATCCTATCTCTTGCTACGCGAGTTTCATGTTTGAGACTGCAGCGGAATCATTTCTAACTAGTAGAATACTTATGAAATATTTATAACAGATATTTTTTTAAAAAATAATTTACACAAATTAATAAGAATTTATAAGCTTTTGGTGGGTTACAAAGCAAATCTTCAGATTTTTTAAAAATGCATTCAGTTACATTATTGTATATTTGTGTTTTAGAAAGGATCCCGTTATTAGAATAGAATAGATTAGCGCTATCTATAAAGGCTCTGTTTAAGAAATAAATACTTAACCTGCAAATTCTATACACAATATACTTTATTCAGATATGTCGTGTTGAAGGTACTTATTATCGGCAGGGGTTATAGACTTACGGTAGCTTCTCAGTAGTTTTTGCAGACTTGATGAATTTATACTTGCTGCCTATTAAATGTGTTGTTTGAGATTATCGGAGCGGACCTAATGCAATAATGTTTTTTTATGCAACCATTGTACTTACGTGTGAATATATAATATTCTCTACTATGGAAATGTTGGCACCTTTAAAAATCGATCAATTATTCAATACAAGACATTGTTACGAAGGTGCATGGTGTAGAATGTATATGTATATGTCTTGGGCGGTAACACGATTATTTGCTTTAACTGAATATTTTTTCTTCTCTTCCGCTTTTATAAGCTTCGATGAATTAATTCGGTACATTGATGTTAATATTCATTCTTATAGTATGGCATCTTACGTAAATACTACGATAGTGTTCATTGTGCGCTGGTATTAAATATTCTATCTCTAATAATAATTTCTTAATACAAAGTATTATTATTTCCTTCCTTTAAAAGTGGACTTTCCGATTTATTTATACCAAACTCTGTCACGATATTATTTACGCGTACAGTAAAATATTATATTCAATTATTTCTTGTATTTAAATTTGAAAAAAAAAAAACATCAACTAGAAAACTCGAACTTATCCGGATGTCGCTAGTGCGTAAGTGTCTAGTTTAAATGTTACTAACATACATTTATATGCGACTTGGATTTTAATGTAATGCATGTGTGCAAACACTTGCACACATGCATTACATTGCATGCAAGTGTTTAGAAAAATACAAAATATTGCGATATCTTCAGTCATTCCAAAAATCCGAATTTGGTATGAATTAATAGCTCACCGGTTGATTTCAATCTATATACAGTCTTTAACTGATTTCCAGAAGTTCAGAAAACAGTATTACCTAATCAGAACGAAAATGGAGTCAATATGTAATAAAATCTATTGTACATTAGTATGTCTATAGACAATAATCTCTGTATTTCAATAATCTATGTACCGACAGAATAGCTACCGAAAGGGTTTAATGAAAACGAACCGATAGTAATAGTGCTTCCTGAAGATATGGATCTTTAATATAGTATGAGTGGGTGAAACATTAAAATGAGAAGCGAAACGGAAGTGACCGCGCCTGCCAAAGGGTTGAACTCGCTACATGGAGAAAATTAAAAAAATAACATTTTATGCCCTGTAAGAATCTAATTTTAACTAATAGTACTAGTAATATAATTAATAATTGTGTATAATTTATTGTTTAATAACTATCGAGTCCATTATAATAGTATTATTTTATTAATAGCCGCTACGAGGGTTTGAGGAATAGTTGATGATTTAATATATTTTTTTGTAAATAAAAAAATAAGATATTTTGTTAATCTGTTATGTGTCGTGTTAATTGAATTTTGTTCTTCTTTTATTATGTTTTACACCATGACAATTCACATACTTGTTGGCTGCCAGTTATAGCTTTATTTTATATAGAATTGTATACCAATGTTGAAACACGTAATTGATTTAATTCAACTAATTTTATTGTTTGTTAATTTTTTACTTTTTTCCTGTTTCTTAAACGTTGACTTGAAAAGATTGCTTTCAGCACTGCCAAATGCCGCGTTGTTGTATTATAACTATACATCATTATGTTTTTTTTACTGTATGTTACAAACACAGTTTTAAGTTCTTAGAGTTTTTATGTAGTATTATTACTAGTAAAAATTCTAATTAAGGGATTGTTTTGGGGTAAAAGAGCCCCATTAGCATTATTATTTTGCTAGTTCCTTAATTCAACGTCATTTACAAAAAAGTAATGTGTGAAGGATGTGGTATTCGAAGATTTTACATACAAACGATGAATAGAGCTCACCGAAAAAGTTACTCAGTACACTTATGTATGTATAGTAGATGAGTTGATTACTAAACAGACAGTTACTAAAAAAGTTAATTCACATATCAATTAAAATAATACCAATATATATATATTTTAATTTATTTCGATATTTTTAGCGATCCTTTGAGTGAATTGGCATTTAGGGTCAGACCCTATGGGCAGCCTCAGAATGTAGAAACAGATAGCTACAAAGGTCCGTAAAAGGCATTTGTGGTGACCAAAACTATGTGTTGGTATAAGATTTTACCAACTAGCATTACGGACGGTATTTTTGTCATAGACATTTACAGGAATGTCAGTAATTATAACTAAGTGTAACGGAACGAACACAGAATCCTTAGAGGTGAAAAAACAACCAAATAACTGAAGTACGGTAATATGGGGTTGTTATGTACCTTATATAATATTTAATGGATGTTAGTCTCACAAAATTTGAAACTTTTTACATAAATAAACAAAAAATTTACATAATACAAACATATTTTCTATGCTTATATGTTGTACCAATTAGAATATTTGTATACCAAAACTTTAGCGAAGATAAGAAAATAAGAACAATTACTATGTTAATTTTACTTTTAATTATATGTTTGAGCAAAATATTAAACAAACTATATAATATATACAATATTGTTAAATTTCTACTCCTATATGAAATAGATTTAAAAAAAATCTCTAAGTACATGGCAATGTCGATCGATAATCGATTTTCTGGTCATCTCATGAACAATAGAACAATTAGTTAAAAAAACGATTACACTTTATTCGTACTCCCAATGGAATATTAACTTATTAGAATAGTAGTGATTGATATAGCAAGGATGTTATATGGCAAAACAATAACACAACCCAAGGGGTTCGGACCGGAACGAGTTACCCTAATCCCTTTTAAGTGAAACTTGAAATTTGTTATGACTGATCTTAGTTAATAATTCTAGAAACATCTTTAAACAGGATGTGGTGGATCCTCTGCATGGTTTCGTTATAGATTCATAGTTCATATTGAACTAACTAGTGAATAAACTCAATACAGAAAACCCAATGGAAACCCTCAGAGATATTTTAAATTCATTGTTTTGTATATTATTAATAATAATAATTCAATAGAATAATACAAATGAAATACCTTTATGTAATTATGTCACTATGAATTAATTTTTATATATTTATATTATAGAATATATAGGAAAATAACGTTAATATAGTTTATTTTATTATTAACTTAAGAATAAAGTGCCAGCAATTTTTATTTTCTTCCCGTGCTTTGACCTCCAAATAAAGACCTTATAATATATTGGATAAGGTTACTACCTCTCAAATTGCTCATTATAAAATAAATAATTGTAACCACATCCTTACTTGTCAAAATGAAATATCATTTATCTTTCAAGTATTAGTATTTTAAAACGTAATAAGTTGATAACATAAAATCGTACGTGCATGTCTTCTACAAGCAGAATATTAACGAACAAAGTTGTATTGGCGTGCATAGTATTTTAAGGCGATTAAGTTAGATACGTAATGCGCTCCGCAGCACAAGTTGTGATTGCATCCTCCACAACTTTGCTGTGCTTGCACTCGATACCTTTTGTGTTTGCGGAGCTGCCTTTGTGTCGGCAACTAGTGCGTTTACCCTACACTCTCTGCTGTGCACCAGCCATGTTATATTTTAATGAAAATTGCCTGTTTTCTTATAGCTATGGGTTGTGGGTGTTCTCTATTTTAGGTTTACGTCCATTTTAGTATCCGAACCTGTAAAAATATTATATTGTGCTAATTTTAATATGAATACCGTTACAATTTTTTTCAAAGTTGAACAATATATAACCTATTTATATATCCATTTTGCATTGATTCTTTTATTATCAATACAATTTTACTTTGCATTGAGTATTTCGGATGTCAGACTAACAACTATATGAAGTGTAACCAATATTTGATTACTTGATCAATAAGCACGGTCAGTGATCAAAATGAATAATATGTAAAATTCTTAAGAGTTTATTTATATAGACATATATTCTAAAGTTCTAAAATACATTATTTAATACAAATAATAAAACTGAAAAACTTGTTTCTTTTTACCTCAGTATATGTGTATTACATATATGAGACAATTAATCAAATATAAAATATCTATGTTTGAAAAATATTAATGTTTTGATATGTTTATTTATATGCAGTCAGTTTGTCCTTGGTTTTTGAGCAGTTGAAATACAATTTTATATTTTACAATATATGTACTGTAAAAGTTATTCGCATTGCATCGCCCGAATGAAACTTGTGCTCTGTATGAATAATTTTACCGGCTGAATAAAGCTACATAAAGTAAATTCATGTTATAATGCTTTGCGTACTTACTGCTGCACACATAAAGGTACCCTTATCGTATCAGAGATACTAAACTGAGGACGAAATGCGCCGCTAAAGGCAAAAGCGATAATCTCTCTCGTCTCAGAGCTGAGTTAGACACCTTCGTGAGACTAACGAAGTTCTTATAATCCCTCCTCTGGCGCCCCCCACGACCTCCCTGTAATCGAGTTATAGCCGTGCATCTCATGTCTTCCGCATCACCTCCCATAAAGGTGTCGTTAGAATTTTAACTAATGTTAAATGGAAATGTTATGATAATTTGTATGATTAGTAACACGTCAGGGACGGAGATATTTTTTTAAAGAAAGGACAGTTACAGAAAGTATTTTTGATAGTCTCTGGATGTTTTTCGATGTAGGTATACTATATATGTATTTACAAAAAAGCGTATTAAGTATTTTTATTAGTTATATACATATATTATACGTTCTGCTTAGATTGAAATAAATAAATAGCAGTTGTCAATTTACACGGTGGTAAATTGACAAGTGCTATATATTTATTTAATTGTTTGTATTAATTTTATAGAATTAGATCTTTTAGTATCTACCTACACAAAATAGGCATCAGTTACGTAACATTGTTCATCATGTGGACCTTTCGCGGCGTATTTAGTAATGGGCTATTATTTTACATTGACAATGTATATATACATATATATTTTGACGGCCTCGGCGGTCTAGCGGTTTAGCACACCGCTTTACATCCAAGGGTGCAAAATATTTGTATTAATGATTATGATTCTTTGTATTTGGGTGTTTTGTATGTATATCTGATACGTGTGTATTTACAAAAAAAATCGTTCTTAAATATTTTTATTAGTTATCCATTACTGCTCTTCTTAGCTTGACGTGAATTGTCTTGGGTTATTATTCCAGTTACCTACTAGTATATACCTACGTGAAAAACAATAAATAACCTATATGAAAGCATATTTAAGCATATATCAGGGGACAGACATAATTGCAAGTTACAAAATACAATATTAACAATTGTAGTAAATTAGTAATTGAATTCGCTTCAAGTAATTGTCAATAAATAATGTGAAGGTAGGTTATTAACGTGTTATTTATGTGATATATACCGGGAACTCACCGGTGGCGAACGTAATTGTGGAGAAATTGCGACCGAGTCGAGTCTGGACCGTCAACGATACAACATTGCAGGAAGAAAGTAATAAGTTTACATTCAACCCTCACATAAGTTCATTATCATAACCATTAGTTTGCAAGAGTACATTACTACTACTAAATAGAATAATGTGAGTTTTCATATGTATTTTTTTACAATAGAAAATTAGTATTAACTCTCTTTGTGATCTCAAAGATATTTTTTATTCGACCCGCCACCTGATGGTATTTGGGTACCGTCTCTAAATACAATAAAGATATTTTTTTATTAAGGGGTTTGGGTTATTGTTAAGTGCTAGGACCTGAAGTACTGCGACCTAAATATGTAGATCTATTGTGCTCACTCTTTTTCAGATTACGTTAACTAGACCCGTCAGGGACAAGAATTGAAGGATATTCTTAGGAGCTATGGTTTTTATCTCCTCAGGATAGAGTGAAAACTTTCCAAAGGAGATATTACGTTTATGCATGAGTAGGCTACAACCACATGGAATATTTAGTGGCATTTCCTCTTCAGTTTGTAAAAATCTGCAGATTTTTATCATACAGGAGCTTTACAATATGTTGTTGTTATTATTATGTGACGTATGTGGTATCCTCATAAGTTGCCATTCCAGGGAGATATCTTAGACTTCTGGAATGACAACGAATAACGTTTTTATATATTACTGGAGTAGTTGATATGTTGACAGCCTGTAATTTTACTGCAATACTTCATTCTTCAACTATTTTATTAACATTATTTTGTTATAAATGCTTACAATTCAATAAATGTATGCTGCATTGGGATTATTAATTTCATGTAAAAATATTACAAAATCTTGGCAAAACAATAAATCATTACCAAAATAACTAAGAACGTATTATGATTTCTAATCATATACATCTTACAATTATTTAATAGCCATTTTATACAAGTCGTCCTATCTTATGGGTTATGGGAAATAGTCTATGTGTAATATCCGTGATGTTAGTAATGTAGACACGTATGTACGTATCGACATTACTAACATCACGGAGAAGTTTAAGCACATAGACTATTTCCCATAACCCATAAGATAGGGCGACTTGTATAAATACAACGTAGCACGCAGATTACATAATCTGCGTGCTACGTTGCTCATTTATCTATATACTCCGTTACTAAAGATTCATATGTTAGATACGAGATGTATCTACTGTGACATAGAACTTGTACAGCTTAATTTACTTTTCAAATGATGCTAATTAAGAATGAAGCAACAAATCCTTTCAGCCTGTATGAAGTTTAAGTTAACCTATGTTCCACCTCCATGATGATGATGATGATGATGATAAAAAACTATCTTCATATAAAATTTCATTAATATTCACCGGTTTTGTTCTAAAAATGTGACAATCAGACAGAGATATACATTTTCGCATTTATAATATTAGTATAGGTATAACTTAGTAAAAGTAGTCCGTAATATATACATACAATATGGTAGAAACAGGGTCGTAATAATAATAATCATTACATATAATAAATAGGTTTTGAGATAAGACGACGACGTGTCGCCACTACGGACTGGCCGTTGCCGTTGTTTATTACGTATTGTTTTTCTATTGTCTATTGCTATTCAATTATATTAATATAGTTTATCAGAGACACCGGCATGGACAAACGACACTATACAAAGAAGAAATTCTTATTCTATTTGACATATGCCATATAACTTTAATTCACACTATATAAAAAGTAATAGTGCATTTAGCGAACATAACACGGAGTTATCTACCAGTACCGGTGGATATAATAAATAAAAAATTGGTTTAAAATATAATTAAAACGTAAAATGTGTAAAAATATCATATATCTTATTTTGTAGATTGAAAACGTTAATTAGTTATTATTTAGTAAAATTATAAAATTATGGTTTTACTTCATATAAATAGCACAATGCTTCGTATTCTTATACATAGGTATATCAAATTACTGTAAAAATAGTGAGTCTCATTGTGATTAAGTTCATATGCTTCTCTGTTCGCAATTTGGTTTAACTCAGATTTTTTTTTGTAAAAAAACTTTCAAATTACTTATGCAAGTGGAGTATAATACTATATGTGTTCTATGACATAAATGAAATTAGAACTTACCGTTTTTATATAAGAACAACAGGGTTCTTATATAAAAACGGTAAGTTCTAATTATTAATGTTAGTGAGTTTATAATAAGACTCAAAGCAATAGCCAATGGAATATCCAACATGTAATCATTCGATTTTTCTGGCAAACAGCCCAGAAGGGCGGGCTAATGGTATACTGCACGCGACTCGCACTCAGAGCCACAAAATGCAATTGGCTATCCAGAGCCTCGCTTCTTTTGTTTTTATTTTATTTTTTTATTCACTTAAATGTCATGGCGGCTATTAAGTCTATTGTAATTTTAATATAAATAATTTTATAACGCCGGAGTCAAAAGAAGAGAAAAAAAATATCAGTCAAGTATCTTATTTATACTAATATTTAAAAGATAATGATCTAGACAGACTGACTCAGTGTCACTGAGCCTAAGAGTGAAAATACTTAAGAACTAAAAACAAAATTTGCATAGTATGTTTATTTGTACGTATATGACATGTAGATGATAGATAAAATACTATCTACTTTAGGAACTGGAACTTAGAATAAATGTTGTATGATTATATAAAATTCCGTCAATTTTGAAATTGCTAAATTCAAAATTTGTATTTAGAGTCTCCAAGAACTGAAGGAATATGTATATTGACTGTTCTTAAAATAAAGATGAGACATATATTTCAGAATATTTGAGAATGCATATCTTCAGACACGTAAATTTATGGAGAAATTTTTCGATAAGGTAACTGAACTCTTGACTTTTTGTTTTTAAAATTTTCTATATTTAATAGAAAATTCGAGAAAGGGTATAAATAGATGGTTAATGTTAAAATTATTTAAGCAGTTACGCGGTGGACGCAATTGTTTGTCTAATCAGTAATTCAATTATATACCAAAATTCACAGTTATAAATAAATGACAACATTCTAAACATTATGGCTAGTAGACTTTGCGGTCGACCGACGTATTGCTCTTTCATTGCGCTTCAAAATTCAGTTATAATTCCGCATTTCAGCGGTGCACCGTAGTACAACAAACAGAAGGGACAAACAAACCGGCATTGTAACAGGAGTGCACAGCACACTAACATATACCTAAAGTTGGTAGAAAGGTTTAGAATTCGCAACTTAATGTATCAGAAATTTATACATTCATAAAGTCTCAGTAAGAAAGGTATTACAAACCTTAAACCTTTGCGATAGCGATTTATTCTCATCAAAATATACACTAATTATAAATCATATTTCTAATTAGCAGAAACATATATATGTCCTTATTAAAATAAATTTACGGAAAAATTTTCTAAAATAAATTTTATTGTCAAAGCAAATAAATGTGTACCTACATGTTTGTACGTATAAGTACTTTAGCAGCAATTTGTGATCTATCTGGAATATTTCATTATTATGATTAAAAAGTTGGGAATATTGATTGTGTAAATTTGCTATTATTATTATAAGATATTAAATAGGTATGACGAGATTTAGTTTTTATTTCAAACTGCATAGCATTAGTATAAAATTTAATTTTTCATTACATAAGTTATCGTAAGAATAATACAGAGCTATTGATTGAGAATTGATTCTCTTGGATATCACTATCGTCGAGTCCAGTCGCTTCTATTTTGGCTTGTCGGAATCTCTAAAACAAAAAGTTGTAATTTCTCAAACTATATTGCGATATTCACAATATAAACAGTCTGTGCAGACTTTTAAATTCTGTTAATAAAAAACTCTATTCAAAGAATAAGTTGGATGTAAGTAGTACCTAACTGCCGTGAAATATTTGTGTTAATTAAATTAGTAGGAAATATAACGTATTTCCTACTAATTTAATTAACACAAATATTAAGTAATCTATTTTTATTTAATTATGTATTCAAGCAATAACAAAATTTATATTATTATACAATTTGTTAAATCAAAGTGGTCAAGTTTTAGCACAATTAAAAACCCATATCAGTAATTTGAGAACATTTTGTATTGTTTATTTGTAACAAATTTCATACTTTCTGATATGGTCGTTGGATCTCAACCGTGGTCCTTTATTTTGGGATCAAAATTTTGACGTTTACGACGGCAATCAATCATTTTATTTGTGGCGCCTAATTATTGTTATAAGGGCATAGGTGGGTCAGGTTGTTGACTTTAAACAGCCCTGTTTTTATGCCAAACACATATATTTTCCTATTGGCTAATAATTTGGAACTGTTTAGTATTAAAATTTATATTTTTTTATAATAGTATCCACAGACACCTATTACAATATCAAATCGAAACGACTACAATATATGTTTATTTTTATAGAATAAAATCACTAATAAGATATTTTTTCTATCTGTGTCTGTTAATTACGATATAGAATATTGGTCAACGCATTTCTATGGATAAGGACAGCATTAGCATAATTTTAAAAATATTTAGGTTTAATATAATAATATGTTCATTGGCCTGTATGTGCTAAGCTTTATATAATTTGTATAAAGTTACATAGAGGTCATGGGTAATTAGATTGGACTCATATTAACTTAACTGAGTAATACATATTTAAAATATCCGCTGGGTTTAGAAATATGAAATTTTATAAAAAAGGTAAAGAAAGGGCGAAGAAAAAAATGTCATCGGAATTATACATTACGATTAAAATTTAATGTTAAATGAAATTCAGTGGAAAAATATTGTTTTGTCTATAATATGTATTTATATTCTTAATTGTTATTATTAGAAGTGGATTCTTGGATTATATATTTACGTTTAGATATTGTGGTATTAAATTATATAAATTATATCATCATTTATTTGATTCTTATAGCAAAATTAAGAATGAAATACTTTGTTTAATATAACGTATATATATATATATATACCAAAATAAGAATTTCGTTTAGGTGAAAAGTGTTCAAATTAATACCCAGATCGCAGGAATAATATGCGTTCACGGCAAATCGTTTACGGGCATAATAATCATTAAAACGTATTTTCATTTTATTCTGGCCCTAACTCGGACCTCTCCGATTATGATCTCTATACTTTTTGGGGTTCCTTTGAAAGAAGGAGTAGGATTGGATATAAATACGAATAAATTTTACAATTTGTATGTTTATATGTGTATATGTAAGTTTGCTTTGAATAAATTAGGTGATGGTTTCCTTCTCAGGTGGATCATTCAGCAGCAGTTTTCTATGTAATAACAAGAAAATGACAAAAGTTTTCAAATTTATTGGCCAAAATAATAGGTATGTATTAGTTGGTTGAATTCTGATAATAATAACTAGAAGTTTAACAAACAGGCAATGGATGTAAATATGTGGTACTATTATAAAAATATACTTAGTTCCAGTACATATAGATCTTAAAATTGAAGTATGCATATTTCGAAATGATATCATATATACCAAATTATATGTAAAATAACAATGATCATGAGCTTAATAATATAAAAAATGTAGTTATAGATTTATATTGTACTGAATCCACAGACTGTGGAAATTATTTCATATTTGATACGGCATATTGTCTTTTTATATTAAGAATCATATTCGAACATGGGAGAATAAAAATAAAACAAGTAAATGTTTGGTAACGTGTAATTTTGGAAAATAACTATTCGATACGTATCAAATCATTTCGTGAACAAAACACGGTTATATTGTAATAAATTATAAGTATTATGTGTTTCAATAGTTACCTATTTCTTCATTTTAATCGAAGGCAGATTTTTTATTGTAATATTAATGGTAAATAAGTTAAGGACCCTCTTGATGGTAAATGGTAAAAACAAATATATACATGAACAGCATCATGACTATCTCGTGAAGCCCGTAGTCGACATTCCTATATCATGGACAGTACCTTGTGATTTACACTACCATATCTCACCATTTAACCCAAACATAGTTTAGTAAACGAGCAATTTAGCCTCAGACAAGTGAGACAGAGAGGGACTTTGAACTCATATGCATAATACCGAGATACACTTTATATAAAGTGTAACTCGGTATAATATCATCACAGTTTCAGTTTTTAATATTGTTTAATATAGTAATAATAACAATGTGAATATAATTGAGTACTTCGTGAACAAACGATGATTACAGTGGTTCATCCATCATTCTTATTTAAGTGAAATATAATTTATTGCAACAAAGTATTAACTTAAATCTACTGTTCTTATTTTAGTACTTTAATATATTAAATTTTACATATTGGGGATGACAATAAAATATAGTCGATTAATCTATCGTGTATGTATTTTCGATGGTAAACATCATTGACAGATTGAAGCGAGAGTAGACAATGGTCGCTTGGCTCGCCCCTGGCCTGCTGCCCTGTTTAATTTGTTTGCATAATTTAATTTTATAGTTGTAAATTGAAGAAATTACATCCAAAGATGTGACATAGTTATGTTTTCTAAGAATTTTATATCTAATTATATAGTTGACCGTATTTAATAATAGATGGAGTAAAAACAATAATTTAACCCCCCACATGATACTATATAGTAGTTTTTTTTTATAAGTGGCGTTACAAAATACCTTTAACAAACATTAGTTTTGTTCTTGAACACGCCTCAATTACTTCGGCGTTTCGAATCTTTTAATTGTCATCGTAACGTATTCCAATTAATAACTTTTTCATTGCGTTCTAAAGTTTACAAACGGGCACACATATGTCGATTGCTTGCAACATGAACGTAAAAACTGCATGCACGTGAGTGTAGTATGGTGTGTGGGGGCAGCAGGCCACTCCCACGTCGACGCCTGCTCATTTTAAATTGTAATTACAATTTATTATTGTGTCTCTGTGCCGCCTTCATCGCCCCGACGCCATTTTATCGATCACTACATTTATATTTGAACGTCTACGGACCATTGAAACCTTGGCGTAGTCTTTAGTCGCGGGAACTGCATCTTCAGCGTTGTTTGCAAAAAAACATGTTATACAAACGTTCATGTGTTGTATATCATGCCGTTTTGGTGTTTTTTAATTAATTGAGGTTGAACAACAATCTCTCCAATGTATTTACTGCATTGTCCTTAGATATCTATTTTTAAAGTATATTTTTATATACACTTCTATCTCGAAAAACATGAAAACCTGAAAGGATTCCTTTAGTATTATGCCACATATTACAGATTCAAAAAATATCTATATTCATGTATTACAGACTCTTATAATATGTCAAATCTACCGTCAGATCGGAATGTTTTCGAGATGAGAAGAACTTCCACCTCGTATCCTTTTCAAATATGGTTTTACATGTTCTACAGGCTGTGGCATTTGTTTAAAATTCAATCAGTACATCGTATCACAAGGCGATATGAAGAATAAATATGTAGTATAAATGAGTTGGTATATTGTTCCATTATAAGAAAAAAAATTACAGGGTACATTAAATATACCTAATAAAAGTGTAGCAAAAACAACACATTAACAAATATCGTCTTCCATTCCAACGTCTGTCAAATTTGATGAGGATTATTTAAGCTGGCTTGAAAGTTTAATAAACAAACAAACCCATTTTGTGTTTAAAGTAGAGTATTAGATTAAATCGAATGTGCGAAACCGAGTAATACGTGATGATGTAGTAGGTGTACATATTATAAGTTACAGTAAGTTTTCAAATGTGTAAAAATTTTCTGTTTTTAGAATATAGCTATAACTAGTAAGAAAATATATACAAATGTATATAAGATGTTATGTTTTGATCTCAATATATCTTATCCCGTAGTTAAATCCAATTGGATTTATAACAAGACTCTGGGGCTTAAAAGCGAAGTAAGTTGTAGACGCCTTCTTGATGCGAATTTGTGCGGCTGCTGTCACAGTTCATTACCACCGACGATATTCCGTTTAATAGTTTCCCCTTCAACTTTGAACAATGTTTATACAATTCCATTATAGCAGCTATACTTACTCATCTGATACGAAGACCGTAAATATACGACAATTTATTATTATATCTAATGTGTCACGTGTATAACAAATTAGTTGCTTGAACTTATCAATGCATAAATGACATTCTGAAAAATCTAGAAAATAATTAGTAGGACAAAAAGAGACTCTTTAATATTAAAAAATATGTATATTACAGTCGATTTAGAATTGGGAAACGTTAACTTTAACGGTATACATAAAAACCCGTCTATTTAGAATATCTTCTTTTAGTTCTAGTCTAAGTAATGACCTTATTTTAATTAAAATATGCGAGAGACGAAAAAAAATTATATAATTCAATTGACTACTATTGGTTATAATAAGTAACATGTAACATTCTTGATCTATTATATACTTATACTTAGCATGAGTATGCATGTTAAATTATTTTCTCTTAAGAGTGTAAGAATTGAAGTATTTCAAATTAAGATATAAGTATTCAATGCAAATGACCAAGATGGCGTTCTGAGTAAAAAGGGTTAAGATGTTTTTACAACAGAGTGACAGACTTTTGTTCGTAATCGCCTTTCTCTTCCATTAATTGTAACGTATAAAAGCACTGTAAACCATTGTTTTATAAGGGGCTCACTAGAAATAAGTACCCTTCGAAATAATATTGAAGGATTTCAAGTTGCCAAACAAACACCAGAGAACATGGTGGGCCTATTAGAAGACGTTTGTGAATACTAACTTGGTATTAAATTTGTTTTAGTTTAATATGAAGTCGTTAATTTTAGCAATGAACTTCGTAATATTGCTAGACAGTCCATCTTCCTACCTAGTTTAATATATGACTCTATCGAGAATACCTATTTAAAGCACCATGTTACTTGGATAACGTAGTAATTAAAAATATTATCAATAGACCTCACTATAGGATATGCAAATTGCATGATTATTATCATACAAATGGACTTAAGTTACGTATGTACATTTGAAAAGAATTCGTTTATCGCCAAATTCAATCGACACGAATGGGCAAGAGTCCTAATTCTTACATGACTTCCTATGTATACTTAGTATCAAATAGCACAAAATATGAAATATACGTGCGTTTAGTAAAAAATAACAATGAAATTAGTCATAGTAAAAAGGTATAGGTACCTACTTGTGTGATCTGTACCATGATCTCTTTACGTTTAAGACAGGATGAACTAGTTATTGCATTTTTTTGCATGCATTGCATTGCATTGGTGTTGCATTCAATTATTTTTTAAACAAAAAGCCCAGATTTAATGAACATTTGATATAAACCTTCATTCTATAAATATTCCAATAAATATGTATATTATTTAGTAACGCATATGCTTTAGTAAGTGGTTGCGTAGAAATTTTAATAAAACATTTACATTTTCATTAAGTGAATTGGCAGAGACTGTAACTATGTATGCAGTACACACCCTTTCAGGTTAATTGTACAGCAATAAGTGTAGAGTAGGGGCAATAAAATAAAGCCCGTTACACACCCCGGTGCGCATACGAGACGAGACAATAAACACGGCCATACATCACGTGAGAACATAGCTCAAAGTTATTTAATTATCGTAAGGAAAAACTAATCCGCGGCACGGCGGGCGAAAATTACGCGCTGTCCTTGCGACAGTCGACAGGTGCGTATTCCTGCGTACGTGATTCACAGGCTGCTCTGTTTTGTTTACAATGTAATGGTTTAAAATAACAATATATATATATGTATTATTTATATGTTAATGTTCCCATTTTTGCTTGTTATAACAAGAAATTCTGTATCGTCTATTTTTACCAACAAATGGCTGTGCCTTCAGAACGCAATGTCTGCTCATGCAGAAAAGACATGAGAAAACTCAACTGAAGCGCATTCTTAATGTTAGTAAATAAGTATACAGTCCATCTGATGTTAATGTTGTTACCGGTTGCTTTGGTGTTGGCCTATAGACGACTGTAACAACATGTGTTTCACATGTCCCTATGTTGCCGTCTTTTATCTAACGTCTAAAGAAGAAGCCTTTACATTTTTTAAAGTTTTATTTTTCAATAATTTATATATAATATATTCACCTAATGTACTACTAATTATGATTTATATTTAAGTATAGTAATATACTGTTTTAAATTTAAATTAAATATCGGGAACTGAATAAACATAAAATGAGGTAGATCCCATGATTTTTACTAATTATACGTATAAGTATAGTAATGGCTCATATATATTTAATATATAATTTATAATGATTGTTATCAAACAACCACAACCTATATATTGTGCCATACTTCAATAGAGTGTACGGGCGGCGTGGAGCTGTCGTGTGCGACAATATTTATGCGCGCAATATTAAGTTGGTACCAGTATTAACTATACAATGTCAGCTAACTAACACACCACATACGTATAATAGGGTTCTTTATATATTTACTATAATTAATATGCCAACCACTTGTAAAGAAGACCGATGCCTATCTCTCTGATGATCTTGCTAAGTTGCTAACGGTTTCGGTATTGTTTGACATTTGAAGAAGTTATTAAAGTAATTATTTTAATTATTCGCAGGTGTTGATAACTAGGAATCTATTAATGTTGATAAATAGAGCTTTTTTTCTTATATCTCGTAATATTTAACTCTCTATATAGGTACCAGCATAACTTAGAGTTTGAAATTTGCTTATTTTTAACATGTTCTTCATTTAAATCAAATTCACATATTAACATTGTAAATGCGCAACTTACCTTTTCATAACTAAAGTACTGAACGAACCTTAATTAAATTTAATGTGAAGATATTAGATAATGAAATGTGAAGAGCAAAAAACGGTTAAGCTATTTTATCACAAAAAAAAGTTGTTGATGTCGTGGATAATAGTTAGTAGAAGTATTAATACAATACGGATATATTAGGCCGATTGAGATGTTGTTTAAAGTAGCCTGAGCGGATATACCTGTCTCACCTCTCTCTACCACCAAACTACTATAAATTGCTGTTTCATTTTGAATGAAGGATAGTGAAATTACATGATATGGAGTTATGATAGCTATTGTATAATTGTTATATTGATATTTTTATAAAGTCGTATTTATTAATCATCGAGCTGTTGATTGACATTGTAGAAAAACACGTACCTGTGTCACTATTAACGTGACGTATTAAATGACTAATTATTGGATTTTCACATAATACCTTCATTCTCAGGAGTGTCAACGAGTAAGGAGTACATGGCCCTCACAAATTTATTTTTGAATTATTTCCCTTACTGCTTGAATCTGAATATGCTTCATCACAAACAAAGAAACTTTAATTGTACCTATCAATAGCCCTGTACACAACATTCAACTTGCATACACCAAGCGGATGGAGAGTTTAAAAAATTGTAGTATACTGTGTAGTAATTTTTCCCACCCAAACCTAAACCCAAAATCGTTACATATTTTCATGAAGATTATCAGTGCTTTGTTCTTCAGGTTGCTTTCCAAATTAGTTCTATAACTGTACCAATATTATAGATTGGGTTGATGATTTGGTTACAACTTACAATTATTATATACTCGTCGTAGAATAAAAATATACTGTACCCATATTTTTATGTTTAAAGGAGACAGATCTGTTTTAGTATTTTACATTACATTTAAACCAACCATAGAAGTCTATCAGAAAAGTATATGAGGAATAGATATACGAGAGAAGGGTCAATGATTGCATGATGTCCGAAATCAGAAAGGGACGTCACCGCGCGGGTGAACGTACGCCCTTAGGGCAAATACAAAAATCATTCATATGGACAAAATAAAATTGCATCCCAAATAACTCGGTGCTCATCGGCCGAAAATCTATTAGCAATAAATATGAAGTTTTCCGATTTCACAGGATTTAAAACGGCGATCGAGCGCAAGGGAACTCCAATATAAAACCGGGAAGTTCTTATGATCTTTCTGGTTTATGGCATTGTAGTTTTATTACTTTTGTCGATTAATTGTCTGACGATGTTAGGAGTTAGAAAAAAAATAATGGCAGAAACAAATAAAAATTTTATAAAGTGATAACTGCGTTACAACTCGAATTAAATGGTAATTACCTATTGTGTTATACAGTAGTTAAATTAACAATTATTGCATCTTTGTTGAGGTAATAAGTATAGTAAAAATACATATGTTGAAGCTAGTAAATACTTTTTAATAGATGACTAAAGAATTGTGTACTTGTCTAGGCTTCTTGTACAGGCTGGCGAGAAAAAAAATGATGATATGCTATGAAGGAGTCAGGAAGGGTGGCCCATAGTAGTGGTTCCGATGGTTGGTTCACTTACGACGGTTTCCGGGGGTATTCTTGTAAAGGTACATTGCTAGCAATGAGGCCGTATGTTGGCCATTGCTAATGATTCCAGGGTCGCCCTAGCTAATAAGTATATACTTGAATTAATAAGCAATTCTTTGAAGCGATAATCTTAGCTGGGACACCAGCCACTTGAGTACTATTTTAGAATTGACTATTTCTATTGACCTTATAAAATAAGTCAATGAACGAACAGTAAATAATATATATATATATATATCAGAACAGAAGTAGTGTTAATAATTTGTTTAAAAATAGAGTATATACTTACTTCTGATTGTCCGGTCTCTGGATTTCAGTACAAGATTAAAGAGGAATATTAGATTCCTAATTTACATAAAAGTCAATTTACCGGCAAAAACAATTGAAATCTTTTTAGTACATGTGACTGTACAGTACAAATAGTGCTCTCTTTGAGTATCCAGTATTTAAATTTAGGGCATCGTATTTTGCTACTATTACTCACCATTATTTCCAAATTCCAATACACATGGTACATTAATTATATATATTTTTGCGAATTTTACTATTGAAATTGATATTCGTAAAATTATAGCACGTCACATCAGTCCATTAAAAGATTTACTACATATTTTTTAAACTAAGACAACTTTATTTGCCAAAACAACTTTAGGTCCTAGGTAGCTAGGTAATAGTTTATTGGGTTATGTCAAATCTAGGAATTGTCGTATTATATAAACCCTTGTAGAACAGCGCAAACGAGGGGTGAGTTCTGG
Source organism: Achroia grisella (assembly GCF_030625045.1). Taxonomy (NCBI): domain Eukaryota; kingdom Metazoa; phylum Arthropoda; class Insecta; order Lepidoptera; family Pyralidae; genus Achroia; species Achroia grisella. The sequence continues at coordinate 790,520 of NW_026712703.1, forward strand.
TCTCAGGAGACGAGGCCTCGTACTTAGTTCAGTTCCCAGATTCATAGAATCACAAATTGCTTATATTATATAGATAATTTAAAAACCTGTACCTATATAGTGGTAGTTTATTAAAAAATATATTATTATAGAATATTGAATTACTTCTAATTTGAATTTTTCACGCTTTAGCCTTTTGGAAATAGCCTGCCAGTTTTTTTTATTCATTTGACTCATTAGGAAATTAGAAATTATTATGTAAATTAAAAATAGAAAAATTACTATTGCTTGGAGTTCATATATTTTCAGAAATCATAGAATTTATCCAATTCTGTATTTGTGCAACATGCTATGTCGCAGTGAAAAGAAGCTGAAGGAAAAATATATTGTGTCTGGCCTTTGAACTTCCCAAATATGACTAAAGCCAGACTTTTTATTCAATGTAAAATACTCAATCAAACCACAGTTTCTATAGTGGTACAGACCTCCCATTGTCGACGTTGAAAGTATCGTGTCTACTATTGTTCTCATAGATATGTATAAAGTCTGTACTGTAAATAGTCAGTGCTATGAACAGCTGACTTAGCTCTTATTACATTTTCTGATAATAACGACAGTCTAGACCCAGTGCTTTTACTGCAGAACTCACTCCAAATGCATTGGGAATGCAAAAGCATAGGATTTGAATATAATAGAGACCACACTGTGTAGAAACTGTCTATAGAAAGTACATACATCGAAGATTGAGTTTTTAAGAGTTCTCCATTCATATTAACCTATATGTCTATTTTAATATTAAAAATGTGAATATGTATCTCTTTTTCTTTCTGTTTATTTGCCTGTTACTTTTTTACGCCTAACTGGTTGAAAGTATCCTAATGAAATTTGATGCGATAGATATTACGAGGACAGACGAATGATATTTATACCTCAAAATTAATTAAAAATAATTTTTTAGGCTTACTTACGGTTTGGTCAAATAGAAACACAAAATGATAATTTTCACTTTTAATCTCAATATTTTCATCTACGATACAAGGCACACACACAATTTTAAGTAAATTAATAGTAATTATAATAAAAATAATAAATAATAATACTTGCATTCAAGATTGCGAACTATAATCAAATTATAATAAATATAGATACAATAAGAAGCCTCGGCTGATAAACGTAATTATATCTACTATAGACGACACTGAGTTTGATGGTCATGATAATAAATTGTGGATGTCAAACGCCCAGTTGTGAATATTGTCAAAGGATATTGCAGGAAAAAATGTAAATGATACAAAAGTACCACATTCACTCTCTTTACACAACCACACATGTTCAGCTAAACATTTATATTAACAACTAAATTTAATCATTACGTCACATTATTCGTTAGAAGTAATGTGATTTTGATTGTATAAAGCGAACGTTACGATCGGCGCTAGACTATTACGCACTTCGTTTCTTACATGGCCTCAATTGACTTTAAGATCGTTCGACGATAGCATACTTAACACATTTGTAATGAATCCAAGATATTTATGGGCAAAAAATGTGTCTGCATTACTTGCAATAGTTTAATAGCCAAGCGCCAATATTACGCCAAATACAATTTCTAAATCTTATATTAACTATTTTAGACATTCAAAGTCGTTCAGTAAACTAAGCATCAATATAAATAACACTATTTTATACTTTATTATGTATATATTTAAAACTAATGCACTTATAGTAAGGACACTACCCATACACATCGACTATGCGTTATGGATACGAAGTACGCGGTTAATAATTATTTACACAGCATCTACGTAATGAAATGTAAAGAAAACACTTAGATTACATTGTACATTGCAAAACAGGATAAACAGTTGTCTGTGTTCAGTCAATAAAATGTAATTATAAAAATGTATAATTTTGAAACCACTAACTTAACTATCGTACATTCTTATTGTTTATGAGACACACTAGTTACCTTTAGTTACATCTACTCATTGCACTAATTTGAATAAATTATACGACAGTGAAAATCACCGTAGTAATATTAAACAATTCTATATACAGTTACTTGTAAAATGTAGTGTACCTACTTATTTGCAATTTAATCGACGTTTTGGAAACATTTCATGATACCGGAACATGTCGTTTATACTCTTTCTGAAATTCAGAAAAAGTTCTCGTAAAGTCTTATATCAATTCCAATATTATCCTCTATTCAAATTCGTTTAAAATGATGCTGATATGTGCGTAGGTACAAATTATGAATAATCAGGAACGCTAAAACTTTATACATTTACAAAAAGTAAACAATATCGATGCTTAATACATAAATATGGCATTTAATGATAAGTTTAAAGGTACTTTTATAAAATATTAAAATGTTGACATATTAAATAACTCGAATCGCCGATATAACCGTTATTGACTTATAATTAATAATTATAAGAAATATTTACAAATTTCACTATGGAAGAAGAGTCAATGAGACTTCGCCATGTACCACGAAATCTACGTTCTTACTTCTATATATCGTAACAATATTTACAAATTAATCTCAATAAAGGAAGTACAATTTCATTGAGATCCGTAACGCCAGAAAAACAGATAAACAAGATTGAACAATTTACACAAACGAGACTGAGCATTCCTCTTTAGAAGTCCGTAAGAGATCCAGGTTCCTAATGTTTGATCCGCACCGAATCTTTGGGTTTCATTTTTCCCTAAATTCAGGTTTCACGCTGATTATAGGTTTTCTCGTTTCGTCGACTTCTTTATCATATTCTTGGTTGTCGGGGAAGTCGTTCGCCCCGGTGTTTGGTAGCTAAGTAGCTGAGCTGAAGAGCACCGAGTTCTTGTAGTAGCCGGCGCGTTCGGACAGTGGACTTTTTACGTCACGCTCCATGGCTTGTTGGCGCGATTTGCGTTCCATCTCCAATTCCTGGGCCAATGACTCTGTTGACAAATAGATTAACGTTAATTAGTATTTTCTATTAAATTAATGATAAACAAATATTTTATCGTCACAGTTCATTACGTTAGTACGTCATTTATATCGAGAATCTAATTAAATATTATTTCACTAAATAACTGTAGTAATTATATTGTTCAAATTGACAGAGCTTGAGTACAAGTGTGCCGTCCCGGAAAATGTCATTAGTGTGTCGGGTAAAGGCAACTCACATCAAACGGACTTCACATCCGTATGGCACTTTCTAATTTAATATCCTATATTCCCTGTCGGTAAAAACGTACCACTCGCAATATAGCGCGAGTTTATTAAATTGCCTCGAGAAGGGTTGTTATATTCCGACTTACATTATTGTAATACAAAATAATTAAAATAAGGCATCATATACAGGTACATTGACTATTAATTTGAGAAATACAATTAGTAATGAAGCAAATATTATAATTCAAATTAATTATATTTCTTGTTTTGCAACATGTGTGTAATTTTAAAATGGTTAATTATATTTGACTAACTTTCATATATTGGTAGACTGTAACAAAATAATAAAAATGATATTTACAAATTAAGATGATGTTGCACATAAAAATAGGAATAATTCTCAAGCACAGAAGATTCTCTAATAAGATTTTAAGAAAATTGACAAAGTTCGTGAAGGGGCAAGAGTAGGTGAGGTAAGGCAATTGTCTCCCAAAACGTCGACGTTTTACGAAATATGCTTATTCAATTTCATGCAACGCTTGCCTCCTCCTGCAATTTACGAGATATAAAAGATATAAACGGAATCGCGTTTTTTTGCTTACTTTGATGGAACATTTTCTCAACGGAGAATTCAATTTCTTTTCTCAACATTCGTTTATAATTTATGCTATATGAGCGTTTAAAATTGTCGTATTCTTATACAAATTAATGAAAACTGTAAAGTCAGCAGTATGATCCTGTAGTCGTGTTGTTGCTTGTTTAAAGCCATGATTTAAAATAAAAACAATCAGATAAAAGATCCAATTATAATCCGATTTGTTTCAGTGGAGACTTGCTGCAGGGCATCACACTCACAAGTGTCGCCGTTGAGGGTTGTCCCGAAACAGAAACCTATTATCCCGGGCGAGATTATACGCCTAGGGCGTCACAATTAAATATTATACACTTAAAAGCTTCGGCCTTTGCCGTTTCACTTCAGTGCCACCCCTAAATGTCCCATTAGGTCTGTTTGAATACGTAATATTTTTGCATTTGCCGCTTCTAAAACAGAATTGCCGGTTCCTTTGAGAGCCATAATCTATTTGTTCTTTGAAATAACTATAATGGTCGGGCGCTTGGCTTAATAAAAAAAATACATTTATGTTCGTTTTATCTTCTTTCCTTTAAATAAATATTCAATTACAACGATGTTGAAATTACGAAAAGAGGTTTTATAAATTCGTTTTGATGTCAGGTGTATCTTGTTGATATCATTGCTGCTTCACTAAGATCTGAGAATTGGGATTACACAAAAACAGTAGTAAAAACTATTCCTACTTTATTTTAAATGAATGGGTTGGGTTGGCAGTGACAAAAAAGGATACTACGATGTGGACGTGAGTCGATTTATTTGAGATGAAACAAAACTAAAATGACATCTACTAAAATATCAATTACAAGCTGTGTCCGCGGCTTCGCCCACGTAGATTATAAACCTACGGGTATGTCTACATAAAGATCTTTCAAAATTACTATGTAAGAATTCAAAATCTAATGAGTAGTTTCGCAGATTATCTCTTACAGTCCAATTTATAAAACTTTATCTCTTTATAATAACCTACTCCGTGTCGACGAGGAATTAGTTATTGTCGGTAATCACTGTTTATTAGAATCAAAACAATAAGCTACCAAATTCACTCCAATCAATTCCAACATTTTTAGGCAGAATAACATTATAATAGCTCTATTTTGGTGTTTTTAAATCATACATTACAATTAAAATTTATCGATCAAAAACAAACTCGTGAACGCGTCGCATTTTTGTCTGTTTGTATTTTACTTATATATTGTAGTAACTTCCTGTAACAGTTAGTTTTTTTTTCATTCCAATCGATACACAAACAAAAAGTTATAACCTATTGTTATGCTGTAATAGTAATCGAACTAAAAATTAATGCCGAAACTATATTATATATTGTAAACTGGTTAAATACTAAAATATAAGAAAAATAAAATTTATAATAAAATATAAAATTTCCTGTTACTTAAAATAAAAAAAAAATAGATAGAATTAAGTCAGCGATCGATTAATTTGTAGAGAAACGAATCAATTTTATTATCAAATAGATTCGAAGCAAGAAATACCAATTCTCGGACACCAAGCTATTTTTAGATCGAAATAATTGTTTCTCTTGGCTATGAATTATAAAAACTTATCATGAATAGAGAAAGCATAATGACATTTTCTTGCTAGATCACATTTTTCCTTCGACAAAAAGTTATAATTCTGACATTTAATACCTCTGTCGGAATAATAGAAAGTACTGCTCATTATTTTTTAATGATTTTTGACGCAATCAACACCTCTTTGGTTGTTAACGCGAAATTAATTACGGCCGTTAAAAGTGTAGCCACAAAAAAAAAACGGGATGATTAATTTTTTGAATGGGAATTTGAGAAGGTTGTGAATATTGAGGTAGTTAAATATTGGGGTAGTGTATTAAAACCTACAAATTAAACACAGGAGATTATATAAAAATGAGTTATATTGTTTGCATTTGACGAAATGAGGCAAAAATAGTAGGTAGGAAGTTTTGAATTATATATAAACTAAACTACTGTAATTAAAGTTTTTAATTATATAATTTTCAAAAGAGAATAAAAAGCGTCCATAGTTTTGAATAATATATTTTTATTTTAATAAGTTACATATAAAACCTTCACCCATAAATAGCCAGCTAAAATTATTATTTAAGAGAGCTTATTGTGATCCTTTAAATGGAAGATCGTAATGTCAGGTAAGGTGAGGTGAGACCTCCGATTTTCTGACAATAGATCTCGAACAAACGGACAGTATAGTTGGGATAAGGTGCTACTGTTGCAACTCTATTGGACCGTGTCTGATCTTACTGATGGAATTGATTTTCTATTATAGAAATTCTTTAGAAGTTTTTTTAACAATCAATTTCTTCGTGACTCCGGTACATTTAGAACCAATGGTAGTGTTAAGTAAAATTGAGACAATAATTAAAGCGATTTTGATATTTTAATTGATTTAATTATTATTGTTTTATATGCCTATGTATGTAATTATTTTATAGGAGGCAATATAAATACTTGTTAGTCAGAAACGAACTTAATGTTATATAAAATACTCATAATTAAAACAATATTATTTTTATCTTTTAAGAAATTAATGTCGAGTTCCTTTTCGAATTTGAACTACATATAATATGGGGCAGCGAAGAGCCAATAATAATTAGAAGAAAAAAGTTCTTAATTAGTGTACATTTTAAAAATTTAGAAATAAATTTCTGTCTATATTAATACGAACAAACTGACTGTATAAGTAAAAAAACGATAGCATATCTACGATGTACAATGGTGCGCTCGCTGTATTACTTCAATATAAACAAAAAAAGTTAATATCGTCAAAGGTTTCAAGCGCACCTGTGCGGTACAATTTTATTTCCATTCATTTTACAAGCTCACCTAAAAAGTACCTTGGAGAAGTTTCCTCTTTATTAATTTTTCAACTTTATATTACTTATGTAACATCGGTTGGTTTATCCGTCTCCACGGTGCACCTTAAAATGATATAATATTGGGTAATGTATTTTTAGATATTAAGAACTCTAAACGTGAGTTTAATCTGTCACTTGTCGTATAGAGACGGTAAAGAATTTTCTGTCTCACCTATTTCGACAGCCAAGCAGTTTGATTTGTAAGCTGTTTTGATTTTGGTCTAGATGAGACTAGGCAATAAAATTATAGGATAAAAGTTGTGACATCTTTGTCCCCCGGAATAGTAACGCATGAGTGGTATCGTGGGTGTCACATGATAATGTGATGTCTATATAGTGCTGTTCATGTTTACAAGCAGCGGTTATCACTTGTTGTTACCATGTGGACCATCAGCTTGTTTGCCATTCTAATTACATACAAAAATAGTTTAATAATTAATTATACCATTTAGTTTAGTACTAAAAAGCAAAAGTGATTAAATGTAATATTAAATTTATATAATCATCGCAATGAATATTCCATGTTATCTTTTAGGTATTATATAATATTTGACTCTTTTTTGCTAAAGAAATACGAAGAAGTTTTCTAATTTACGAATAAAAATTTTTTTCTTTCAGCGTCAGCACCGAGAGAAACTTGATAAAAGGCTCCCAAGTTTTAATTTTTGTTTATCTGTTACCAACCTTGTTATGTTTACAACCCTCTTCTATGTTTCATATTTACATTTACGATAATATTTAGTACTTACTCCATATCAATATACATCTCGATCCTTTATATATTTTTTATAACTGAATAATAATAACTACAATTATTCAGTTTTGACAATACGATAATATTTCAAGTACATTTTTCTCAATTTAAGACTTTAACCGAAATTGTGAATACTAACCGTTACGACCAACTCTTACTCGCGTGCTCGCGTGCCTTTAGGTACTTGGCGTAGGGTAACGCTTAAATTAGTTCCAATTTGCAATTTCTACTTGAAATGCCAACCGTCGTCAAACGTCACTAGACTGAAAAATTATTGCATTCGTATTGTACTTTATGTTGATTTTCTCTTATTAAAAATATATAAATATGGTAAGTACAGGCTTTATTTTTTCATTACAAAGATTTCAACCGAGAATAAGCTTGTAATGTGGATACAACTGACAGATATATATAAATTCTTTCTTTTGTAAATATATACATAACAATATATATTGTTATTATTGTATTTTATATGTACATAGAAAACACCTTAACCAATATAAACAATCATACTCATCTACACAATTATTTATACAATGCGATAATCACAGCCATGGCAATCGGAAATAACGTGTTGTGCTAAACTGCTGTAATATCAAGACTGTCAAAAATAGTATCATTTTAGTTGTAACAATTTCTTCTTAAGTTTTAAATTATTAGCATTAGTTTAAATGAAACTAAGTTGATGCAAGCCCATATTAGAATGCATGTTTTTAGTCGACAAGTCAATACAAGGTAAATCAGTATACGTCATACTATACGGCACCGCATGCTCGCCAGTGTATTTTAATGAAATTACTGGGCTTTCCACAAAGCCGATATGAACAAAAAAGCGAACGGTTTCATTCGCCGACGTTCATGTGTGTTCACGTCGTCTAAAAGTTCATAAAGTGTATTTAATTCGATATTTCTGTATAGGATTTCATTGTGGTCATATTGTAAGTACAGTGTTTATAAGATAATCTTACTGATTATTAACAGATGAATCGATATTAATCTATGTATGTATGTGAATTGGCCGCGATTACATACGCGTTTACATATTTATAACTCGCCATATATTGATAATCAAACGCAAACAATTAATAAAGCATATATTGTTATTAGATATTATATTGTAGGAGTCGTATTAAAAATATTAACAATATTATTCAAAAATGTTTGCTGAAAATTTTGTCCCTCCCTCAGTTTTTACGTGAAACCTCAACACATAAAAATACAGTTTTGTTCTCGTTACAATTTTATCATATGTAATAAAATAAAGAAAGAAGATACAGTTAACAAAGGTAAATAAGATAGTTAAATCCGCGTCATCTCGCTTAACAAACATCTACCAGTAAAGGAAACCCTCCTTCAATTTATTTATGTTTATATGACGTGCATAAGTAGTCCAATGTGTGTTCGTTTTTTAATGATTTTAACTTTATCTATAAAAACTTAGTACAATTTTTCACATCTCCAACTTTATGAATGAAAATGTTTTATATAAAATACTATTCATATTGAAATGAAATATCCGTGATGTCTATTTTACTATACAATCTCATCCGTAATATTATGGCAATATATCACAGTACAAACATTGATCTGTCGAATCGTTTATTCCGACCTTTTAAATTGTACGAATTCTTCATATGAAACGGTATGCAATAAGTTGAATATAAATTTCGTACGTCAAAATTTTTCGTATGGACCGCTTTTGTACATTTTTTCAATCAAATTGAGTATTTTTTTGTAATATTTACAGAATAACATAAATATACATTGCAGTTTTGGATGTATGTTTCAGAGTGAGGGTCGTACGATTAACATAATTTACTGATACTGATTTATTTTATGTCAAATATAATAACTAACTCTTTATCTTTAAGAACAAAATAAGCCTTATGAAATAATTAATCAAAGAGACAATGTTAATGTGTGCCACGGTCAATATTAATACTGCATATTCTGCGGAAAATGTTAATGTTTATTAAACCTTTATTTTCCTTGATATTAAACATACTTTTAGTAGATAAAAGTATTCTTTCATGAACATTTTGTTGACATATACATTGTTTTATTTTATGTGGCACAACATTTTCGATTTCTTATAGTTAATTAATAATTTCTATTATTAAAGCATATAATAAGTTTATTTAATTTAGAATTTTTAGATGCACATTGTACTCACCGGAATAGTTTTGCCAGAACGCGGCACCTCCACTCATGATGTCCACGGGTGGTGGGGGGTAGTTCCATTGTGGCTTATCGGGCGTACGAGGGGGGTCTCGTTGGAACGGTGGCGAGGAGGCAGGTGGTTCCGCGCTCGGAGGTTTACTCTCCGAGCCGTTCTCGCGTTCAGAACGCGGCGTCTCTTGCGATGAGGGCGTTGTTAGGGTTTCTATAGGCAAGATTGAGGTTATTAGATTAGAATATATAATTTAGATATAAAAAAAATATTCGGGAATGTATCAATACATATCACCAAATCATAATTTTTTATCACCATTGATTTCATACTATGCACCATCTACTGCTAAAAATTTATCTCTATTCTTTGTTTAAGGGACAAAAGAATTCACCTATTTCATCTGTTTTGTACTTGTCATTTTTGTGGTCATGATAGTCTGTCTCTTTATAGGAAAACGACTGTTATTGCGTTTGCCTATGAGTTTTAAATAATATTTACGTTTGAACCTCATGGCAGTGCTATTATTATTAGTGTGATTATGCAAGAAATTGAACACGAATGCGTGTTAGTTCAGCACCCGAACCCCCGTTTCAAATGGTCTGCGAAACGATTTCCTGACACGGAGATTAGTACAAGCCTTCACCAGCGTTTATCCACCCTTCTTACATCACGCACTCCACATGAACTTAACGGCTAATAAAGTAACATATCACCCTCATCAGAAATCAAAAAGGAATTCTAAACAGATTGGTTAGAGTTGAACTTTGTATGTATCGATTACTCGTTTCGTAAGTACACTCGTGAAGTTTTCGCCAATGTACAGATAGTTTGACAGACGGCAAGTTAACATGTCAGGAGCACATACTTACAGTTTGTATTAGAACTTGTTGAATACCCTGAGAGTGATGGCATTGACGATTTTGACATGTTACAGAGATTGGAATTTCGTAAAATTAGCTATTAATTATTATTAAAGATAATCCATACCATAAATGCCAATGTGTTTCTATCTCTTTATTGTATTTTCACTACTGATTTTAATAAAATTTTACGATACTATAAATAGTACCACGAGAAAGAACATAGACTATCTTTTAGTTAAAAAGTCGCAGACACCAGCTATTTTACTTTTTATTTTTATTTTAGACCTAGCCAAGTTCAAAATGAGCGTTTAATGAAAGTAATATATTTCCTGTTTTGCTCCCTAACAAAAAATTAACTTAAATTTTTCTAAACTGTTTATATTATGACCAATAAAGCAAAATACAAACCAGTAACAATTCTGAGTAATTCTGACGGTGCTCCCGATTGCTTTAGGGCTTCTTCGATCTTCTGTCGTCTTTTCAGTTCCATCTCTAGCTGTTCTTGAACGTGTTGGCGTTGTTTTCGCTCCTTCTTTAGCCGTTTTTGGTACATCACTGCGAACAAAATTATATTATTAGCATTATTATTATTTAAGTTACATACTATAGTTATATATGTATATTCGTAAAAGTTTTAAGGTTCCCAAGAGCGATCATTAATATTTATAGAATCACAAATTTCACCTCTGTTGTACCGTATCGAAATAACAATTAGGTACTTGGAATACCGCACGCAGCCACAATAAAACTGAGTGTACGGTCGTGCACATGCCTCGTGCGCCATACTTCTCCAAATGAATGTAGGTATACGCATAAATACGTGGATATCAAACCTGAAAATTACCCACAGTCTATCTCGCTCACTCTTATGACAACTGCCTTTTCTTTATCTGAAAACAATCTTATAATACGGCCAAGGAATCTCCTTGATTCGCCTGCAGTTACCACCTTTCGTTTCGGCATTTCTTCGTCGATAATCGTCCGATAGTCCAGCACGATATTTCTCTTTCTTGCATATAGATTTATTATATTACCATCTTCTTTACTCTGAGGTTTGATTGACGAATGATTGAGTCGGTGCACGTGTTGATAGACGGGTCCTGCCTCCGACGAGGCGGGGGCGGAACGGAAATGGGATTAGGGCATAAGCTGTCGGATATTATTAAAATAGGCAATAATAATATGAAAATAATATTTTTTTATTATTATTTATGCCTTATATTAATCCTCTAACAATATTTATCACAATAAAGAATATTTTAATATGTTCATATTTATCCTAAACTAAATCATTATAGGTAGATAGATAAATTATTTATTCATAATTTACAAACATACAGCATAATTGAAGTACAGAAAAAATATAATATACAGTATTGTCTATACTACAAATGAGTAATTATTAAGGATGATTTAGGTAACCTAAACCATCTTAATAGGGATAAAAGCTTATATAACTATTTTCACATAAATAATCTTCCATGGATGTAGTATTTGTATATTTAGGAATTATCGCTGCATCGTATAACTTGAACCGTGGCGTAATACACGAGATCAGTTTTGTGATGGTATAAGATAGAATTTTGATGGAGTCCGTTCCCGATCCGATGTGGGCGAGGATAATTCATCGACTTTATGGAAAAGACAACTATAACAAGATAGACATTTTAAGATTTATTAATTTGGCAAAAGTTCTGACTTCAATTTCATAATTTTAACAGATTGAAAACGCGAGTACAGAATTGGTAAAGATGTCATAAGTAACATAAAATTAACATTAATCGACAATGTTCTTCTTCAAAGTTGTTTAAATATTGATTTTTTATGTAATTTGCAACAACGGAATGGAAAGAAAATTAACAATTGTAACAGAAATGCGAAAACGAAAAAAGAGGTTGGTTTCTCATTAATGATTTGCTAGTAATTAATGTTGTTGGTAATGAAACGGGCAAGGTTCGCTAGCGTTCGATTCTCGACTCCTACGCATCATTTGTCATGGGCACGACCTCCGACACAGACTCATAATGACGACCGGATCGAAAGTCGCGTTAATGCATAGATTTGCAAGGTTTTTTTTTATTAGCTCATTTGCTTACTACTTCTGACGTTAAACTTTGTTACATTTTATATTGGAAATTATTATTGTTTCAATAACTATATAAATTTTGATTATGTGTGATTTATATTGAATTTATATTATTTTATTACTACTTGTTGGAAAAGTGGTTAACCAGTAATATTATCAATATTTATATTTGTATATTAATATGTGTGTTATTATTATTAAACTGACTGCCTCTTCTAGTTCTGGTGTCGTAAGTATATTTTTGTTTAGAAAGTTGTGTGCATTAGATCGTTTTATTTAAAAGGTGTACAACGGTCGGTGACATTATTGAAATGTTGTACATGACCGTTCATAATTTCTTTGCTAACAAAATTAGGATGCAAAAGGTCCTTTTTCAGTTAATTTCTCGTCAATACAAAGGTCTGCGTCCAAAGGTCCGTTCAGTGGAAAATTCGTCGGACCATCGAGTTCGAACATCGATTCAGTCCAACACCTCTGGAAAACAGTTTTTCACTCGACTGAAGCTTATTTTTGGACCTTTTCATCCCACCTTTCTTGTCTAGTAACGTGTAAGCGATATTTCAATGTACGCAAATTTTAAACTTCCAGTCTATAGTTGCGTATTTCTGGTGATATGTGGTATCATAGATAAGATTTATACATTTTATTAATAGAGTACGCAACCAAACCGGTGCGTCAATCAAAGTCTGCCCACGTTACAATAGAGCGCGCGGCGGCAGGAGCTCCAGTCGGCTCTCATTGTTTCTACGAGTCAATATTTGTCGATATCTCGTCGGCGCCGCTTTGTGAGCCTTAATCCGGCCTATTGCCTCCTCACTCACAAGTTCATAAGAGACGATGAATCGTAATAAATCTCCAATCGATTATTTAATTCGATTCAATGCAGATGCTGAACAAAAAAAAAGAGTATTCTCTTTTGTTATCCTCATTAATGCCGGCAATACTCTTGATATCAAAGTACTTGAACGACTGATTTTATGTTAATCGTTGTATTGTTCCGTCTAATACTTTTTAAATTAAATAGTATATTGTAAGTGTATTTAAATATATAACATTATTATTAAAATGGAGACGTCTCTATTTGTCACATATCAAGATACCAAAGATACTAATGAGAATATATTAATAAATCCAGCCTATATAGAACTAAAGTACTTAATATTTATCCTATGACTATTCAAAAGTGCTTAAATTAAGTTTATTTGAATAAATGATTTCCTATTCTATTCTATTCTATATTCCTATGTCTAGAAGTATATACCGTTAAGAGATTATTCAACTGGATTCCCCGATACACAGTGGCAATAAAAACAATCGCATAGAAACAAGAATTAACAGAACGCAACAAAGCGTGTGATATGAAGCGAAACAATTCGATGACCGAGCGTATGAATAAAAACGAACCACCGAAATATTGAAGGAATCCGTTCAAAGGGGAAAAAATGCAATAAAAAAGCTTGGTCCGATACAGAATGAGTGTGGTTAAAAAGCAACGAACGAATATTGTTGCGAACATCCGCTGCAGACAAAAGTTGGGCTACTTGACTATGCAAATTATATTTGCGGACCGCGCGCGGCTGAGACCCGATCTCCGACGTTTCGTTTCACTTTTACGTACATAACGTGTATTCTTTCATATTTTCATCCGATTTCCTTCCCCTCGCTCATTTCGTTCCGTTTTAAAAAGTCGCGGAACAATGCCGCTTTCCGCGGGGCTTATTCGCCGCGAGCCGTTTTCTTGCACGCGGCTTCTTTTTCTTGTTATTATACCTATCTTTTTATATCTATTGAGTTTTCTTTTCTTTAATACTTTCAACTCATAAATGGCTGATACGGTCCCCTAGGGTTTGTTGCTCGAATAACATGTAAATGAGTCGGTGTACGAGTACAAATTTAAATTTCGTTCTCTATAATACAGTCAACGCGATTTGCAATTTAGATATAATTTCTTTTTACTTATTTTTTTTAGTAATTTTATTATTTTTTTATATTCATTTGTAACCACTTAATAAGCGTAGTTATAAATAGCATTAAATCGAATCTAAGTGTTCCACTTAATTTGAGTTTTACATCGAGGTAGGTATTTATATAATGATCATTTAATTTTTAATATCTTTTCCGACCAGTTTCAGACGCTCTCCGTGACAGATATAGATAAATATCCGAAGATAACTGATTAAAGATTAAAATAACTGTTTTTAGTGCTCATAATTAGATGGCTCTTGTATGTGAACGAGTTTTTGTTATAACATATCCTAATTGTCTCGAGGGGTATTATTACTATAGTGGTATTTGTTTGGGCTTCTATACGGATGATCATAACAATAATAATTTAACATGTTTTAATTATATCACATCTATGTTCTCTTCGTTCCTTATATTATTATTTGACTTACGTGTATTTATTATATATCTAATTATATACCAGCCCCTAGATTAGATGATTAAGGCGACGCATTGCAAATATTGACCTCAGATACCTTAACTTTTCTCAGCAATTACAAATCATTCGGGGCTGATATTTAGGTATTTCATTTTTCAGATCTTTGACATCATATTGACAGTTCTCGTTACATGATTGATTAACTTTTGTAGCAGAGAAAAAAATCTCAAAGATTGGTCTTATAAAATATATGTTTGATTCGTATAAGAAAACGGGACTGATTTAAGACTCGAATTTTCCAATACACACTATACTAAATACCCACATAAATAGTACAATTCAGATGTATATAATAACCAATAGTTTTTATTTTAAACAAGATAAACTGTTTTTCCGCATAAAAATCTCTTGCTCACAAGTTGTTTTGTATGAGAGTTAGAGCAAGTCAGTCAGTCCCAGGCCCCTGCCAACGTCGGACCTGTGCTTAGCGCGGATAGCTCGCCTGAGAACGCGCGCTATCAAATCGTAAATTATTTCGTCACCCGCACCATATTATAGCGTACGCTATAGTATGGTGCGGGTGACAGTTACTAATTTTACATTTAACAATTACTGTATTTAAGTTACAGTTAGTAATGATTTATTGTACATATTACGAATGTAATACTAAGTCATAATTTGTAAAGTAGTGACAATTAATTGTTAAAAATGATAAAAAAACTTTTAGTATTAATGTAAAGAAATGGTTAAGAAAATATAAACAAATTTAACATTATTTTGATTTCGTAGTTATTTATAAATAAAAATGGGGCACTCCCATTATCTATACATATAAATAAAATTGGAGTGTTTGTTGGTAATATTGAAATAACAGTTTTTTACTACATGCATACAAATATAAATACGTTACATACACCAAAATAACATTTTTTACCAATTTTGTCTGTCTGTCTGTCTGTTTGTTCCGGCTAATCTCTGAAATGGTTGCACTGATTTTGACGGGACTTTTTTTGGCATCTGGCTAAAATAAATAGTCTTGTACGCCGTTTGGTAGGCTTTTACATTATTTTATTGTAAAACTAATTTTATTTTTTATTTCTTAACTCAAGAAGTTTTGTTTTGCTTAGATGTTTTTTTTATTTCGTTAGTTGCTGAAGTAACAGGTACAGGTAAATAATACTTATTTATGCAATTACCTTTCATTAGACGTTAAGAAGAATTTTAAAATGTTGATAACTGTTTATCTAGAACAGGGGTGAGCAACCTTTTTTATCAACGGGCCAATTTAAATTTTAAATGTTTTGACGGATCGCACCTAAAGTAACACTTATTAATAATTATTAACAAAATTATTTGTAATGTAATGTAATTTATTTGTAATAAATATTTACATGATATTGAGACACAAAACCTTCAATAATGTAGGGTATCCGGCCTTTTTACCAATATGTCCCGCCAAACTGGATGGTCTGTCCGGTTATTAGGATTGGCGAAGTGACAACCCTACACCCAAAGAAAAAATCGACTGACTCATTATAACAAAGTAAAATCGTGGAGTCGTCTATGAATTTATACAAAAATTAAATATTCCTGTAATTTAATTATTTTACTATTTCAAGTAATGTAATCATTTAGTTACCCTTTTTACATTTTTTACACTATTTTATTTACTTATACGAATAAATGTTATACGTACTAATACTAATAATATATAATACTGAATCCAAAATAAAGTATTTTTTTCTCAATGTTACTACATATTTAGTGTAATCAAAAAACTTATTGATTGTCAATAATTTCACAAAAATATTATTTAATTAATCATTGTTGTCTGTCCGACTATATGTTGGAGTATCACATAAAAAATTGTGACATATTTTCAACTTTATTTTCCCCGATAAGTACTTTTTATCTGTAGTAAGAGGTAAGCACTTGTCTTTGTAGCTATGGAAAGCAAAACAAAGTAATGGTGAAATATTTGGCTTCGATTATACTATACAGGCTGTCCCAGAACTCAATTTCAAGCAGTGAGAGAATTGATTGTAACCATCATGAGAAAAATCAGAAAAAAATCTATCCCATGCAGTTTGAAAATTAGGGGCATTAAAGAAAAACTTAGAAATTTGGTCAAACTATAACCATTATTCGCTCATTGTGCTTAATTTTTATTATTTTTGTTCATTTAAACTTTGGAACCATAAAGCCAAATAACATTTCTAGAATCACAGTAAAAAATAATGACACAATTGCCCCAAGTTTTCTAGAATTAAGACTATTTGTTAAACTACATTTAAAATTTTCATAAATTGTCGAGTTTGAAAGGCCCTCTTTTAAAAAAAATGTACTAAAGTGCCTTGGCAAATGCCATTAAAAGTTCGGACATTTAATCAGGATTGTAAATGTACAATACTTGTTAGTTTCATACTAAAAAAAACGAGAAAAAAACCTCAAGTAACCCGATTTTTGCTAACCCATTTTACTCCGTTCAAATGTTTCTTATTCACACAAGCTTATAGTACTAGGTTCTTAATTGTACGGCAAAATAATGAGAGAAATGGGTAGTGGACATGTTGTCGTGAGCGAGCGAGACAGATGTGCCACCCAGTGAGACGGAGATGCGTCGTTTAAACGAGCGCGAATGAAACAGATACAGTCGCCATACCAAGCAAATGGCTACGCTACCAGTCTGACACCAGTTAGTACATTTTGCTCATTCTGTTTCAGCTTCAGCTCAGCCTACTGCGCGTCTTTCCGTATTCGCTGTTGTTGGCTTCTCTTTTCGGACTTGGATTTTTGTGAATTGAACTTGTTGATTCCATACTGACAACTTTGGGTTGTCTCTTTTGGAATTGGACTTTTGTGTTGGTATCCTTGTTATTTACTTCACAAAAAATTGCGAACAAGCACCTCATTTATGAGGAATGCAGATGCAATGCAATTGCTGCCGCTAGGCTTTATCGTGAATGATATCCAAATTTAGAGCGCTATCCAGATCACTGCTAATATGTACCGGCCGCACTCACGGAGGGCGGCCATTTCCCGAATCAAATACGGGCTGGAGGTAGAACTCGCTTTCCTTATTAGGAAGAAGTGTTTGACCAAAGTATTTTCGTTTGTACACAAACGAAAATACTTTTCTTCTTTTTTCTTTCATTTTTTTCTTTTTCCCGTTCTTTCTTATTGTAATAGCACAGCACATCGTATTTTACAAAGACCCGAAATGCATCCGTTTCACGTACAACGAGTTCAAACTTTTCTTCCTCAATATTATCCTTATTTAAATAAACCTAAACTAGGTTAAGATTTTTCTTTATTTTAATTATTTTACTTACATTTGTTGACTTTGATAAAAGTGGCGTCATATCTGTCTCGCTCACTCATGGCAAACATGTCCACTATCCTTCTCCCTTATTGTTTTGCCGTAAAATTAAGATTCCTTGGTAGGTCCAAGGAAATAAATAAATAAAAAAGTGAAATAATGAAAAGTATTATATAAATTTATTAAAACGTATGTATTAATACGTGAAGTAATAACTTTGTATCCTTTTTACGAAAAACAGCGCGGACGGATGAATCTGAAATTTCGCGTACTTATAGTTTATATAGAGAAGGTTTGCAGAATAGTCATATTTTTTTATTTAAATTATGCATAAAAATATAAATAATCATGTTCAAACCTATAATTATTCAATAATTTCATTTTTATGAAGTTAATAGATCTGTTATGTTTAGGTTGTAATTGTTCACGTCCTTTTTACATGTAATTAAAACTTAATATTTATTATAATAATTTATAAATTACTGTAAAAGTTTTACTATTTTGTCATAAAATGTATATCTTTACGTACTTTACTTACATATAATGTTAAATTACTCACGCATTTTTAAAAGTATACTTTCTAAAACATAAAGAAATAATGTCCACTACGCGTATCAAATAAATAATTAAAGTCACATACATTATTACTAAATTTAGGTTTATTGTATCAAATATATAATATATATAGATTTTTTAATTGATATACCTATCATTCACAGAAACGCAGACTTACTGTCTCTTTTATAAAGTAACTAACCTTCGTATATTTTCACATTTCATTTAACGTAAGTACGTTAATGTAGTATACATTAAAATATCTAGCTGTTTCAAAAAAATGTCGTTGGCAAATAAATAAACGTCGTAATTACCAATTACAATATATACAAAAAACACAAAGTTTATTTTTTGGTGTTTCTTTCAAAGATAGTAATAAAAGCACTAGTTTACGTTAATTATAATTACGGGAATATGTAACTCTACCTCAATATTTCTATTTAATTCTTTACTTTAAGAATCTTTATAATTAATTCGTATCGTAGTTAGTTCCACTGTATTGTAAATTCTAAAATATCAATGTGCCTTCATAAATATAAATTATATAAACAAACAGGAAGACTCCGTAATAGTTTTGTTCAATTGGGGACCGAAGCTTCGTCTACTTGATTCACGCGTTACATTGCGACACGGACGCGTGTTCGTGATATCGTGGTACGGGGAGAGCGAGCGAGCGATGGCGGTCGATGGGCGACACCTGAAACTATCGGGGTGCATGAGGTGCGCAGAGCGCGGGGCCCGATTTTGAAGTAATAGTTTATCACGGCGTCGCCTTAAATACCAAAGCAATATAATTACGTTGTACCTATCATAAATGACTTATAGTTTTCCCACTTGTGCAATAGACGTAAATAAGATTCGACTTTTATGACAGCCACTCCCCTTCCATTCGCACCCGAACGATTTAGATAAGTCTTTTTATAGTTCTTTATTGAAAATAAATTGCCTAGAATAAAATCAGACACAGTCGAAATGGCTTTCCGATATGTGTATGAAATAACGTTGGGCAGATAAGATGTGTCGGTTATCAGTATTGACGTATGCTTGGATGAAGCTAGCGACTCTGATTAGGGAATGACGGGGTCTTTCTTTGACAGGAAAGAGTACATTTATTTTTACAGTGTGGATTATTATTCGTTATTATATTATTTCAGCAAATATATGACTAAGTAGAAGACTGTAGTATGTAAAGTCATGAAAAACCACGATTACTTAGTGAAAAGTCATAATTGATAAGATATCCTTTCCTATTACATTAAAGTAAACAATTACATTTTCAATCACTATAATTATCTGTGAAATCAATAGAAATGGTATATTTACTATAGTAAACTTCGTTCATTTACTCTGGTCTATCTAGAGAACAATAACATACATACATAACAGTCAGAATCATGACCTTTATAATGACTTCAACATAGTCAAGTCAAAGAAGACATTATTCCGTCATTTGTTTATTTCAGGGACTTTATTGTAAAGAAAAGTAATTACATGATCATTTACTAAATATAAAAAGTTTATAATTGTATACATACAATATATACAATGGATTCTTCGTAATATGAGCTAATGGCATCATAGCTAGCAATGTACTATGTCAATTTGACCTCCACGCGGTACCCCCTGGAAATCATTGTGTTCAATTCCAGTTGCTACGATGGGTTAACTAACTTGACCTCATGCTCATTTTGTCATTCTATGGTGAGCACCATCACCACCAGCGTAAACCGCATCTATTAAAAATATATTTACCCAATATAAATTAACAGGCTATGTTATAGATCTGGGGAATGTGGGATAAATGGATTACAATCTACAGTTTTGTGATTATGCTTAAACCAATGAACAGTTCAACATAGTTTGTAAAAGCTACTTTTAATTCGGTAATATAAAATCGCAAACATGACCTTTTCTGTACTAATATGCATTGTTAGTAATTAAAAAAAATATACTTCCAGATACCCTTTGGAGATATTCTTGATACAGTCTATCTTTGTGTCTAATTTTATTGAGACCCATTCAGCCGTTTAGTTGTGAAAATACAACAAATAGAGAAACACACTTTCTAATTTATAATATTAATATAGATGTAGTTTTCGAAATGCCCACGAGATGCAAGATATCAAATTCTGTGTGGGTGAAGCCGCAAAATTCACACAGTGCACTATAAATTTTCTAGACAACATTATTTATCGACTATCAATATATTAAGGGTAAATATACTACTGGTTGTTTAGGTTTAGGTAAATTAAAATTATTATTATCAATTTTAACTGTAGGTCAAACAGTATGTAGGTATCAAGTAGTTCGGAAAACAAAAATTAGGGTGAACTATTATTTACACCGTTTAATCAGTACTGATATATGACTCATGTATAGCAGTCCTAAGGAAGTATTGTTGGATTAAAACTAAAAGATCAATTAAAATATTAAATATTGTTATTGTTACATAATTACACATTTTTAATAAAACTGTGTAATTATGTAAAAATAACAACATTTGAATAAATAAATAAAATATTTCCAAATAAATTCGTACAAATCAAAGTATAATATTAGTTTAAAACATCATCAGGCAAGTTTTTTATTCATTATTCTTAGATGTAATCGTATTCAGTATGGTTGGTATAATAAAAAAAATACAATTCATTAGTGCATTGTATTTTTACAATTTATTAGATTTTTATTAATTTATTACGAAATACTTCAGTTTTTAGTAGATCCAAAATTGGAAATAGAGTTCAACCAATGTTCGCAAACAAATCATAAAGCGAGAACCAATGTGCCATCCATTTGTCAAAGTGTCCACACCAATGTCCCGGTACAGTCGCTAACAACCGTTTAGCTTTTTATCTATTTCCTATGTTTTATTCGAGCGGAGTATTTATGGGGCGGGTGGCAGTCGAGATAAACATTTTCCTCAAAATTGTGGGGATTATTGTTTCTGTCGGATGACCGTGGACCTTAAGTTATGAGCTGCGAGTGACCTTCAGCGATAAAATATTACATTCTTATATAATACGTACGTACCAACTTATATAGTATCATGTGATATATATGTAATTTCTTATAAATATAAATAGCCTGGTATAGAGTAGAGTCAGATCCGTAATGTTTGTAGCAATATATGAATAAAATAATCGCTAATTAATTTGTGTATATTACAATAGTGTAAGTAATTACGATAAAATTATTTACTTATTAATTTAATACAAGGTAAATACATAAAATTGAAAAGTTTTGGCTGTTAGTAGGAAAAAGAATTTATGGACTTTATGAACTGCATATTTAAGTACTGAAATAAAACCAAGTTACAGCGTTACAATTCTTAATTTAAGTATTATTAGTATAGTATTCCATTTAAGATATATTTTTAAAAATAAAAATTGTAAAGGTACATTAAAACTTGTTTTAAATACCTAGTTACTTTTTTTCTAATTGTACCTACATTAAATATATGTGTGAGTAACAAAGAAATTTATTTTCCTACTTTTCATAATATTCCAAAGCGCATCTGAAATTTTCAAAAATAATAAATAAAAGTACACAAAGAATTTTTTTATGAAAAAATTACAGCGCTATTGCGATTTTCTGCAAGCAGTTTTATCAAACCGATCAAAGGGCCGGTCGGACATTCCGACTTCTTACGACGTTAGTAAAAAAATACAATCTCTCTTTATAGTTACCATTCCACTGGTTATTATATCCGTATCGATACGGCTGAACTTACGGACCGTGAAATGCTCCACTCCTGATATTACTCGCCCCGGGCTCTATTCACAATTTTGGGTCATTTTAACAGTTATTGTTTACATTTAAAAATATTTGTCTCAATAAATCCACGCCCAATTTATTATAGATATATATTGTAAGTAACTGTATATTTACATGTTACCTTTTTTCGATACAGTTGAATTTAAATTCGCAAGTCCTACAATACTAAATGTAGGACATTTGCAAAACAAGTAGAACCCAAATAAATATATTAAAAGATTTTTTTTATTTGTTTTTGCATTCGGGCTTGCTAAACGGCTGAATTGATTTGGGTGCGATTTTTACTATGTATCGTCGTAAGCTTTATTTAAAATGTATTGTTTATTTCGTTTACATCAATCTTCAAACAAAACAGTTATAGATGTATGACGCGGGATTATCTGGTCTTAAATAAAGAACTTAGTCGAAGAATGTCAAGTTGTGTAAGTTGACTTCCGAATGACATAAAAGAAAAACGAGACATCAATCTGTTTTTGTTAATAAAAACTATCGAATATCTACCGAAAGCAGTCGTGACTATAAAATATCGAATAGTCATGTCGGATTAACGATGATTGTGTCCGAAGTGTGGAGCGTTTTCTGCGAGTCGCCATGTTCGGACGATCACGGTTTTATTGCTTATAAAATAAAATAGCTGATTGGTCCTTTCTTCGAAGTGTGTATTTATGTTTCTTATAAAATATTGTATCCATCAAATCAGGTCAAAATATTAAAAGGTAACATAATATTGATAATCTGAGCGACAGATGAATGAAAAAGGAATCAATACTAAGTAAAAAATCGACACAGTTCGGGATCGAATGATGTATTATTTTCGTTCGAATGGCTCATCGGGCCATGCTTCCTGCGACACGAGTGTGGTCGTAACATGACACCCTTTATTAATATGCCTGAATTAATAATATTGTGGATATTCGTTGGTGAGGGTCGCATGCAAATATCTCGTGAGGCTTCAATGCATTAAATTTAGGCCTTATTTCCTATTTATCAACTTCTGTCATATGTTATAAATATCAGAGTTATCTCTAAAATAAAAAAAGGCATCAGGCTATTACCTACGTAGCAAATCACATAAGATCTTCTCTTTGATGCTCGAATGTTAAGTAGACCGTCTGTTGTAAATAATTTGAAATTTCAACTAATATTCTGTGGTCCAAGAATTTATTATTAATAATGGCTACCGTAACTAATTTATACCAATATCATAAACAGGAATGATTTGACTGTATCTTTTTTTGCATGGGTCTTAAAAAATATTTAAGCGTGGGTGTTGTCGTTTTTCATTATAGATTTAGTCTTACTTAGTACCTACTTAGCGTTATTTTATTAGGTTAGTCTAGTAGTAAAAAAAAGAAATTATTGTATTTTTATAATAATAATAACGATTATTGTTCTAAAAAATACAATAATTTATTTATTTATTTTTTATAATAACATTATAAACAATAAGTTTTTTGCTAACATAATAATATTTTTCGTACCTCTACTCTACCTCTATGGTATACATATGTAAAGTGATCTATAAAATGTAAACTATTCAATATATATCTAATATATAATGTTAACATCTTAATTATTTTCAAACAAACCATTAACAGCGTTCAGTTATAACGGAATATTTATGTCATGCTTTTGTTATTGTAACGACTCGTCTGAAATTAGATACGAGTATGTTCGATGTCGTCGGGCTCGTAATAGAAATTAACTTTATTAATATTTACGACATTGACATAACATGCACATATACATAAAAAATAATCTTGATCTTATGTCAGTCAATCACAGGTAGTAAGTGATATTATAATTTTACAAGTTTTGACAGCTTTACAGCTATATTTGCGATAATCCCAAAAACTACAGAGCGGATTTTCATATGGTTTTTACTTATAAACAAAGTAATTTCTGATGAATCTTTAGGTCAATAATTAAATATAATATTCTACTGCATGTGCAAAACCGGAGCGTGTCGCTAATACTTTACTTTATTTAATAATTACATTCTATATTAAACAATTTTTCGCTGTTCCACAACCCTATACCCCCTTTTTTGCTATATCCTATTACAATAAATAAAATTCGAGAAAACTCTAAAGATGACATCTGTCTGTACAGATGATGTATATTTAAGTAGCGATAATCTTGCAAAAGTACATAGATTTTTAATTGACTCTATTCAATTTTATACAGACTCAATTAAAGATCTATTGTACTAATCTATGTATCTATTTTAGTGTATACACCATTTTATTAATATACACAATACAACAGACTTCGCGGTGCAGGTAAAACAACAAATATTGACAATAGATGATTGCAGCCCGTCTGGCGAGAGATCCCCTTAGTAAACTGCGAATTAAAATGGGGACGGAAAAAATTAATCCTAATGCGATTTTAATGAAGCCAGAATGAACGAATGTAGTAATGAACTGTTAAGGCACAGGTTCTCTGATATAACAATAACATAAAAGTGATTACTATAGCATTGAACGATTAGTAATTACGAGTATAAGTATTATAATAAGATATATTTGGATTATTTATTTGACATAAAATAAACTTTACTTTAATTGTGAGTAAAGTTTTCATTAATTTCTAAATTAAAATCAAGATATTATTTTTAAGTATGTATCATAGATTTTTACAGATTGCATAGATTCTTTTCTTACTGTATATTACATTATATTGAAGTTAATTTTCATGTCAATTTGATAAGAAATATTGTTTTCAGAATAGTATTAGGAATTTGATAGAATCTGTTTGTCATCTGCCTTCTCTTCCATTTATACCTATTCGCAGCCTTCTCGTTATGCACTCCTTTTTCTGCTATATCAGCTTTCACACATTCCATCCATCTCTTTTTCGGTCTTCATCTGCCTTTACAATCACCCATATTCGTATATAATACTTACTTTAAAATATTCTCTTATTTCTTAAGTATTGGCAAGTAGGCATATTTAGAAATAATATTGATCGAATAACTTTGGTTACCTTTCTGCAGAATCAGAATGTATAATATATATAATTTATAGTTATTCTAAATTAATTAATATTATGTACACTATAATAAACACAATAAAGAAATGATCCATGCATTATTTTTTCTTGAACAGAATATATACCTATAATAATAATGAACGCATATTAGATACTCAAGCTTATTGCCTGGAAAATGTATCGAAGCGTAGACAAGATAAAATGTAATAATAATTAAGCTTCAGTATTGCACAAAGACGCACGCCTTAACATCGAGTATAAAGCACACAAGCGCTGAAAATGTACACCTGAAGTCTGTGCTCGCTTTTGCATTAACGAATGCGGAAGCAACGCTGTGCATACAGGACGCGTTGCACCCTCTCCCCCTCTGACAGTACCCCCCACCCACTTCGAAGACCATGCCTCTCGCTCGAACCAGGCGCCTGCAGCAGCAGAGCATGTCCCACCCGTGCGTTCATTACCTCCACGCGGCGACCCAACAATTCAAGTTTGCTTTCCGCCACACAATCTACGCTACCAGACAGACTAGACTACCCATATAGCGGCCACTCGAATAATAAAGATGCAGAAATTAGCTCGTCTACACTGAAAAAGAGGAAACTAAGTGAAGCTATCTCAGCTTGAATGGAGGTAATGCAACGTGAGCACTCGTGCAACGAATGAAAGAAACTCGTTGGTGAAATGACAAGTTTGTTGAAACAGAGGGTGTATGTCAACCACGGAATATAAACAGTCAACAGATAAATGCAAACGATAAACACATGAGCAAACTGAAAAGATGTCATGAGAAGGCGACTGTTTACTCAGCAAACGTGGATACGAAAATATTTTTCATTTCGAAACGCGACTGAATTTCATCTTCGATGAAGAAGCATCTATAACGCGAGAAATCAATAAAGCGTCCTCACTAAATTTGCTTCAGCCCATAAAATATTCAATTACGCATAAGCACACATTTGCTAAGGCCAACAACGACCACGCGGCACCCCCATTAAAGACGCCTAAGGGCCATTTAATCGGTCAGTGGATGTAAATTCACTGGCCCCAAAACAAATATCCCGAAACTAATAAGGAAACGAAATATGTAAATCGTCTGCCATATTGTTTCACAAGTGAAATCTTCCTTTAATCTTATAACAAATCCGTGTCCAAATGGCCGGTCTAGGCGAATTTGAATATAGGAGGGTCCGTTTAAGGGTCAGGTTGTACCTCGATCTTGTTGCGGTGAGGAAGGAAGCAAATGTATGCAAGACACGCACGGAGAAGATAGCGGCCGTAATGTTGTCCTATGCACATATTGCATCAAATTAGTTGTCGACTTGTAAACAAGGAGGAGGAAAGTAAGGTAGCTAAGACGTCGTCGGTGGGTAGTTTGCATGGATATGAGAGCGGCAATATGGGGGCTCGCAGCTGCTGGCTGTACTCATTAAGATGTTTTATGGTCGGCCCGCCGGACCGTGTTGCCAATTTAAGATATTTCTATGCGGGACGGCGCCACGTTAGTTTGGCTTCCGATTAGAGGGGATTAAAGTGGTCCTTAAAGGTATTAGTATAATAATTGCGGGGGCCATTACACGGATAGTATTGTTCCTGAACATAATTTAATCGAGATAACTACTTCTATTATTTGGTATGGCAATGGGAGGATCTAATATTCTATCTAGTCTTTTATCCTTTGTATATACAAATAAAAATAAAGTAGACTGGCAATAAAGCACTTGCAGCAGAGAAAGGCAATGCTCAAACAAATTTGGTTCGATCCATCGCACACCTATTCCCCGCGCTGCAAGTAAATCAAAGGGTGTTGAAACTTTACACCCACTTAAAGCCGGACACAGTAATAAAGCGTTCGAACTTCGTCGACCCTGGACATCAAATGGGCTACCCCTTCTGACATTTTGTTAGAGAGAACATTAAGAATGCGCTAATGGTGAACGTACCTTGATATTCAAGGTTGAGATATATTTAATTATATTCATGGTCTTCAAAATACTTATATCTATTATGTGAAAATTTAAATTCAGGTAATCAAAGTTTAGTGCAGCACATATATTGTTATATACGTGATCAATTTACTCAGGAATAACAGTGATGTACTTACTTGCATAGAAGTCCTACAAACTTCAGAGTTTACTGTAATATGAAGTGGGCATTCAACTTAGATATAACCCGGAACTGTGGTTCCCTGTTCATTCAGTTTACCAGTCATAGGAGCAGGATTATTAAGCATTAGTGCGTAATGTATACAATAATTTCTTATCACTTTTCTTATAGTTACTTGTACTTATTTATAGATCAAAACGGGGTAATCAAGGCTAGTATTACAGCTTTTTCTTTTTGGAGAATTTATATCTGAGTAAAAAAATATTATGTTTGTCAAAAAAAATCTTTTACAGTAGTCAAAATAAGACTTTACTTTAATAAAATATTTCACTACAAAAAATCCATGTGCCAAATTATAGATAAAAATGATATAAAAAAATATTATAAACCGATAAAAATAATTAACATAATTTCAAAACAGAAATATTTAAAATTACATATTGAACATAAGTTACCAATTAAAGCAGTTACTAAGCAAGTTCGAGTGTGGTTAGTACATGTCCAATATTGATCAAAATACGTGAAGTAATTGAAACTTTACAATAATCTGATACCGGTCACCAACGGACAAACGGGATGCATAATTACAGATTGGACTTCACAAGCTTTGAAATACAAAACCTTCGAGGAATTAAACAAATAAGTTCGTAGGATTCTGAATGTAAAGTAGTTGTTGAACCTTTGTACGAAATGTGATCAGTATGGAGTTGTAACAAGATTACGGTTTGTTGAGTGTATATTGCTATATTCTATATAGGTACTTATCATATATATGCTTTTAAAATATTCGATATATTCTCACAATTATATGAACATCAAAAATAACATTTACTAAAGATATATGACTATATCTATATATATCTTTTGAAGAATTTATCCTGAATCATGCCCCAACTATATTTACCACAACGACATCTTCCAAGTGCAAAGGTCTTAATCAGGACCGAATTAATTGTTTCTAAAGAGGTGATTCCACCGAATGTATTCCCTGATTAAGTGTACGGGTCGGAGCCAGCGTCAGTGAGGGGTTATTAAATAATTTATTGTCTAACAACTATTCGTGAGGGGCACTGTTCAAATGGTCTGCCAAGATTCTGCAGTCTTGTTATGGAATATTGCTAACGTAAACTTTGTCTATGAAACTTAAATGGCTTCGCACCGTGATTGTATCAAGTTGCGAGAATTTAAAAGACAATTATGCAGACGAGAACATTTCTAGACGTTATTCAACATTCTGTGTTAATTAAACTTCTACAATAATCTATCGGAACTATTCACAATTTTTCCAACTATGACATAATAACAAGGGATAAAAATTATGAAAGCAAATTTTACATTTATAATAAAAATATATAAGAATGACATAAGTAAGGAATGAAACTCAAATCTGACAAAAAGTTAGAACTCAAATCCCAGATGGATTTATTTTTCATGGACATATTTTTTAAAAAAAATATAGCTAGAATGCGTATACCAACGTAATTTTATAATTAAAAGATAACTATTCGTACTTGGGTATTTACTTTATGGGTAGTTGCTTTTTTTATAAAAATTAATAAGATGGATGTAGATTAGAGGTATCTAAAATAAAAAAAGTTATTTATTGATCATCATAGACACAGGCGAAATTTATTTAAAATTGGGCAATTTTTTTACATAACATTAAGCAGGTAACAAAAAAGATTGCAAAAAACATTCTTATCGGAAAAGCAGTAATATATAAAATAGTCCATATTGCATATGTATACTTATAATAAGCATCTATTTTACTTTTAGGAACAAAACAATAAAATAACAAAGCGTACCTGATTGAGTTTGGTTGGACCTTTATAGCTTTCAATGCACATTTCCTCTTGTCAGTGGCAAATTACGCAGGCTACCCATTCACGCTCCAAAATCACTCTCAATCGAGTCAAGTGGGACAAAATAAAAGGTGAATTCATCATGGGGGTGCGAATCGGCACCCCCTATTCGGAAAACCGAGCGGGAAACGTATGTCCGGTCCATTTGTAAACACTAACAGGTGCAGACAGCTTTCCGACAGTTTATTAAATTAAATGGTGCGTACGATTGTTGGTGACTTTGAATCAATTGAAGTCAAATTATATTAAATAAATAATAAATAATCTCAGGACAATTCACACAGCGCTATCTAGACCCAAATTAAGCTACCTAAAGCTTGTGTTATGGGTACTAGACAAATGATACAAATACATAGATATGTTTTTTTTCGTAAATACATAGATATTATACATAGAAAATACCGATAGAAACAATTATACTCATGAATACAAATGTTTGTACCGTGCGAGGAATCGAACCCGCGACCACCGGAAGTAAGGCTGTGTGCTAAACCGCTAGACTACTGAGGCCGTCATATGTATATTGTTTTATATTTTATGATAAATGAGTATAATCAAAATTATAGTCTATCTTCAAAATTGCACTAAAAGATCAAGAACGTGTTCGACTCCCACTATAGAGTTCTATAGCTGTTTTTATTTTTAGTCTAGATTGTTCGTGGCAAGTATACATTAAACAAAATAAAAAAGGAATAATTGCATGTACTTAAATAACACTATATTCATATAATTTAAAATTAGCTCACGCTGAAAATGTGAAAACAAAAAAAATGATAATTTGATCATAAAAACAATTGGAAATGAATGTAACGACATATACAAGAACAAAATCTAAAGAATCGGTTAATAATACGTATTATTATTTTTTATTAGGTTTTGAATATTGACATAGATTTTAGGGTTGCGAGATTTTGCTATGAATGCTCTTAATTGAATAGATAAACGAGATTTAATGTTCTACGTTGTACATTATGTAACCGACCAGAACACAAGCTACAGCTGCAGTGTATGTATAGGAAAAAGTACAGACCACTTACTTTCAGCAAATAGTAGATAGCAACCATTAAACATGGTTTATTTTAGAATTAAATTATTAGGAAACTAGGGAACAATAGCTTTATAATGAGGTATAATATAGGCATAGCTAGGTATAATAAGAGTACCTATTAAATAATACCATTAGGTCAAATTTATAAGCTTATTCTCTAGTTATATGGTAAATATGTATGTCTGTGTAAAAATGATAATTATAATAGGTTATAAAAATAGAATAAGAGAACGCAACTATAGATGTAAGTATAGATGTCCAGACTCCACTATTCCTAATATCGTTGTAAAATGATATGTTGTATTACTGAGTTTAATTAAAAAAATATCAATTACACTTTAATTTCAACTACACGCTACTCTGTGTGTACATTTTTAAACAACCAATTCATTACTAGATTGCACAGTGGTCTCGCAACAAACGGCTTGTAATCAATTTATTAACTGAATTTATTCTTTATCATAAAAGTCCATTGAATATTGAAATGGCAACAGTACCATTACCACCATACATTTTTCATTTTTGATTACATTAAACCGTTCCTCGTAAATATAGCTCTGGTAATTTAAACTTCGTATGATTTTTATTCGGGTGACAGCGAATGTATTTGAGCCCGTTATTTGATTATCTCCATCTATGTCTATAACGGACATGTACGTACATGTAGGACTTGCACCAAAAGGGAGGAACATAATTCATTTTGACAGTATATTGCTAATGTAACTGATGATACTCGAAAAATTTAATTATAACCTTGTGTCAATTCAAAGCGGTACATTTTGTTATCGATATAGAGTTTAAAAGTAGGTAAACCTATCAAATTGAAACTCAGTATATAATGATAACAATACGAAATCATTCATAATTTAATCCAAAACAGAAAATAAACTGTCGGTTTTTAATTTGTTATTTCTTGAATATATTCACATTCATTATGTAGAATTGTTTATCGTATATTTAACTATGAGCAATGATACTATCTCCTCTATCAATCTTAGTACAGAAATAATTTAGATAGACTGTTGTAGATTAACTTGCTAATTAACCGACTTCTTTACCGTCTATGTAGAATGTCTCAAAGAGACAGTCAATATTATTTATGTATTAAAACGTAAATAATATTCCACAAACACTACGGAATATGTTAAAAAAAATATAAAATGACAATTAGTTTTGAACAATATTAAGAATGTGAATTTATTTATTTATGACATTTAGTATTTTAACGGCTTAATATTAATACAAAATTTAACATACATAAAAAGATTAGACAATTTTAATATCTCTATCGCATAATAAAAGTCAGGATCAAAAACTTGAGTTACATAAAATGTATCATTAGTAGAATCGTACACGCATAAATCTTTTCAAATCCGAGCATCGTATTAATGAGGTAGTGGCATTTCAAATAAACACTCAATGCTGGTAATAAGAACTCGGTAATAACAATCCGACAGGATAAACAAGCACGAATTCACGATAAAAACCTATAAACCGGCGGGATTTAATGGATAAAGCGTATGTTTGCTACCAAATAAACGGAATCGTCTTTCACGGCCCGTCGGCTCGCCAGACGAAAACATGGCCGATGTTATTGATGATGCATCGACTGAATTAATTTTAACGTCGTCAATATGAGAGTGAATAATTAAATGTTAATTTGAATGAATGAACATTATTCGCGCAGATTGTGAAATGTCCAATACATTGTATATGATTTCAGTTCTATTAATTTTATCAGTTGTCATTGAGGTATTAACCAACTAATTGGCTGTGATAATTACAATTGATATGTGTTCACGATTATCAGTATTGAGTAGACACATGTTAAGAATTGGTTTCATATTATGTAATGCAGCAATAAAGTTCAAATAAAGCATGTTGTTATTCTTCAGTTCATAAAATAGATGTTTATATTTGGTTTCAACTATGTATGCAATATTGGCAGCAATAATACGTATCCTGCAATCAAATTTGGGTATGGCTTCACCGATGTCTGTTAGTCGTGTGTGGTCGCAGCATAGACATCAGGCTAAACAAAGATCTTAATGATTGTACACTATTACAACGTAAATAATTTATTAGTCTACAGTGGATTCTGTACAATTGACCATTGATTGTACAATATAAATAAAATATTTTAGTCAACTCGTTAATTTACAATTTTTTTTTAATAATTTTTAAATTTTATGAATTGTAAATTTGTCATAATATTCTAAACAGTACTTTCAGGTTTTCTAGAGTTAATCTCATTACAAAATATTTTTTATTAAAATTTATAATGCAGCTGTGTATTTTAATGTCGTTTAGCATTTTTAGCGATGTAAAATAATATGTAAACGGTAACAACGAATCTATATTGGCATTAGACGTTTTCAAACTTGTACAGAGTTCAGTTGACGTAACAAATGTGAATAGCTTAGTAAATATAGGATCAATAAGCGATTTCCCCGAGACACCGGATGCGGTCTACCGGGCACCAAGTTCAATTATTATTGAATTTCCTATGACCGGGGCCAAAGGGTGCCGCCCTCGGTTGATGGTTCCTTTAAACTTGTAAAATAATTTTCAGATATTTCCATTCATAACAAAGTTAGGAATTAGTAGTTTCGAAGTCTGGATATATAAAATTATTGATAAAACTAATTATTAAAATTATATTAATGATTTACTCGTCCAGAAAAGACAGGCATTTCTATTTTGTAAGTCATGAATAGAAATATAGAACATGAATTAGGCTTAATTTGTTACTTAAAAATCTAATAAAAGACTTGTTACAACAACTACAGTAATAAATGTTGACTAGAAATATTACCTACGCTATATTTTTGTAGTCAGTTATTTCAAATTAACAAAAATCATGGAAAAATATAAACTAAAACCTTATTTATTATAAATGTGAAAATAAGTTTGTTACTTCCTCATTAATAAACGGAAATAATGGAAATAAAATTCATATATTATAGGCCAGCAAAATTTAAACTCTCGTCTCATTCTAAGGGTTACAGACTCCACTAAGTCTTTAACCCCTGTTGTTGTTTGTTTCTATAATTAAAACGCGACTTAAACACTCTGCCGATAATTATAAATTTTACTTGGCGTTGCTATCCTAGAGAATCGGATTTACGATGGGG
Organism: Achroia grisella; assembly: GCF_030625045.1. Taxonomy (NCBI): domain Eukaryota; kingdom Metazoa; phylum Arthropoda; class Insecta; order Lepidoptera; family Pyralidae; genus Achroia; species Achroia grisella. The sequence continues at coordinate 824,213 of NW_026712703.1, forward strand.
TGTTCCAGTTAATTATTTTGGAGTAGTATTGTTTAGAATTACTGATTACTTAACTTCTATTTCTGATGTCTATAATAAGACACAACTGTCATAAATTTTAATTGTTTATAATAGAGTCCACAAGGAGCTCGTTCGGTTTACCACGTTGCTAATTTCATGTAGGGTTACTTCTGATATCTATTAACATACACATTAAATATACAAACGAACTATCAACCGCCTTCTCAATAAAGGTATAGAAAACGAAATAGTAAATTGAACAACATATGTAGAAATCAAAGGTATTTAACATATGTAGGATAGACAAATCGACAACACTTCTACATCGAATGAAGCTTCATATCGCGTGCATGAATACGGAATTGCGACAAATCTTAAGGAAATGGGGTTAACCAGTGGCCGCACGAATGGTCACATTACCTACCCGCGCCCGGTGGCCGGCTGACTCATTCCGGTGTCGCCAGTTTTGTGGTGCCCATTTTGGTGCCCACTTCTAACTCCCAGCGGTCGGACAGTATAGCGCTAACACGCAACATCAGTTCATTAGTTCATATGCTTCAATGGCTAATTTAAAAAATTATAATTCGAATCTTCTGCTATTTAATTTTCAGATTCTTTGAGCTTCAGTATAATATAATAAATAAACACTTCATTAATAAAATATATGTACAATAGAAAATCGTCTTGTTTACGACAAAAACAACGTCGATAAAAATTACGTCAATAGTTATGTAGAATTAATATAAATCCATTTTTTTTATTTAAAGAATATTTATAATTGAACTAGCTGACCGGCATTTATCATTATATGTATACCGCCCAATTTACATATTATCTTTTTTAAATTATATATTAGTGTAATATTTCACAAAAATCCGTTCAGTAGTTTGGCATGAAAGAGAAACAAACATCCATCCTTTCTCACAAAATTTCGTATTTATAATATAAGTAAGTAGTTTTTGTAAGACAAATTATTTAACAGCCTAAGAGTCATATGTTTGTACAAGAAATGTTGTCGAGTTCCAAGAACTCAGATGAATAAATGCTAAATATCTACTTGTATAGAATATAAATTGTTTTATTAGAAACTATTTAGTAACTACTCTGTATTTTCTGAAATGCCGATATCAAAGTAATATATATATATAGGAAACTTCGAAACGAACGGTTCATTTACTTTTGTCTTCTAATAATTAGGTACTGTAAGCAAAATGTTACATGTTCAGTGTCAGATTACAAATGCGATACTGCTGGCATATGGCGCGTGCACTCGAATGCGGCTAAATTGATAATTCGATCGTGGTAAATTGACACGTTTGAAATATTTCTTACTATATCGGTGGTCTATTCAGTAAACATGAAATTAAATGGATGACTTATTTGAACAAATAAGTTAAATGAAAGCTCCAATTGTATAGGTAAGTAGATTTGAACAAAGTGACCGAGCGTCGCAAAATTTTTATATTTTATTTATATTAAAAAATATTATACGTAAACAACTACATTAGTTGTAAAAAAATCGTATTGCAGTTTTTTGTGCCCATCTCCAGAACAATGTATATATGTATATGTATAATTATAATAAAAATAATGTATATATGTATATGTATAATTTAAATAACGAAAAACAAATGATAAAATTAATGAACGAATTATTAATTATTACATTTATTTATCTAAATGTAATTCTTTTTTATATGTAAATATAACCTACTACTACTAATACTAATTGGTAATAAATTAACCAATTAATTTACTGATAAAGTACAGTTTATATAACCTACATACAAATTTATATGCAAGTACAATATTTGTGTTTAGACAAGCTCTGATGGAACGAGCTTTCCATGTTAATTACCAATACAATACAATACACCAGTAATTATAAAGTTCATTACGTACTTCACTGGATTCCCCTAAAACTTGGTTTTACCTCCTTCTTATTACAACGAAACATTATCTTACATTGAAACGTGTTCTAACAATTTCACATACAATCATAAATTCTAATTTAGCGCGTTCATGGATCTTGTTACCACCTCGCCTTCGGTTTTCCGGACTCATTGTATGTTACTCCCAAGACATTGTAGCCCTACAGTACGTATATACAAAATTAATTAGACGAAATCTCGTGCTCTTGTAATATTTTATTATTATTTCCGGTGTTGTGCGAGATTTTATTAGCGCGTTATATTTATTGCTTTTCTCGTATAATGAATTTGAATACTGTCTTGATTAGCATCGTCTCTATATGTGTTTTCCTTAGGTACGAGTTTATAATTATAGTAGTCGTAATTACAAGGCAGCTTGTATATCGAATCCTTCGGAGGCTTTCCGTATCGTTATCTGCCATGAATGTTGATGGCTTGTTAAATTAAGCGTCGCGTAACCATAACCACTTTCTTGATTAAACCATCTTTTTATGTTTAGTTTGCTATGTAATAATGCAATTTTTACTTTTGGAGTCGCTTATTCTATGTACATTTATTTTAAAAGGAACATAACAACGCCCTTTCGGTATCCTTTTCCAGTGCTAAAGGACGATGTACTAGCACATTATGTTTGGTCGCCGTTGTGAATCTCCACTTGAATGAAATCAAAGGTTCCGTTCCATACCATTCTAGATAAGGTAGTAATCGACTGGAATTAGTTTTCTTAAAAGGCAGTGAATTGAACGAAGGCACGTGCCAAACAGCGTATTCTACTTAGTTGTTCCTGTTGTGTAATCCTATATACAGAATTTAGTTTTAGCACTAACTTATTCTTTCTAGTATATCTACATCAATTCAAAGACCTTACAATAATTGATGAATAAAATTTAAATGTTCAAAAATAAGTTTATTTAGAATTTATATTAATTTTGCAAGAAACTTGGTGTGTGTGAATATATAATACACATGTCAATTTATTGGAAAAGGTTTGACTACAAAGCTATATCTTTTATATGTATTTAGTACATATAGGGACAGCGAACAGGCTCTGGTGAGTTGACTGAATCTAATCATTTGCATTACTCACGCACGCCCGGATCGCATACTGCGCTTCATTTCATCAGAACATTGACGAATTATCCAATTTGATTTTGATTCACTCAAATACATGTATTGAAAAATATTTACTAATAAGAGTAAAGTTCTAGACGCATCGTTAGTAAAATATATCTTTAATAGACTAATTTAAATCACAAGTATGAGCTACGTTTATTTAATTCTTTTATTTTTATTTTCTAATATAGATCCTAGAACCAAATCTTAAAGTGCCCAATTTGGTTGCAATTTTATAATCTCAAAATATAATATTTAGGGACCAGCTATTTCCTCACAATATACTATATAATTATATAAAATATGATAAATTTAAAAATATTAAGTCACTGATATTCCCTACATTTAGATGTTTAAGATATATTTTAAATAGAGGGTAATAATAATATTATTTAATGATTACATATTGTATATACTTATATAAAATTCTGTTACACATAAATTGTACAGAGTAGTTACTTTTTCTATGGACACGTAAACAGAAATAGTAAATAGTCTCTGTTTAACAAATTTTTACATACTATTATAAAAAAATCACTATTTTGATTATAGCCTCGTCAAGTCAAATGTGAACATTATATCTTAAAATCAAGCATTGACAAATCAGATATAGAAAAGTGTAAAGGTAATATTCGTATAAATATCGACAAAATACTGTTAAGTATCAAAGCTAAAGACAAGAGTACAATATCTGCGATAATGTCATGCGAAAGACGTGGTCCTCGCTCCTGCCAGATGACGTGTCTTGAATTCTAGGGTATCAACGAATCGGTAAATTTGTCACGTACTGGACACCGCAGGTTCCGTGACAAAAACTGGGCGGTATGCCGTCGAATTATAGCTGACTTATTTATATCGGCAAGTTCAGATTAAATATAAAACTGACACCTTAAATGACGCCTATTGTATATTTCAGTAACATTTTCTAAAAATGTGCAACCAACCACCTTCAGAGCCATTTTCGAAAAAATTTAACGCTAGGATATGTAAGGATATATAGCTTATACTTTCTTTCTTTGTTGACATACTAAATGTTCTGAACACAGAAATTTATTACAAATCTTCATAAACTGCGTTGGTCACCTACCATCAGTTATAAAATCAACTGACACTGAGTCAATGGTTGAAAGCTAAACCTAACCAAAGCAACCTAAATAACACCTATAATAAACACAAATTACCAAACAGTGAAACAATTTTCCATGGCCACAATCAAACCTCAGGCAAAAAAGAATGAATAAACCACTGAAGCAACGTTCAAGTGTAAATATTTACCCGACGTCGTCCACGAAAACTTCGTAGCGCCGATAACTTTGCCTGAGACCTCACATTGCAAAAAATCGCTTTAAAAGTGTAAACCGGTCTAACTTCAGCATATCGTACATAGGGTTCCGCACCTTTTTTCTCATTAATATGTTATTAAAACGTTACCTTTAATATTTTATCATGTCTAGAAAAATAGTCTATCATATGTTATAGCACTATCTAATAACATTGTAACATATTGACAGCATTTTTTAATTATTACTTTACACGCAATGTTTTTTCTTTCTACTGACTGCGATGAAGTTTATTACTAATTGTTAGTAACAGCAAAACATTTTTATGCATTTTCCCTGAGGAGGTAACAGTGCAAAATTAATTATACAATGCAAACTGTTTTGTATGGCGCAATCGGTTAATTAGCTGATTAATCACAAAGTTCGTGTCAATATTATATGTTTTCTCAATATATTATAAAAAATACAATAAAAACGTTTATAGGTGTTCGTAAGAATATAAAATAATCTCATTGCAATCTGCGATATTATGTGGGATAATAATAGCACATGTCAATCTCAACGCCACATTTCGATCAATTCAATTTATAGATAAAGTATGCGTAAGACGAATTTAGAATATATAAGTATATAATAAGAAATAAGGCCAGGAATATAATTTGCTAAGTACAGTAAGAAATTATCAAAAACAAAGACATTTAAGTATAAATAAGAAAAATAATTTTTAGGTGTACTGGATGTGAAAGAAGAGGATAAGCGAATGTCGTGGTTTTGATTTATGATGACGGAACCCTAAAATGAGATGTAACTCGCGCTGATAATTGAATTCCGTACACCGTGTACATATATCTGGGCCGGCATTCTGAGCGCAGGATCGCACGTCGCGCTGCGGTCAGGATTTCTCGTGTATAGGAAATATTTTTTGATGTCTTCCCACTGGACTCTCAAGGAATTACTGGTATTTTTATGAGTACTCCTTCATCATTTAGGGATTCCTTTGGTATATGAATTGGTTTTCTCTTAATATATATTGTTAATAACTTTTCAGTATTTTTCAACTATCGTAATATTTTAGTTTTTAATCAAGGTTCAAATTTTCCAGCTTTTTAAAGTACGCATATTACATGATATTTTCATTAATTGAGAAATGAAGTTGATGATTTTTTTTTAAGAAATGTAGGTATATTAAATCACTATAAATTCATTAAAATTAAATTTGTATAACATACAACAGTATTCTAATAAATACCGAATATACGGATTAAAACTGTTTCAAAATAAATCAACAATGAAATGTAGATTGTACACTTAATAGGTTTCCGAAGTTTCCGTCCAATGCCAATACACAATAGCAGTGGATGCATCCCGACAATGGGTAATGCATCTATTACAACAATACCATGCAACAGTGTATAGTGTAGTCCAATTCTGAATTTTGTTTCAGTAAATTGACCAGTTTGGTACTATCCTTAGATAATATGAGTATCAATTTGATATCGTTTATTTAAAACATAATTAAGTATTGATTATGTTATGCTTCAAATTATCGCTTTATAGTTTTAATTAGTTGATAACTAAATTAATAAAAACAATAATTAAATTTTGACAAATTTGTTCAGGAGCAAGATAATTTATTAAGAATCAATAAATCATATGAATTTACGACTTCATCCATGTTGTCTGTAATATTCTTACAATAATTTTTAGGATGAGTTTTAATGGATAAATATATCTGCAACCCAGTGAACGTTCTACAACTTGAAACAACTTGCCTTAAAGTACATCGTACATAATCAACATATGAAAATATTTTGAAGCATATTTAAAAACCGCACGATATGGTACCGTATGGATCTACATCGGTATATGTAGAGATATAGTAAAGTAATAACAGGGGTGTCTCCTAGGCACCATCGGATGTGTACTGTACTGACGGATGTTGATACGATTGTACGCCTGTTAAACGATTTCATTTCAATTTGACCACTGGACTGTTTGACATGTGATAGTGTTAGCATAATGGCAAGGGCTAGAACATATCTATTCCTGAAATAAATTATATAGGTATGTAATTGTGAATTCCAGGCATATTATAGTATATATAAGTTTGGTTTTTATATAATACGTCATTCATATTACTAATTAAAAGTATATTATAACATACACATATTTTATATACTACTAAATACTTACTAATATGTAATTCCAAAATTAAGGGTAACTTGACTTTTTGCTATATATTTATTTCAAAGGTTTAAGGAAGGCATCAAAGCAATAGATCTGATCTGATCATTGAGGATTGTAGACAATGACGGAATCTTACAGTAGGACAATATGTAAATATTTACACAGTTGGCCGAAAATCTTATCTAGTGTGATGGTCTCATGTGATGCACCTTAGTAATAAGAATACAAGAAAGAAGGTCTATTTCATAAGTTGTGGTAACAAACAAATAAGTATTGTTATAAACTAACGTATTATACTAAATTGAGATTGGTTAAATACAGCAAGTGCCAACATATTTTTCTATAATGGTACATACATATCTATATATATTGTTGTTGTATTTCGAATTACACGTGGTTCTTTTGCTCTTTTATTTTCCTCTCATTAATAAAAATTGTTAAGCGTTAAATTACCTGATGAGACTGAAAATATCACTCCAATAAATATAATTATCGTAAAAAATTAATTGCCTGTCGTCACTGTCAAAGTATGGAATAACATAAAAAGAAATAATACGTGTATATTGTGTAGTTGAATAATTAATAAGTGTAAATGTAATTACAATGCGTATATATGTACGGGACTGAATTACATTAGTGTAACCCTTAATTACATGTATAGAAATATGTATAAATATAAATTACATTCTCCATACAAAGGTACATCAAAACAGGCATCGATAACCCTCCATTCCGAACATAATGTTCGCATAATTGGCGTAACATTCCCATTGCGAACCCTTTCAAGACGCCCGTAATGTTACGGCCTACATGTTATTTAATTACGCAATCTTGAGTACAATGAGAATTATACCTTCAATATCTAACGAATGCCAGATAGGAAGTGTAAGATGTGAGGGCGGTCTCGCTCGGAATAATTCATAACTAAATATCTAGTTTGGAAACTCAATTAAACTTGAATTTATTGCCAAATGGACAAAATTGGAGGCCTGTTTCTTATACCTGTTATTGCTAATGACAAACAGGATGACAAATTCATTAAATTTTCTTATATACAGGTATTTTTTTCATTCCTTTTTTATGACTATCCATATAATCTTGTTTGGCAGTTCTTCTCAATTATAATCATAGGGTTACCTTAGTTAAGAAGAACTGACTGGACACTCAAAAGATACTTTTTTCAAAATCATCCCTTAAATTTAGTTACTAAATAATGAATGATGCTATTATATTTTATAATATCTGTAGGCCTTAGATGATTTCCCTTTCCTTTATATAGACATTAGCAATAACAAAAGCAGTCATACATTTTTTTTCCTTAATGTAACTAATTAATAGCGAAACTATTTACTTAAAGTACATCAAGACTTTTCTGAATTATGAATACAAATTATTGAGTAGTGTTGATAACAAAACATAAATATATACATTTTAAAAATACATAATCATAATGAATAGAAGAGACAACCAAACCTACATTAACCTTTCTATTTGTGACTACAAATGTTTGTAGTATGTGAAAATTAAAGCGATTGTTGTTGAGGTGTTAAACTGCTAGATATGTTGACCTCATCCATTTTTAATTAGTTCTAGTAAAAATATTAATCTAAATTGTATAGTGTGAAGTAACTGTTGGAAAGATTAATCGAAAAAGTTTCCAATAAACGCATCATGGAAAAGGAAACAAAAAAATAACGAAAACTACTGTGTAGTAAAACCTAAGCGAACAATCTTCTCGTTGAACATTAATTGCACGTTAATTACAGTTTATATAGAGTAGAGTTTGTACTCATTACATTACATGAGAGCTTGATGATACGATACCGTACTATTCAATACAACTATTATGAATGCTGCTACGTGAACGTTGATTAAGTCCGAGAATACTCCAATTTCCATGGCGGAGCGCCTTCCCTGATTGATGGCAGGCCCAATATGGAGCCTATTTTAATTGATAAGCTTACTGATAACTAGCGATTCGTACAGGCTTCGCTCAAGTGCATGAAATGCACAAGTATGCAGCTACACTAGAAGTTGTTTTACGCTTGTTACGCTTTAACATTATTATTGTCAGGAAAACTTCTGAATGAAAAACAAAATCACAATGAGTCATATTAGCGTTTACTATCACGATATACATAAATTGCATTTGTCTGTTCTTACATTTAATACCTACCAATGCTATTCACTTTATATTTGCGCTTGTATTAAGACAGTTTCATGTATTACACGGTAAAGTATAATTTCGAGATTTTTTTTTTAAGATTTGAAATGGCAAAGAAGTAATTTTATATACCAAAACATAGTAATCTCCATAAGTTAATTATTTATTTTTACTTAATACTGTCATTTTGGTCGAAGGCGGTATTTTTCAGTCCACTATTGCTGTTACTGAATTTTATTTTATTGCTGAATTTTAATGGCTTTCAATGAAGTCAGTATAAGAAGATATTATATTATTAGAGAATAGGCTTAATTTATAGGGACAGGTGGAATTAATCCGTATACGTAATATATCTAGTATTATTATCTCTATTGGGATCGTTGTGTGGTTGTGTGGGCCACAACTACACAACGATCCCAATAGAGATATAGACTTCAAAATCTTGTGAGTTCAATTCTGGCAGGCACAATAAAACTATGTATGTCAGTTGTTGGTAAGAAGCCAAATCTAATCCGAGATATGCCGTAGGCATCCTTCACCATATTCGATCTAAATATCTTCAGCGAATTGTGGATATTATTGCGTCCACGAAGTCAGTACAGTTGACAATATCTTTGTACGCCATCCGAAATAACAACCGTGAAGATATATTAGTAAACGAGTACATTTATTTATATTGTCTTTTCCTTTAGCCTCTCTCTATAGTCTCTTGTAATTTATTGCAAGTGTTCTGCCTAGATAAATATTTTGACACTTCGATTTTTGTCTGATAATATATTTGTTGGTAGCAGCACTAGGGCTTTGTAACTAAAGGTGTATTTCACAGTGTGGACGCATGCAACGCTATCTGATGATTGGTTTTTGGCAATTACCAGTATTGCTCACAACGCAATCGGGTTCATTCACCGTGTGAAATATGTATGGAACTTCCATTTCCCTCTTTGTTACCGCATACCGCAAACCCATCTAGCGACAGCAAACATTTATAGCAAAGATTAATGGTAGGTGCTCTAATATAACATTTATTATTCACCTAATATCTGTTACAATCATTAATATTAATGAAAATCATTTACTTAAAAGGGATTAAAAAATAAAATAAAATGTTGCTAAATTTACAGCCTATTATTACAATATACCTATTAGATAAAAAACAAATATTTCTTTTAATGCATTTTTTTATGTATAACATGAACACAAAGTAAGGATTATGATATGTCTCAAATTTACTTCTACCTATAGATATTCGGATATACTTTTCTATAAAATTTAAAATTTGTCTATGATAAAATTTTAGAGTTAAATCCTCTAGTTATTAATTTCCTGCTAAGAAATTATTAGCAGCTATTATAGAAAAATAATAGCTTAATGCGAAAGTTGAGAGACTAAAAAGGTGGTTAAATTGGTAGCACTGATAACTTGTCAGAAAGCTTTTAAAATGTATCGGATACCAAATAGTCTAGAAAATCCATTATCTATGGTCGCATTGGTGTTATAAAACGGACCGGCTATAATTCACTTACCGTGCTCTAGAACTATAGTTTTATGTTCAACTTAAATCGCTACTTCAATGTTGCTTGTGTTATTATAACACGTGTTTTAGTAGTAACAATTATTTTCAATATAAATAGCGACAACCTTCCTGCGATTTGTCGTCCCTTTATTATCTAACATTACATTAACACAAGATAAATACCCGTATTAACCTCGATAAATAAATATCTACAGTGCCTTTATATCATCTGTGACATGAAAATTCTAGATAATAAGCAAACATAATTCAACGTTATTGTTTCATATTTAGAGTTGAAATTAGCCCACCATTAATATTTTCAATAGAATTAAACCCTTTGTCTCAAGGCGTTATTACTTCACCGTTGCGATGTCGGTTGACATTTGTATAAAGGTTACCTCCATTCTGTCGGTTTCTTTTCACTTGCTGACACAATGTCGTATTCCTAAAGAAAGGGTGTTATTGTATTAGGTGCGATGCGAATTAACCTTTACAATTGCAAGGGCGTGAGTCAGGTGTTTTATTATTGAACTATTTCATTTCCGTGACAGCATTCATTAAATTAATATACTGTAAACGTAATGTTATTATCGTTCTGATATGCAACACTGCAGTGTTTATAATAGCTTAATACTAGCATTAGCTATGACAATATGAATACAACAAAGACGTATACTATGGGCTCCACTGGAGCGCAGTAAAATTGTCTTAAATAAATAGCATAATTATGGTGATTACATAGACGTCAAAAGCAACTCATAAAACTATCAATGAACCTATAAATTGAAGAAAACGTTAGATCACGCGAGCAACAAGCTTGGGAAAGTGGAGAAACAAATAGATAGATACCATTAACAGTAAGAACAAACTGGAGGTACTAACGTGTGAATATACACATAAAATGGTTATAATTCAGCGCCAACAACGCATTGAGGTACACAATTACTGAAGGCGACGATGAGTCGGTGGCATGAAAAGGAAATTGGCAACATAAGGTACCAGAATGGCGTAATATGAGAATATAATAGTTTTAATGTAGCAAATAAATAACCGGACGAAGAAGAAGACAATGGTCCCGTAACAAGATATCCTGTTAATTGTGGTGAATGCGGACTGAGAGCCAATGATCGGAGATTTATGAAGGCATTGAAATAACACCCTATTTGTTCTTTTCTTGGCACTCCGATTGTTGTTGTTAAATCCAATATCGGGTAATTTGAAAAACGTGAGTTACTGAGAATAGTATAGTTACATTATTGTATTCTATATAGTAAGATTATCGCTTCCTTGTATTGTATATTACTATGGTAAATTATAATAAGCATAGGTTATTAAACTTTTATTGCTTTTGTCATGCTGTTACCTTTTTAGTAAGTTTGTAGTAACAAAACTGTTTTCTTACCTATAGATGAGAGGTCAGATTCGATTTTCGGTTGCTAATTTTTAAACAAATTTATTGTAATTTGATCTATGCTCAAGATTAGCACTCTGATTTGAAAACAAGACTTGGTATGATTATCTGACATTAGTTATCCTTATTATTTAGCAGAATTTTATGTATGCGGAGTCAAGCAAGTAGCCTTCCTTAATCAACTTACAATATATTTAGAAACTTTTATCGCAATCCAATAATATTTAACTCACGTAAGTCAAGCTTACAATTATAAAAGCAGCTTAAGTCAAGAATTAATTAATTTAAGTAGACATCATTTTATAATTAACATTATGTATATTTTGCTTACCTCTCATTTTCTGTTCGTCAAGTAGTTGTCTCTCCAAGTTGTCTTTCACCTCTCGCTCTCTCAGTACATCCATCTTTAGTTCGGCTAAAACAAAAACAAATTGTTTCATTAATTAAATGTTATTACTATTTATTGGTATCATAAATATCAATAACTATTCCAATGAGGGTAAATGTATACATAAATAACATTTTAAGTTAAATGAATGTTTTGTAGTACACAAAAGGTATTGTATAAATTTAACTGTGAGCTAAAACCGGTAACAAGACCGTCAGCAAGGGGCCGATTAGGAATATAAACACGGATTAACTCATTCGGAATCCCGGTACTATTGTGAAGGAGTCGAATTGAGAGATTTGCATAACTTTCAATTAAATGTAAACTGACGGAAATAATTGAGGGAGCTACTTCCGATTTCGGTAAATGTAATCAAGAATATCAATTCACAATATAATATAAATATAAATGTATAGATATTTATTAATATTACACATTAGTATTCTCATTTATTCATTCATTCATTCCTGGCCGATCGGAAAATAAAAGAGCGTGAAATAATCGAGTAATTGGCGAGAAAATACAGTAAACAGTCTATGACACGAATAATGAAAACTAGACTGTCTGGTTGTCTGACAAACACGCAACAACTCAACCACAGGCGATTTAACGGATCCACTCTTACGCAAACGTTCATTAGCTCTTTTTTATTGAATTCTTATAACAATTACATCCAGTTCTTTATATTTTGTATATTACTTATTACGTTCATGGATGGATAGCAATATAATCCTAAATTTAATCTTATTTAAGATATAATCTCGTGAGCTTGTTTAGTCAACACATAAACAAGGTAAACCCTTATTTTCAATCAAGTCTTAATCTTAGTTACCGAATTCCAAAGTACCAATGAGGACGTATGTATGGGCAAAGGCATCAGGCCGCAGTCAAATTTGAATAGAAAGAGGTTATGCCCGTTTAATTTGGACCCTTATTCAATTAGGTACCTAAGTCGCGTCTATCTAATGGATGTCGTAAGGGGATCAAGCTGATTAACTTGCGTTGTTAGCACCTACGGTTACTGGCAGTGAAGCGTTCTTTAGGAATGAATAAATTTACTTACATTGTTTTGGTATATGTATAGTAGATACTGTGTAAGAATGCGTAAATTTAGAAATTCCTTACATTATTATAATTTATTACGTCGACTTGTTATAGCAATTTTTATACATTACTAGTAGTTTAATTGGTTTCATTTACACAAAATTGTTAGATTTAGCCATTCACGCTGTACGTTGAAATCTATGTGTGTGAATATATGTATCCTGCAGTCAAAAGTGTAGTAAAATTCAAGTACTCTAATGACAGAAAGTCTCTCAATTTGTTTTGTCTTGCTATTGCAATATAATAGATTTATTTGAAAATAAATATATTCGCCTATGCAGTCTGAGAATAAAAAAAAATGAACTAAATTATTTTTATGAGTTGTTGTCATCCAAGTACACATAGTATTAATATATTATTATAATAAACAATTCAGCTACTTAATAAGTTAGTACTCGCCTTAATTATCAAGTGAAGACATAAAGATAAACGTACAATTGTTTAATAACGTTATCTACGATATTTTTTTTTCTCCACAGACATATTGTCTGTGCGCTTATTAGTTTGTTTCTTTATATTGTTGTTAGGCGTTTTAAATTCAAATTAACTTAACATTTGGCCAGGCCTCGTATAACATTAACCATTTTATGGACTGTAATATCTAATCCTTTGATTTGTTTAAAGCTAAGGTCAGAGTAATTCTATTCCCGATGTTATAATCAATACCTATTATAATATCCAGACCACCTAGTCCTCATAACATTGCCAGCCCCGCAACAACCTTGTTCAAGACAACGAGAATTGTTCCGTTTAATTCCGTTAGCGATTTAATTACTTCCAACAGGTTCAATATACGGTAACAATCTATTAACATGGAATACACCTACACATTCATACTATTAGTAGTATAAATAGTAGTAGTACACAATGAATAGTCTAGAATAAACAAGTTGACGCGTTATTTAATTCATTAATAGAATAAAGTATATTCAACATATAATATATTCTTTACATATAATAAAATGGTAAAACCGTGACGAGGAGAATATCGTCTGTTTATTTGTGTGTTTTGCTTTCCCGTAACGACAACTGAAATAATTTAAATGAAATTATTCATAAACACAATTTTTAACAGAATATCTTTGTAAATCTGGGTCTATATAAATATAAGAAGAAATAAAATTAATAAATAAAAGATTACTAAATTAAAGCGGTTAAATCGACATTTGTATTCATGAGTATAATTGTTTGTCTAGATGTTTACTATATATACGAGGCCGTCAATACATATGAAAAAAAAAATTAAGCATTGGTATCACTTGTCTAGCTATACAAGACCTATAATACAAACTCTGCTTAGTTTGGAACTAGATGGCGTTGTATAAAAAGTCTAGCGTTATTATTAATATTATTAATTATGTAATTAAATGAATGATAAACTGTGTATTACTTTCGTATTTCTTTAATTAATAATTTTATTAATTACTACGTACCTAATGAATTTATCTAATTTATCTACATATTGCATAAACAATGTATATATACTTCATACAATGTTGAAACCGTTAGTGGAATTATGAAAAGATAATGTGAAAACATGTTTGACTTGTTTAAATAAAATAATTACAAATAAAGACATTGAGTGACACAATTAAACTTAGTGCGTTACGAGGTATTACTTGATTGACGTTGATATTAGATAAAGAAATATAATAAAGAGCGTACAAAACATTTGAGGGCTCAGACAGAAACCAATTAGCATTGCATCTGAAGGCGTCAATGTAATTTGAGATGAATCTATAACGATACGAGACTGAAAGAAGTAGCTTGGTAGCTGGCCATGTTCCATATCGACATACGAAAATCTTAGCGATAAGCACAAGTTAACTTGTTCCCCGCGTGCTTATAATAAGGCTCCGGAATAAAGGTATGAATATCGTACAAGAGATATCTCCAATGGAGATCTTGTAAATTGAAACGTTGACTGCCTCACCCTTTGTTGTTTCCAATCGTATTTCATCGAAACGAACCATACTATGCTTGTTTGTAGTAATACCATACATTTGTTTTAATGATGTAGTATTATTAGATTTTATATATAGTTATATCGATATATTTATTATAGATATAGAGTTTATGTTTTAGTATACAATAATAACAATATATGTAATGTAGAGAAAATGAAATGTATTATATTATACATTTCATCATATAAAAAGGAAGTCTAAATAAGCGTTTGCCCTTAGATTTTTGGTAATTCTGTTGCAATCGTAAGTTATGTTATACCTATTTAGAAATTACGACTAATTTTAGTGAGTAACAAAGTTGTTCAATATATTACTCGATAAAAATTGTTTAGTGTGCACTTGAGTACACACTCAGCAAGTCCTAATGCGCTTAGAAGATCATTGTTCTGCAACAATATTATTACTATCATAAACACGATAATGTGTTATAATTATATTGATTAGTTTCTCAGATGGGTATTAAGTTTAAAATCAGAATTTCATTACAATATTTTTGTAACAAAAAGAGTCAATCTTAGAGCGTTGGTTGCGAGATTAATTTCGAATCAATCCCGATGTATACTGTAATTTAGAAGGCTTTTAGTTAAGGAGTGGTTTCGCACATGAGACGTAAATTACCTCTGCCGAGGGATGGCCATTAAGGGCCCGCGTCGGTATGCGGCGTATCTCAACATCTCTCGATTTGCGAGTAGAGGCGCCTTAACAAAAGATGCTCCCGGTGGTCTCTGCGTACTTAGTAACGATCTAAGAATCATGTATTGTTTATGTTCATTACACAAATATAAACATATGGTTTCTACTTGGTGGATATTAACATATATTTTTAAATTTGTAAAATATATATTTATTTTATTTTCGTTTAGTTTAACAAATGTGTAATTGATGTTTATTACATGATGAGAAATACCGAATCTTTATATCAAAGCATTATTCTAATTATATTCCACGATATTATGTCCGTAATATTATTAAGAGTCCAATCAATATTAGAGAACCATAAATCTTGGGGAACCAGTCAATAAGTAGACAGAAAATAAAATCGATCCAATGAGAACGTTTATCGACAAAAACAAGAGAAAACCAAAACATTGAAGCGGAACAGGCGATTATTATTAAATCGATCTTTATATCGGATCAATCAAATTCAAAACCTGATCGAGTTGCGTCCGACGAAAAAATTATTACTTTATAAATAAAATAACAATAAAAACGATGCGCCGGTTCAAGGGAATATATAATTATGGACAATTATTATGATACCGCAGCTCAATGGCCGATAGATGATTGAAAGGATCGAAACCATTAACAAAAGGATCGATTTTGGTTACGCAATTTAATAACTTATAGTAATTAGCTAATATTATGAACAACATGAAAATATAGTATCTAAAATGCGAATCTAAAATGTCTCTGAATCGCTATTTTCCTATTACGTTTTTTTTATTTAGAAGTCAAATATGATTCGGCCCTCACGAAGGGTAGGCAACGGAGAAAATTCTATTTCTCTTCAATTTCGTGCACTCAGTAAAAACAACAATAATATTTAAATTTCGACTGTGACGCCCTTGGAGAGTTGTCCAAAGAGATCGAGTGTTCCCTGTTATTTAAATTTGATATGACGACTCTTCAGAGAATTGGTCGTGGGAATATACTCGCAAAATAAAAAATGAAGATACGAAACGGTGAACCGGGCAAAAAAACAATTACAATTCTCTAATTGGACAACGTGAAAAGTTTTTAGGCAAGAGTGATAATTTATTTAGTATAAGATTACAAAGAAGCGCAACAGTTTAATTTCAACGAAACATAAGTCATAGGGTGAGCGAATTAAGACATATTTTCATAGCCCCCGCGCGTAGACTAAGTTGAGCTTGCAGTTAAAATAACAATTAAAGTCTTCCTAAAATTTACGACTCAAAACTGGCAAAATAATTTAAACGAGCGTTACGGTGAAAGCGACCGAAATGGGCCTTTCAAAAGGGAAACAAAGGTAAGTATTCAGTTCTCCCTCTGAATTGCGTTTGGACGTTTTGAACACAAATAGATTCGAGGAAGTCTTAAGGTGAAATTTTAATAGTAATAGCACAAGGAAATATTATTAAGGAATACTGCTGATTTAAGCACTTTTAGAGGTTTAATGGGGATGAGTAATATGATTTATCAGATGCTTTTGTTCAGATTAAGTAAATTACAAATTTACATCGTTAATATACATATATAATGTAGAGATGATGTCACGTAATTACAATTTGTATTATTTATAATAGTATTCCAAGTTATATAAGTATAACCAGGTAGATATGTAAACTTAATTCACGGTGCTCCTAAAAGGTAAATTCAAAGTAACGATAATGGTTGTCATGGCGCGGAAAACGAATTTTCTTCCCTATTCTTTTTAAATTTACAAACCGGCAGCAATTTTGTTTTATTGTTATTAGATTTTTCCGGCTTATGTCACACGGCGACGTCACTGCCGAGGATTATTCCCGCAGTCTCCACTCTAATAATCATAAGAATTGCTTCCCTTTATTATGTGTGAAATTTAGAACATAAAATCTTTGTACTTGAAGCTTTATTTGTGTATTTTAGATTCTCGTGCAATGTAATAAGGATACATTTACGAAAACAAGAACAAGTGTGCCTTTCATAAAAAATATACTTCATCTAGTCACCTACAACTTTATTTGACGGGTAGATTTTGTCATACATGTGTAACGCATAATTTTATGAATATATTATAAGGTATTTGCATTTCGAATGTACGTGAAGACTCTATTTGACGTAGATAAATAAACATAAACTTTACTGATATACGTCTGCATACATTTTTATTAGAGTAGATATAGTTAGTATTTAATGAAGATGTCGTTGCAAAATGGATTAAAAAGTATTAGCGTATCGAGCGTGCACCGACGGAATAACTTGTGGAGTTATCGGCGCACGCGCACCCAATCTTCGATCGAAACACACTGGATAAGATTATCCAGTAGCCCTGTATTATTTTAATGAGACTACACGACTCCACCAGATGCGATACGATACGAATAAGCTTAGGTAACGAAGAGAATAAAAATATGCAGGTCAAAAGAGATCTCAAGCGACTACGGCAAGATGACGGGCCAGCCACATGAAAACAATCTTGCGACGGAGATTTTTAAATTAGCTATTGTACACGATAACTTCTGTATATCTACATACCAGCTGACGGTAGATCGACCGATACCATTATGTCTCTGGTAAGGCACCGATTAAAAATATCCACATTATAGGCGGACAACAGCTGGTGGCATTTAAATAAGATATAAACGCAAGAATGTTTTGTTTCGTGGCTACATATTTCGCTCCCCGGTGGATGCTCCCCTCGCCGGATATATTGGTATTAAAAATGTAAGGGAGATTTATGCGAATGGCTCTAAGCTTTCATTAGTTGTTTCTTACGCGGTGTTTCTGCGGTCGCCGCTCCCTGACCGGTAATTTTTCATTTTTCTGCAAACTTCCGGATGTTTTCGGCGCGTACCCAAATTTAACTGCATATAAAGAATATTAATGCTCCCCTAGAGTTAAAAGCAGGTGCATGCTATGACTTGATATTATTTCAAGTCCTTTTTTCTAAAGTATTTAATAACCTCGGGTTACACCAAGATAACAATATCTTTTAATTAATTATTTAATTCAGAATTAAAAAAAATATTGTCAAAGACAATTCCGCTTCATTGCTTTAATACTTGTGCTAAAATTAAGTAAATTATAGTCAACAAATTTTTGTTGACTATAATATAATATAAATAATTATTCATCGTCTATCATTTCGTATGTAAATTACTACTATTTTTAGGGATCCTCATGATCCCCTAAAAGCAACATAATAAATTTTATTCTAGAAATTAACCTTATTTATTCTTTATTAATTATATGTACATTTAATATCTAGATTATTTTATAATTGAAATAAAATATTTACATATTCTTGTGACAAAAATTTGATTTCCTATTTAAAATTCCTTTTAAATCATTAGATACGATTTGAAATTATAGTGTTAATGTGAATATTATAATTTATTTTATTATGTAATTATTGCAATATTTTTGCAATGATTATTCTAATAAAGTTTTTAGTACGAAGCTCTTAAATATGCCCTACATATTTCGGAATGTATGCCGTTTAATATTTTGATTAATTATACCTAAAAATAAATCTTATTTACAAATTAAGTAATTTCATGTATAAGAATTACATTGAGATCTACACTATTCAGCTGCAAAATCAATGTAAGTTTATTACTTACAGTATTCTTATAGACATACAACATTTTACTGTTGCACTTTCCGGGTTGTAGATATTTACAAGAGACTGAAAATTGTCATTTCAGTTCTATCATGCTATTAACCTCTGAAATCAATTATTACTGAAACTTGGAACATTCGCAAAATAGATTACAATGTGTGAAACTATCGGTTCGGTACTGTATAATAATACAGTTGCTTCATTTATTAATTTCTCATATTCATAAACATGTTTACAATAATAATAAAATCACATCACAATAATGTATTCAAGGGTTTAAAGTTAAGCACGCAATATGACGTACGTAGCCGTGATGAAGCCATGATACACGCACACATACGTGAACAATTGGGCGTGCGTCACATTAAATTATTTCAGCTAAGTAATTCCGAGCGGTTAATTATTGTGCACAACCTGGGAGGAGAGTTGAGAATGTAATTATTATTAAACTTTACGATTGTCTCACTTTACCCCTTTACTTTGAAATCTCGAAGCGAAACGCCATAAGCGACTGCACCCGTCATTGGACTTGAAACAAACCACCGCTCACAGTAAGATTGGAATTAGATATTCAAATTTATAATATACGACTACTGTATATACGCCTGTACAGTTCGGTTACATTAGATCCTTAGATCCTAAGGGAGTTTCTTGCCTTGTTGCGGTACAGGACTCATATTCGACGGGTGGATATGGAAAACTTCCAATGTAAACCGAAATATAACACGAATTTAAATCGATTTAATCAAGTTAGATTTACATACATATTTTATTAAGACAGAAAATAAATAATGATATGAAAAGATTTATATAACTCTATGTGATATGTAGTATGTGTATATATAGTTATATATTAATATACAAGCAACGAAAAGTTTTCATCCGCCATATTTTTGGTCATTTTATAACTGTATATTTTTTGATGTCGACTGTACATTGAAATTAGAAATATGTAGCATAGTGGTATGAGTATATAAAACAAAACAAAAACAGATTAAAAAGTTTCCAGATGAGTGACTTAATTATACAATAGTTCTGATGCCTGGGGCGAGTACCGCTCAACTCAACATAACACAACCCTTCGCTTCTTGCGAAAATACCATTAACATTCAGTAGTACAATTATAGACACATTAATAGTTTGGATTTATGGCATACGAACTGTGGATAGACAGTGCGATGATCTGTTCAAAATTATTGGAAACGATGATATACATGGAGTAGATATAAGTTAGTTGTAGTTTAGAACTTAATGTGCTATGGTCGTCGTCGATCTCTTATTGTATTATTTTACTGGCTATAATAGAATAGCAGAGAGGGTGGCCTCACTGACTCCACTGAGTTGTAAACCGTTTTGTCTCCTACATTAGTTTTAAATTTTATTATTGTATGGGCAACAATTGTATTAGTTTTTGTTTGAGACAAATAAAGATTGTTATTATTATAAAAACGTATAAATTGAAGTAATCCCGGTACTTGTTGCTGTAAGCAGATGATGATCAAATCAAATCAAATCAATAATCATTTATTCATGTAAGTTACGCAATAATTGAAAAGAACTGGCAAGAAAGTCACGTCAAATTGTTTTTTAAAAGCCAGTTAATTACATTGTTTACTTCTATAGGTTACATATGTAGGTCTATGTCTAATATGATATGAAAATCTCTTGCATGGACCACTATTGCTATCCACGTTTGTTCTTTACGCAATCTATTATATATTTATATTAATAATAGCAAATTGCACTTTTGTATTCAATACAGTAGTACAATAGTATACAATAAAACAAAAATGTATATGTTAGAAAATGAATATTCCAATTAGAAAATCACGCAACAAAATTGTATGTAGAACAGAAATTTAATATTTCCATTGTTAAATATTTGAGCATTACACGCCTCGGGAGTAACACGCGCGCAAAGTTTTCCCCCAAGAAAATAAGGATAATTATTTATCCTTACACAGACACGAAACAAGCATTTACTGTTTCAATAACAATAATTGACTTATGTTTTATACATATTCAATTTGATATTTTATTATGAAAGTATAAGTCAAAGTAAAAGTAAGATCCATTAAAAAAGTTTAAATAACGATATGACATAAAAATCCGATTTTAGTTCAGTGTTTTTCTACTATCAATTTATAAGCTCATTTTATTAAATTAAAACATAACTTTAGATTGAGTCATACTGTAATTACTATCAGTTATCGAATACTTTAATGTAAGTTTGTACCAACTGTCACTTTGAATTACAATCTAACCGCTTTCAATATTCCACTTTACCACCGCTAGATGGCGCGCGTGTGGTCAAGTCGCGTGCGCAATGTAACCAGAGCGACACGCGCAAGTAATTCAATATGGCCGCCCGATGGCCCGCGTATCGGTACTTACCTTGTAGGAATGGCACTTTAATATCCAGTCGTTAATGTCACTTAGGTATTGTTGACTTAGCTCAATGAGTGAACATTAAGAAAACCACAAGTCTGCATGATTAAACCTTACAAATGTATCGTAGTACGTTGTTAAAAGAATCTTAGAACATTTTCTTATCAATAAAGTTGTATGCATGTAGGTAATCTCTAGTGTTAATTTGTTTACGTCATTAAAGTGTGGTGTTTAAATTCTTAAATGCCTCGTATATCATCACATATCAAGAGTTAAATGAAAAAAGGTTTTAATATACCACGCCTAAGGACAAGTTTTTGTATCAGAAATTGCATCAATAATCAGACAAAAATCTTTAACTTTTTTGTGTTTTTCCATTTCAATGAAGCAGTAATTCATAGCACTGTTTACAAAGTACTTAAAAATGGTAATACGTTCCCGAGAAAGCCATACAAAACTGTACCAAGAGTAAAATGCAACTTTGTGAATATATTTCATAAAGGAATGTAATAAAAGTGTAACATTGTAACCGAATCGACGTAGAGTTAAACCACTACGCGATAACCTCACAAATCCTTTAATAAAGATCCCATAATTCAACTGGACAGTGAAGTAAACAAACAAGATTGAAGTTGCCGATTTTTGTGGCACACCTCGATGTTGCACAATGGTGCGAAAGCTGGCGCGGGGCGGCAACAATGCGTCGTTGGTGTATCTGCGCGGGCGCATCTCGCGGTGGCTCGTTAGGCGCTGGGGGCGGTTGTTTGCACTGTGGGAGCTAGCTCTCGCCAGTTACAGGCTTCGTGATGGACGGTACAAATCCTATTCATAAATGATATTGCTTAAAGATATATTGCAGGTTTTAATGGACAGAATTTATTGAACTATTTAGAATTAGCTTCATTAACAAAAATTTGTCATTAAAATCCCCATAATATGCTGATATTATGTGGATTTTACTCAAGGCAGTGTTGACGCCATTCGAACGTGTACCAAAGTTGCAACAATTTGAATACGAACATCCAAAATGTTGCACTGACTACGACTATACAAAGATATTGGAATAAATATGTAGCTTATAATTATGATTTCAGTAAACTTTACACTTTACTAGTTTGGTATAGTAGTCTTTAAATTATTCTCTACATAATACGGACAACCCGTGCCTTAAAATGGGACTTTGTCGTATAGTATATCGACAAATAGGTATATTATTAAAACGATGGTGATACAGAGGCACAGTTTTGTCGGCGTGCTGACATAAAGAGGTAACTACATTGCCGTATCTATAAATCGACCGTCATCCAACAAAATCCTATTAATCACTCATCCACATAATCAGACTAAACGGATTTTATCTTTATTCATTGATTTAGCATATGCGAAACAGTGTAATTTAGTTTCAGCTCGATAATGTTCACATCGTCAGCATTGTAAAAGCTTTCATATCAATTGAATCCATTAGCTGAGTACACATGTCCTGTGTATTTGTTGTCAGTTTTTATCATTGGCCAGTATGTTTGTCCGATCGGTCATTTCCACATTATTGATGGTATGTTTCCAATACGGGAGCTTGTCGTTTTCCAGGTTTTCACGAAACTGAATTTTATGTCTGTGATAATAGAGCTCTGCATATTTGAAGAGGACAATGTAATTATGTTTGCTAGTACTTCAATAGGTAGGCCTTTTTGGGCATTTTTATGTCTATATTGTTTGAATTAGAATTTATGTTGATAAGACATAATACTGATGTTAGAATGCAATCTATTTACTTAGATTGTACATTATTGGGAACATGAGTATTAATAATAAATTTTAGAAATATTATTAATTTATAATGTTAAGATTGTTATAATATTTCAAAAATAACGCTATTATACATATAGTTACTAGATGATTTAATTTTTTCTGCATCAATATCGCAAGTTCTTTACAATGCAAAGCCATAAAAAACTCTTAGTGTATCTACCCCCATGCCATTTGTCCATTGACCAGCACTTAGCTTAACAAAAACTGATAGTTGTAAGACAAAAGAGCAACAAAACCGCGGTAACAAGAGCGGGCCATTTCGTTCGTAAATAAACTAAGCGGTAAGAATTAACAGGATAAAAGCTTAAAAGAGTAGCCGAAGCAGATTTATGTCGCGATGATCGCAATCGACCCGATTCTCCGTGTAACAAGCCTTTTATTTTTTTGATTGATAAAGGAATTCCTCGATGTGTTGTGTCGAACACTATACCTTGAGTTTTAAGTTGATTTATCTAATTCACATTTGGATATGAATTCGAAATCATCATTTGGATATGGTTTGAAATCATCATTTGCATATGGTAGTGCAGAAATTGTAACGCGTTTCTTGTAAATGAATAAGATAGAAGGTTATTAGTTTTAATATCTGGAGATTAGCTAATAAGCAGGTTAGTGTGTAAATATAGCCCTAATTTATTTACAAAGTAGAAACATTGCACTACGGAACGAAAAAGAAAGAACTGAATGCCGGACGTTGTTATCTCATTTCATGCTATGCATGTAGTAGCGATCGATTCGTTATCAATATATTCTATTGCCACATTTTTGGGGGTTTGCAAATAACTACTTAATTTATTAATTTAAAAATACATTACAATACCCAGTTTATATTAAAAGTATACAGTGCGTTAAGAATAGTATAAAGACAAAATTATCCTGCTTATTTTTTCCTCTCAAGGCTGAATTATTATATTTAGTCAGGTGTTCGGGCTTAATAATTCTCATCTCCGGGAGTGAACAAATAAAATCTAAAGAATACGTAAAGTACGTAAGATATGACTAGCTACAATATCAGATCATTTCCTATTCATTGCCACTACTACTTATATTCACACGTACAAATCGACAGCGTGTTATGGCAAGGCTTTCAGTGAACCCTTCCCGTGGTTATCTGATAACGCAGTGAATGCAGGACACATTTGTCTGTACGTCACCCACTCTATAGTAGTGTAAAAATTGTCAGCGAATGTGCCTAGATAGTAATCTGCTATTTTGTCACCCACAGAGGGGACGGGTTCAATGTTTACATAAACATCTAGAGATATATTACTGCGTAAAATACCTCAGTCAGAGACAACTATTGTTAAAAATGCACGTATATTATATTTTAATGCTTTTAAAACGATGTCACTCGTCGAGTATTATATGTTAATTTTCGAAACCAATAACCAATTTTCAACAAATATTCACATTTAATATTTAAAAACATGGGTCATATAGAAATATATTAACCTTAAAATAAGTTCTTGTAAAATGTAATATTAGAGAAACTTATTAATAAAAAATCGTAATGATGAACTATTATAGCATTACAAAATCGAAACTCTAAATAGAATAGAATCTAAATCTAAGGAGAATGCCTAATGGGTTAAAGGTTAAGAACATACCTATTCTTAGCTTTCCATAAACAGATACATAATTATTATTCCAGTTTCATAAATATGTATTTATATTTTAAAAAATAGTATAATATAATATTCAGAATAACAACTTTGTACTAGTTACAGGGTAACTAGTACAAAATTTGAAGTTTTCACAAAAACAACACAAGCAACAAATATAAAAGTTCTAAATGTGGATATATAAATATGTAAAATTAAAAATACCTCATAAATTGTTTATAATGCTCTTTTATATATAAATTTATTTATACATGAGCGAATCGGATCAAAGAAATAAAATACAACACATGCACTGTAACACCTATCAATTGAGCCGAGGCGAATCCAGCGAGTGATTGCTGTAATTTCTATAAAAAAATCAACGGTAATGTTCACCAGACACATCGATTCGAAAAAATGTTTCATCAACAATAATTTTATTATCGTAATAACAAAATTACGGGTTTCATTTATAAATGAATTTCATTCTTAATGCGTTCTATTTAGAGAGCTTTTCCCCTGGCGTTTGCTTACATGTTGGGGGGGAGATGGAACCTTTTGTTAGCCTATAGCATTATTATTTCTCATTTTGTTTTGTTTATTAATACAATTGGCTGGAGGCGCAATATTGATATTCAAGTCTGATGATGACTCGGGACTTGAGTTTTCTTTTCGATCTATGTTTTTTTATGAGTTTTATAACATTTACATTTCTTTTCTTTTGTTTAAGTAAGGGGAGGGAAGATTATATTATGTGTTCTATGAAATTTATATTATCTGAAAGTGGTTGATAAATACAATGAGTTATAGAATGAGTACGTGTTATTATTGCATTTGTACAAGTCAACGTTTCCGAGTCGCTGAGAACATGGCATCCATAGTGCACCAAGATATTTCTCATGGGTAAAATGAAATGACGTGAATAAATAACTCGCAGAAATATCAATTAAACAATTATGCTGTCCGAATGGAATCGTGTGTAATGATAGTGGGTTGGGCTATAACTCAGGCGCATCTGTTCTACGGCTATTTGCAAAGGCACGACGCACGGCGAACTCGCACTGTATTGCCTGTCTCCGGAGCCCTAGCTTTGACGTTGGCTTATGACTAGGTAGTAATCTATTACTAGGGTCTCAATATTTGGTATTTACTTTCCGTACTTAAAGCTCAAATACTACGAATATGGTATTGACTATAAATATAGCAAGTAACCACGCATTTAATAGATACGTTTATATGAGTACCTAATAGCTAATATTTTAAGCAATTTGTATAAACTATGAATATTGACAGTACTGCTTCAAGCGTTTATTCACATACTAAGATTGACCATAAAGAATTATTACATCAAAACTGCTATTTACCGACTAATTCTAATTTTAATAATTTTGCGTAATAACGCAATAAACGTAATGTGATGCAAATGAAACTAGTGTCGTTATAAATATACTGGATACGGGAACATACAATATACCTATATAAGTATATGATCTTAAATGCTGAGAGTAGCTAATCAATGTTACCTATACGTCCGAGTACGCAGAATCGATTCATGCAAGTTCTTGACTAATATCGATTATAACATTTACATTGACAAGGCTTCCAGCATACAGTGTCTCCATATCCATAATCTGTGATAATTTCACATGTTAATTCAGTAACGGCATCCACATGTTTCTGAGAAAGTGGACGTAATTTTTCTGGTTCCGTGTAATTTTATGATTAAATTATAAAATAGCATTTTCTAGACATCGCCATCATTATTTCTAAATTGACTCTACAACTTCAAATGGTATCAAGTAAAATTTGGCTTTTGCGTTATTATTTTTACATGAAAGGGTAACAATTTATCTATATCCCTTTATAAATTTTTGCTATTATCTTAAAAGTAGGAGTTGCAAAAATAATTCTTACCTTTTTCATAACTAATCTGTCTCTCCTGCTGTCTTGCATTGTCAGCCGCGACCTTAAGGAGTCCTTGTATATTTCTAAGCAAGGTTTCAGTCGAGGAAACCAGCGTGTCCGCACTAGGGTCGACCTGTACAGCTGGTGGGGTTCCTGTGGTTGCAGCATAACTGACTGGCGCTGGAGAGTTAGCTGAGGGTAGCTCGCGTTCACCATCGCTGAGATCTGCACCTGGAAAAATTTCACCCTAATTAACTAATACCCGAAAAAACGCTAACCACATTTAATATAATAAAAAATATATACCTACTTATTTCTGATCATTTCCACTATTAGTGGTGTTAACATATAATCTTAAATTTTAATAAATAAAACATACATACATATAACAATCTAATTCAGTATATACTCGTAGAAAAAACACGATAATATTTGATACAAACTAACGTAAAAAACATAAACATGATCAAAAAAACAAAAAAAAATTGATCTTTTTGTTGCTACATTAATCAGATATGTTAAATAAGTAGAGTATTTTTTTTAAATACTTATACTTAAAGATATTATTAATAGCGTAATATAAAGCGTTTCGACTACCTGACAGAAAATGAGTAACCGTAAGATATAGACGTCATTAAATATGGATATTAGGAAATATACGTATGCATTGATCTCCTTAAGAACTACTAAGGTATCATGCCTGCGTACCCTGAAATTCACTTCTTTACTCGTCACACGGAAACATCTGCTTGACGACAGAAATAGAAATAGGAAGTTGGACAAAATGTCAATACAGCCTATTTATAAGTTAGTAGAATAGCTTTGAAGTATTAATTTCAGGTATTATTGTCATTAAACTTTAAGGACATATTCCGGAAAATGATGACGCAAGTTTTAATATTATTAAATATTCATATAAGGCATGCTTGTTACAATAAATCATTAGTGGCAATAACTGCTTCATAAGAAGCCCTAAATGGAATGTGTGTATAAAACCAAAAAGCATGCGACACCGACAAACATCGATATTCGAGAATCGCGTGCGTGTATCATTCGTATCGCAATTATTGTAGCGATGAACATCGATATCGCGTGGTGATCATCGGCGTAGTGCTTTGATGGAGTTCATCGAATACGGCTGCCTATTCCAGATATTCACCATTATAATAGAAACGTTAACAACATTTCAAAAATTTAATATATTACGTATTAAATCATTAATTAAATAAAACATTTAAATAAAGCTTTTGATTTCACCATATTATTTATTGTCAAAAATAATATGTAATGCATGTAATATATAATCTGTAACTAATATATAATAAGAATGTTTAACTGTATTCCCAAAACAAATTGCATTTCTAAAATGATTGTTTAGAAATATCTTCTAATACCAATTGTTAAATTGGTAAATAATAGTAATGCTGACCCTACAACAGTTTTTTTTTTACAATATAATAAGATTATATGCATAGTTATTGAAATAATTGGCTAGTATGTCATATTATATTCCCAAAACAAATTGCATTTCTAAAATGATTGTTTAGAAATATCTTCTAATACCCATTGTTAAATTGGTAAATAATAGTAATGCTGACCCTACAACAGTTTTTTTACAATAGAATAAGATTATATGCATAGTTATTGAAATAATTGGCGAGTATATCATATTATATTATATGTAATATATATTGTTTGCGCGTAAAAAATTATAATTTTGTTCGAAACCTATAACGTTAGAAGGAATTTGAATAATCACAAATATTTCACGAACAGACACTTCGCCGTCATAGTAAAAGGAAAATTGACAGTACTCAGATTAGACATAAATAATTGTGGATCAAGTGGAATTTATAATTATTTATATTCACTTTAGTCATGTTTACATTCGTCTTTCCGCAATGTAACGTCATAACGAATAAAGATTTTTAGCGAGTCTGTAACTATACGAGCAAATCCAAATACGAGTATGAGAGTAGATCTTATATACATTATTATGGCTATTATAACATATCACGATAATTATAATACTAATTACAATTTGTATAAGTAGATAGCAATTACATTTTGCTTATTTGTGTTCGTGCATTATTATTTTTGGGTCTACTTTTTTATTTTAGATGCAATAATTATTACCATAAACTACGTTTTTAATCATACGAAGTATGTCATTCAGCAGAATAAGGACATAAGGCAGTCGACATCGAATGGGCTGTCTCTAACCGATTTATATGCCTCGCTGCACTATCGAACAAGTCGCTCCTTTTGCGAAACCACAACTGGGACTGAACTGCGACTCCAATGTTTCACATCGATTATTTATAATTACCTAGATGACATTAAAGAAGAGTATTCGTCCGGAAAAATACACATAAATAAATTATACTGCAGCACTTTAATATAATGACCAATAAATATTAACTGTTAATTTAATGACTTTGATGAAACTTAAAAGTACATTTTATTATTTCACAATTTGACGTGATAATTACAATAATGTACCAACACGTTATGTCAAAAACAGACCTCACACATAAAAAAGAAAGTGTTTCGATTGACGTCTCTCACGGTCTAAAATAATCTATCGATACATTTAATTTAACTGACAAGATAGTGAACGCTCATCAAATAATGAAGACAACATCGTTTCGTCATTGTCGATGCGCACGATAGCACTCTTGGGTTGTCACAACACCATCTTTCTAATAAGGCCAATTAACAGGATCCTATAATGTGGTCACAGTCAAAATTAAACTCTCTTCCACATACCAAGGACAGAGATTTGATTGTTTCCCTCAATACAATTGAAGACTTTACGGATTAGTAATAATTTCAGACTATACATGATTGAAAGAAATAGGCAATGCCAGACTGACAAAGATCAAAGTTGAATGACATTATAAACAAAAAGTATTTTATAGTTGAATGGACTGATCGTGATGAGCGTGATTGGCCGAATTAATCGTGTATATAATACGTATTTAAAAACATAAATGTAATTTTGAAGCTAAAAAGTCATTTATGATTGTTCTGATATTTCAAGTAAATTTATCCGATTACTCGATTCGTCATAACGTGTGCTCATCCCACAAATTCGTGGTTAAGAGAACATTTTCTATAAAATTGTTGGCAAGTATACGTTCCCACGCTCTAGGAGCATTATGTATATACTGAACCAGCATTAACTACAGTACACAATCCTTATTGTTTCGCTTAATTTAGCTATTGTACGCTACGATTATTTACATTTCTGGTTGCTTGTTTTGAGTAGCGTCGTCGTCTCTATCGCGAACTATCATTAATGACTTTCTAATCACTTCAGAACATCTTTTGCTAAACACTCGAAAAGTTAATAAACTGTATTCTAGTTATTATAAAATCGACTCTATGCTTTTTGATATACCTTTCCTACAATTTCAATTATATTTATTCGTAAGCATTAAATATGAATGACTATTTGTAAACATTCATTTGATATATCATTGTAACCGGATATTATTAAAGCCTAATCAGTGTCTCACTACTTGGCAAACGGCATGTTAATAATAAATAAGTTTAAATGGAAGCTATCTAATAATAACATTTAATTTTATATAGTAAGGTAATTTAGTGATGTAACAATATGCGTCTACCAATCTTTTATTTGATTTACGAAATTAAATAGATTAAAATATTGTATACAATAATAGATCTAATGAACAAATAGCTGTGGATATTTGGAGTATAATTGTGACCGGGTAAATTGTCATGCCATCCATTATGATGGATATGGCTTATTTAATAGAGTTAATAGTTAGAACTTTCCTCTAGCTAATAAAAAGTTATAGTTATTTATTATAGAAAAGAGAGAAGTTTCTTAACTATAAATTAATAATATGAAACTTTCATATGAACTAAAAGCAATAGAGGCGACATAATAATGTTTTATTACATGGAACATTACAAGTAAACGTGTTGTGTCTCGGGATCAAGTTAGAAAATCTATGGAAATTACAAACACGGTCGTGTGATCATTTGCTAATCGTTTTTCGAATAGTGTGCTATGGCTATTTATCATATATCATTAATTTCTAAGTTGGCAATAAGCAAGAGTAAGCAGGAAATACATTTATTTGTTTACAACCTAATATATTAATTCATTCGAGTGTAATGTTCCGTTGTAAAGTAATTAACGTCGAATGTCCACTTACAATGTATTGAGTGGTAGCCATTTTACACTTATTATAATAATAAGTGTTTCCAGTTTCTAGAATAAAAGGAACGCGGTTTTATGGCTGATAATTTTCGAACTATGAATGCTGAAGGTTCCAGAGCTATTACTGGGTAATTTTGCCGTGCATTACATGCCGAGTATATTGAACGGGTGATACCACTAGCTGTGTTAATCCTGCACGGACACTTTGCTGTCATGCCTAGCTGTGATTACATCGGAAAGAGAGAAAATTACTCATTAATATCGAGTCGACATTTATGCGAAACTGAATTAAACTTCGCGGTGCACGCCGTTAATAATTGGTTCCGGTGGGCGAAGCGCTCACGTGACCTTATATAATATTTTAGCTTGTAATTGAGCTTTTAGGATTTGTAAGATACATTAGGTTTTTATATATTTTTCGTAAGTTTATAATAAATATTTTGAAATATTTGTATTTATAATGGACCTAATAAGTAGGTGTGTGACTATATATAGTATTTTTTTATTATACATATAGGTACTGCATTAGAATTATTTAAATATTAGTAATTCACTTGCTGGAAAATAATAATGGATATATAGAAAGTTCAGCGGTATGGTTGCTGACTTGCTAACATAATAAAAATTATGTTTGAGTTACTATTATGTTATAGGTAGATTTTGTATGTTATCCTACACAGTTTATACTGTTTCGGATGGATAAATAAATATATAGTGTCTTAGTACCTTTTGTTATTCACTAGTCCAGATAGAAATCTATTACAAAAGGTTATACTCAAGCTTTTAACAATAGAACTACAAGTGCCAAACGGGATTATAGTTACAAATCTCTATAATTATTTCATAATAAGTATACTTTTAAAGAACCTACCGTCATCTTCATCTTTAACATTGTGGTCTTCTTGATCAGAGAGCGCCGCGTCGCTCTCATCAGTATGTGATCTCGGCGAAGCGGCTGCCGTGGCAGCTGACGGAAGCCTGGGAGGTTGAGGGGTACGCCGGGATGCGGCAGAGCTTCGACCGCTGGCAGAACCTTCGCCTCGGTCGCCGCGATCCCGGTCACCCCGATCAGACCGGTCACGATCGCCAGACCCCGACTTCGATAAATTGAGCACAGGACTGTGACCAGGGGATGAACCTGGAAATAAAAACTTAAATTAATAGAGTTTTAGACAGATTATAAAAAAAATCTTTAAGTATTTTTATCGTTTAGTTCCCACAGTGAAACACTCTGCTTAGTTTGGTACTAGATGGTGCGTGTGAATTGTCCTGAGTTATTTATTATAATAGACTCAAAAAAGTAATTTAAACCGGCCTTTTCTAGTCTACATTTTCATAATTCACGTTACATGTATATATGTGTGTGTGTATATATATGTGCTAATATATATAACTCATTCCTATTTCAATACATAACATTACAACTGGCTTTAAATAAGTATTATAAATGTGATGACTTTCAGGATTTATAATCAACATCTGTATATTAACAATTTGTAAAAGAAAGTCAAAATCAATCAGATTCTACGTAGTAAAGTTAATTTGGCCATCTTCTAGTAGCCCAAAATAGATTGCAAATTACGAAACAAGAACTTGTAAAGAGTAGTCTATAGTATTTTGTGAGGAACATTTTAATTTGGTATTAGAATTTAAAATTATTTGTTTACCACAACAGCTATATATTTCATCACTTCAAAAGGCAGCTAATATATCAAAAATAATGATTTAGTACAGTATATACCTATTCTCTCATTTGAGCTGTTGTGAGCTACGTTATTAAATTAATAAAAAATACATAAGACATTAGAATATAGTGCAATGTTACCCACCTATTCTGCCAGCGCATATGAAATTGAAATTGTGTCCCCAGGTATAATTTTCACTGTCCTTGATGTTACGATCTATAAGAAAAATCTGATTGTACAATACTAGTTAACTAAATTATAACAAGTCTATTTATTTATAAATTACATGACCTTGTGGTAATATAATATAGAAAGTGTAAGTAATTTAATCTCTTACCATTATGTGATCCCTCGCGAGCTTTATCCATTGCCATCACTCGTTCCATATCTCCTCTTTCATCGCGCAGTCTAAAACAAAAATAGGCTCCGATTAATCAAAACTAACAATAACGTACAAACTGTCAATATCTTGTTAACATCAAAAATAAGAATGCATCGGTCACGCACTACCAAATGAATCCGAACAAAGTAACTGACAAACAGTTTTATCATTTGAAACCATAAAGCATATATCCCACTGCGTGCTGGCGCTACCACAAAGGCAGAAGTATAATATTGTGGAACCCCGCTGGGCTTCTTTGTGAGCGGATGAAGACGCTGTATGCAATCATTTTGTATACCGATCTCCCGTTCCGCTACCCTAATTCCGTAACTCCTTTTGATTGTGAATTATTAGACTTCTGATGCTTCCGTTTGTATTCGTTTTTATTAATATTTACTTATTAACTTTTTTCGATTTAATATAGATGGACTTTAACGAGAGATCTTCAATTCGTTACACCTTTAACATTCAGGTTACTTAACTTTGATTCGATTCGATATTAATTAAAACTTTTATTTAATATATGGGCAAGTATACTCATATGTATAAATACCATAGCTAGATATAAAAAAATCTAGATATAAATAAAAAAAATATTACAACGCTTGAAACCAATTTCAAAGAAGTTAATGTTACCATTTTTGCACAGTAATGCCTTTTGAGCATTTGAATATAAATGACGTCTGAAAGTGAAATGTAACATACATAATAAGTGGCTGTTTTAAGCCGTCGCGGAACCCTTTTGTGGATTACAGAGCAATGCGGAAATAAAATGTACAAGAAAGTACCTATTTTTTGTGTTAATAATGTAGAAGCACAAGCTTATATTACATATATCTCATATATGCGGCTTATATTCATATAGCTTTTGAATATCAAAACATAAATCAGAGAGCGTAAATAATCTATTAAATCAAATTTATTATCTCCAAATTATCTTTTAAGGGCATTACGTACAAGTAGTCACTTACGCTATTATAACTGACCATTGACATTATTTCTTTCAGCTAGTGTAGTGCAGATACATGGACCACTTTCAATATTGAGTAATTGCTTTTTTTTAAAATACTAGCGAAACTATTGTTTTGTTACTACAATTACTTATATTTATACATAATTTAATTTAGTTAGTTTTATAATATGTGAGCAAAATAACAAGAGTGTTTTTATTGAATCCATTTAAAGATATGGAGGTATGAATGCAGTCTCTGTATTCTAGGCTACTCTGCGCTGGAACCCTCGAAATGTAGTCGTTTGGTACTTTACTGACGAGTCACGGAACTCCGTTTGAATTTAATATATTTTTCATTTCCGCCACCATTAATATGTAAATAATTCTTTGTACCTTTAGGAATCTTTTGATCGTGCGAATCCAGGTTTAGCAGTTTAATAGACTTGATATTCTTTTTAAATAACTTTAATAATTGTATTTATATTTTTACGGTATATAATAATAGAATTAAAAGGAATAATAAAAAAATATAAAGGTATAATGTAACGTTAAAGTTATCCATACTAATATTATAAAATCTACAGCGTATAGACCTGCTTGTCATATTATTACCTTTAACGGCAGTATTTTAATTAAATTTGATGGTCTTTTTCTCAAAACAGTCAAAGACGCGGGTAACAGCTAGTAAGTTATAATTATTTACTACAATAATTGTCAAACTCGTTATAGTATTCACGGCGATGGATGGGCCGTTTATTTTTTGTTAATAATCATATTAACAAGTCACATCCTCTACGACTCCAATAATGATGGAATCACCAACACCCGATCGGACAAAAGATAACAGACAAATCAATGAAATAATAAATTATCACTACTTCCTCTGTTCTCTTTTATCTCGAAAAAGTGTTGTTGTGATTGATGATGCACCAAAACTCTTAACAACAGAAAAAAACAATTCCTGATCAATGAATATTGTATTTGGTATAACAAAAATAATCATTGTCCGCATCTAATATCTAAAGTATATTATTAATGAGCATAGTCCTTAGACTTAGATGCTCATTAATAAAATACTTTTTTGTAGATTTTTGTTATTCTGAAATAATATTGCATTTAAAGTATACAGAGAAATTATTATTGTATTATATAATAATACTTTCATTTTTTTCATGATTCTTGTCTTATTAGAAAAACATGTCCCTGCATATAGTTGTTATTAAATACACAATACACATACTAATAGGTCTGCTCATCACCTTTTCACGACTAATCGCCTGAAGTTTACATTTTACCCTAATGCACAGTAGTTCCATATTCAATAATTGTGTTACAAAAAGTTATCAATGACATATGACTATTCATAAATAAAATAGATATTAAAAGAAAACGCTAACCAACGTGTTACACTTAATACCGCCCCAAAAACCTGTCAACATCAACCAACACAGACTGAAGTCAGAAGCAAATAATATTATTCATTCGCTTGTCAAAAAGAAAATTGACGACGAATCTCCACAGAGGGCCGAGTGCAAAAATAAAAACAAAATTTGAGGGATGACTTGTAAATTTGTAATTATTTATCAAAGAGAAAATTAAATAAGTACGACTATAGATAGATATAAAGCCTATAGATATAAATACAATTTTTAGTGGATCGTCACAGAATAATGAACAGTACAATATCTTCACAGAGTATGTCAGGTACAGTCAGTACAGAAAACATTAAAGACGAGTTTAAAGTCACTCTACATTCTTATTAGAAAAAAGATATTGGAAGAAATCTCATAACAAGATATAATATAAGTAAATAGTGACTTACAGAGACGTTAAACAAGCAAACACCGTATATTACTTCACCAGCACGTTACCGGTGGCTATATAGACTTACATATTATAATATAATTCTTTTATGAGAGAGAGACAGAGAGTGTGCGTTGTCATGTTATCATTGTACTGATGAGATCAATATATTATTTGATGCCAAATGCTTAAACAAAAAAACTAATTTCAATTAATATGAACCCATTATGGGAGTAAACTCTACTATTATATCACACAAAAAAATGCAATCGAATCAAGAACTTTTGGTAGATACGCTAATCGC
Organism: Achroia grisella; assembly: GCF_030625045.1. Taxonomy (NCBI): domain Eukaryota; kingdom Metazoa; phylum Arthropoda; class Insecta; order Lepidoptera; family Pyralidae; genus Achroia; species Achroia grisella. The sequence continues at coordinate 860,580 of NW_026712703.1, forward strand.
AAACAATATTGATGTATAAATATACGGAATTTGACATCTACGCCGTAGCGTTAACGTATACTCACTATAAGTTAACGTTGATCATTGCCATTACAGAATGGCCACTGGCCTAAACAGATATTCCGGGGCCACGAGCGCGGACAATGCGTTCCAATATACTACCAAAGCCAATGTACGCTGATTAGTTAATACTGAACCGTTCACATAACCTAATGCCGCAGTGGCGAACGTTCCGAACCGTTCTTGTATGCATAATCTGATTACCGTAAGTATTAAACAAAGCTCATGGTAATAGTATAGTCAATTTACGTAAGCGTGGTGCCCTAAAACTACTGTGTTAATTCCAGCTTCTAATTTACAGTGCATCTTTAATAATTTCATAGATTATAATTTATAAACATGTAATAATTATATTTCATTAGTCTAAATAGGTTTTTTTACCCCGTCACATATTCCTATTAGTTTTCAAAAGGTTAGGCCTGGAAGAAATGCCTAACAGATATAATTCCACCAGTATAAGTTAGTTTTCAATTCTTATTTGTATCATAACAAAATTTGTATAGAATACGTATAGGAGATATATTTTTTAAAATAATAAAAGTACCTACTCATAATCAGTATTGCATAAGATATAAAATCCATAAAAACTACAGTTTATCTGAAGATACCATCTCCATTTTTGAAATCGGTGAATAACGAACTAGAAACTAATTCCCAGATTTGCATTCAAGAATCGATTAAGAAAATCAAATCCTGGCGGAGCGTCACTGCGTAAAACATTTGCTTGACACCCAAATCAAAAATCGTTTTAGCTCACCCTCGGGAGGGAGTCGGGGAAGCGTCGACGCCTCAACATTTATTATTTCAGACATATCACTCACATGCAAAACAAACTCCGTCCGATCCATCAAAAAGTTTCCTCTCATCTCCACCCCCGCGCCCCTGTACGACACAAATCGAGTGTGTAAGTATCGTGGTTTGAGGAAAGAGGGTCGCGCGACTATGGTTTTACTAAGAATTCGAATTTAATCAGCTACTGTTTGTTTCCACGAGTGTGTTGGTGGGCACATTAATTATGTACTGCACGTCATTAATCTTCATTGGTGAGAAGTACAATTTTTGAACAACTCCAAATCACGTACCATCTGGTGGTCTATGCCGTCAATTAAGTGGACAAAACACAAATTTCACATACTTACCTAAAACTAATTAATAGAAACTTATGCCTCATATACCTATGTATTATATATAAAATAATAATTGTCGTGGACCCCTTAGCTTCTAGAATAAATTTATGAGTACATATATTCCATATGTATTTTCAGTTGCTTATTTTAATAACCTACCATGATATTATATTATCCTTATTGTTTATGTGTCCTTGGTTGAAATAACACTCTGTCTATTATTATATTACTTACTCTCGAGACTTAATCTATCTGGTATAATATCTTCCATTATCTACAGGAATGCATGTACTAGTCCAATAAACGTATCTACTTAGTGATGGATATTATGTTTGTGTTCAACACAATATAATATTTATTTTAATAGTTGATGTTCTACATCAACAATTGAAATAAATATTATAATTACTAAGTTATATTAAAATTTCTCATTCAATTTTTAACATATATTGAATAATAGCTCTATTACTACTAATATATCCACTAAATCTAGGTCACAAATACGTGCGAATGAAAAATGGTAAAGTTGTTATAACATAGTCATCAAATACATTTCCATATAGAGTGAGAGTGTATAGGTATATGTAACGCGAACAAAACAATTTCTAAATGTATATATCAAAATTTCTTAATGTTAAAAGCATAAATAAATAAGCCTACTCATCCAGTGGAAATGAACATTGTAACCCCCGAAAACAGTCAACAAAGCTTCGAAGAAAATCGAGCGAAAAAAGGCTAAAAACACCTTAGGGGTTTACTAATCGAATAAAAAATATCAGCGACCGATGCCAATGTGTAGGGGAGAAATGGAATAAATTATGAAGAAAATACAAGTAGCAAAGGGGCGCTTGTTATGAGTAAAAAGTTCCAAACATATGCAGATAACGTGATGTTTTGCCTTTGAAATGATCTCAAGGCAATATCATCATGAAATATCTCTTTGAATCATTCTTGTGTTTATATAAAGAACGGTAGTAGCATTTGTGACATTACAGTCCAAATTGTATTTCAATAACTAATGACATAATTTAATTTCACGTTCTGTTTGTAGGGCCCTAAATTACATTTTTTTATTTAAATTTTAAATGATAAAATTAAACTCAAATATTTCAATAGATTAATGTTTACATCCTCGTGTCATGATAGTATTGTATTTTGTTCAGTACAGGAGAAGCTATGACTTCACCTATGCCGATAATATTATTCTAATTATATATATATATCTCATGATGTAAAATACTACTATAATTAGTGTTAGAAATATAATATTTTTTCTTTCTTTGCAATTTCACGTCATTTATATATCTCTGATAATGTTCTAAAATAACACAAATACATTTTTAATAGACTTATATTAAAATGGTCTAATACTTAAAATTATCATTATCAACTAAGACTGCGAAGTAAGTATGTATATTATAACGTGCAATATTTAAATACCTAACATTCAAAATAGTTTTAATAGTAATTGTGTATTAAACGAGTATTTGTGCCTATAATAATAAAATTGAACAGATTGTAGGACAAAATACTTGGGGACGTAAAGGGATAAAGTGGCATGGTGAAATAATAGGAAAGAAGTAACATGATGAGTTGTCGTCGCGGGCGGTAGGTGCCCCGATTCCCGGCACCCTCCTTATAAACGTCACGATGTCATTTGTAAAAATTGCGGCCTCTAAGTTCAAATAATTCTAGAACATAAAATGAAAGGAACGCCTTCGTTTAACAACATTCATTTTTATAGCAAATGATTTTATAATTTATCTTAATATTTTGTTATGTCTATTAACTACTTTATATTTATAATTATTAATAAATTTAGAATTTTTATTATAAATACAAATTATTAATAAAGTTCCAATACATTCTCATAAAATTGGACAAATATGATTTCTATTAATTTATTAAAGTCATGATGATCATGGTTTTATTTTCAACAAAATGATTACGAATTATTATGACTACTTAACTATATTTTAATCATAGAAAATTTGCAATAGTACTCCACAGATTTCATATTCTATAGCGGAAATGTCTAACCAAAATAACCAAATTTGAGGGCGACAAAAAGAAATGGGTAGACAGTAGGACCTCCGCGGGGGAAACCGGAGACAGTTATTTAAATTTGAATAATATAATATGAAAAAAATTACATCACTTAATACCGTAATAAAAGTGCACTAAGCGACTAGGGCATTACGCTTCCCAATGCAAAGGGACATGCAAATTTCGCTTATGAAACGTGAAATGAAATATAAAATGTGTTTGAAGGAAAATAAAATATGTCTCCGGGAGCTTAGGAGCTCATTACGATATTACAAGAACGTGAGAAGATTTAAGTTGTCTTCGAGGAGGCTTCGAAGATGGACGGTTTTCGTAATGGTAATTTTGGTATTACGTGCAGTTTGTAAATGACAAGCAGTGAAAACTTGACATTTTATGTACAGTTCTATATGCCATAGTGTTTGATTAATTAGTGTTACAGTTCAATTTATTTTCAACAAGTTTTACTTATAGTATATCTAGTAGAATATATATGTAAGTACAAGGTTGAGATGCCAGATTTATTTGGTCGATAGAAGACAGACATTTCAATAAATACTGTTTATTTAAAGACTTAAAACGTATAATTGATTGAAGTATAAAAATTATTTACTTTGACGATGTTCGTCCGCATATTCACATTATTTTTGTAATAATAATGTAAAGAATATGAGAAAACCTAAATGCAATACCTAAATGTACATGAGCTATATTGTATTATAATTCGCATTTCTTTACTTGTTAACGAAAGAATTTTCTCTTTCTTAATTATAATCCGCATTACTTTACGTTAAACATTAAATTGAAATAACAAGTGCATATAGTGTCGAAACATCCTATTTGTTGAAAACAGATTACAGTGTCGTAACGAGATTCCGATCGACTTGGAGCAATGTTATTAGGATTTAAGCGACAGCGCGTCGCTGTCTCCCGCCCAATGCTGGATAATTATGCAAAATTGCTACTACCATTCGTAGACCCCGACTTTTTAGGGCATTACCATTATCTGTAATGGCAATGCGTTTTGATAATGCTGAATTTCATTGCAAGATTATTAGGGAAAAGGCGATCAAAATTGCCCATTAAATTAGTCTGTTTTTTGTCGATTTACAATTTCATTGCATTCATTTTAGCCGTTTTAAATTGCTTTTTTTATTTCATATTGTAACCTGAGCTCCATATTTCAATGGCCAGCTATTGCTTAAATATGGCTTCAATGCATGCATATGGAGTAACCGCAGAAAATCGCATTCATCGTCACATTTCAAATGCAATTCTTTGGATATAATGTATCGTGACAAACCCTTCCTGATCTTGAAGCTGCTTGATAGCAAACCTGTTGTATTACTCGAATAGACGGTAGGCATACTACATCGTTTGAAGCGACTGAGCGATCACGCAGCGTCATGATAATGATTGCCATCGAAATGATCGCTCGTGTTGACCGCAACATGTTACCAACGAGACGATAATGGTTTATCCATGTACGTCTTTATTTTCTGTGATAAAATATAATTTTATAAATTCAATGTGATTACTTAACAGTTGTATTATATATAATATATATATAATGCAATTATTTTTAAAATTGACACCCACTAACTAAGTATAATAATTGTATTAGATTTGTGGTAACATTTATAATTAACCAAAGTTAATTATATATGGGGACAATATTTAGATATTTTGACATATAAACGGCTGTCTTTTACGGCTCACTATCTCTCATACAAACTCCATGATATCTGTATCGATTTATCTTACATCAGAGTCGAACCGCGTGCCACATCAATCATAGTTTTGTTCGCTTTATTGATAAAGATTCAACTTATAAGAGATAAACTATGAATGAGTAAACATTGAAAATGTCCTATAACATCAATGTTTTTTTTTAATGATTAATAAAGGATGTATATAGAATCTCAAACCTCTTTACATGTAATTATGATAAAGATGCTGATATAAATTGAAATCTGTTTATTTTATTTCTAGCTGTCCGCCCACTGTTTGCATGGGTGTACAAATTACTGAAATCATACCCTCAACAATAATATTTAAATATTAATATATGTATTGAAATTCCAGGAGACATTCTCTAACTTAGAGTGAAAATTTGAGTCAAATCTTATCATGGTTTAGAAGAAGAAAGTAGGAGCAACTTGTCTTTATACAAAGTTATAGATAATAGTTTTTGTGAAACTATACAAAATGCTAAAGTACCTAACTCTTTTTATTGTTATCATTATAATGTGCATATTATAATATTATTATTATTTTATTGTTGTAAGTTTATCGCATTCTTTTAAAACTTTAAAATTTTAGTTCAGTCCAGGGAGCTCACTATGTACATACCTAATTAAAAAAAAACTTTTCAACTTACAAAGCAATGTGCTTGTCACCTCAAAAAGGTAAGAAGAAAAGTATGCAGACGATTTTTTACAAAGTCTACTTCGGTAATTAATTGGTTCAATGAAAATGAATTTTTATGTGGGTGATAGAATATAATAATAATTATGCTCGTTATGAATTAGTATGGAGACTGTTAAGCAATTTGTTTAACATACACAACGGTTATACACCACTAGTGACAGTTTGATTATAGAGGCAACCATGAAGTTATCATGTTAATTAATTTTGATGTGTGTAAGTGCCTGTTAAGAGTAGGTACATTACAGTTGACAACTAAACCGGCTTCTTAAAAAGCCCATGAAATTATTCTAATTTTTAATCCATACTATAAACACAAATATTTTTATTTAATTTAATTTGGCAGTCCATATGATCTAACGGTTTAACACACCACTTTACTTCCGATGGTCGCGGATTCGATTCAAACAATTGCATTTATGACTATGATTGTTTGTATTAATCTGGGTATTTTCTGTGTATATTGTATATGTATATTGAGCTTATTGTTATTATTATTTAATATTATAAATTTGAAAGAGCTTCCGTCTGTTTGTAACATTTTCACTACTAAAGGGCTGATCCGAATTTTGTAAAATATAACACGATGATAAATTGTATCACGAGAGCAAACATAGACTGTTTTAAAAAATCTGAAAAGCAGTTAAATTGGGAATGAAAGCTTGCACAAATGATGTCGTGGGAAACTGCTAGTATATTATAAATTTTAACGGTGTCTGTCCGTCTGTTTATTATCTTTTAACTAGCAAACGGCTGAATGAATCTTAATGTATTGTGAAGGTAAATTGTATCACAAAGATGGAGTTAAGCAATCTTTTACTTAATAGAAAGCAGACAAAATCGCGAGTAGTTATTAGTGTTAAGTAATTTTGATATGTGTAAGTATATGTTAAGAGTAGGTACAGTAAAGTAGACAACGAAACCGTCATCTTAAAATAATTCATGGAATGATTGTAATTCGTAATATTTCGTAATAGAAATAAATCAAGCAACATTACTCACTCAATTTGAATAACACATAAAAGGAAATACTATAAATAAAATAACTTCAAATTATAATTAGATTCGGCCACTAGTACAACACATAATAAATTACATTAAAAATAGCAATTGAAATTGTATTTTCCCTAGACGCAATATTAATACCTAAACCAATATTTTAGTGAAGACGATCCATACTATAAATGCGGAAGTGTTTGTCTGTTTGTGTATTTAAGACATTGTCAACTAAACGGTTTAATTGGTAATGAAGTTTGAACGTAGATAGTATGACAAGGATGGACGTAGATTTTCTTATTTTTGACGTGAAAGTAGATAGTACCACAAGGCTAATAATAAAATATATTTTATGTAAAAAAGCAGACAAAGTCGAAGGTAACAGCTAGTATTATAAATGCGAAGGTATGTATATCTCTATCAGTCTGTATGTTATCTTTACAATTATTTTACATCATTTACAATTGTCAATACGAACATTTCAACGGATGTAAGTTAAAAAGTAATTTCTATCAAAAATGGATACATAATACCTAAAAAAAGCAGGCGAATTCGCGGGTATCAGCTAGTTATGCTACAAATGTGATAATTAATGTAATATGTAGAAATAAACAATGATGTAACAGACGCGGTTATATACGTCACATATCGAAACGAGGAATTTGGCAGAAAATAAACAGAAATTATAATTTAGAAGCAATTTACCGCAAATATATCCGCAATCAAATTGTCTCATTAATAATTTGTATTTTTTATCTAAACAAGGCAAACGAAGTCGTAGGTAAGGAAGAAGAAAGAAAGAAAAACATTTATTGTGTATGTAACATATTATTAGTGGTAAGGGCCAGTATTATAAACGCGATAGTATACCTGTTTGTTTTTTTACTTAATGGCTGAACGGAGCATAATGAAAGTATATTTTTGTATATTATAACTGAGAACGTATGTTCTTACTTACTCTTATATTTTTTAAATACAACATGTCAAAACTATTTATGACATATTGTATTATAAAAATGAGAGAAACTGAGAGAAACACATGACGGCAGACAAAGTCATGGGTAACAGCTAGTTGTACGACAATTGTGATAATTAATGTAATAGAAGCAAACAACGGTGTACATACGTCACATATCGAAACGGGGAGTTTGGCAGAAAGTAAACAGAAAATATAATTTAGAAGCAATTTGCCGCGGATATGTCCGCAATCAAATTGTCTCGTTAATACCACGGTGCTATCAAAACATTTGATTTGTGGCCGCGTAGGGTTGAGCGGTTATTTAGCTGGCCGATCGTTGACTATGTTTGATGACCCCTCTATACATTCTACTGCATACAGTTTACGGCAGATGTTGTAATCTAAATTGAATTGTTTATCTAGGAAATATGAGATATTATACTATAATACACAACGCAATAAATATATAACTTTCAATCACTCCCAATAGCACACAACATAACAATAGACTGTTCATACGTCTGCGTTTAAAACTAGGAACATGTAAATAAATTGTTTCTTAATTTCCTTGTTCACAATATTTTAGCTAAATGGAAATACAAAACAAACTTAATCACGACTATCCCAATGTGATAGTCAGAGACATTGTCCCTATGATATTTTTATTTATATATTTGGTTTGTTTTCGGTGTTTGTTTCGCCGGAGAGTCAGTCAGAAATATTATCATAAATTTTGTATTTTTTTAACTCACGACCTCTTGGGCATAATTTAGTAAACCTTCTAGTTCAGGCTTCGACACTCTAAACAATAAAATACTCCTAATAGGTACAAATACACAATGACCCAGACAATCATAAATATATAGGTATTTACGTAATAACGTTAGTATTGGTTTTACAAATGGTTACTTCATTTGATTATTCTCTTCATTACAAAACCTCTGATAATCTTAATTTATATAATTTATCTACGTACCTTATTATCTATCTACCTTAAAACTATCATTGTGACTGGAGTGAGATGTCAATATAATTTTAAAAAAGTACAATTATACATATACGATATAAAAGAAATAGAAATAAAAATAAAAAATATCAAAAAGAAATATATAAAAAAGGAGAATCAAAATAATATATAAAATTATAGAAAGAACGAAGCACAAACTGTCAGCAACAATAATTGTTTTCTTTATTAAATAATAATACTAAATTATAATAAAATATATTATTGGCTATCTCTAGAAATGTCCTTCCTGTTAATTAAATGTATTGTATTGTAAGCTGTTGGTTTTCTAATAAATAAATAAATTTGTAAGTAAACCTAATGTTTACAATGAAATAACACGGTTTTGGTCGATTTATGCGCACTCACACTCGGCTCGCACTCTACGCACAGTCAGCAAGTAAACAGTAAAATACTTTTTATTCGCGTTGTATAATTCCCCCGGGAGTGGGATTTGCATAACAAAACGGGAAAAGGTCAGGAAGCGAACGGAATGGCAAGTGTCCGGTTTGATGCCTACTCAGCATTGCTTCGTGACGCGAGGTACATTCACTTGTGCTAGTTTACTAGAAACATGGTACCTTTCAAGTATGGGTATTTTATACTGACTAATATAATACATTCCTTTTTTTGTGTTAATCAGTTGTTGCGGGCTTTACTTTAAATAATCACTATCTTAACCGACGACAAGCAAACCGTATCTCTACTAGAAATGTTACATGACATTTTATTCAATTTAATAAACCCATACTCGTATTAATAATATTGATAATGATCAATGGTGAGTGAGTGAGTTATTTAAAAAATATCAAGATCTATCTGTTGTTTAATAAAAGTTATAAAATTTACATAAAACCTAATTATGTAAAAGAAAATTAAATCTAAACAAATAATAAAATATATTGAAATATTTACATGACAAAAGTAGGTCAGCCAATGAACAAGCAAGTGTTGTAAACGCAGCATGGGATGTTCAAACTCAGGCGCTTTGGGATGCATATTCATGGTTACCCTGCGCTACATGCAAATTGTGATTTACACACTGTAATGAATTCTTTTGATCTGTGGATTCACATATTTGATTTACCCCATCGATGTCGGGAATTAACTTGACACGTTAATTTCATATTCATAGTTTTTACAGCAGACCAATTTTATTAAATGTGTTAATTAGACATATAAAAAGAGCATGCAAAAAAGACAAAAAAATAAACAACAATATATTATGCATTTTAAATGCAAATAAATAACAATTAAAACCAATAAAATATATAGTTTTCAAATAATAAGATTCTAAATGTATATACAGATTATTCCATTAGGTCATGATTGGTAAATCGACAATGCAGAATCCATAGATCAATATAATGAGAAAAAGGCAAAATGGAAAAGAAATCGTAAAAACTTATATAATTACTTTAGCAATTCAACTGTTCGAAAGAAATGCAGAAATGACAAGACGATGACAAATGAGCACCGCTCGCATCCAACAGTCGGGTGGCGGACCTCATCAAATTATTCCTCACTTAAAAAATCTCCGTAAACAAAAACGGACTAAGGGGAAAAAACACTCGAGTCGCGAGGTAAAAAATAGGTATTGGCAACATTGATTGATGTGTACTAATAGGGCGCGAAGAAATGGGGCCACCGCATAATTAAAGGAAAAGTGACATCTTCTGTCAATGGCAGTATAGATGGCTATACTAGAAATAGAATGGTCACGCCTTTTGGAGAGGAAGTGATTAGTGTTGCAAACTTATTAAAAATTATTGAGTGATGGCGACTAATTGAGCGGTCGATCTGTCGCCTCATCACACTTCGTCAGCTACTGTGGTTATAAGCTATCAGTCAACATCAAAAAGATTGAAGTCCTCAATTTTACCGTAAATTTTGTATATACCTACGATTGACGAAATCTTTGCTAGTTCCGAATGTATTTTGATTATTCTATAAAAGGTAAAATAATATGACTGTTTTAATATAATCAACTAGTCATATACGAACTGGTAATGATCATCAAAATCAGTCTAGTTTAAACGAATATAACACCTAATAAAAATGCACTTCAATTAAAACATTCTTATTTTATAAAGTAAGTTAAAAACAAAACACAATATACAAATAGTCACGAAGTTAATTCGTAAAAAAAATGCGGAGGATGAACGCAATATATATTTTTTTACTCTCCTTGAAAATGACACCCGAATGAAGGAGTAATGAATGTACCATCTCAACCACGGCGCAGCTTCATCCTACTGGCATGCACTCCACTTGGCACGCGTTATTGCATACAATGCCTGTGCCTGCAATTAACGTGTTGCAGCTGTTTTAAAAACAAAAGGCAGTTGTAATATACGTACAACAGATAAGTACAATGATTATAAATTTTTGTACATTCCTTGCTTAACAAATTAAAGTGATTTCCAAAATATGAAATTAATGACCATCTCTGACGATGTCCTGATGCCTTTATCATTATTATATGTACTATTAACATAATACATACTGTAAAACGAACATATTGTAAAATGAAATTTTTTGTGTCGTATTTCTGTCAAACAGTGAAAGAATTTCTTAAATCAGTACAGGGATTCTGAAGTTTACTTTCTCACAATCGGATCCGTTGTTGCTTCATAATATTAATATAGATTAGTGACTCAATCAGACCCGACGTCTCAAAGAAAAATAAATAAAATATTGTAAAGATATATTTCTTCTAAATAGTACTTTACAAGTGAACGACTTGTTAGAAAGTTAAGTATTTATTGAACTTGGGCCTTACAAACAAAAGAAATTAAACTTCGTTTATTTAATGTATATAGACACATTGAGCATATATGTATCATAGTTAAAAATGATCCATAGAGAGTACTGACAAAATCGAAACTCAGTGTCAACTTTTTATACTATTGTATACATTATACAAACGGGATATTTACCATGATATACTATCATGGTTATTTTAGTCATCAAGCAAAACATTTTGTAAAGTATGCTTCAGTAACAACAGCACCAACAGCTTCAGTAATAGAAGGCAGTGAAATTATATCGGCGATGGTTACTATTTATCGTCTAGAGAGCCGTCAGCACGTTTGCCATTCCAATTAGGTATAGAATATAATGACTTAGAATATTCTTTATTCAAATAAACGTCCATTTAATTTTTTTTTAATAGTTTTACTTATTTTTTTATCTACCACTCATTCGAAAAGCTGTCTCATCACGAGAAGAATGAGCAAGAAAGTTGTGTTGCTCTTTTAAATTATTGCTGTTACTTTAAATTTTTAAGTTGAAATATGTGAATACTTACGACCAAATACATTAATTCATTAGAGTATATAAATAAAATATTATTAAGACAAAATTATTCTTTGCGTTTATTCATTACGAATATAAAATATGCTCTTTTTATAAAATTTGAAAGTATATATACACCTAATGTATGAAATATAATAATAGATAAGATATTTACATCATCAAGTTACTCAACACCTAGCAATCGAGGGTGGTGACTCTGTGAAAATTTCCTCTGCAAACTTCCCTTGACGTCATACTAGGATATCATTAGTAATGCAAAATAATGGGATACAGACACCTCGTGCCGTTTGCCAGCAAATGATTAATGTTGTTCGCCATTAATTCTTATTTTTGATGAGAAATTTGGCTTACGCTGTCAGATGTCGGGGCCAGATTAATACGGGCTGACAGTGCAACTTGTAATATGAACACGACTAGAACGACATGCTGGCAACCGTCGCTAGCAGTACATGAACAGCACCAAGAACAAATCGTATGATGTGATGTGGTAACTTTATGCATTGCTATTCTGCAGGTCTGTGGTGTTATGTCTCTATAGTCTATAAAGGCATATATTACATATACATATATTACATATCTCACCCTATATACGTAACAGCCTACATAATCAGCTACTTGTCGACAGCAAAAGGTGCGATAGGTGTTACAGAAAATACTACATAAATAGTTTCGGTATTAGCAGAATTTAAATAAATTGTAAAATATATTGCAATATACTTTACGATTTAGTTAAAGTTGTAAAATATACAACGCTAGTAATTATCTCACTTAGAAAACTGTTACATGCCTTAATGACAAATATTTAAAGATGAGAATTGTATTCTACATAACCGATTCTATACATAAATAATTATTTCTCGTCTTCGTGTATGTAATTTTTTAATGTTTTCGAACGTAACCTAAATAAAATAAATTGTAGACTTGTATGTATATACATACAAGTAATAAATTGAATATTGCGATTAGTTTGTGCAGGCATACTCACTTTATTATATTTCCTAGTAATGTATTAAATTACAATCATTTCCTGTACACACACAACGAACTGTATATATAAATATAACTGGAAAACATCAAAGCTGTAATGCATAGTTTATTCAGCAACAGAACTAACAGAATAGTTTGCTCCATAAAAGGTCCCGCTACAAAGAGCTAGATAAAATTCCTGTACAACCGCATCGGTGACAAACTCGGGTGGCATCCAAAGGGCTGACTGTGTCACCGTGACTATGCACCCTACAAACAACGCCCCATGCATATTTAGCCTACTGAAAATCAAAACTCGTTATTATTAATGATTCCACGCCATGACAATCTAAATATCTGACGGAGCCCGAAAGTTATGCACTAATCGCGCAAAATTACTCCCAGCTAATTCTGGAGCTCCGAAATAAATGTACACAGTCACCAGATGCGATCGTCGGAATCATCTTTCAAAATAGGAAGCGAAGAAAAATCACTTAACATTCAAAGCATTCAGCATCTTTATCTTTCGGATACAAGAGTTCATTTTATGACCATTAATTTTGCCTTTTCCTCGGGTGTTTTATCACAACGGCTGCGAGGCTCTGTCGCGCGTCTCATTAATCAAAAGCATTTGTTTACAACGAAGGGAATTTGATTTGATTAAAATAATTCGCAATATCCTTGATAAATATCACCCTCGGTCTCCGTTTGATCTCGCTGAAATTAATGGTGGAGGATTCAATCACGCAAATGCTGCCGCCGCGATTCTTGCCGTTTCTCGTTGGATGGTGATGATAAAATATCACTGTGATGACTATCGTTTATTCCAACTTTTAATTTATATAAATCAAGAAACAATATTATCCGTCAAGATTCAGTGAAATTGACGATCTTACATATTTCTATACTAAATAGCATCAAAACGATTTGCAACTTCCATTTAAGCCTGAAGATTAGAAAATTATTGTCAATTAAATCTGTTTCATCTTAACATATTATATATTAATCAAAAGAACTGACAAATATTAGAAAAAATCTAATACAATACTAAAAAACAATAGGTATGTATGTGGACCATCGAAATGGAAGAGTATTGAGGGCTAGTAAACAATGCTATCTTTCGGTAACAAGGGGTATAGGATGAATAACGATCGACGTCACACCGATGTGTGCCGGTTCGACTGGCATACAGTGCGAGTGCTGGCGTATGCCGAGCGGATACAACTACGCCCCGAGACTATGGCTTAACCCGCCGCGCGCCGATTAATCGCAGCTAATTCGAACCGAAACGGAATTAAACGGACGAATAAATTGATCCCGACGTTTTGTCTCATGTTTATTGATGATTTTTGGTATTATTGTCATTAGATATATTTACTAAAGTCTACCTTTTTCCGGTATTTATGTAATGTATACGATTATATTGTTGTCTAATGTTTAAGAAAGTATGTTTTTATAAACAGCCCAAATCAAATAATGTCGTCACGAAAATAAATTGTAGATTAAAATAGTTAGTTTAAGTAGTAAAAGCAAGAATTGCTTCTATAAAATGAGTGATATTAAACATAAGTAGTAAAAATAGCAAAACAATAAATGGATGTTTTTGAAATATTAATATAAATTTTCCAAGAATGCAATAATTAAATTCCAATTTCACTGTTAATGGAACGTAAATGAGAGCTTATAACAAGAGAAAGCAAAACAAACAGTACAAATTATATTAAATCGGAGATAATCCTGTCAATTAATTGGAGTTAGCATTGAGAACCGGTCGGTCGCCGGCGCATGCGTAAATTAAACGAGCCGAGATAATGCGAGAGCAAGGAAGCTTCCACTCAGACGAAGACAATTAATATGATTTAACTGAGTTGCCTGACATATTGATGACGCCAATTCTATATAATAATATTATTATTCAAAATAATTGAAACAATTTACTGAACAGATAATGATTAATAACCGATAAAAAAGAAAAATTAGACATTATTAAGAAATTAGTCTACTTGGAAATATTTTTAATACCAATATTATGAAGCTGAAATTTTAAGTGCTGCTAAGTGCTTGAAAAGATATTTAACTACGACTTTATTCACCTAAAAGTTTAGGCGTGTTATAAATTCTCAATCTAAAAGAACACTAATTGAAAAAAATCGCCTAATATATAAAGATAATTTAAAATTCTCATGTTTTTGTTTGTCTTCGATATATTTCAGTATTGTTAGCTAGGTTCGATTGCTTACTAGTGGATCGGTTTGTATCGTGATTACAACGTAATAAAGTATTAGCTGTTGTTGTCTCTCATTCGGGTATGTACAATATGGGGCCATTTCTTTAAAAACAGCTCTAATCCCAGTGTAGCGCGGGGCGATCGTCGGCTGACAGTGACACATCGGTACACGGCCCGCTGTCCGACTGTAATTCTACCCCGCACTCGCTCCACCATAACACCCCCCCCCCCCTCCACTCCCCCCACCTACCGTCCTTTGGCTCACACGCTTTTATTTTCCAATCTACAGAATTAATTAGGAGGATTAGCCGAAGTTACTACAAGGTACAGTTATATAAAATAAATAATAAACAAAAATTGAGGACCCGTCATCATAGTCTGAGCAGTGTCCGTTTGGTACAGACGTACGTCTTTACTTCGGTGTGTTTTGTTCATCTAGACAATTTTTATAATTGGGATAAAAAATGGTGGCGATAGAATTAGGCTTACCCCGTTACCGTAAGGGACGAATAAAGCTAAATCAATCGATATAACACTAATGTTAAAAAAATGTGACAAATAGTTTTATTATTAATCAAAATTACCAATTATTATTTCAATATCAATTGAACTATATATTTTGAGTCCAAAACCTGGAATCTGTATCACTTAGATAGAATAAACACCTAAATATTTAGTATCTTTTCAATATACTGCCATATATAAAAGTACACATATGCAACGGAAATTGAAAAATATGATGCTCGTAGAGTCGTGTTAGGAATAAATAAGTATATTTACGTCACAGTCACTACAACAACACAAAATTGCTTTATGTAAAATGTTGATAGAAAACCTTGTTTTATTTACATACTTTTATAGTAATATTTATTCACATACTACATAAAAATTTATTCGAGATAGGTTTAAAATATAAAAGTATATGTGGTGTTTCATCATTGGCATACATTACTGTCCCCCCGAGGACGCAGTCAATCAAAGTGGTTCAAAACATTCAATCGGAGCACTTGAAAATGAAGTCAAAACCGCGAGTATCGTTCAAAGCGAACCCACCGATCAATCACCATCCATTAAACAAGAAAAGAAAAGCGCTTTCCCCCAACGATTGGCTCTCGAATCGGGCCAATTTACATGAGAGCCGCTTTTTCCTCGCATCGAGATTAGCCCTTGAATGAGTTTGATGAATTGTTCACACCCCGCAGACCGGCCCGGCGAACGGTCATTTGTTAAAAATACACCCGATCCATGGATCTAATTGTCTCCTCTAATTTCACACTCCCTCCATGATATCTACAAGCGATTAAATGAACAGGCTTTTTTTTAATTGCAGCATTGTTTTAACTATGTTTTCTGCGATTATTTATTGTTCCTTTCATTGCAATTCCAAGTATGTCAATAGAATAAACAGGAGTAAAGAGTCGGATTCCGTAAAACATAAAAGAACTTAGGAGTAATTGAAAATAAACAACGATATTCTGGTGGAGATCTGTTTACCATTCTGGTCGTCAACAGTTTTCTAATTAGAATGAAGTGAAGGAGGTAAGTAAAGTTCTTACCTTTCAAGATGTTTTACGATGTCCTCGTATGCTGCTCTACAGTTCTCCCATATACCAGATCTGTCAACAAATAAAATAAAATAAATAAATATACTCAAGTAAGAAAAGCAAAATAAATAAAAGATGTAAATGTCGATAAGATGAGTCTTTTTGAAATGTTAGAAAAAAATATTTTTAATAGAAAGTATCTTCGAAGTCCACCAAACGGACAGAAATATTAACTAATTGTTCTTGATTGTTTTAAAGAAAAAGTTCTTAAATTAAAAAGGGTTTGAATTTAAAAGGAATAATTATGAGCACTCAATATTAAATGTTCCGTTAGGTTGAACGAGGGGTCGAAGAAATTAATTATGTTTTAAAAACAATCGCTTATATTTGTGCCGTAACAACTCATGCGTGATCGATGAAATTGTTTCTCGATTACTTTACTCTTTATTTATTAATTAAGCTTTTCTTCGGCATTTGTAATAACAATTATAATATGGCGCTGCATTCACGAATCGTTTAACCCTTACTAATTTTGCCGTGTAAACTAGTTTTGTTTTATAATAGTAGGTAGGTCATGTAATAACAAGTTGTAGAATGCAACGAAGCTCACACCAATTATTCTAATTATTTAATTGTTGGTCAGTCAATATAATAAACGATGCATTGTTGATGCTATAAGTAAATCGATTATCAAACAAACGTATAGGGTGGGTGCAGAGCACCTGTTCAGTATTACAGTGGCAGTAAGACAGTAGGGTAAGTGAATTGTGGGTCTTCCTACGGAAATTACGGCATTCAGTGTTTGTACTTTTCTAACTGGATTAGCTGGCGACTTAGACATTTAACCTGTATCACTTTGACCTGCTTTAGAGGTTTCTTTTCGTGAACTTAGTAATGTTAAGACTCTTGAAGTGTTTACTTAAGTACCGTAAATAATTATACAGTCAGAAAGTAATAGACCTTATTGTTATTTATTTTTCTTTTAAGATTAAAATATACAATAAGTATAGGGCCTAAAAATAATCGGTATAACAAAATTTTAGGACATGACATGGTTTTGATAATATATTTTTCCAATGAATGGCTATAATATACAAAAAAAAAAACAAACAAAACACTCAAATAGTAGCATGTCCATACTAATCTATACTTATATTTTAATGTGAAAGTGTATGCTTTTGTCACCTTCACTCCAAACAGCTGAGCAGATCTTAATGAAATTTAACATGAAGGTATACTGCATGAGGAGAAACAAAGGTGATTTTTATTTCATAAAATTAATTGAGAGGGCGAAATAGGGTATGAAAGTCCGTGTAGACAAAATTACAGATAATAGCTAGTTGTACAATAAGTATATTCTATCTATACATAGTTACTATAAATCTATATATAACTACGCATATAAATGTTATCTCGAACACTGTTGAAAGGTTAAACTAACCTTGCGAGCGCTTCCATGTTATGCATAGGCTGTCCTTTGATGATGGACCCGTCGGGCCGAGGCACCCCAGGATGGGGCATTCCAGGTGACATCAGTGCATGCTGGTGCATAAAACCCATTGGTCCTAAGTGTGTAGGGGGCGCGTTGTAACCATTCGCGAGAAGAGGGGACTTCTCCATTCGAGCCATTTCTGAAACAATAATAATTGCGTTGCATGACTAATTTCATTATGATTATTATTATCTATAATTAGTATATTATATTCGTAAATATAAAACCTAAATTTGCATGAAAAATCAACTACAGCTAGGTACATAGTTAGAGTATACAGTGAAGTTTTTTTTATTATTTCATAATAATGTGTATAAACATCTATTTTTTAGATACTTGAATACTTGAATCCGACAATAAAAAGGGAAAACTGCTTCGTTGCCTGATTCATACAAAATCATATATTGTAATAACGGTAAGACAACAATATTCCACCACACTTTCAAAAGCTATAGATGTGACAACTTTAAGAAACAAAGGTAAGCGTTTATTACCTATAATTATTATATATTCATAGCGGAAAGACAAAATTATTTCCAATTATTCCATTCGCTGAAACTCTAATAAATAGGCACTCAAAAGTAGCGCCCAGGTAAAATCCAATTAATGCCCAGTATTATCATTTAATTACACGTTCCAATAATCGAATCGCTCGTAAAACGGTGTACAAACAATAATAAAATGAGCAATGAATTTCGAGACTATTGTTTTCTGGGTACCACAAACAACCCAAGTAAACATTGAGGGGTGTTGGGCAAATATTCTTAAAATGACCCCCTTAGAGGGTGTTTTGGAGGTACAGGGTGGTCTTCCAATGTCCATGACCTCACCCCTGGGCTTGTGAGGTCACCAAACGGAATGGGGCGTCGGAAACAATTAACAAGGTGTCGAATTAAACACGAATTAACGTTTGGACCGTTAAAGGAGTACCTATACCCTTTTCCATTGTGGCGGCGTGTACTGATTCAGGAATTTCAGAATATCAAATATTTCTGTTGTGTTGTAGAATTAAAGGATCTCATGTGACGTCAAATTAAAAATAGCATACATGTATAGCATTTAAGGTTATAATTAATCCACGTACAGAAGTAGATTGAGAATGGTAAGGAGATTAAAATTATTTTATAAATCCGAATATTGCGTAGGCAATTTACAATAGAATATATTTAGATTTTTAATAACAACGTATACAATGTCACACAATCTATGGAATATAGTATATAAAGTATATTACAATTTAAGGAGTGTAATATAAATAAATAACGTCGATTTAGATAGATATGTAACTTAAAACTGAGGATAGCTTTTATAAATTTTTGGGTAAACCCAATATTCTTTTATATAATTTATTAATAAATAGAATAATTTATTAAGGTTTAGGCAATCTAATATAAAATATAATCAATAATCAATGGCTTAAAAAAATATATAATATTTGATAATAGTTAAACCTCATAAATAAATATTTAAACTGCTACTACTGAAATCTACTGACTACATTTTTTTTATTTTCTTTAACGATTTTCCAATTTTTCATTCACGATAATAAATACCTATGCTTCTTATCCATTTATCCATAACGGTTAAGAATCATAGGTTAAGTAAGATTATAAATTTAGTGTGTTGTGTGGTAAATTTATTTATGCATATATAATAATTTATTAGTAGAACAAAAACATTTCGTATAAATTGCAAGCGATAGATACTCGCCAAGTTACAGACAAACAAACATTATGACCAATGAACCCTGAATTAATTGCTCGGGTCTATTGACTTAGTTACCGCTTCGGTTATCTTTTGAGCCACACAACGTAACTTCGTATTTATTGTAATTAATTACTTGAAATACATACATTGAATTTTGGTCAACTAATGCTAAACAGGTTATCCCTCAGTGGGTATACAAAACAAAAATAAGTGTATAAAACTTTAAATTTATTAACACTCAACAATAACAGACCTATTATATACTAAAACAAATTACGAGAATGTATGTAAATATAATATGTATATCGATTAATTAAATAATGATTAGTTTTCTTAACAGTATATTATGTTTTACTTTATACCACAGCCAGTAGAATATAATACAGACAATGTTACAGTTCCTTTTGAAAGTAGGCTTGCTCTTCCAATTTAATTACAGTAGTAGAAATGTGCAGAATACATCAACTAACTACTGTTAAGACTGTATTTCAACTTAGACATGGTCAATAGACTTTGTCCATAAAAACTAATTGTGAAACCTCTACAGAATGTGATTAGCACATCGAAGTGACCAAAACAATACAATAACAAAAGCATATAAAATCAAGGGGGATACTTCAGAAACCACAATCAGGTCACTAAACCGAAAAGCATATATTTACAAATCCCAAAGGCACAAAGTAATACCCTAACACCGCATTGGTCAACCGCACTTACTAATTAACTAAATACGTGTTAAATCTCGTAATAACCTGCGGTTAAAACAACCCTTTTCCGACTTCTCTTTCTAAACAGGCCGTATTAGTTAATATACCATCTCTTTCTATAAAAGTTAGTGGTCAACAACTTGTTGTTTTAAGTAATTCAATTGTACAGGTGCTATTATAATTTTTAAACGAATTATCAAAATTATTCCGAGCTCCTTCGACATGGAAATGTCTTTATTTTTATAATAGAGACTCATCTTTAAGGATCAAGCATTTTAATTAGTGTATCATTTTAATAAACAAATCAGTTTAATAAACAAAAAAAATGCGATGTTATTTTTGTTTGTTTGTTTCATTATATTACTGTTATATATGTATAATACAAAGTGCCAAATAATTAGTGGTAAAATATTGTAAGTAAAGTAGAGTGTTATATACATTTGACGGCTTCAATGGTGTAGCTGTTTACCACACTTCCTTACTACCGATGGTCGCTGGTTCGATTCCTCGCACAGTACAAATATTTGTATTTATGAGTATGATTGTTTGTATCGGTCTGGGTGTTTTCTATATATTATGTATATATTTACAAAAAAGTAACTATTTATTTATATCAGTTATCTACTCATAACATAAATTCTCCTTAGCTTGTACAGAATGGTTGTGTGAATTATCATAAAATATTATATTATTATATGAAATACTTAAACAGAATAGACCGCAAGAAATCATTTATACCTAATCAAGGTATAAATGATTTTTTGCGGTCATATTCTAAGCTCAAATCTTAAAAAAAAGAAGCTTCAAACCATACCACAATAAAAAAATTAACTGCTACAATAAATGTAGCTTGATAATCGATAAAAATGTTCATCGTTTACCATTATGTCTATTATTAGGCGAATCCGTTGATCAGGCATTTAAAGAAATGAAACGTCGATTCCACCCCGCCATTATATCGATTTTCATCGATTTATTGATCGAATATCGACTGTCCTCGACAAATGATCGTACAAAATTACTGGCCATTATTTCGAATTAGAATCGATAGAATCGGAACCTCAATTATATCACTTATGTGTTTAAAGGAGGTTGGGATAAAAGCCATCATAACCGGCAAGTTTAAGGACCAATAACTTTTTTTAGCGAAGACAAAAAACATTTGATATCCCTTGTCGAATTAGCTGTTTTTTATAACACCAGAAGCATGAAGCGAGGGAAAACAATAGTCCAAATTAATTGAGGTTCTTCTGAAATTGTAACAAAGAACCTCTGCATTCGCAAGTCCGCGGATAATGGGACAGACATAATAACCATTGAATTTTATTACGGTGAGATTACAAAATGACCAAACGAGCAATGCATAAATGATTGGCTATAAAGTTGAAGGAACGGGCGCTGCGACTGACATTGTATCTTTCCTTGTCGCTAACAACCACTCTCTATGTAAAAAAAGTGCAAGTACTATTTGCTCGCTGAGAGTTCCGTACACCACGTGAAATTAAAAACCCAAAATAGTGTAAATTAATTCAAATTTTTCTCTTTTCCATTAGTTCTACGTAATATTTTTTTCTGTTGTAGTAAAAAAGGTAAATTTATTGTATAATACAGTTATTTTAACCTCAATTGACAAGGAATGTTAAACAGAGTTACCTAGGATTTAATCGGACGTCATTCACGGCATCTGTTACTGTCTATTTAATTGATTATTCATAACTTTAAGTTTGCCTTAGTTATTTCTTTTTTACTATACTAGAGTAAGGATATTAGATACATCTTAGTGATAACAGAGTTTGAATAAAAATGTTATGGTAGTTAATTAAATAGGCATCTTATAAACTAATGTTATTAGAGTACCATTTTTATATTTTCAGTAGTATATAATCTAGTATCTTATAGTATTTAAATGATACTAATTATATACTTGTTTATTATTTTAAATACAAGATATTGTCAATATCTATTATTAAATGTTTTTGTAGTACTTTGATTGCAAGCTTAATTTAAACAATATGATTCGTCCTTCGATTATTGCAAGAAAAGATCTCACAGCATATCATACCAGTAGCAGATATAATGTATTATGAATAAAATCCTATAAAAATAAATTAAAGTTATGTAATATGTTTATTCTTAAATAATATAAAACTGAGAAAAAAATTATACGTCACAACTATTTTTACATTATAATTTAACTTTATATCAATAAGTTCACACTGCATTCTAAAACTTAAGCATCTTTAACTTAGCAAGACCATAAATGTCGAGTATGGTACCCTCGAGCTGCGAACAAACAAACACACGGAGGAGGCATTCCATTATTATTGTAAATAAAATAAAAGGCATGTTTTATTAAAGTTGTTGCTGTCGTAAAATAGGAAATATCTATCGTAAACGCAGCCTCCTAGACTTTATAACTCGGTGGTTTTAACTGGAAACCCTAACATAACCGTAATGGCCTGTAAATCACGGGAAAGGAATAAATTATTCGACATATTAAGTCCCAGAGTATAAATACGGGGATAATAAATGCAATACAATGTAGTATTAAGTAATTATATCCAAGATCAATCTGTAATACTGTTTTTCGATATCTAATAGTAAAAGTAAGTTGGTACTTTATATTTTTTTGAATGATTCTATATTTACTACTTTCTTATTTTTGTAACCTTAACATCAGTCATGTCATGTCATGTCATCTTAATAATGTTTAGAGTACCTACGCTACCTACGAGAAGTACCTATGCTAACCTAATTTAATACGTGGATAAGACTGTAACCACGTATAATAGCGTAGAACCAATGGGTAAGCAAACATTCACCAGTCGACAATTATTAGCTTAGACAATAATAATGTCATTTTTCAGCTATCGTATCCATTTTACCGAAATTGCAATAAAATGCAACATATCTCAACGACGAGCAAAAGAAAGAAACTCGAAAATGATACGAAAGAGGTCGAATTAAAAGCAAATTACAGTCGGCCGGCAATCGTAGCGTTTACAATAAATACATAATTGTACGGTCAGTATACCAATGGCATATACGATTGGGCAAAATAACGGTCCGCCGTTCCAACGATATATCGCTTTGAACTTGTCCTACCTATAGGAATGAGTTTCCACGTTCCAAGAGGCAACCATGTATTGCTGTCGCTGATAATAAATATATTCCACGAACCATTTTTGAATTCGAATATTTTTTGTATTTAACCTCTGTTAAATAAAAAACTACGTAATGCTAATGATATGAAATTTCGAATAATAAAAAGAAAAAATTGTGATACGTTTACCTTCTTACTCTCTTGTAAGAAGATCTCTCGAAATGAGGGCAGGAAGTTAGTCCTATTGAGTTAAATGGGATATACGTTCTAATAAACTCTTGAATGTGTTATATTCTATATTTTATGAGTTATGTTGAACAATTAAAAAAAAAACATATCAAATGTTCCTGTAAGTAAAAGTTTTAAACATTTACAATTAATAAAAACCTGCATAAAACGTTATAACGTGTCGTTTCTTGTAATGTATATTCGGCAAATAAAATGAAATGTAATAAAGTGGCTAGTTACATATTTTACTATAATTAAATAACCTCCATAAACAAATACTTCTTTTCTATATAATATAGGCATATTAGATCTAAACTGCATTAAAATATATATTTTTAATTGTTTACTTCATACTTATAAAAACGTTATCATATGTACAAAGAAAGTAAAAACCTTGTTTAGGTTTTTATACATTATGTGTTTACACAATTTATCCAGAATGTTCAGAATGTCGGTCTGTCTCGCACACTCATAGTTTATTGGTTTTTATCTTACTATCAGAAAATCCGCTGTTTTTAATCTTCAAATCAGTATTATGTAGATAGTCCACTATTAAGATGATACAGAACAAAATTTTCACCCATGACATTGCTCTTAAACGTTCCTCTATATTTGTATTACTGATTCTGATATGTTGTAATAGACCGAACAGTGTCCATCAGAAGAGTAAAGAGAAATACAATCGCGAACACGAGTCACGTGCTATCTACAATCAATAACAGTAATACACAATCGCCAACAAAACGCGGACGCCCAATAACTTGAGTCAACAATACGAAGCAAAAGTGTTACCAGTTATGAAAAGAATATTTTACCATTTGTCAATAAAAACATCTTTAACGAAAACCAATATCTTAAGTATAAGCGAGAATTATGCAGTATAACCATATACTTACTTGTACGAGTGTAATATTCAGATGAGCATTCTATCTGAAAACTACATTATATGGTTACATGAATTCATGTCGAAGTATCTACATATTACCTACTTTAATTGCTAATTTAATTACATACATATATATGTAATTTTGTATATTAATTAGCTTACCTAGTATACTACATTTTATTCTTACATTTAAAAAAAACCATAAAAATGTATACAGAATATTTAGCATCAATATAATTCATTCAATCTCATTAGCGTCTATTTTAATCCTAAATACCTAAATTGATTGCAAATATTCATAACCTCATGTAAGTTAGATGTATATGTATCTATACAAATAATTTTATTTACATCTAATGTATGTCGACTTTTAAATAAGGCAGTCGTTCAGTATTTTTCTTACGACATTTATGATTTTGTGTAAAAAGTATGACCGTCAACATAGTGGCAACACCGACAGACTTACGTCTCAGCCATAAACTCTTTCATTTGGCTCGGACGAGCCTTATGAACAATAAAACGTTGAGGGCTGGAGATTTGGACTGTAATAAAATATTTGCCCTAGCACACGCTAATCCACGTCCCTTACTTACGGGCGCAATTTGAGAAGTTATAGTCTGTCTGGTAAAGATGCGGCGCAGTACCTACTGCTGTAACAAGTATACGAGGTTTACAATTACATTTTTCTTTATTTAATTAATATAGAGGTATTACTTTGTCTAATATAAAGCATATCAGCTGGATTAATTAATTTATAAAGTTATTGATGTATAGTATAAATTCAAGATCTATGTAGTGACAAAATATTTCATATCCCACATATGTCATCATTAGTTAGGACTAAAGCGGCATACACAAGACAGTAAATTGAAGGGGTCAAAATCAGAGCAGTAACGAGGAGCACTCTGAATCAATTCATAGATCGCCTCGTGTGTAGCTTATTTAAATTTAGACATACAGATAAAGTCGCGGACTCTGTCAATATAAGTAAGTATAAAAAATAATTAAATAGAATATGACGCTGCCATAAACCCAAAATAACCAACATTAATTACACAAACGGTTATAAATAAGCGATACATTCACACGGAGCTGACACATTAATCAAGATCCTGGAAAGCGGGAAAATCTTTACGCATCCAATGGTATAGGAGTTTAGCAGTTTAGCGTGGATCCCGGACCATTCCGAGCCAAATAAAAGTTCACCCTCAGAGCGAAAGAGGGTCAGGCTTAATTACTCGTAAATTGACCGGGATACGGTTTATCCCGGATAAATATATGTGTGAGGATAACGACGTGTCATACGCGATATTATGTCTTTTCTTATTGACTTGAGTATTTATATATGTTAATATAATTATATGTATTTAATGATTATGCAATTTATTATTTTTTTAGCATTATATATTTATTTATTTTTAGTACCATCTCGTAGACGACTTATAATATTATTGTATTTAAGAACGAGATAGAACATTTAGAAAAATAGAGACCATACCTAATTATGGTATGTAGGTAGAATTAGACGTCCATATTTATAATATAGAAAGATAGCTTGTTTAATTTGTTAGTCATCGTAAACATTTTCTAGACTTTTTAACAATAAATGACATGTATTGTATAATACTATTTTAAAAAAACATTATAATTTTTTTAAATACCTAGTATTATACAATATATTAAGTCAAATGTAGGAGTACAACGTCTCTAAATACAACAACATATGTACATACAACAACATCAAGTATCTATATGAAATTTCACTTCGGGCAAAATCGTTGTCGATTTAAAGCACGTTACATCAAAAATCAAGTCATCCATGAACACTCACAAAGGAATAGTTGCCATTGTTAAATAATAAGTATCAACGGTACAGAAATATGGAAGCATATTTTTATTAATAACATACACAAAAGAGAGATTATCTGTCGGTGGTTTTTAGAGCAGCTGTCTCTATAGAGAACCGTGGCCGATACATTGTTGCACTGCAATATCAATCACAAATATAAGTTTAGAATATTTAAGAATACTCTTATACATATGTTATAAAATATGAAGATCAATTTAGTACCTCCTTACTTTGAAATGCTTAGAAATAGCACCAATTCCCATCGAGTTATGAAATAAGATATACAAGGAATACGCATAGAAGTCCTTAGTATTCAGTTGTATTATCTAATTTAGACAAAACTATTCAGATACTTTCTGGACTTGTATCCAGGGTAAATTCATTAAAAGAACCACCAATTATATCCAATAAAAGTAATCTTGAACTCACAAACTCGTTTTAGAATTTATAACAACACTTAATAAGCCGCAACTAGGGAAGTTTATATTTTTTTTAGTTGCATACCATCATACTTACAATTGTCAATGAGCACCATACAGACATTAATAATTCTCTTGAATAATTTATTTGAAAATGTTCATCGTTATTTTACAATTCCGCAAAGGTGTTATAATTGTAACATTATAACGGAAATAAAATGGCGCTAATCAATCGTACATCAGCATAGATCGGATTATTTATTCGTATTGTAGCATTGCAACTTTGTAATCGTAGCAACGTTGGTAATTTGTTGTAGTAATAATTAATTGCGAGTGAAAAAAATCGCCATGTGTCGGCAGTCAACAAGAAAAATATTACGAATACACGCCAGTGAAATCGGTTACGTTGCAATGTAAATTGTATACGATGGTAATAAAGAATAAATTGATGTCGTTAATTGACAAATTAATCTTAGCAGTCGGTTGTGACACGTGGTTTAGCTTGACGGGGTAATGGTGTGTTATTACTTGTCGTCAGTTCGATAACAAACGAAGTCGGTTACGGAAGAAAGTAACGTGTAATTTCGTATCGACGATCCAACAAAATTCAATATGATGACGCCCCGAGGGATGTCATGACGATCATCGATTATTCGGTAACTATTTTATATGGATTGCAGCTGTTCTATCAATCAACAGGTTCATATATTCTATCAGAGAAAATGGATATTATTAAAAGATAAAATAACAGGTACAAGTAAATAATACTTTATTTTTACTATACTTTTTTACTTACTTTTACTACTTTATATATAAATACATACATAAGTATATAAGCTATACCCATACATTTCTTAAATGTATATTTACAGTAGATATTTTCTATACTAAATAGTAACATTTAGCTAGGTAGTATAAGGTTAATAAATATATATCTACTAACACCAAGCTAATAATTTAGAATTCTGTAAATTTATGTAAAACTATAGACAACGTGCTTTTAAAAAATAATTATATACTGCGTAGAAAAAAACTATTCAAGGCATTACACGTTAATTAATTATTCATCTGTGTATAGACACCAAAAAGAACAATTTTTAATTTGCTGACCTTTATGTAAACAATAGACGCACCGGAATCAGCTACATCCATTAATTACATTACATTGTAAAGATAAAGTACTGTTACTATTTTAAGGGCTACATGATTAAAAATGTGAAATATGTTGGCAGACATGTTCTTAATTAAAAGACAAACTGCCTCATAGTATCGCTAAAAAGATAATGAATCGATTGTGTTGATGACACTGCATATGTTGATAGCTATCTACTGTAATTTCATATTGAAATTTAAATAATCTGACCCTCTGACTGAATTAATTTAAAACTCTCTGAATATTGTTTGTTTCATTTAAATAACGAAAACCTTATTCAAAAATTATGAACATAAGACCAACAAATTTAGATAAGTAAGAAATATTTTTAAAGTAACTAAAACGACAATTATGCTAGTGGCCGTTGAGTATTTTATATGAAAACCACGAATATCAAGTCATCATGCCTTAGGGCTAAGGTATCACGCCTTCGTAACTAGTAATTTCACTGGCATATACCTTTAACTGCATTATAATTACATATATTTGTCTACATTAATATCTGATACTATGACCATTTCAGTACAAAATTTGAAGTCGATGGTATGACATAGGTAATATTGGGGGAACAATAAATTCGTACCACAATACACTACATAATTGAATTATCAATTAGTTAATACTTGCAAAACATTAGCTTAAGTGAAAATCAATAATCGCTTATCGGTTGGCAATAAGCGATTGTCATGCGACGAGCATTGATGACGTCTGCAGGTGAACGGAGTTTTACATAATTGGATACAAGTACTAGGGTTCCTTTGATATAAATATTGAAATTTAAAAACCTCAGACTATTCCTGTAAATGATTCATTTTTTTATACCTATATATAATGTAAGAATATCACAGGACATTTCACATTTCTAAGCTCGCTATATTGTTCTGGATACGAGGCAACAGATACAAATGCATAAATACACTTTTTTTATAATTTTGTATATATTATATATAAAAAATACCCAAGCCAATTTAAGCAACCATACCCATGAATACGTATTGTGTCGTGTGGGAAATCGAACCCACCATAATCGGAAGTAAGGGGTTGTGTTAAACCGCTCGACCACTGAGGCCATATAGATATCCAAAACAAATAGCTGAGTTTAGACTTGAAGTGAAGCCTTACTTACTCTAATTTCTTCCAAAAGTTTTGAATGTAATATATATATTTATATCTCGTTGTATAAATATATGCAATACACATATAGTTATATGACCACCGTGACATATACTGTACTCGTACACCAGTAAAAAGAAGACGTAGGTACCTGTTAAAATAAAGTTGACTAACCTTCATAGAGAACATAACTTCTATATAAATGACTCTTTCAGCGCAACATATGTTGTACTGAAAATAAATTTGAATGTAGTGGTAATATGCATTTTTAATAAAAGTTTTAAAGAGTTTTTACACTATAATACACTAGTCAATATTTTAAGGAGAGTGTTTATTTTAATTAATAAAATTACCAAATCAATTATGACGGCACACACAAGTTCAAATTCATATTAGTCTGACTATTTTAAGCGTATATTTAAAAAATAAATAGTATTTATATCAATTTTGTATCTCTAAAACAAATAACAGCTCTTCTTAGCTAAAGACTAGATGGCGCTGTGTGGATTGCCAGGTTATTAATATTATCAATAAAATATGTACGGAACTAGACTTGAATTCAAAATACGTTTCAAGTTCTGCAGATCCCCAACGAATGAAACTATGCTCCTTCAATTAAAAACAGGTGAACTAAAAGTGTATTTGTAACAGAGTTAACAGTTAATTTATTACGTTGATTGATATTGTATAAAGGTCGTCAATAAATATAAGTGTAATGTCATTTTAGAATTGTTGATTCCATAATTAACACTTACATCATAATTACTTCAATTACATTATGGGCTATTAAATCCATCGACGAACTTGACACAAAAAGAACGATATTATACATTTCATTCATACACATTACATAATATTTATGTACTATATATATGTACATGTGTCCTTTATTTGTGTATATTTTATTATAATCAGTTTAAATTATTATAATCATTATAATAAAATACATCTCATTTTACTCATTTTTACCTATTTGTCGCTGGAAGAAAATAGCATCTATGATACAGGCTCGGCCTAGTATAGATGCTACTGGTAAATTCGATGTACCATATAATGCGTATTTAACAAAAATATAATAGTTTATAAGAAGAATAACTAACTGTAACTACTTAAATTGGTGTCAATAAAAATATATTATATTAAATTTAAAACATTATTTAATTTGTTGAATCTTTAATTAATGGACATTTCAACATTATATTGTTAGATGCACTAGTGGTACCCACTCATTACCAGCCATGCCACAGTTAGGTTGACAGGTAGAGATCTCTTTTAGAGATAAGTACACCTTTGCTCACTTTGTATATAATGAAGTTTACTACTGTATTTCAAATTGCAATAAAGAATATATATTATTATAGTATAATACACAATCCTTTATTTATTGACGTCGTAAAGATACGTAGTCATATATGTATGTGTGTATATAGTATGCTTATTTATGTGGATACATTACAGCTGACAGCAGCACTATTACTGATTTCACGCCAGGATATAGGTCAGGATAGCCACTCTACATCAGGTACGGTGATAAGTTTTTTGCCAATGATATAAAAAGACCGCATAAGGGAGAGGCAGACTACAGACTACCAAAAATATCTATCATCTTACTTCACCCATTTGTAAAACTCATCTCCTGCTTTCATGCCGGATTCCATGATTCTGAATCTGTTGGCTTATGAGAATGAGTAGGAATAAAAATTGCAATAAAATTATAGACGCATTTATGTTATGTTAATTTATATTTTTAGCTGCTTAATTAAATTGCTTTTGCCTCAAACTTTAGTAATATTATAATAAATAAATATATAACCTTAGATAATTAACACAACGCCATCTAGTCCTACAGTAAACAGAACTTGTGTTGATGGTACTGCATACATAATATACATAGAAAACACCCAGACCGTTACAAACAATCATACCCATTTATACAAATATTTGCACTGTGCGAGGAATCCAACCTGCGACCATCGGAAGTAAAGCAGTGTGCAAAACTACCAGACCACCGAGGCTGTAATAATAGTAAGCTGAGTAGGTAAATACTTGAAATTGGAAGTTGTTAACATGCGTATTATAAATTATAATTTTGTATGAGAATCAATAAATAGTGGTGGTATTCTATAAAATTAGCAACAATCAAAATACAGTTGGTTAGAATTCGCAATAATGTATTTTAATCCGTTACGCATCGCCACTGTGTTTAATTTGTTGCCACCGCGATTTGTATTGCGTTTCCTTATAAGTCGCAATGCGAGTAATTTGTTTCACTAAGTATAACTACTACATACGTCGTTGATGTTCCACCATTTCAATTATAAACGCAATGCCAATAAGAAAGAGCTATGAATGCAGTTCTGTGTTCTTACGTATGTAAAGTAAGAAAAAAATCACTTTGAAATCACTGTGCCATAGGTTTTTGCGACACGATAAATGTGTAATAGCCACATTTTATGTAAAAAGCCACCTGAGATAATGACGTTAGTTGTTGAGCTTTTACTGATAATTACGTGATTATGGAAGTAAAAACGAATAAGTACTTGTTTATTAAACATGATGTAGGAAACATAACGTTCTGAATTATGTAACGGTGATAATAATAAACAGTTTGTAAAGTGGAAACATTTCATTATATATCACTGACCTATACGAATAGATAAAGACTAAAACAATACTGATGAAAATACAACCGCTAACTAACATAGTTGTAAATTAAAATAATATATTTCATAACAGCAATTTGCTTACTTAAACAGAAAAGTAACTAAAAATATTTGTGGCCATAATAACAGTATAAAGTGAACGCTTTGTTACAGTCATAATTACACATTACAATCATGTTAACAACATAAGAACAAAGGCGAGAATAGAACACAGATTTGCAAATTGACTGATCCATCACATCCCTCGCCCTTAACATAAACAGGCAAATCCTTACTTAATTTCAGTCGCAGAATTCAATCAGAATGTAAAGGTTTATACCCCAGCGAGTAATGTTATAATGCCTTGCATTATCCCCCCGTTATAACATCCGAGCAGCGACAGTACCACGGAACCTTTAATTATTATCAACACATCATTTTCATACCAGTTCACGAAATTTAGGGTTGTCTCTAACTCATAAAACGGCCATATATTTTTTTACATTAATTGTAAATGTTACTTATAGCTTGTGCATTCATGGAAAATAATGAATTTAAAAAAAACTATTGTAATAATAATGTATATTTATCTTTAATTATTACATACTTATCTGAAACAGTTTTCGATTATTCTAATCGCATCAATTAAATTAATACCACATCAAAAAGCATTTATAAAACCTTAACATTTTAATTATAGCCTTTTACGCCTAAAATAAGGTTGATGACACATTTGAAACAAAAAATGAATTACTTTCTGTCAAAGATCATACAGCAAACGTAAGGCTCAACACGAAATGAACAATGATTTTGATTTACCTTCTAAAGATAAACATCGGTAACCCTTTCAACGAGCACGTGGGCCGACATCCCTTTCACGCATTTCATATTCCTATTTCCATTCCGTTCAACCTTCGTAGGAGGATTATATTCTGCCTCCGATGTTTTCGTATCCTATTATTTCACGGGGTGAAAATGGGCCACCCGCCTCCTTGTTCACTCAAACAGAGGAACCTCTGTCACGTATGTGTGACGTATATAGATTAGATTTGTGTGAGATTACCTTCCAGAACTGCGATGTTTGTGTGTGCGTTTGTTTCATCAACTGTAAACCACTGTCAACGACTCGTCAAAATAATATTGGCTTAACTCTGAAGCCCGTATAGACACGGAGCGTAGCAACTTGATACGTGCACGAATTTAATTAAAATGGCTTTAAAATTGGCGATGATAAATAATATGTGACGTTATTATATATTTTAATAGAGGTGCTTATTCATTAAAGACATATAGAAGATATACTTAATAAGTAAATAATGTCTACTTCTAATAATGGATACTTAATTTATCTAATTTATTAAATATACTTCCATCATAAAATTTCTTGTTAGTGTAGACCTGCCATTAAGAAGATTTCTTTTATCAAAAATATATAATATGTCCAAATTTGAACAAGTACCAAATCGGTTAAGCCATGGTTAAAGATTGATCGTAAGTTTCAAATCTCAAAACGATCCCCTTACGAGACTCATCCATCTTCCGTCTAATTGTAAAATAATTAAAACCAACTGAGCATAGACGTGTTTCTAATACAATAATAAGTAATGCTCACTCAAGGAAGACAGGTAATGACAAGAGCTTTAAAAGGTTATGAATATCAATTTTAAGGACAATAATTATATAAGATGAGACTTTATTTATTATTTTGTTTTTAAAAATAAGTTCATACAATAACAAAACAAAGCGACAATTTTTCTGTCACAAGCGTTTCGAATTGCAAATTTAGGGGAAAAAAGCAACACTACACTCAAAGTCAAATGCGGCAGTACGCGATAAGCAAGTGCCGCTTATGCAAGATCACGAATGTAATTGCTCCCTTGTCTGGCACGACACTTTAGGCCAGAATGAGACGAGTATGCAAAACACAGTGGAGTAAAAGAGATGAGGGATATCTAAATCAACAAAGCCGTAAGCGACAAAAATGATTGATTGCTAGCCGTCTTGCGCTGAGCTCTATTTAATCACTTTATTCCCTTTTCTCCGTTTGTGTTGAGATAATTTTGTATTTGTGTAATTTGTATATGAAATGAGCAGGCATACCTCCCGAGACGGGATTCATATCCGGGGTCTATCCGGAGCTTACAGAGTACAATTTTGATGTTATCGCGTGTCATGATATTGCTTATTTTAATTTACATCATATTAATCCCCGTAAACGTTTCTTTAATAAACAATGACGTCATTTGTGGTATGAGATTTGTTTTAAAAGACATTTCTGATTAATGTTTAGTACAAATTTAAAAGCGAGCTTAGTGGGACCGATGTGGACTTTGTATAGTAGTCTACTTACTCATTCCTGTGCTATAAACATACATATTTTACATATTTTTGGCTGCAAATATCGAAAATGTGTTTCGATTGAAATCAGTGACGGTAAGTGAGTGTAACATTGATTTCCTAAAATATGGAGCTATGAGAGGTACCATGGTAAATCTGAACGATGTCTGAGGTGCTGATAACAAGTCTTGATTTTCATTAAGTGGATTCTCAGCTTGTATGCTTTCAATAACATAAAAATTATTTATCATCCCAAGTCATAAAAATGATTAAACATAAGTACAGTGCAATTTTTCTAATCATTTATTAAACAACTCACCGCTCATATGTCCATTTTCATACGGCGAGTAGTCCCCATTCTCGAGTCGGTGCTTCTTGAAAGGGTGTCCGGGGAACTGCGTAGCGGCTAGTGAGAGGCCCACCCCGGACGCGCGCTTCGGTGGTCGGCCCGGTCTGGAGCTGTGGACATAGTAGCACGTTACTGCCGTTTAAGACGATACACTTACCTTATAAACGGCTAACACATCCTATAGCACGCCAGTTTTAAAAAGTCCGTTTTGACAATAGAAATAAATTATAAATTCATACTATGAATATAATATAATAATACTATGAATGAAGTTCAACACAATTGTACAACAATTTAATATCTGTCAAAACGAACTTTTTAACCCGACCATTAGTATAAATAGGTCTTGAAAATAGATTTCATAAAACGCATGTTCATATTGACAAAACGTAAAAAACAAAAGTCTAAGAGTCAGTAATTATGTCATGCGGCTAATCATAGTAAACTACATGGGCGTTCCGTCTACAATGATTGGATATTTATTTTCAATTTATTTGGCTACTATAATTATTACCTTAAAAATTCTGAATGTAATTTCGTGTAGAGATGAACTGTATCGTAGATTAAAAATCGGATATTAATTAATTATTGTATCTTAACTCACACTGATTACTCGGACAAGAAGAAACAGGCAATATGAAAATATATACTGTAATGTATGTAAAATATCCATTAATGAGAAGTGTTTAACGAGAAGTTATTATTGTTATAAACTAGAAAAAGTATTAAAGTTCATCTCCTAAGGAAAACTATATTACTTAGAAATTAATTAATTAATATAAGAAATTACTGAATAAAAAAGCTCTTTAAGTGTGTAGATAAATGTAAAATATTCTGAATGAATGAATTAATGACAATTGAAAGAGTCAATAAAGGAAAATCAATACAATTATTTTATACGGATTTCATTGTATCCATGACGTGAATGAACGAAAAAAGTATTGAAATATTGAAATAGTATTAAAGAGATTCCATAGATAAGTTTGAAGGCATAAATTTATTAACTACAAACTAACAAATCAGAGCATTTACTAAATTATAATATATGTAGGCAACGTTAAATACTTCTGCTATCTCTAACCATTTAATTCTGATTGTCATAAGCACTTTAAAAAAGGAAATATATCAGCTACTGTTTAATTTTTTATATTCATAAATAGCGAAAAATTATATAAAAACAACATTTAATATCAAAAAGTTTCAAACGCATGTATAATTAATAATTTAAAATATATTAAAAAAGAATTACGGCATCTACAAAGTTATATTGGTGACAGTCAGCATTTAAACTGTCATAGCTGTGACATATACACAGACAGCGTAATGCGGCAAAATGATAACAGTTTTATTTTGCCCATTGGCAACAGACCGCAAAACGGTGTAAGCAGGTGCTCAAGCAACTTATTAGGCTTTTTATAGGTAAGCTGCGCAAGCAAGATATGGCAAGTACAATAAGTTATTAATAAATAAAAATAAAAGATAACTGTGTCTTAAGGCCAGCAACTGATGTGAACTAGCTACTGTGACCAATTATGATGAACAGGGGATCTAAATTTCTACTTTAATCATTCATAATAGGATTATGTAAATTTACTTGTTATATTTATAGATGTTAATTTTCCATGTAATCAAAAATAAATAACTGCTATATGCTTAAATAAAAGTTGCTAAAGATTTCAAATATCATGAACTTAATTCCATGACATAATTATAACTATAACTAACATTAACGTGACGTATTTGATAGAAGTATCCATCATAAGTATCTCAGATAGAAGATTCATTTTCAACAAAACTAGTCAAGCAAATCAGAACGCACGGAACGAAAACTATAAATAATGTAAAAAAAAATACTGTCAAATAAAATCTGGCAAACAGCATTTTAGATCAGTTGCTCTTGTTTTCTGTCATTAATAATTAAAATCAATTAGCCAAGCAAAATGTTCCAAATAGCATTTTCTATGTAACACTTATCAAATAAATCAAGTTCTCGCGTGAGGGTTGCCGCAGATTTATTTTTATTTATTTCACTCCCCCAAGATTTAATACCGAAGACGTCGGCCGCAGTTTCCACAATTTCACGCTTATTGTTTTCCCATCCGTGATTTATGTTCCCGTAATAGACAACAGTATATTCTTGGACGCAATAAAGTTTGTCACCTAAATCTTTGCGGTTAAGCCTATGTCGTGTTACTGCACCTAAAACTTTAGGGCATTATTGTATTACACCGCGTATCATAAAATTATAAACATAGTAATTAAAGTATACTAACTGTATATAGAGATTGAATAGAAGATATACTAACCCTATAGGATTGCCAACTGTATATTTATTTGGAGTCAAGTAAATCAAATACATATATAACACTAGTAGACAACTGATAAAGATACCTTCCTAATAGTAACCCCGATTGAATACTCTTTTTGTAAATTAAAAACAACTACGGAATCGAAACTGCCTATGAGAAGGTAAGAGTGTGCTAAATAAATTAATGGATTGACTTAATTAAACTATGTTACTCAAAGATTTACTACTAAAAGAAAAGGAAAACTGATGACGATATTCCGATTTAAGGAATACTTACTAGCTGACTGTGATTCATCTAAGTCGATAATACTTTGTCAGAATAAAATAAAACTAACTGCGCATCTTAGCGCAATACCACTATCAGAGCTTCTAATTGGCGTCTCTGAGTAAGATCAATTACATTGGTACCATAATCCGCACTACATTGGTAGGTACGAGTGCGTCAGGCTTCCACAAGTTTGGCAATTATCGGGGGAGCGATGCTGTTATCATAGTATCGGCTTACGCAG
Source organism: Achroia grisella (assembly GCF_030625045.1). Lineage (NCBI taxonomy): Eukaryota > Metazoa > Arthropoda > Insecta > Lepidoptera > Pyralidae > Achroia > Achroia grisella. The sequence continues at coordinate 898,051 of NW_026712703.1, forward strand.
AAACTGACTCTCGCCTATTTATTTTTATGTCAGCAACCGTCATTATGAGACACTCCATTAGCTTGGATTGCGGTGAGTCCCGTTTTCGGTTACGCTTTTGGGGTGCGATTGTTATGTTCTTACTATTTTTTTCTCGGTTGTGACGTTATGATAAAAGGGTTTGGAGAGGTTCATTGCGTATTTCCTAAAATATGTTTGCTCGTGACCTAGAAATTAGATATTGATCCAGTAATCTTAATTACAATCAAGTACAACTTGTTCAACACCTAAATTAAGTGTTAATCTGGATAAAATGTATATAAGTAGTACGAATGGGGAATAAATCATATCAAGTGTAAAAAGGATTAGGTATCAATTATGGAAAACACATTACGTATGCTTGCACACAGATACATAACAATTTATTTTATTTTAATATAATTATAGCTTTTATCTAATTTAGATGGAACTTCGTACAAATATATTACTTACTGATGGATTGGATGAAGTAATTAGGCAGTTAATTATGTCACATTAACTTAAAAAAATGATTTTACTACATTTTACCAAACTCTATTCTTAGTATGCAAGTCCTCGGACCCTATAGACATTGCCTCTCTAATTTCCAATTAAGAGCCTTGTAAGATATGAGGACACAAAAAGTAAATAATAAATTCATCGACTATAGGTATTGTAACTAATTGTTAGCGTCACTAAACTTGAAATAGCTACAAAAATCATATTTTATTTTTGGTACGCGCGAGTACAGGCGGTGTAAAAAAAAAGTTAAACAAAACCGCGCCCGCGACGAAATCGAATATTGAAAGTGTCGAGAGACATAGATAAGGAGCGCACGTGCCGCTCCCTTGCCGCCACTTAGGCCATACCCGTAATCTGAATACCGCAAAGCTCACCGCGATAAACTGCCATTAAAAAGCATTCGATTTATTACTGAACGATTTCCGAACGATTTATGCCAGTTGTTCGAGTATTGAAGAGTATTAAAGCAACAGAAGGGCGATATCTTCGAATGACATATATAAGTGACTTCAGAATCTCCGCTATAAAGATACTTTTACTTTTAGCTTTAAATTGGCAACGTGGTGTCAAGTTTGTATAATAAATGTTTGGATGCAGATTAGCTAAAAGTTTGCCGTACCTAATAAGATTTCACTGCAGGAAATAGGGTCCTTATTTTAGCTTATGGCATGAAGATTTACGAAAGTAAATACACTAAACTGTCCTTAATATGGATTGCGTAATTAATAAATGTGTCCTAATAATTATTGTTAGTTTTTCACATACAAGAAAATGAAAAATATCATGTTGGATATTTCAAACATTTATACATCAAAGAACATTCCTTTCTGTGCCGCGCAATCTTTCGACGGACCAACCCTAGTGAAACTAACACCGCGGATAGTTTTGCTTTTTGTTATATTTGCGTGGCAATATTCATCACTCACCGCCCGAGTCACTGATCAAATACCATCCACAAAGGAGTCCCCAGATATTTCTGACAGATATACCCCTGATAGATAGTTTGACAAACACACAAAGTTAATCCTGATCGAAACCTACATGTAGGTATATATACCCAGTAGTAGATATTGAATTTTTGAAAACGTATATAAATCTTATATGTAGTATTAGAAATTATTTATTTATATACAGCATTTTTGCCGCACGGCTTTTTTACAAGTCATTCTTTACATACATTTATTTCCTATCATTTATTTATGAAAGCTATCTCAGGCAAGTCGGTCTGTCAAGAAATACACCTGAAAACTTACCTTTTAGCTAATTGAAATGGTAAAAAGCGAATGGCCCATCTAATGGTAAGTGATAACCATCATGGGCATCACGTGATCACGTGATGTATTTGTCATTATCATTGTAATTAAAATAATATTTTTTTACTTATTAGGTAGGTACATATCTAAAATGTTTAAAAAAAATAATATTGAGAACCTTGGGCATAATCAACTAACGACGTGCACTTTTATCTTATAAGTAAGTTTAGAGAGTAATAGACTTTTCTCAGTAAATGTCTTAACAATAGATGTCTTCACTAAAGTCATTTTATATAATAGCATTACTTAACATTATTGATCGTTTTTATGATTAGTATTTTACAGTAAAAAACAATATCGGAGTCAAAATATATTACCAATATAAAAAGCAGTTCAATAAACTGAACTTCATAAAAAAACTAGAGTAGATAGCTTAAGACAACGTACAACTATTAACAACACAAACAGTAACAGTATCAACATTACCTACGAACTATGAATAGAATTCCGAGTCTTTGTTATTATATTTGTATCCTTGACTAGGGATGTGACATTCTGATTAAAAAATCGATTATAAATTATTCGATTAAATATACTATTAAATGAAAATAATTCTTATAATGAATAATAATTGATGATTCTATAAGCGATTATTTTTCTACAACCCAATTTCTTTGACTTCTTGACGTGGGTTTGTTTTTATGAGATCACATAGATCTTGTTCTTTAGACAATATAATATTATAATATAATAATAAAAATTGTCTAGGTAAAATATGGATTATTAATTAATCATTTTTTAAGAATGTTAACATCAGACGTTTTTGTTTTCGATAATCGATAATTTTTCACATCCCTATCTTCGACTCTTAGTGGACGTGTTCACACTCACTACCAATTACTGACACTAAATCATAACGTTCACGTGATGTAAACATCCTTTCCCGACTACAAGGCATTTTTAAAAAGTAAAAAGACCAAAAGCTACTCGCTGACAGCCTATTATAGTAAGCTAATAGTCATTTTTTGTTATTGTTTCTCGAACGTCCAATTATTTACACGTTACACTACTACCCGTATGGGAATGTTTACATATTAAATTAAACTCTTTTTTACCGATTCATCCAAAAATATCTTGTTGTAATCATCACTTATAAGTATATCCTAAAACAGACGCAAAAGGTTACAGTATTGTTTCAATCTGGATAACTTCAATTAAAAATTTAGACAAGCAACTCAAATAAAAGGTATTTTGATGACATGTTAAGAGTTACCTTCGCCAAAACTGTTAGATATGCAATACTATCAACAAGGTTTTCTTTCTTTTAAGACTTTTTCTCATGCTAACAAGGAGATTTTTTAGGATTGAGAGTTAGTTTTTAGTGTACAATATTCTTCTTCAACCTTGTTTATTTATATATACCATTAATAGAAAAAATAAAGGTACCATAAGTTGGTAGCAAGTAGTTATTAAGTAAAGAACTGAAATAGTTCATAAATTAAAATAACTTTCTTAGTAATTTTACACTTTTATTTAATAATGTTTAATTTATGAAAATTGAATATTCTATTTGTATATTTATATAAAAAGACAAATTTGTAAGGGTTTGTCTGTTTATTTCCTATTTTTTATAACTAAACATCTACTGTATTACGAAGACGTATATGCTACATTTTATCTTAAAAAGCAGGTGTTGTCGCGGGTAACTGTTAGTGTTTAAATATATCAAATTAAACCAGTCTACTTCCTTTTAAGCACTATACATATCGGAATCAACTTATCTAGCAACTAACACTAAACAATGAAGCTCTGTCTTAAACAATTCAAGAATCGCTAAACAAGGAGACATCTAATCTTATCTAGGGTAAACTCAAAAGCAGTAGCAGTTTGTCTGGGTTCAGTACAAACATGATAAATGATTTCGGTCACAAAAAGTGTTTGTCTGTTTTTTTCTAAACGAGTGTCGGTTGGAGCGAGATGGGTTCTTTCCTTGGATAGACATAATACCTATTCACCTTGAGAAGTACCTGAGGAAGAAGAGAGATCAACATTATTGACTTTATTCGAATAATGAAACTATTAACTATTTCTACTAAATTAAAATTACAATAAGCAATCGAAAGTATAAGAAGATCCTCATTAAAAAAATAGTAATCTAAAAACTTTCCAACATTAAAAACAATGTTTTAATAAAACAACAGAAGAAAAATATAATTGAAGCCAAAAATTAGAGGGCACATGGACATTAACAATAAAAAGTGAAAGCAAAGCCGAGTTTAATCGTGTCGTAAAAATAAAAATTAAATAAAAAATGTTTGGGGTGGAAAGTTTAGCGTCCGTAATTCCACCTTACAATTATTTCATGTTGAAGAAGCTAACGTTCATTCTCCGGATGTTACGAGTATAAAAAAATCCCAAGGGTGTCAACTTGTACTTTATGTTTGTTTATTTTAATACGGTTATACTGTATTTCCAACAGTTTACATGTATAGTAATAGATTACTTTAGATAATATATACCTATATATTTAATTTGGTTTAATATTTTCTAATTACAGGATAGCTCTTTTTTCTGTAATTTAAATAGACCAACCACAATGTAAGTAGTAATTGTGGCCTATATACCTGAATAATAATATGGATATCACTTTATCATGTGATACTCGTGTTGCCATTCTAGAGCACAAAGAGTTCAGGCCTGATATCCTGTAATATCAAAATGTTACATATCTGATATAATAAATACGATACGATAATATTATTCTACCTTATAAGATATTATTACTATTATTATTATTATTTTACGCACTTTCAATATATAATTGAATAGAATTTCTACTAATGTTATAAACGCAAAAGTTTGTGCTGATGGATAAACGTTTGCTATTTTATTACGCAAAACTACTACATTCATTGGAATAAAATTTGGTATACAAATAGATCACATGCTGGATTACTATATAGAATTGCTCTTTGCACGAATTCACGCGAGCAGCACCGCGGATTACAGCTAGCATTATAATAAAAATGTGACGCTACTAGTACTGGACGATACTCGTACCAGATAACAGTAATGTAGCAAGTCACCTCACCTCAACGGTCAGGTAGCTGCGCCGTTTCAATTTCTCCGAGGCATTTTATTTACAAAACTAATTACGTTTGTCTGATAGGGTATTAAACAGCTCCCGGTGCTTCTCTTGATTCGATGACAGTTAATAAAGACATTCCGAACGTATTTAAGATCTGATCCTATTCCATCTGCGATTTGATCGTTTCATAATGAAGCTATTATAGCCTGCGGTATACTTTTACTTTTTTCCGCGTGTGACTGTACTTTTGTTTTGTTAATCATCTACAATAATAAATCGTTATTACCTATGGAATGAGATACATAAAATCTTCATTAGATCGAACTTTGTTAGATGCAACGATATTTTATATCGTATTTTTTTTAAATTTTTTATTGCTGTTGGCACGAACATCATTGTTGGCACGCCACGTGGTCCGGATAATTGAAACGTCCAAACATTAAATTTATGTTTTTGCTACTTTTCATTTTTAGGGTACCGCAGGAGAGTTTTAATAGCACCTAGCATGGGATTTATTGTTTATACTTTATATACTCATGAATGTCGTATGTATAGTTCTTATTATATTACTATACCTACTTACTATACTTACTTTATATCTAGTATTAAATTACTTATATTGTTCGATAATAATAATAATTGTAATATGCAAAATATTTCATAAAATTCAACTGATAATTTTATATAAATCACAGTAGACTTGGTTTAATAAAATAAGAGTTATATTTTTTTCATAAATTTCATTACAAACGAAATTTTGTATAACTGGGCGAACGGTAACATTAAAATCTTAAATATTAATTGTAACAGGAGCCGTTTCGTCCCCGACATCCCTTTCTGCGAATGCTGGGGCAACATAATCAGCCCCCAAGGGACAACCTCTTGTAATTAGCGGCTGTTCATTTCTTAATTTCAATATTTAATTACAAAGGAAACTCGATGACTGCCACGAATAGAAAGAGACGTCATCTTCAGAAAGAGCCGCGAATCCGTTTTGTTTCTAATTCGTTAAGTACGCCGTTTGATACTGCACGTACTGGCTTCTCTATTATTTCTTTGTGTACTTTATCAAAGGATATTTCATTTATCTTATTCAATTACCGCTCAAGTTAAATAATACCTATTATTTTTAGTCTGCCATTATTTCTTATATTGGGAATGTAAAAGATAAATTTTATCAATGCATTTATATGTCTCGCAAACAATTTAGTTAGGTAAAAGTGAACAGCAAACCATCAATGTAACTTTATCGTGTTCGCCGGGAAGCCATCTTACAATTTCCCTTTGTCGTACCCATTGTCAGACGGAATATTATGGCCCCAGACATATTATCGTTTTATTCCATTTCTCTCGACCCGCTATGAAATTCCCTTTTTAACTATTACCTGTCGAAAGATTTCATTAAGGAAAATACGGCTTTGTGAATTTTGCATAAGCCCTCTCGTACGTGTATCAGAGTTATATGAACCAGGGAATATCTTTGTTATGAGTCCTTTGTCGTTTATCTCGTATAGAAATACAGACGTCACAATGTTAATGATTTTTCCTTTGATTGTAACACTTTTCATTTCACACTTTACAATTGATTCTATGGCGGTGTATGGATGCATGCGTTTGGCATGTTTTGTTCGAAATTGATGACGAGCGTTGGTCCGGGCATGTCCATTCACAAACTGTATTCGACAATGGTTTTGTTGCGTAAAATTATACAATTTCTGGACGGGTGACCGCTGCCTTTCAACGTCACGTCCTCGTATTACTCAATACAATAAAAATATCATTAAACTCAATAACAGTAAGAAAGCTAAATAAGTAATCACATTTTGTATTCGTTATTACTGAGGATTTAAATTTAGATTATAAAGAATAAAATCTGTGAATTCTCGAAATTGATATAATTCCAAGTCAATCATTTTTGATACTGGTAATCTAGTGATTACCAGTATCAAAAATATATAAATACTTTTTGTGATAATGATGTCAAAGCCTATAGATACATTAATACTTAATATATAATTAATAATAAATTTCAATCATCAAGAAAATTCTATGTGCAAATACTTACATATCAAGTCCTTATATAATAATACTCGTATTATACTGTTTATCTTTCACTTTACATTTATTTTATATAATAATTAGAAAATACTGAGTCGTTATTTTCTAATAAGTATCTAAATTAATTTAATAAATATGTTGTAATTATATTAACCTAAAACTACTAAAACTAAAAATGTATTATACATTTTTAATACGCGAAACTTTATATTAATATCAACTTGTGATTGGGATACGATGATTAGATAGTTTCTTTAAATTGGCATTATTTTTTGCTGCTGGCGCCAAAATATATTTTCTGAAGAAACCATGTGAAACAATTTAAATTTCGGACCCAGGCATGAGTAAAACTTTTAAAGAATACAATCCAATGAATATGTGTTTTCTTTAACCTTAATAGTATTCTATTTATATTGACACGGTTCATCAAGAATAATCAAACATTTTTGCTACCGGTTCCCGCCGTTTGTATTTTTTTTATTGAAAACGATCTTTTGTGTCGATTGAAAAAAGATCTACCTGGCAAGAAACAGATACAGTTACTTTTTAAATTAATTTCATCAAAAATTTGCTACAAATAATGTTGAGTCATACAAGTCATACATATGCCATCGGCGGCTTTTAACTACTTAGTCAAAGTTTAGGAGCAAAAAATTTAAAAGTTCGTTTTCATCGACCGCCATTAGAAGGACACTTGAAAGATAAATGTAGCAGTAATTAAAATCTATTTGTAAACATAAAAACATATTCGGCATTGTAGCGAGAATAGTTTTTAAATCAACTGGCATTTAATGTGTTTACAAAAGATATGTTTCCATTCTTTCATGATTTAATAAGTAGTATAGTATCACGTCATGTATTCATGTGTTAACTTCATTTACGTATGTTCAATGAAAAATTAAAATAATCAAAACAAACAGGCCAGAGATTTGAAACAGAATAGAGTCCCGGACGTGTGATCGTTCAGTACTGAACGAAAATAAACGTTATGATTTGTTAAACAGGTTATTAGAAAAACATCGGCGCTGTCGACGTGCAGTTAGGAAATAAACTATTAAAACTCGGCCAAGTGTGAGTCGTCTATATACCTATATATATATATAAAATGTTATTTTGACAATTTACACAAATGAAATATAATTCGGAATGCAAATGAGTGATTTTAATATTTGTAATATTCATCAAGAACAAATAGTACTAGATATAGGATTTTATTTACAATTTTCCTTCTTACACCAATATAATAATTGTTCCTCTGTATTAGTTGCCACAACAGACTATGGTTAAAAAGTATTTTATATTTCAGTAGATAATTTTTGTAATATTGCTCAGTACAGGTAATATATGGTACCTATATTGTAAATGTACACATATTACATATACATACATACATTGGTTAGAAATTCACAAATAGTATTAATACTATGGATCCGTATCGAAGGCGTATAATAGTTAAAATTTTACTTGCATATATGGTTAACGCGGACACTGAAATTGGTTATAAAACTATTATGGTGTCATCTTAAAGACCTCACATGGTCGACGATCGCTATTAACATGTATTTAAAAATAGTTTTGGACCACCATTATACACACACGGATAGGAAACAGATTGATATTTGAGGATATATTGGAATTTCATAACAGCACTGGAAATTTTAAAGTAAACAACAGTTACCCGTAAATCAAGAACGTAATAGTTACATTCTGACGGTACATGAGTACATCTGAAAAATCTTTTGTTTGATCAGACTTAAACATCTGGATGTTGAACAGAAGTTCATAATAAAATATGAAGAAAAAATATGTTAAGTCCTTTTGTATCGACCGCTTCTGTTTGTTCGTTACTAGGATTCGACAGTCTTGATACTAGTTGATTAAAATTTTTCATGTTGTTTTTAATCTTAGGTAGTTTACGATAGTAAAATATTCTTGACGTGTGTATAAGAAATATATATTATAATAATGAAATTAATTACTATTATATAATTATACTAGTTGACCCAACAAATGTTTTGCCATGTAAATTATTTCAGAAAATCATTATTAAAATGTTAACGGTAGAAGAGTGATAATTTAGAGTTATGTAATTTTAATATTGAGTCATAAAAAATATTTGTCAAAAAAATAAAAGATTTTATTGGAATGGCCCACCACACTACCACAGCTTATGGCTTAGGAGTATGAAAAATAGTTTACATTATATTCTCAAACCTACTGAATATACACACCAAATCTTATAAGAATCTATCGAACCGATTTGGATTAATTTGTGTGTGTGTAAAACACTGTGACACGAGAATTTTATATCATGACTATCAAATACAAATACATAAAATTTTTATTCTAGCTCGGTAGATTCATAAGAGTACAGTACTAATAAACAATTTAAAAAGTTATAAATGTTGAAAACGTTGATAGATGTTTTTATACAATGCATTATACTAAAAAATATAAAGGCATATAAATAAATAAAAACTTTACTTTAGACGACATACAACGGTATTATTTAACTAGATACACGGACTGAAGTAGGAACCCAATTATAATGGAACTCTAAGCTAACCGTAGGCCATTTGTGCCAATTAACTACTGTAATGCATTGCCACACAACGTTGGAGCAGACAATAATTACTTATTAAAATCAATACAGTCTCCCCTTTATTGTTATATTTCTATAAATAGTGTTATAACCTTTTTCAGATCATTGATTCTTTAATAAAAATTAAATATATATAATACGTTTGATATTTAGTACTTTAGTAATATTTAATTTTGTTATCTTACATAATTACAATATTTGTCGTGATTATAATTATTGAAAATAACTCTCACTGAACGTATTTCGAGCATTTTTATGTCGGTAAAGAAAATTAACAATATAATAATCAACAAATGCTTGCAACAATAATAACTAATACAGTATCAAATACACAGTTAATACAATTCAAATATCAAAACTATTGGGTTGCAGATTAAATGCAGCCGAAACGTATCGCAGTAGTTCATAGTAACTCGCTGGGATTTGTTTTGATAATACATCATAAAACTATTAAATATTATATCGTTGAGTGAGACTACCAGCGCAACTGTTTTCTGTGCCAGTCTCCAAGCGATAAACGATCGGCGGAATAAATAAAACCAATCTAAGCCGCAACATATTAGATACCTTAGTTTGAAAAATATATGTAATAAATCCGGATTTTGGTATTGTTCGTTTACCGCTTATGACTTATGCTGTACAATACTATTGATCATGGCGTAATCAGTTTGTTATTTCAGCGTTTAGACGATGTTTAAACTTTATTTTGTTTCGTTGGAGGCATGTGGGAATCATTCTATTGTATTACACATCCGGGTTATGATTGGTTCTTTTAGTTTCAATTTTAGGTTCATTAGTCGTTTAATGTTAGCACTATTTTCAACTCGGTAATGCGCTTCCGTCCATGAATGCTTAAGACTTACATGAGACAATTTAATACTCTTTATATTGCTTTATTACATCTGTTCTTGTACCACAGTTATTGTTCTACATAATAACTAGTAGAGTAAGTACTACGTATTGAACATTTTATAGGAAGAATATATTTTGAAGAATTGTACTAAAAATTGTCTTTTGATAATGTTTTATTAATTTAATTACGTTATTAAATCTTGATTTCTTGAATACAGAGTTTTATAAGTATTAACATACATATAGAAATATTATATATATATATAGGTGTTTTATAGTCAAAATATTTTAGATATTATTTTCTATATGCATTTTTTCAATCATCTCGGCGTACAACATTATCTGGAAGAGCTGTCGTGAGTTACGTGTACCGACTTCCGTTCCCAGCATCACTGTATATCTTATACAAACCTTATCTTATTAAACAAATATAACAAATTAAACTAATATTGTGTATACTCAAATACGTTTCGTAAGGTTTTAGTATAAAATCGTACATTATAACAAGTACGATGTACGATTTTAAACTAAAATCTAGAGTTAATCATATCTAAAGGCACCTTGAACATAACTACCATTTTTCTTTACATTGCAAATACATCAGTAGCAAAAATATGGATTTAAATGGGTGTTGTTGCTTCAAGTAATCTCAAAAGCATCATGCCCTAGTGGTTATTTACCCGACTTTGACTCTAAAGTTAATGAGTTCAAATTCAACAATCATTTCTTCATGTATGACATTTTAGCCCTTCATAAACCTATTTTTTTCTAGATTATAATTTTTTCCTACCATCCAGTTCAATATACAGATTCAAATAAGAATAACTGGCAAGAAACTCAATTGAATTTCTTATTATCTGTTTTTTGTAATAAATTCAGTATTAATAAAGCATACCAAAAAAACTATTTTTGGGTGTCAATTTATATTTTTGAAACTAATGAAACTGGTACTATTGACCTTCTGTTAGTGTATATGATTATGAATTTGTTTCAGCTAACAGAATATTTCTACCTTCCAATTTATATGTATGGTTACGAGTGTCGTGATGCGATAGAAGAATGCTCTCATAATATATATACAAAAAAAGGTTTATAACATTAATAAATCGTTTACTAACTATAATTCATAAATGACAAATAATAGTTTCAGCAATTAACAAAAGATTAAGTGAGTTAAAATATATTTTTTAAAACATACAAAGAATACTTTGTTGAATCTTTGCGCTATCGGTCAAGATCTCACAATTTTATAAATGAAATCATACTGCCGTTTTAATGGTCAGGACATGGAACAGTTTTAGGACAAGTTAATAGACGTAACCAATTTGCTTGGATCTGTGTATGAGTAAAAACACATTATACCGGTCAGTCACGCGAACTGAGCTGTCAAAATTCAAGCTCTTTATCAGGTTACTCGCTGTTAACAATTTTCAAATAAACAGATAACGAATGAGTATTAAATATACATGTATCTACTCCGTGAAATAGAGAACTGATTGTACTTATGTTTTATTATGATTTTTTAACCGTCTTAATAAGATAATGGAATGAATTCTAATGAATTTTTAGATTAGATATTATAAATGTTATATAGACAGACAGACAGTATTAACTGCACAATCACTTAATAATAACACAATAATCCCGAAATCCACACAGAACCATCTGGTCCCAAGATATAAGCATAGATTATGTTTTGGATACTAGAGAACTGACAGAAATATTTAAATACATTTTGTTTAAATACATCCTTATTATACATAGAAAATTGCCAGATCGAGGAATCCAGTGCGAAAAATCAAACCTGATACAGACGGAAGTAAGCCGGTGTGCTAAACCGCTAGGACACAAAGGCTGTCTGATAATAAATAGTACTTATTACAATGTCTGATAGCGCTATGTAGTTACAACAATTCATAGATATATTTGCAGGTACTTTACAGATGTTTGTAGGTACAGGTGTCGAATGCGCGCTTATCAAACGGTAAGTTAGTATTTTGAACCGCAAAAATATCAAATATTACAAACAATTCTAAGATTACTCAAATTAGACTTTAAAATGCAAATTTTCTTTTGATTGATTCTATTTTCATTTTTAATTGAGAGAAGTCGTTTGAACACTTCATTTTCGTGACGATCTGTTTACTGCGTGAATGCAAGTAATAATTTTATAAATAGATTTATTCTTCATCTTGTATGCATTAAAATCTATATCTTCGACAAATAACAAATAATCGTGAGCAATAGTCTGCTTTAAATCAAGAACGCAGAGTTTATTGTAGGATGTAATTAAAAATCATCTAGACGAGTTCTTGACTCGAACAGTTCATTTTGCGTTAGAGATGTGCAATCTGCATCTTTTATGTAAACAAGACAACCAAGACTATAAATGACAGTAATTTTATTGCATCATAAATTATACCCACTATAAATTGGTTTATTTAACAAAATTATAATATCAAGGTCATACATGTAAGAATATTAATTATATCTAATTAATATTCTTTTATATTAATTTATTTCTGGACATATGGATGATTTATTTATTGTTAATATATAGATATATAAGATAACGTACTGTTTGTCAGCCTCAAGTGACGCGTGCCGTGGTCTGCGGTTACCCTTTTTATGCAGGTATGTTTCTAAATATGAGTACCTACAGTACATATTACTCAATTCATTGACCTTAGTAGTATACATACATATACACAGTGCTTAGAAGTTATGTATATATGAATGTTTAACATTTTAATCATCTCTATATTGTTGTTAATATCTTAGTACCATCACGCCAGATCTCCCTAGTTGTAGGTAGAGAGACACATAGACTAATATTCGTCTATCCAATCTTCAATGCAATGCAGAATACAACTCTATTTCTACATAAATAAACTTTTTTTAAGTAGTATATCTATGTGACAAAAATATCATATAAGATACACAGCAAATACGAAATATCCTTAGTTTAGACTTTTTACAATCAAATTATGGAACTCTGTTTCATATTGCTAGCTACAAATCAATACTCACCCCTTTAATTAAACTGGCACTAAGTCAACTTTAACTATAGCCAAAACTAGTTAGATAAACATATGTATAATTTACTACTGTAATTGTCCACAGTTTGTTGGGTTGTATGCAAATAAATAATGTAGGTACATAGGGTTTCCAAAGAGGGACTAGTTTTTATACGAATAATTAAATTAGTAGATTAATAACATTTTATATGTTAGATTTTGTAACCGTGTGCGTCGCTCCAATTTAATAAGGTACTGAATTAATTTACTTTAGGTATATATAACATATTTCTATCTTATAAATTATATGATTTATAAAATCAAACACTATCCTAAATGAAAAAAATCCAGAGGTAATGTAGATTACGTAATACTAATAAAACCTGAGCATACTTGCCTGACTTGCCATCTTGATATTTTTCTTTCTATTGATCTTTTATTTGATCCATTTTTATAATGAACGTTAGGAATATAAGTATAATAATAATAATAATGGCCTATGCGTCTGTTATAGACGTAAATATAAGTATAGAATCATATTAATTACGATACAACATTTACATTTTAGTACCTTTTAACAGAGACAATATTGACAACTAAAAATATTTTTCATTTTACCAATAAATTGTGTTCATTACAAGGTCCAAAAAGATATCCTCAAGTTTTATAATGACTACTAACTTTATCAACATTTTTTTAAGAGAATATTCGCCAAATGCTTAATCGTCACTGTGCTAGCGACCTGTACGCATCGAATGAAATAATAATCGAAGCAACGCAACGTACATTCAATTATCCCTGAAAATTGATGCTCATTAAAATAATAAAACAGCCGGCGGCCGAATCAAATTGAATGATAACAAAAGCTTGTGTTAATTCGAGGCGACAGAGCGTTTGCGTTTTGCATCTCATGGATAAGAGGTACTCTATTTTAAGTTCTAGATTATTGAATTCATTGTATGAACTTAACTGAAAATAAATCGAAATAAAATTTATATATATTATAAGGTTATGTACTACAAATAAAAAATCGGATTCCAATGGAAATTAGCAGATGTAACAACGATCAACAAATGTGTAGGAGTATATAAATAGTAACCTCGTAATAGAAGACGGTTGATTAGCAAAATCTAGATGTAGGTAGGTATATTAGATGCAGAAAAGATTTAAACTAAACAGCAATATCAAGAAACGTTAGCCATTAAATCAGCAATTGAAATGTCTGTACAGAGAACCCTTGCTACAATATCGATATATCTAAATATGGATATCTAATCATATCAGTAGTTCCCACCGGCGTGCAATATAAAGCTCGACGTACACAAGCGGATGCCCCTGTTTATACAATAATAACGTCGCGTCGATGTAGCAACTCCTCAATGCAACCCCAAATGCAATTGTGTACATTCGTGCGGATTGAGTTACTGTGAATGCGATAGGAGCGTTTGCATCTATGCCATAATAGTTTGCTACGCAGTTAATTATGGAGAGGACCATATTGCTGGAAATGTTACTTATTTTAGAAAAAACTATAATTAAAAATTTATTTCTTAAACGACCAAAATTTGTAATTAAGATATCTATTATTTATTTAGTTATACTAAGCATATTTTTATTACTGCTCTATGTGGGTCAACAAAGTCATATTATGTATAGTGTAATAATGTATTCATAAGTTCAACATATTGTTAGTCGTAAAAATGATTAAAATGATATGTTGAACTAAAATGTATACTTGGTTGCAATTATATAGACTAATATAAGGTATTTTATATCGATCATAACAATTAACTTTATTAAGTACTGAATAAATTTATTCGTTCATTGACAATTGCCAGCAATGGAGCCTGCCCTCCAACTATAAATGAGCATTGAGTACTCCCCTATTTGGTGACCACTTGGCGGCCATCCCGCAAATTGCTCTTTCCGAACGAAATTGTCAATAAAACTCATCTGATTCGCAGTTAAACAAGCGAGCAACATTATTAATTTATGCGTTGTAATATGGCGCAAACGTTGGCGTTATCCCGTGTAAATTATTAATAGTGCTGGGGTAAAAATTAAGCTTAAATCGAATGGGTAGTTTCGGGCATAACGTTCGTTTTATGTTTCTGTGTGACGATTAATTAGCTGGAACGCATATGACAATACTACGATTCTCTTTTATGATAACAAAAATGTTGTAAAAATGCCGGCTTTGTACAACCAATATCGATCTAATGTATTAATTGGTTTGAAAAAGTTGAGATATTTTAAATTTATTTTCTAGGTAGTTGTGGTACTTACAACTTAGAATATTGGATTTTTATTTTTGGTTGGTTATCGATTCGATCGATCTTGACCGGAACATTACTTTAATCTATTTAAGCATTAAATGCATTATTGTGAAACATTTAAAAGGGAATAGCTCCCCTGAGATACACGTCGGATGTTGTCTTAAGAGAAAACGATTACACAAATCTGAAGAAGCTATTAATCCGGCTCGCTGCCCCCGAATGGCATCATGGTTTGTTTAATAAAATCGCGAATTTACATATCAAAACCTACAAAGGGGCATAATTGGACCCGATGACTTAGAAAACGTAGTGGGTGAGGCGGGCACGCCACCCCCAAGAACAAACAAAGGAATTATACCCGCCTCAAGAAACTTTTAGCAATGGAAAGCGCCTTAACAAACAAACGCGTGTGTATCTAATGAAATTCCTATGGTTGCATAACATACCCGTGTGAGCGCTGAGCGTTATTAGCGGAATTATTTCTCGGGGTAAAATCTTTGAAGGCACTTGCTCTTTCGGAAAAGTTGTTAAGAAAATGGGTTGAAGATCTTTTCGGGATTTCATTAGTTTGTAACTATGCGGTATGCTACGTGAGGCATCTAATTTATTAGGTAGGCGTAGCCGAGGGAACGAATGGGCAGCGAGCATTTGGAAATGGAACGAAATTGTCGAATCACGCCGCTTTGAGTCGAAGCCGACGCGACACGATTCGTTAGGAGACAAATGTTTGAATTCAATTCCAACAGTTTTTTACTTGATAATTAGTAACGGTATATTTAATACGCATTTGGTCTGCTGTAGCGAGTTTTCGTAATCAAGTTTTAGTAAATACCATTTTAATCGAACGTTTAATTTGGGTGCTTTTAATTCGTCACGATTGGAATAGCAATCAACTTACCTATTTACAGCAATATTAACATTTTGTTTCAATGTCCACACAGGAAATTTCCTTTTATTGATGTACTTTGCCTTCAAATGGTTTGTTTGATATCAGGTATTATTAAATGCTTAAAAAGTGCCATGCTTGTGCATGTAATATTAAAGCTATATTATTACTATAATTTTTACATCGTACAGAGGGTACCAGCAATAACACATAGAACGATAACCTCGACAACACTGTCAATTTAAAGTCTAAAGCTTTTTTAAGAGTCGTTTGTCGGCGTTTTCGCGAGTGCTTCGCCCTTTAATAGCTCGGACAATTGAATAAAAAATCAATTTCTATTTTTATAAAGACGCGGCGTCAGTGAACCGCTCATTGGAATGTGACCACAGCGAACTGAATGAAACGGGCATTTCTTACAAAAACGTGCTCGGGAGTTTACGATTCAGAGGCGCAACTGATCGTTTAGTGACACAACTCAAATTAAGTACTTATAGGAACTATTACGATGGGAAAGGGACGCGGAAAGCTACAGTATTCTAAATATATTTTTAATCAATTTAAGAAATCGGTAAGCTTCTTTTTTATTTATGTTTCGAGATATTTGCATATATTCTGAACAGATACTGACAAATCGGTAGTTTTTACTGGCATGTGAGTCCTATATTAGAAAATTCATTAAATGTTTTTTTTAAAGAAGAAAATAATTTATGTTATTTTTAGGTAAAATACAACAATTGTAAAACCAAATACTGATCAAAATTCATTTTAAAATGCTTATGACTTATTATAAAATAACTTATTTGTTAAATAATTATTTAAATTAATTGTTAAATTTCTTGTTGTTATTAAAAAATACTGTAACAATAATATTTTATTTAGGATTTTACATTTGACAATAATTAAATAATTATGTAAGAAATGTGAAAATTATATTTTAGGAAATATCATAGTTTTCATATTTAAAAAAATAAATAATGATCTTAATAACTACGCAAAGATATACCTATATTATACAATGCAATAATTCGGCCGTTAGACAATACATGAGGACTGAACAATAAGGCAATCGACAAATAAAATGTAGATGCTATTGTTGTTTCACAGTGCCATCAATCGACTTCGTAGTGATTTCGACGCGCGTCGCGATGAATTATCGAATCTATTAACTCGCGAGATTACTGAATTCCATGGCTCGATCGAGACCACAGTAACGATTAGACACGATTTCAAATTTCAGAGAATAATACTGATTAAAATGTACTGCCAAATGTTTTCGTAAATTATATTGGATTGCGAGTTTTTAGGCGAACTATAGTAGCCATATTTTATATCTCATATTCATTTATGCAATGATTATTATATATAATTAATAATTATTAGTTATGGCTATATAATAAAACAAACTATTCTATTATTATTTTATATAACTATACAACTTATGGGCAAGCACGTATTGTTAAAAGATTTATATTACATATGTAAATACATATATTATAAAATATATTCAATATTATCAATTGAAATATTTAATTTTTCTAAAGTCTACTATTTTTTATGACTTGTCTAATAATTTATAGGTCTACCCGCGACGACGCGTAGCGAACGATTTATACTAATTATAACGGGCGAACGCGGAGGTACGATTAGCTTTCCATCCGAATCTCAGTAAGGGTAGCACTGCCAACACGAACCGCACCAACTATTGATAAATGTGTTCAGAATCCATTCTTTCACGTGCCAAACATTTTTTATCAATTTACTTATTATCTACCAATAAAATAAATTTATTAGTGTAATATGTAGAAACTGTTTATTATCTTTTCACGACTAAACTGCTAAACGGATCTAAGTGACAATTGTAGTGAAAATAGATTGTCACGAAATGTAAACATAGATGAACAACTAGTGCAGTATAACTTTTAAATCATGAGAAATTATATGGAAATATTTTTCTGCGATTTAAAATTCTAGCCAGTATTAATTTACTTACAAATAATATACTGACAATGGTGTTATTATAAAATAAACCATAGGAGTACGAGTAATTCATTGCCGACACTATACGTGCGGCCGTGCACACGTGCATTGTAACTTAACACTTCCTAGAACAAAAGCTGGCGACAGACAAGTGTCAATATCCTAAGAGAGTATAAGATGCCCCTATGTGTAGCCTACATGCACTTCATTCATGGCAAATAATGGTACTTAACTCGTGTGGGAATATATGCACAGCATTTTTATATTGTATCAGACCAAGTAAACCATTTTGTTATTTAAATACCTTAAAAGAAAAATAAAAGTAATTAAAAACGACATAATTTAATTGCCATATCATTACGAAATTTTTGGAAAAGAATACCTCTTAACATATCTTCGCTGTGTAAATACATAGAGAAATGAAGCATTTGGTAAATACAGCCATAAGAAACCTTTCATAACTTATTAACGTCGATATTCCGACCCTCTAAAGAGTTGGAAACACAAAATGGAATTATGCATTCCCCTAAAAGTCGCCATTAGAATTAGAGGTACAATTTATTCCGCACCGGGGCCC
Organism: Achroia grisella; assembly: GCF_030625045.1. Taxonomy (NCBI): domain Eukaryota; kingdom Metazoa; phylum Arthropoda; class Insecta; order Lepidoptera; family Pyralidae; genus Achroia; species Achroia grisella. Next base: position 917,156 of record NW_026712703.1, read on the forward strand.
AATATTTCCGTATTTCCTGTATCGGGGCTCACTGCACTTAGGAGTTTCCGAAACGATCAATTTGTGAATAATAAACATTTAGTCAATTCCTTAATTTACGAAAAGCTTTTATTAAAGATAAATAAAGCCTACAATTTAGTTCGCAAATAATATTTACATATTATTTGCAAGGAATTTGTCGGTCAACATATATAGACATGGATATTATACTTTTTAAATGTTCATGTATAGATTCATTAAAGACGACGAAGGTATATTTTATTTAGAAATATTATTTTTTTGACTTAATCAATAACTAAAAATTTATTGCTAAACTACAAAGTGAAGTATAAATTACAAACAAAGAAAACTCACGATTTAAAAGTAATTAAAATGAAAAGTAACAAATTGACGATTCAATCATAACTTGAAAGTGCTTAAAGTCGCCGAAAGTTGTAAAATGATCTTAAACGGCGGCGTAGACGTACAAACACATTAATTTATAGGCACCAAAACAAACTTTTTAAGTCTGTAACCGTCTCGACCAACTTTTACATTAAGGCCCGGATCGGAAAAGCAATTACGGTCACATCTATTACGTTCTGTTTGTACAATTACTTCCTGTCTATTTCCGATACATTTGGTTTGTGTAAAGCAAAGTGCAGCTACTTTTTTGTGTAGCTATAAGAAACAAAAAATAAAGCAATTAACCAACAAAGCAGACATATTAAATCGGAATCTCAATCTGCAATCTGCCATAACATATGATTCAGTGGTTAATTTGTGCAACAATGTAATTATGGGCTCCAATAAACATTTCAACAAAACAAGCACGCTGTCAAATAAATCCAGCAAATATTTTAATGGCTCCATGCATCGGCCCTCTTTATTGGCCGTATAAAATCGTCCGCGTAAAACGTGAACCAACCCTTACAGCCGTACAGGACAAAGTCTCTAGCCGAACTATAAAATAAATCTAGCAAGTTATCGTCCACAATAAACAGTCGCCGCGGAAGGCTATCGCCAATTCCCACGCAAAGTTGCTGTTAATAAAAACAACAAAATTATATATTCAAGAGTTAGGAGGTGGTGGTATGGCTGTTAGGGCCTTCTACGTGGTCAGAGTTACAATGCAAATTGCCGTGGAGGGGTGCGCCGATGCCCTCTAACTGTGCGACTCGCAAAGATGGCCGCCGTAATGGCGAAATGAAATTATTAAGCATTGTCTTGTGAAATCGGCCGCAGTCGACACCTGAGCCACGGTCCCGGTTCTCTTTATGTGGATATTCCCGGTTCCACCAAAACAGGATCACCCTAGTAAGAACCTGCTAAATATCTACCAAATGATTATGATAAACGAAAACTTCTATTATTGCATTCATAGAAAATAGGTAAATCTTACCATGATTAATTTATAAATACATAATATAGTATTATCCAAAACTTAGTTGGCAGTGATGATTCACTCACCTACTGTGCTCCAGTTCTCGAGGATGTTAAATAATACCTAACTATCAAGTCTTATAGAATATACGTAACATACATACACTTTGAAGTATAGATTAGGTTAAAATTTCTAAATAATTAAATACCACCAGATTAAAAGGTTCGAAGTACATTTAAATAAAAGAATAAAAAGTAAGAGAGCTCCACTCTTTTCTAACGCCAAGACATTACTTGCAACCCTCTACTGAAAGCTTCGTATTAAAATTTAAATCTACTTTGCAAAGTGTATTTTATACACGTGCTCTTGCAATTTTGATCGTTCATAAACCTCCAAATAGGTGCTATTATTACGTTTTACCTCTGCGGTATTGGGTGTTACACATTTCTCCCTTACCATTCCTGTTAACATTTGTATCAAGACTCCCATAAATTTAGTATGCATAATGTTAATATATTATAGATGCTTTAATTACTCGTTTGCGGTACACTTGAGGTTTCACTGTTGATGTACAGTTCTGTTCATTTTGAATTAACACATACATATAAATATGGTTACATTAACAACTAAATTATATCTTGATTTAAGTACATAATAGCCGAGGTGAGTGTAACCATTAATTTTCGTGATAGCTACGTTATATGGTTAACTATATATTTCATCACTGCTACCGATTACTACGCTTCCGGTAACTGAGAAACACTATTCACAGCCTGAATTATTTTTAGTATAAAGATTATAATGAGTATAAGAACTTCATATTATATTAATTGCAGATAATATATACTTGTAAATATAGAAAAGTTTTTCCAGAAAATGATACTAATGTTTTAATGCTGACTAATAATTTTAGTGAAATAATGTCAAGCATCATTATATCATCATTATTAATTAACATAGTATAAAATAAAGTCGCTGTCGTTGTCAGTCCCTATTTATGCTTAAATCTTTAAAACTACGCAACGAATTCTGAAGGGGTTTTTTTAATAGATAGAGTGATTCTAGAGGAAGGTTTTAGCTAGAGATAGGTGATATATATAATACATGTACACCCGGGCGAAGCCGGGGCGAGTAGCTAGTAATATCATAAAAGAGGGTTATATCAACGTTTACAAGTCATAACAATCAATGATGAATTTAATCTTTATATAAAAGGTAACATATTAAAATGCATTGACCCATTTTACAAAACTCAATGCAGATGCCATTATTAAACGAGACCTACACATTTCTTACATAAATATAACTGACGGATATAAATCGGTAATATTTTTTATAACATTTCCTTAAATGTCTGTTGTCAAACAAAAATACTAAGTCGGTACATTATTAAGTACTAAGCAACTAGTCAATTGCACACGGGCGATCACGAGTTAAGACAAGTTATGCAACAAATGGCTGGATTTCCTGATCTTTATCGATTATCCATTCCAATGTACTGGCGACATTTGAATGTCGTAATGACATATCAATCATTACGCTATATTGATCAGTCGGAATTCGAACCAGAAATGCTATAATTGTTTCTTTGATACTAAACATACGACCACATACGTCATAGACTTCGTGTCTTCCAATTCCACTTCTACAAATATTATAAACGTAAATTTGTGAGGATAGATGGTTGTATGTTTATTACTCTTTCTGGATAAATACTACCAAACGGATTCAAATTGCATTCGGTACATATATCTGTTGTGTGTAAATATTTCACGTAAACGGCTGGTGTAGTTAGGATATTTTTTTTACAAAATATGATGTTAAACGTGGGTTAGCATATGACTAAAGAAGTGTTAAAGAAATAGCTTTCAAAGTGGTAAATTTCTACCTTATACTTATACATTGTTGTTAATTAATATTAATAAATTAATAGATGGCGTTGTTTAAAAGCGTTATTTATTTTTATCGTAATTAATATTATCTACAATTATACACGCGAACTGAGTAGTAAGCACCACTAATATAAATAATAACAGAAATTCACTGGAAACAGTATGTTAAAATCCCTATAGCTTTTTGTAATTCCTCCTTAATCCATCGCATGCCCAATTTTATATAAAAAACTGCTTCGACTCGGTGATCAATCAAAACTCCCGTTCCTTTTTTTCTATACTTCATTGCAATACACTTTCGTCTCTGTGTAACCGCTATAAATGCTTAATATTGTTTGCAAAAAGGAAATGGATACGTTTTGAATTAAATTAATTTGATGGATTTTGTTCGTACTGCTTGGTAATTACCGACTGAGTTTATTAATAAAATTTAAAATTTAGTGCTCACTTGATAAGTTATTTATAATATTAATAATTATAATTTTAGTAAGTAATAATATACGCATTCGCAGAATGTACAAAGCAAGCAATTTATAGGCCGGACAATAGGTACTGAATAAAATTACATTAGATATTTATGTATTTAATGGTTTAATTATATATTTAGAATAGTTTTTAATTTTAAATTAGTTTTACTCTATTAGTCGCCTGATATAATATTTATACTTCCAATATTCCGTTTACGTAAAGATTTCAACTGTTGCACGTCACTAGTTAACTGTAACTGAACAAAACCGAATATGAAAATTATATTTCCAAAATATAGAAAAAGGTAATGATCTGGTCATAGGGAAATTAACATTTAAAACATCGATAAAATAATATAGAGCAACCTAACTAACTAACCTAAGTTTTTTGGCAAAAATATTTTAATTACATAGAGCATACTAAAGTATCATTATCAACAAATTACATATACGTAAGTACTATTGATTAATTTTGTATATAATATTACTAATAGTAATATAGTATTTTAAAATATGACACAATCTTGATATAAGACATAAATTAAATTGCGATAAGGATACTTTGGCTTTCTGAAATAATTATTGCATTTATAATAAAAATTTTATTGACTCATAGGTACATACAAAAACGCAAACATATGGAACACAATCTTTGTATCTTTCGACGACTCCAATTTTTGCCCTTCAAATCCTTTTAAACTACGAAATACCACGTGGCCGTGTGATAGCATTAGAAACAACTTTCGGCGACAAACCTTTTTTCCCTCTGAAAAGATAAGATTATGTAATCTCGAGCCGACACCGACAATCTGCACTAAATCCTATTTTAAAAACACGCAACGGTGGCTTTTAAAGGACACTCTTGAAATCTCGAGACAGTCTCACACTTAAATAAAAGTTTTACACGACGATGCCTTTACTTTTTTATCTTTTGTGCAACGTCGTCCTCAATGATACTAATGCAAAAAGGTTTTATCCCCTAATCTGCTTGTAATTGAATTTTTAGTTGAAAAACTGAAAAGATCTCTTCTATGAACAGCTAATAAAACGATATCTTTTGTATTTTTAATATATTTTTGCGTCCTGCGTGTAGGTAATATCTACCTACCTACGTAGTACAAAGTTGTTCACTAAATCTTTATAGGTAGGTGTATAAACAGTATTTAAACCATACATATATAACATAAATAATCTTACTGACATTGGAGGAGTATCAATAAATAATAAATTGATATTAATTTAATAATAATAGTTAATATCTTTAATTATTTTGTAATATCCAACGGATACCAGTCAAAAAAGTTTTACTCTACTAATCAGTGGAGGAGGAGAGTACAGGAAAATACGTTACCTACATTTTATGTTATACGTATATTACATTGACATTCGCTTCATATAAATCCGCCGATGATACAGTAATAAGTACTTTAATATTGTGGCAAGAGCATAAAATTCCTATCAAACTTGGCCGGATAAAATAAATTAATCATAATAAATACAGCTACGATTCGTTTATGGAAAGCTAACCCCTGTGGCGTATAAGACTATTTAACAGTCTTCAATTCTATCTCTTCTAAAGATTCAACTTTATTGAATATCATAATTAAATACGATATATAAATATGTAGGTACTTTGTAATTTCAAATTCTCAAATTTTCTATCTACATAGGTAAGACACAAAAAATTTTGGTAGTCATTTGGGACCCCAGTCATTTTTTAAACCGGTAGAAATGTAACAAATTGAATTTAAAATTATTAACTAGTAGTTAATTTCGCGGTCACTTATCTCGATGGTCCGTCTCGATCAGCTAGCTTTTGACAAAATTCGGAAGCAACCGTAACACGTATTGTACAAACAAAGAAACACATTACAAAGCCATAAACCAAGCAACAAAGGGACCGACGAATACGTGTTGAAACTGATCCATCATGTCTCCTTTTAAAATAACAAAAAACTCATACGATGCACACAACAGATGTTTTCGTAAAAAAACCGACCCTACCGACCCCTATATATAAAACGTCGACTATAATTTCTATTAAAATAACTGTAATTTCCTAAATTATCTCTCTATCGTAGACGTTTAAATGCAAATTTGACTTTCTGATGTATTAATGCGGTCATAGTTTTGACAAATTGGACAGTTCACGTGTTATAGATAAAGAATTAATTTTGGTGGAAAGCCCATCGCAGAATTGATAGTTGTTTACATAATTTTAATCAACAAGTACAATTTATAAATCGAGAAAGTGAACAATAACTGACCAAAAACGTAGTTAATGGCGGACATTAGTTATCGTCTATTTAGATTGATTTTTTCTGATTCTAATAAAACCCAATCTTGGTTTTTTCAGCGTACATCCTGGCCAACTATTATTTATTTGAGAATATTGTTATAATTATACGAATACTATAGGAAAAATAATTTGAAAAATTTGTAGTTCACGAATAGCCATACTTATCTTTATTATTTTTATTTCTTATAGAATAAAATATTCCATCTGAAATAAGTATTACAATTAATGTCATTATATAGCAAAACAATGAAAGTATTGTTAAATACGTTATGATAACTCAAATCGATACGAAATACGACCATCAATATCAAAAAGTCAACATAATATCGACTAATAAAGAGTCAGCATATCTACATGCGAAATTCCAATTAGATTCCAAACATATGAATGTGATAAACGATCCGTTATTGAAGTTGCTTATCTGTGTAATTAGAAAGGAACTAAGCTGTAACCATTTGTGTTTATAATGGGAACGTTTGAGTGCTCCACTATGATAACGGACAAATGCAGTCATATTAGTGAGTAGGTACGATAGAAATAATTCAATATTGTTACGGATTAGAGATGCTTACATTTTAATATGTTACATAAATACACCCAAGTTTAGTAGCTACTAAATGAAACTGTTAAACGTCAACTCAGATATAAGTACATATATGTCAAATCTCTATAAATAATTAATTACTTTAAATTTTCACTCATCTAATAAACATAAAACATGTATGTATGTAATATTGACATAATGTTACACCATTATAATATTGTGTTTATGACATGTCTATAATTAATATTATAATATGAGTGCGATGTAATTGAAACCATATAATATGAAAAACTGTTACGTAAACTGTTGAAGTATAAATTAATATTCTCAAGTGAAGTAGATTAAGAAAATAGAGTAGGGTAATGGTGGTAGTCCATAACAGAAACGTTCAAAAAATCATCATCCCAGGCATAAGTAATTTGCTCTCTCCATTCTCAGCCCGCAGCCCATAGCGGAGTCGTCATAAGGGAATGCGACATCAAATATTCAATTTTAAAACAACCGCTAAAAGCGAAATGTCATCGTCTACATAAACGCAGCTGGGACTTGACGATTTAGAAATTTAGCTGCAGATGGGACACGCACTTCGGCTCACAGAATGAGATAAGGAATTGCATTAGCAAAAGTGAAATATAAATGAACACGACGAAAAATTGTCTCAGATGTCGTGAGTTTACCATAAACATTTACAGTGTGTTGGTGACATCACTAAATTATTCATACCCCCTGAAAATTATTCTGTCAAGAACAAGAAAATGGCACGCAGAGTAGGAAAAATTTCATTAGCGCCAATCAAAATGACGAGGTCTAAAATGAAGCTCGCAAAGAGAGTCGTAATCACGGAGTTCAGTAGGCACCCCCTCAACGTGAGGTCTTATTAAAGGAATAATATTTACAAAACGAGACGCCTCAGAAATCCCCAAATTAAGATCTCGCCGAAACCCGCCCAACTTCCACAAAGTGGAATCATTAAATTAAAAATGTAAACTTTTCTCTTAGCAAGGTAATGGGCATCCCGATGTAGATAAATAGATGGAATAGCTGCAAAAAGGAGCATTTTCCTGTTCATTAAATTTTCCTTCGCTTTTTTATTTCGACCCCTGGTGCTAATTTTGTTGGAATTCACGCCCCTTAGCTCCACCCGCTGGGGCTCAATCACAGAAATTTTATATCCGGAATTAAATAAGTACCCAACAGTATTAAGGGCAAAATTTAATATGAGCTTATTTTTAGCGGAGTATCTTTCCTAATTAATCTGATACTAGCTGATGTTTATTGGATTTGAGTGTAAGACTCAAAAATACTTCGACTGTGTAGCGCCATTGTTGTTACGTTATAATAAAAGTTGCCAAGAAGTCTATTAACAAGCGAAATATTTTCATCAAAGTACTGGTGTCTAATTCCAGAGGGTGATCTCTGTTGGTAACTCGATTGTCTATAGATATGCTGTAGGAAACATCAGCGAGCTTCGTAGTAAATGCAATTATATCAACTAATATACCGTCTGCAACCGCGTGGCGCCGCGTCTGCGTTCGCTGCACTGCTTCAAGCCATGTTACCCTTAAATATTTTGAGGGGATCACTCGGGAATAAGTTATTGTACTATGGTAACAGAATTTATTTTTTTAATAAAAAAAATGTGTACCGCATACGACGTAGTATGTGTTTCCATTAATACTTGTGATTAATTTTGGTTAAAAAATATGGCAAGAAATGATATCAACAAATATTACATAAACCTACCATATTCAAATATCAGTGCTGCATATCGCGTTTCTTTATAAGATATTGATTGGTGCAAATAAGGAAATCGAATTATTCAATGTCCGCCCCTCATTTGTTTCCGCTCCCCCACAACAGAGATGAAGAAATTCTTTCTGAGTTTTCGATTACTTGTCCAATTAATTTTATAGATTCATTTGTCTTAGTTTGAAATATTCTCTCTTTTGTAGAAAAGCTATTTAAGATCTCATTAACATATTCTTACACAGACACTAGCATATGCTTTTGGTATATTATTATACAATATTGTGACGACCTATATTAACATCATTATTTCATAGACTAAACTATCAAGAATATTTCAATGACGTCTTATACAATTCTTAACTGACGATTAATTTTATAAGGACAGTTCATGTGTGTTTATTGAATTAATGGAATCTTTTTTTAGGATGCTATACTGCGATGCAGACCGCGTGATATACTGCTCCGCAGATTCCACAAGCAGCGGTTAGGGCATTGTGATGAGAGGGAAAGTTCACGTTCCGTTTCTCATCACGCCTCTACGCGCATATGGGTGAGTGCGGTTAGTAGCTAGAGCAACGCACCGGCCATTCATGATGGAATTGGCAATAGGGCTCATTAAACACAAGAATATTCACGCATGCACTCGTTACCACAGTATTATTTGATGACACACCTCCGCGGCGTGACTCACATAGATAAACCTTATATTATCTATATAATACGATGATTTCAGCTGTTTCCTTGAATTATCGACTTATTTCAGCAAATTATAAGTCATTTTAATATGACTAAAAACAACGGAAGCAGTATTATGGCGAAGAAAAATATTCATAGATTATCATAACAAAGAAAATAGTTTTTAATTGAAATAGCACGCTTATATTTTATTATCCTATCGTAATCTGGAAACATAAATTAATTACAAAAATAGCCTTCAATTATTTCCAATAGCGAGAACACAATAAACCTGCCGACTGCCGGACGAACCAATCACATTTCAATCCTACGACTGTGTCAGATTATTCTATTCAAATTGAATTTACAAGGACAATAAAAAATACATGCAAATCTAACTCTTATTGCGCAAGTAATAGATAAAACCTTCTCATTGTATGATTACATGAATAGTCATTCTAAATTTACTATGGTTGATAATAGTTGCTTTTAAAAAAAATAGACTTTATGTCTGTTGTAATACATGCTATAGTGTTACTGCGCATAAGTTGGTAGGATGATTTGAACATTAAGCGATCATACGTATTAAAAGAATACCTATTGTTTAAGTCAGCGTGAGGACTGCCGCGGGGGCGACTCTGGCGGCTGCGCAGCGGTGAGATCAAAGCCCATTGACATCCTAATAATTGTGACCACAGTTTTATAAAAAAAAACAAAAGTTGTTGAGGATGTTCTTGTATCTTATTGTAGTAGGATATGAGTGAAAGCGAACATTTTAACACCTCTTATAGTAAAATAACCATATTTAAATACATTTTTGTAGTCTCCATTGTATTCATCAAATAGTCAATTTTTTTTTCTATAGCTAAATTTTGTAAATGACTAACGTTTTAGTGACTATGTCGCCGTAAATAAGATACCTAATATAAAACAAATACCTGACAATGTGATTCAGAGAAAAGAATCAAAAGACCATAACTTTTAAATAAGTAGAAGATTGCTACTCAGTATATAACAACTCGCTTCGGTCACAAAGGGAAATCTCCCCTGAAGCTCAAATCAAAGTGTACAAATGAACACCTCCTGTGATTTCAGGCAAGGTACAGATGAGTATTATGAAACGTTCGAAAATACCATTCGATAGATATGTTCTTTATTAATAGGTCGTTATAGCCATTTTCCGTGGTATATGTATACAAATAACAAATTGGATTTTAAGAAGGTCTGTAAATTATATTTTTATCGATGTTTTAATTATTGATATTGACATTATTAAATATTGCAGTTGTTGTTGCCAATTGCCCACTGATGAAGATAATCTATATACAACGAATAACTTGGAATATAAATTGTTTACCTGGGTCAGAAGCAATATAATGGTTAATTATTGAAAGTAGTACTAAATAATTAAATAAATAAGTAGGAAATATACAAGAAATGTTACCATTGCTTTACCTGTTTGTCTTAAAGAAGAAATCAATTCAATTCTGAAACTTCTGTAGATAAAAGTTAACATTTTCCGCGACCGTCTTCTACAGAAAGAAAGTAAACTTACCGTCATGCCTATTAACTGTTGATGTTATGGTAAACGTATATGAACATATTTTTTCTAATAAATTAATAAGTCTGTTTTTTGCAGATTATCCATCCAGTCAATGATGTTCTTCATGTAAGTATAGGAGGGATAAATGATACTATTCTAACTGCATAAAACAATCAAATAAATCTGTTTAGATCATATATGTAGCTAGATTAGTTTACGAATAAGTACAGCATAGAAACCACGGGTGTCGGGGTGTCAGACTGGGGACCCTTTTACAAAATCATTTCTATTGCGTTTTCCGAAGTGAAAATTGCCCACCGACGCGACGGTCAAAGGGTTAACGATTTAGTGTTTATTTGAATTCCGCCTTTGTTAGTTTAAAAGGCGTTAGAATGTAAACGGATCCTTTGTTGTGATTGCCGTGCGTTTCGCTCAAAGTATTTTATGTTTCGGAGCTCTATTGTTTATTTAGTAAGGTATTACTGCGTTTAGCAGACGGAATTTGGAATTTGTGATAAATATGTCATTTGCATAACATAATGAAAACAAATAGATATTGAATTGTTTTTGTTTATCGACTTGCATATTATTAGTTTATATACTAGAAAGACGATTCTAGATGTGTTAGTAATAATCTAAAACATAGTCTATGACATAGAGTAAAAAAATAGGAGGGGTGGAGTAGAGGGCAAAAAATATTGGCATGTCAATATTTTAGGTATCAATAAATCTGATTTTACATTATTTGATCAATAAATGTATTTAAGCAACCATATTAATTTATTTATATATACATTTTTTGGATCCTACTCTTTATTGTATTCAAATGTGTGTACATTTTTATAAAAAAAACAGGACTCACACTCGTATTATTTGATCAAAAGATAGTCAAAGAATTTTCCGTTGAAACCTGACTTACTCTATAGTTTACGCGGGTTGTCATGAACACTGATCCAATGAATAAAGGCAAAATTACACACTAAATAACTATATTAAAAAACGTTTTTATTTTAATACAAAGATATTTAAACAATTTTAAAATGAGATAAAGTATACTAAATTGTAGGTTAGTCATAGATATAATGGTTTACAGCAAATATGTGATTACAGCAAATTTTTTAATGACTTAATCTCATAAAGAATAAAAAAGTATGTTTAACTACTGGAACATTTAAACAAATTAAATCTCAACTTCAATCCATATTATTTCAACGCCTTGATGACCACAGTAGTTAAGTAAAGGCCCGGGATTAATTAGCAATTTTTAAAGTTATGATAACCAGTGAACTAGACATAATTATATATTCAAGTCTATCCAATTGTTAAACAGAAGTTGGAACATTGTAATTCAAAATGATTTTACAAAAATTCTTATCAAATTGACTCAAAAAAATGGAGACTTCAGATTAAAAAAAACTATGCATATGTTTTAATTATATTTTATAAAATAAATTGTAATAAATTTTATAATTAAATTTAACCAATATCCGCACAAAAACATATTTCTATCATAACACTTTTTATAACTATTACTTCAATAGTAATAAAATACAATATATTTCACAACATATGCAAAGAACATAGAATCGAATGCAAAATTAACAAGGACACTCGAGGTATCAACGGTTCGACCAAAACGGGAGAGTGTAACATTCAGCCTTTGTAGTACATTTAAGAGCACCTCAGCATGGCACCGTTCCTCAATGAGCTCGCTCAGTAGGGAGCCCACGGTAGCTACACACTCTCTTTTTGTGCGACCAACGTTTTATCAAACATTTTAATGGCCGGCTTTATGACGCCAACAAAAGAAGCGTGCTAACAGAAGCGTTAAATCCTTTACGATTTGATGATGATCACGCGTTGTCATTGGATCGCTTTTGGGTCTAGTTATCGGTCATGCATGATTACAGTTGAGACAGATGTGGTAACTTATACTTATAATATTATCCAGTTGTCATACAGGCTATGTGAATATCGTGATAATATTTAATTGAACATCAAGTTCAAATGAACTTACCTGAATCCGGCGTGACGAGTATGAATAAAAAAAAATTAAACAACCATGCTTATAAAACTAAACATAAATATCTAAATCATTCAACATGTCTACTATACGAGAATTGATTTGTAAATTTATCTGTGATTTGGTTGGGATTTAATTAAGTAGCTAGGGTGTAACCTGGAACCAAAACAACGACAACTAACAATTCACCCACAGTAATACAGTAAAATAATCACACCACTTAACAAATGCAATCGACTTGTAAAGATTGAATCACGTTTGAATCAAGCAATTAAAGAAAATGATCGAGTGATAACCTAAATCGAAAATTCGATGGTAGATGACATGAACCTACCTTAGGAATCAAAGATGAAATTTTGGCAAAACGAAATAAAATAGTATAAAATAATAGAACAAAACACACCAATAAGCGATTTTGTTGGAAAAACAATACTATGCTTATATATCCTGCGTAGCGGGTGTGTTGTGTGGTCTTCCAGGCTACCCCCTTAGCCTGCGAGCAACCGGCTGAGTGGCCGAGCCCGCCCGAACGTTTCCGAACGTAACCGAACCCGGCCGAACGAAACCGAACGCGCGGCGTGACTTGTGATCGACATAGCGACATACCTGTCTGGCGCTTTCATTGACAGGCACCTGAAATGAAGAAAAAAATCGATCCAATTCGTTGAATATTTTAAATTTTCAAAATTTTGTCTACTTATATTCACACAGATAAATTTACATGCAAATTCAGTATAAACATACTAAGAGTATAAAATTGCCACCGCATCAGCTAAAAATTGTATCCATAGAATATCATCTCAATCTAAACAAGTAAAAACCTTATAAGTAATCGATCAATGATATTAAAAATATGTTGTATGTTTAGAGAGTAAACACAAAATAAAAAGGTGAAATAAAAATTAAAAGTAAACAGCAAAAAGAACAAACAATAACGTGGCAAATGCAGTAAAAACAACATTGCAAGATGTATTAGGACAGTTGTTAAAATACGGGGTAACGTGGAACGGCTTGGCTCCAATGATATTGTATGCGCGCACGCGATCTCTCTCGTGTTTGCATGTGTACACTACATACAGTAGTATCACACACTATTATACATGTGTGAACACTGCATCGTCCAACGGTTTACCAATAGGTACTTCTGAAGAAGTATAAATATTACCGACTGAATATCCGTTTGAGACTACAATTTTTACGACAAACTATGTACAAAGATTTCAGTTGACGACCTCAGTGGTCTATCAGTTCAGCAAATCGCTTTTCTTGTAATGTTCGCAGATTCCATTCCTCGTAGGGTGAAAACATTTTTATCATGAGTAGATATGCCTGTTTATATTAGTCTGGTTGTTTTCTATGTAAATTATGTATGTATTTACAAAAAAAGTATTTAAGGATTTATATCAGTTGTCTAGTAACCATAATACAAGCTGTGCTTGTCTTGGGACTTGGCGCTGTGTGAATTATCGATAGTAATCATTATTATAGACAAAATATAGTCATTTATTATTACCATGCATGTTTAAAAATGAAGTCGAGTTGGCCAATAAAACTGATTAATATTGAGTTATTACAATACGGTCCCCTTCCCAATGGACGAATTTATTAGATTATTGCTGGACGAGATCACGCAAACGGAATCGTAAAATTAACGGAAATCAATTCCGTCAAATTGAATCCAATTCCCTTAACATCATTTCGTAATAACAAGGGTAGAAATAATAATCCTTATAAACCATAAGTATGTACAGTAAATAAAAAGCACCTACTCCAAAAAACCGTTTCCATAAATAATTCTTTCGTACCTAATTATGATGGAAATGTCAAAAAGCCAGAAACGATTTATTAAAGTTGAACGTAAGTGGCATTAAAAGGTATGCAATAAATGAAGTAGTTGGCTGTAGCGGTTCAGACAATACATTTCACTTCGCGTGTGAACGACTATCAGATGACTATCGTTTTGTGCTATTTTGATACAAATACGTTTCTAGCAGATATTATAACCGCCACCACTTACCCTGTCTACCGGCGCAACCACGCAACGAAATCAAAAGTCAGCTACTCGAAAAACCAATCTATCAATATTAGAACACAAAAAATATGCAAGTCAGTTAATAATCCCGAATCGGCAATCGACAATGGAAATAAAGTCACAGTCACTTTTTTAATAATGGCAACTCGGTTTTTTCTTTTTTATTGCCACCCTAGGTTCGTTTGACATTTGAACCGGCTGATGACTTAGACGCCATGATTGATCGTTGCGACCCAGTAAATGAGTGCAATTTAGCGTTTATTTTCCTTTCTATCTAATATTGTTATTGTTAAACTTATGCATTCGACAATGTTTGAACATGTTTCCCTTCTCAGCTGGTTACTTTTTTTATACTCATAAATAGAATACACTTTTATTTAGATCTAAAATAATGATAATTTTAATAGATACAAGAAAAAAGGCAAATTAATTTCGAGTAAAAAATATAATATTTACATACAAATGAACTGTTGAACTGTGACTGGTAATCATTTGTCAATCGGTTGTGTCATTCGGAATCCCACAACCGGACAGTAAATTAACTTTACAGCAAAATGCACTTATGGCTGATTACTATAAAGTTCAAATTACAATTTCCAGTTGTACTACATTTGTAAACATCTAAGAAGTTTATCAAACTGCGATTTAATTCTTTAATACACAGAGTTACGTTTCAATATTATTTGGTTGCTCTCTCTTGAGAAAATGAATGACTGCATATAATTTATCATCGGACCAAGTATCCGCCCAAACCGAAACGAATCACAGGTAAATAAATTGACTACAAATATTTCGAATCATTTCTTCAGCTATAGCATCCAAGAATAAAGTTCATATTTACAAAAGTGACTGTTTCTAATGTATTTGCAAGTTTAGTAAATTGAACATACTGTTGGTACACAAGTAGATACCACGTAATACAGAACATGTAAGTACTTCGTACTTAATACACTCAATCTATAAGTATCTGTGTATCTATTAGAATTTATTATTTTTTATAATAAAAGAAAGTACATAAAAAATTGTTATACATCTATGCGTATGATTGAATGATATAATATTCACGGTAATCACGGCTACGAGGACTCTATAAATTACATTTGACAGGTTCTGGAATTAGATTGATACGTTCTAGGCTAAACATTCAATTGGTTGTGACATGGCGGGATGTGGGGGTCTACCAGCCTATTTGTGCCATCAGAAGACACAATATACGTACGCTGATAATACATTATTTTTTTTTAATTTACTTTATAATACATTGTTCTTTTTTATTAAGAGTTATTACTGTATTTCGATACTATAATTTAAGGATAACTTAATTTTCATTAAACTATTGAAATGAATAGCGTTTTCAAGTTTCCCTCATATGAGTTTGAAAGTACATTTTATCAACAACAATAGCTTGTAGATCCTAAAATATATTGAAACAAAGAATTATTGAAAATACAAGAGGAAATTAAATAGGAAATCAACATGAGGACGATAAAAAAATCTGGGAAAGGAAAATATGTACCGTTAGCATTTTGACTATGACAAATAACTTTTAAATCTGATATTATTACAATTATTGGCATTAAAGATACCAAGTTACTTTAATGACTGGAGTGATCGTATCTAAAATATACTTTTGTCATATTTTACCTTCATAAATATACTTGTTTCAACGAATGTATGTACTACTACTATATGTAGGTACTTGAAGTGTGATATCATATCTCATTATTATTGTAAACTATCCCATACGAGTAAATTTACATTTTACTTTATCGCAGTGATAACGGAAAAGAAACACAGATTGCAAAGCCTATTATTACAGCCAAAGAGAAAGTAAACAAAGCAAATACTCGGTAACTCTCCACTCGACAGTGATCTACTCAAGGGCCTAGAAATTTCATAGCTCTCAATTAAAACGTAGAAATAATTAATTATTTGAAAACATCCGCCCCACTTGTAAATTAATTTGATAATGTAAACGAGCCGCTGTCTCTACGACTTGGATGCTAATCACTGAAGCATCTTCATTAGTCATTTCTAAATAATAATAATACGCAATCGCAGAAAATATATATTGAAGTTTATGGAAAAGGTTATGGATTGAAAATGAAATTAAACGCATTCCACACTTAATGTGAACCCTTAAATATTTATACTTATATATATCATTTTAACAAGTGTTTTACCACCTCCATTATAAAGTAATGCAGAGTATAGTCTACTGGTAAAGATTTAGGAGGTTAAGTATTCTGGTCAAAGTTTCTTAAGTAACACAATTTTTGTTATCAATCTTAAATTAAAACAATGTATAAAGTCCGTAGTCGACCGAGGAGCAGCGCAACTGTAACCCTTCCATGCACCTGCCCTCAAAACAAACTTATAACACAAACGTTACAAGCATTATTCGGGAAAAATAATTGTATATTCATCCTCCTGGGAGCATTAATTTCCCTTCACCTGCGATTCGACCAAGAAAACAAGCCAATTAGTACATTACTTCTTACCGAAGTATCAAGTTTCAATTAGGATAAGCTCACACAAAAAGCAATTCTAAAGCAATATAATATATAAGATAGATCTCATAATAATTAGACAATAGATCAAATTAAAAATAAAAAAATCGATTAAAGTTAAGTACACAATTATGCTATTTAAATTATGATAATACAAAATCGGTTCCTGTGATGTGTGAAATTATAATATAGTGCAGATATCGTAAATTGCTATGTAATTGAATAATGTCAGCGCAAGTTATCTTGGATTTTTTAAAATAACCTTGCACTTTAGGGATATATATTTAGATATGTATATATATATAACCATGCTTCCACGTATTACCCACGTCCGCTATTATTACATGTCTAATAGCAGATTTGTTGACCCTCCGACTGACCAATGAAATGTGAAATAAATGATTCCTTATTTTTAAATTTTATTAGAATACCTGTGTGACATTGATTAATTGATTAGCAGTATCTGAACAACGATTTCAGAAAATTGCATGATTTTTCTTTTTTACATAAAGAACCTAATACAAATATTATAGCTTTCTGTACGTTACTGGTTTACTAAAAAAATCCCCTTTCTCTTGTTTCCGTACGAAAACATCCTTTATTTTCCTTATTTATAACACTCCGAAGAATTATTACTTCTGAATTGTTTAAGTCCTTGCTCACTGCTTGTAATCCCGGGAGCTGAGATTAAAATGTTCGCCCACCGCTAATTAAAAGGGTATTTTTTACGTAAATGATTAATCGAATGGTTACCTAAATCTCAGCTATATTAATGTGAGTTTTCTTTTATTTACAGACCTCAGAATAAGCGATGCATCTATTAAAATAACTAAAAAATCTGGAGGCTGAATACATTGAATAAATACCTAGCTACCTACCCCAAATATGGAAAGTCATGGTCTAGGTTAGTGACTGGGAGTTCGAATCAAATATTATAAGGTATGAGAATAAAGAGTTTTTGATTCATTTCAGAGGTAGATAGTAAATAGTTTCTGTGGCAATGAAAATATTTAAAAAAAGGCTGACACAAATTGCAATGTTTGTTTGTATCTTACAAACAAAGAATACATACAATTTTTTTTAATAACTAATAAGATTTTTATTTTGAAGTCAATGGAAACAAGTTTGCGTCCCCTGACCTTCATGTCGGGACATCTGCCAGGGACTGGTGACATTCGCCTCGCAGTGAGTGAAAATACATATTATTATGACACGACACAATAATATTCCTATTTAGGGTAGATTTTTTTTAATTTTTCATATGAATGTAATTTTATACACTAAAGTAGGGATAAAAAGCCAACAGTACCTAAACTAGAGAATCAAATTAATGCAATGTTACTTAATATACAGTAAGTACAATAACAGCTGAATCCGAAGCTGACTCTGTAGTCAGCTAATACTATCAGTACAAAGAACACTAACAGTAGTATTCCGTAAAATATACCTACCTATTTTAACAGAGCTTAAGATACAACCTCATTTTGATATACTACGAGCACATTCCAGCAGATATTCTTCTTTCCCATAACCTTGACAAATAGGAGATGTGACTTTTATTTTTAGTTATTGGAGTAAACACAAATTATTATTTGTTACATACTGTTAATATATCTATAGATAAAAGTATTTTCAAAATCAACCTGTCAAATTAATATGAAAGATTTTTTAATAGAGCTTGAGTTTATCCATCAAATACAACAATACATAGTGATATAGCGTCGATACTATCTTTAGCCTTATAGTGACTTAAAATCATATATTTGAATATAAAATTACATACTCTAATTATAGCAATTCTAAATAATATAAAACATAGATTTTGAAGACATCTCTTCAAGTTTCGTATGTGCAAAAAACGACTTATAGGCGCATGTAAACCATAAGACAGCCAAGTCAGAATAAAAGGCAACGGGAGCGATTAGCTTGAGGCACCGAGTGCGTGGTCACGATTTATTATACACACCATATTGTTAATTTACACTGGCAAAATCAAAACTGTACGTAATATGGCTTTGTCACAACGTATTAAAGTGCAAATTCGTATAGCAAATATTTCAGCGTGTGACCCTATAACTTGGTCAGACTAAGTCTCAGCACAGTAACGTCCGAACTGTTTAAGGAAGATGCTTGTCTAGAACTTCGAACCAGTTACATCAGAAAGGATTGGTAACCAACTGGTTATGGCTTGACTCACAATTGATAGGATATGAAAATATTACTTACAACATAATATTATTTGTATAGAAAATGTTAGACGAACATAGGACGAACTAAGATGTAAACATAAACAAATCCTTGATCACAATGTTGTTATAATATTATGAGCATGTTAAAATTATTACGTAATAGTTATTATTATGCGGTGAAATAGAAAATTACTTTATGAGATGTAGCAATGAGAACAAAAAGTCGTCATAGCAATTTTATAAATTAGACAGACGAATGCATGTAGAAGAATGTACCTATAATCGACTTTTTGGTAAGTATCTATCTAGACTAAATAGACGTAAGAACAAACATTGTAACACGAAACCATTATTTACCATTCGAAAACAATCAGCACGTGCCTATAAAAAAATATGACTACGAACTTCATAATACAAATATTGCTAATAAAACAATTACCAATGCAACAATGACATACGAATATAACTACTAGTTGAGTTATTGACTGTTGGTTTATACGTCCAGCACGGTCTCCTGCTTATTAGAGTAACTATCAGCTAACAATGTATCAAATTGATATAAACAAGACAAGGTAAATTTTCAAACCGTCACACATTGACTGATAGTGTCTAAACGGCCACCATAAAAGAGAATTACGTTGTTATAACAACTGGCAACAATTTTTATACACACTGGGTCGGCATCACGCGAGCCACGTCAGTCGCTGGATCGGTATTACTGCAGGATATAATTACGTCAATACGCAAATACAGATACAATTATATATTTGAATGTGTTTGCACAACGTTTAACTGGTCACACGTTTACGTGGCACTTAATCGCACGGATCGAAGTTATACGTAACGTACAATGTGCATGTTGGGAATTATTTCCATGTTGCACACAAGAAAAAACTATTTCTTCTTTATAGCAGAGCAAATACGCTGCTTTCTTTTGTCCTTTTATCAAGAGTCTTTTTAAATATATATGGTTTTAAATTAAAAATCAAAATTATTTATTTATACTCGTATATGAATAATTCGTTTAGTAATTGCATACTAATTTATTTTTATTAATTTCCCTACAGTCCAGTTCAGCTAGTTAGTTGCGAAAAACTGGTATGAAACTTCATTTCGACAATCAAGATATTTTTTTAATGAATCATTAATACATGTATAAAAAACCGATTATATATGAAAGGAAATTAAATGTAAGTAAACATGTTAAAGAAATTATATTTGCTTATTTTTAATAACAAATAAAATAGAATTCTAATTTTTTCATAATGTGTAGGCATTTTTTATTAAATTCCATCCAGTTGCTTATAATACACATAACATACACAAAAAACTTAATCTGCTGCCTGGGTAGCCAGGTAAAAAACATTTCATTGAAATATTTTACTAAAATAGATGCATCGCAATTTAAATTACTTTCAGATTTAAGGTGGAATACATTCTCTTTTTTATTTTTACTTTCTTTATAACAAATGTATAAATTATATACATTTTATATTTAATCATAAGCATCTATAAATAATGCAATTTAATCCAACAAAAACAAATTAAATAGTCTATAAGGAATGCAACTAATATATATCAAATGCATACCAATTGGATGGTATATTCAGCACTACTTCCGGAATGCATACATCATCCGACGATAATAATATCATTAAGACATCAAAACAGAGCGAGGGGAGAAGCACACCTTACTTCGTATTATTCAGGAAATCATACCTTGTGTTTTCACTAAAAGCTTTGGTTTCGTGTTACCAGACAGGCAGCTAATTTTGCTTTTGATTTCACATTTAAGATACAAAATGTATAATATATTCATGAATATATAGTGTAAGAATAAGTATTTCCAAAGAAATAATTTATACTAAATAAAAATTTATAATCAAGCCGTAAAATCTGGAATACATTAATTAAATTCCAATTCTAACTCTAACTAAACGTAAGATATCAAATGTAATAAATTAAACTCATATTACGTTTTAAACAAAGGAAATATAGAAATTGTCAATAATTAGAAAGTAGGTATTAATTAGAGACTGCAAGATG
This sequence comes from Achroia grisella, assembly GCF_030625045.1. Classification (NCBI taxonomy): domain Eukaryota; kingdom Metazoa; phylum Arthropoda; class Insecta; order Lepidoptera; family Pyralidae; genus Achroia; species Achroia grisella. The sequence continues at coordinate 938,488 of NW_026712703.1, forward strand.
TAAAATCGTTCAATCTGTAATTACGTTAGACACAACAACTGACAGCAAAAAACTGACGATTCTCAATACACACGGTTGATTTACATCAACCATTTAAGCTGATTTATTAAAAATTAGACAACGTAATAATAATTTTAGACATACATAATTTGTAAATACTTAAACAAACATTCTAACATTGTTACAAATTAATAGGTATTTGTCGGATGTGTATGTAATATTCAAGCACTTGAATATTTAGTGTAATTGTATATTTGCATGTTTTACTTTATTTCTTACTCACCACTAACAGATGTGATTAAAAAAACTGTAACATGAAAACAAAGATTACTTTGTTAAGAATTAACATAATTACAATGGGTTGTATAAATTCTGAGTAACCAGTATGTAACAGAGTGAGTAACAACAAAACTGGAAATACAAAACTATTTTCAAGAATATCATTTAAGGACATTCAACACTGGTAAGGAGTGTCTATTACTGTTCACATGCATATCTATATAAAAATCAAATTAAATTATATAAAACTAAAAATTATACTGCAATTACATAAATGTAACTGTGACAGTTCATCGAACAGCAACATCGTGTGTAAGAAACATTATTTGCACCTGAATTGACACGAAGAGCGTTGGCTAGTTACGAAACGGCACAATAATTAAAACTGTTAACGAATGAAAAAAATACCTGAGAATTCTGATTGCCAGATAAAGCAGGCGATTGTCTCGGGTTGCATATTGAAAAAACATGCAACAGAGATAAGGCGTTACACGCTTGAGTGACTGGAAGGCATCGCGGGTGCACACTAGCTAATTGCATTTCCTACTGTTGTTACATTGGTGCATAACGAGTGCACTATTGCTGTAATTTAGCTCGTTACTTTTTGATGGATTTAAATAGCACCTTTGCGGGTTTAACCGGTCCGTTTTTTGAGTATTTATTTTGATGCAACATTATTTCAAACAATGGATATACTGCATTGTATACTCGTATAAACCAATCTAATAAAACTGAAACAAACCTTATTTATTTCAACCGCTAAGCAGCTTGTTTTGTAAGATGATTTTAGTTTTAATTGTAGGGGGAAAATGCAGTGAAATTACTAAAACTAAGAGGCATGACATCTTACTTCTCCCAAATGGCAACGCATGAGCGTGATAACGTGATATCGGTATCATTGTTCATGTATACAGATGACAATTACCACTTACCTCTAGGTGGATAACAACTATTTCTAATTTCGAAATAAAATATTTTATATATCCTATTAATCAATACAATTCAGTCAATAAGTAACAACTATTCAATACTATATATATTAATTGTCTACTATATCTATGATCTCACTAGAAAGTCACTGCAACTTTCTACTCAGAGATTTGATATAGTTCACTTCACGTTTAGGAATTTGAAACGCAATACGGTACATTTAACGAAATCCAGTTCTTTATTGTTTTAAATCAAAACAAAACGTGATCTAAGATACACTTTCGTAATTTAATTGATTTGTTAGTACCTTGATACCAAAGCAGTATCTATCTATCTATCACATCGCGAGGTAAAGGTTTAGAGCCACTAATTTCACGTCGTACAATACCTAAGCACCTTCTAACAAAACAAAATACATAAGATGTTAAATGTGTCTTGATTTTTTCAATATTTCTTTACTTAACAATAATTTCTTTATTATCTGCACTAATTAATAGAATATCTTATTTATATCTATAGGATAGGTCCACATATTTTACAAATATATTAATTTACCCGACTAACTTACAATTTACTCATAATTCGATGCATCTTCATAAAGTACATTTTTACTTTCTGCCGGTTTGGTATAAATCACATTTAATTCATCTTAGTGATATCGCCCAAGAATATGTTACCGCAGACAACTCGACTCCCTCACTATCTCCACTACGGAAGTTGACTATCGCATCAAACTATTTCTTGAATAAACAACCTTAAGGTATGTACTTACTTCACTTTGTATTATTGTATGCTTAAAGTTTTATGTTGTTAATGATAAGTAGTTAAATTACATAATTGCCCTTACGGTGGTTCCATAAATTGTAGAGTAACATCTGACAATCTAACAATTCGACTATTCGATGATCGAATTCTTATTTTTTCGCTTTTTATATCACTAAATCGGACCCGTAAGGGTAAGTCCGTAACGATTAGTTAATCATTTTTCCACCGCCACTTCCGTTTACTTTAAGTATTTCAACAATCAATTCAATTGTTTCTATTACAGTCGTATATATTTACTTCTAATTAATTTGTTGTATACGAATATTCTAACAGACATTATTCTACACTGACTGATTCTTAACGGCCATATTTTCAGAAAGCTTTTGAAATACTTTAGTACGTAAATGCATTGTTACGGTATTCATTCTATTATTTTTTACCAGAAATATATAAAAATTTACTAGTGAAGCTCCCGTTTTTATTTTAACGTCCTTACTATAATATTTGTAAAATGGTTTAAAATTATTTCATATACGAATTTTATTATTTTATTAAGAGTTTATTTATTTTTACGGTACATATACGTACTGAAGATATTACTAAACTTTAACATACTATCGTCTTGTATTTAGACACTTTAAAGACACAATGAGGTTAAACTGTACTCATGAATATTTGAGGTCATAAATTTCCAGCCGAGTCGGTGCCTTTGTATCTAACAAACAGTGATTACTGTAACAGAGATCTATTCATAAATTTCTCCCTATAAATGATAAGGATACTTGGATTAGGCCACCGGGATAGCAGGAAGTATGAGTACCAGTAATCTTGTGTGCTGACAACAAAAGGATGTGTTCGTATAACATAACTTGTGAAGCTCTTAACCAGGACAACAGGTATTTAGTGAGTTTATTATATCGTCTGTTTGCAGTGTTTTTTACATATTTTAAACCTATTTATGTTATAGTAAATTTTACAATCATAGTATTACAAAATTTTACAGAACTTTCTGAAAATAATTATTTACATCACTTTTACAAAAACATATGTCTTAAAATAAAGGTCTTTCTTTTAAGTTTGCAATATTTTAAGAGTATATCGTTCCAGTGAAAACTATACTAATGTACAATAACACACACATTATCTGTCAAATATGATTTGATACTTCGAATCGTTTGAAACACAAATTGGCTAATTGTACCGCATTAGACTCCGCATCTATGTTTACACGCAATCAATAGCTAGAATTGCAGAATAGAGTCATATAGGTATCATATACAAAACTAGCATTCAGTGGACAATGGAGATATCTGATTTGTAACAATGCATATGTATAGGAATTTTAATTGGAAATATGAGAGGCGAATGTGGCGTTGTTGTGATTTAGAATAGTTTCTATCCTGTCTGAACAGATTGTTACAAAGATATGAATGCTTTATGGACACCGATTTACATATATAACGAGGTAATTGGATAAAAATGCAAGACGCGATTTCAATAATTATTGCTTGCTGTCATTTCTAAAGACGGAACATAGTGGGAAGGTTATTGTTCGAGATGTTACGATATAATTAACTGCAGTAATCGCAGTAATATAAGTCATGGTACAGTTATAAATGAGCGATGCCTCTAAAAACATAATATTTAAAATAAACTATTTGCATTGTACTAGTTGTACTATAAATTCTCTAGACAAAGCAGTAACATCTTTTGAACTAAACACGTTTTTGTTTATTATATGTTTACCCTTTATCCAAATGTCCAGACTAATATTGTAATTGCTAAAATGTGTCTGTCTGTTTGGTGACTTTATGAAATTACACGGCTGAATAAATCTTAATGTGATTAGACATTTACATGGAATGTATTACGAAAGGTACATGATCTGTCTTTTATCTTAAAAAGAAGCAGACGGAGTCATGGATAACAGCTAGTTTATAACAACTATCTTCTTGTGAGCTCCTATAGAAGATATATCTTAATCTAAGACCTGAAATTCAAAATATAAATTATATATGTATAATTATAGAACGAGGTTGTCTATAGTAATAACAGTACAGTTGGTGAAGACTGTTTATATTCAACGGGATTTGTCTGTCGACGGAGAACGAGAGATCACAACAGAATGGTTGAGATATAACCAAAATTATTTATCCCTACAAAATAATATACAAGATTTTTCTGAGTAGAATTAAAATAAAATTAACAACAAGTCAATTACACCCTCTGAACGAAATGAGGTATGTCTGTTATAAAAAATGTACCAAGGGTTGCTGAATTTCTTTCCGGGTCCGTACATTCATTTAATTAATCACATTCTTACAATTGGGGGGCGTCCGAATGTCCGAATATTCAGAGTTCTTTTAGGACTGCCTATTGGATATAGATAGGGAAAAAGGAAATTAATTTTACGAATATTTCAAACAAGATTTATTTTTTATATTTCCTTATTGGTATAGCGGTTTAACACACCATCGTAATTCCGATGGTCGTGAGTTTGACTCCTCGCACGGTACAAACATTTTATTATGAATTCAAGAATAGAAACATTTGAATTCATGCGTATGAATGTTTGTATTGGTCTGGATGTTTATCTATGCATATTAAATATTTACAAAAAAATGTATCTGCTTATTTATATCAGTTGTCTAGTACCCAAAACACAAGCTCTGCTTAGCTTGATGGCGCTATATGAGTTGCCCTATGATATTATTAATATTATTATACTGTGATACACTTTTTAATTTATTAACATATAATAGTTTTAATATATAGGTGATACTTGGTATTGGACAATATGAAATAAAAATTATAAATTACTTTATTACTACTTGTAATAATATAGTTTAGTAAAAATAGCATCTACAATTTAATCAATCAAATAATTCTATAATAAATATAAATATAGAAATGAATTGCTTTGTTCGATAATAATAAATGCTTTATATAGACACAAATTAGAAATTGTATTTTAGAAGGGGTCATATTACGAGTCACTTCGCAACAATCTCGCCTGTAATTACGTTACTCTGACAAAAATAGGGGTGTTTGTAAATGGGTTACAAAGTTTTAGATATGACCTACACAATAAAATATATATTCTAATTATTAAAATAGTAGATAATTATTATTTAAAATTATCTATTATGAGATAGATAATTTTAAATAATAATTATCTACTATTTTAACTTTTGCCATTCATTCAAGTAGGTAGGTAGCAACAATTAAAAGAAATTGCAATTCAATTTTTCATTGTAATTATGTATGAAAACTAATACATAACGATGAGAGATATTTTTACTGCAAATATATTTTGTAATTGAAAATTCAACGCCTATAAATTGAAATTCGAAAATCGATTTTCAATATGGCCAAACTTTGAGTACGGCCAGCGCAGCGCGGTAAGCATGTCGAATTGATTCATAGCTCTGCAACTGTTAAAAACACGTACAAAAATAAATATAAAAAAGTGCAAAATCATATCGCTGTTACATCTCGAATGGTTCTTTTTTATTTCAATTTTCAAGGGTTCGCTAAACGTTGGAGCGAACTCTATTATTCGGTTCCCGTTCCAATGTGACGTAAGCACATTCGGCTCTCAACAGCCGTTTGTTATTATTGTAATAATACATATCATAACGTATTCATATCTAGAATCTCAATGGATATGCCAATAACATTATTTTTCGCTCGGAAGATTAATATCAATTACATAGTGATTTTTATATTTTAGTACATTTGTATTAGAATCTGATATAAAAAGAAAATAATGCAGTTGTTTATTGAGAATGGAGATGATTGAATCAATCAATTGTTCATTGAAGCATTTCGAATATTTATGACAAGCTTGAGTATAAACAATATTCTCCATCTGCAAAATTCTCATATATATTATATGTTATTTTGTGATTATAGAGAAATAATGAAATACTAGCAAGTTTAAATAATTATTCAATTAAATGTCCTTATTAATTCACACCTATAGTACTAAGTCATTAGTGCGTTTTTGAATAACGATTAATTAATTTATATTTTACATAAAAGCAAATATGTTCTATGAACTACTGTACCTACTATGAACATGATTTACAATATTTTATATTACAAATTTATTTTTACTATATAGATAGTAAAATAAATTTGATAGAAATTGAAGGTCGTTTCATCCATTATTTTTTCTATTTGTAATATCGTATTGCAAACAAAGTATTAAATTTCTTTCTTATTTTGTTCATTATCAGTCTCACTTTACTACAATAATTTACACTAACAATTTTGTATCAGCATCTTACAACTGCACCTCGGTCCATCGTTTTTTATCCTGGTATAGCTATCCAACTAATTAATAAATTAATTAAGTGTATAGCTAATTAATTATAGTCATGTTTAATGAAAATATTAATAGTGTTTTAGTGTCCATTCTTTTCAGGCATGTTTTATTAATGTTATCTACATTAACCTATATTGATAAAAACTAATAATACATATTTCATTATTTGTTTTACTATTATTACGTTATACTACATTTGGTTAACTATTAGACTCAAAAAAATAGTTGTATATAAAAGATGAAATCTGAAAGAAAATTATCTAGAAACTCCTTTCGGGCACGCACCAGCAACAAAATAATCTAATAAGAACCAGTAACAAAAACGATTTATTATACCTTTCTTAACATCGCATTACGTCAGTTTCTATTTACCTCAAAATGTTTCATTTGCATAATAGCTTTTTTCCCGCCATTACTATTTACGTTAATATTCTGATTCGTTTGAGCGGGGTCGCACTCGCACGCACAGAAAACATAAAGACAATCTGTGTGTGGTGGCCATTTATGTAAATAAATCCACGATACTGTGCTATTATGAAAATGGTACAAAACGGGTGCGCCGAACGTATTTACATTTTTGTTTAGGCGTGGTTTTAATCCGGGAAATAATATAATTCATTCACGGTGTAGCTACGATGTAGGGAGGGAATTAACAACTGTTACTTTGTACATACATTTTGATTCATCACTACACTGAAGTATATGAATCTACCTAACGTTTGGTAACATGCATACGTACAGGTGAACGAGTCTCGCATTTTAATTAAATTGCTTGCGTATTATAATTTACATCTGAGAAAACGAAAAGGAATACACTGGACTTAATAAAATTTTCTGTTCGTTTAATCAACAAAACATCAGAAAGCAATAAGCTCTATTAAGAGTCCGATAGAATTTCTCATTTCATTCGTCTTAAGTCGTCAGAAACAAAGTGCGGCCGTCGTCGGTGGTGTTATTAACGCGTCTAAATAATTACAGGGCACATCAATCAGGAGGCATATGCAGATAGAGCGTTTTGTGCGAGTCAGCGCGCAGTCGGCCCACTGCGCAACCCTTTCTTTGATATCTATAACGATATTTCGAATGGACTTATTATAAATTTAAAACACATTTTCGAATGCTCAGTTAGAGATGTGTCAATGCCATTGACCATTCGTCGATATTTAATATTAAACGTTATAAAGAGAAAGATTTTATTTTTTGTTAGTAATAGATAAAACAAAATAAAAATACTAAGACCTATTGAAAATTCTTTTTATTTTATTTAGCAAGTAACATAACTAATTATATAAAAAGTAATTTCTTTTGCGGGTTTCTACTCATTTATAAGTTCATTATATTTGAATGGATTTATATGCTCAACATCTACTGCATTACATATACTGGCGCTAAGAACCTTACACCCCACATTAAAAAGTAACAAATAATATTCATACAGAGTAGTACAGCCAATATGTAGATACGAAACAAAGCAAGACATCAAAATCAACGGTGTTAAATGCGTTACTGAAATCCAGTAACGTTAACACCATCAACTGCGATTTGTCCATGCCATGTCGAATGTCATCGGTGATTTTTACGAGAGCGGTAGTTGTGCTATGACCTGGACGGAAACTAGATTGGAGAGGATTGAGAAGTTTATTTTCTGAAAGGAATTCAAATAATTGATAGTGGACTAGACGCTCTAATATCGATAGCGCCCTCGATTCAAGTGAAAACTTTGAAGTAACAACCCGGCGCGGAGTCAACACACAATGATTGGCATATTTCGTCTAGAACGCCATAAATTGACCGCAATTAAAAGAACAATGACTAGTTTCAATTCCCCAAACCTAATTTCCTCCGATTCAAACGTGTAACTAACCGAAATATAACGCTTTTATAAATAAATTAACTTACACGATTAACCTGGGGTACGTACGACATACATTTTAAACGCATTTGACAGCATAACGAAATATAAAACTACTCGCTATCGTGACTATTTTATATTGCTGTCATAACTATTTTAAAAGGAAATATTTTTCTGGAGCAAATTTCTGTTTCTTAAGGATGAGACTTTTCAAGAAGATAAAACAATATAAAGATAATTAAATGGTCATTTGTTTTATTATAGTCTCATGCACACATAAATAATATTCGTTTACAACTTTGTTCTGACTATAAAACACTAGCCAACCCGGTCAACTTCGTCTGCATCACACATGCTTAACATTTATCATTATATTTCGCTGAATTTACATAATATTATTTTAAATTATAGCGTATGTGTTATTCTGATGTAGAAGCTATATTACTGTAAAGTTTTGTCAAAATCCGTTCAGTAGTTGTTGCGTAAAAGAGTAACAAACATCCATCACCTCTATGGTTCAATATCCATACTCACAAACTTTCGCCTTTATAACATTAGTAAGATTCGCAGGTTACCAGGTACATTTCAATGTAGATTACTTATACCTACCTAAGATAGGAAGATAATTTAATTATCTAAGTACGTAGATTATATGTATATATGTAGTAATAACTTTGTTGCATTTTTTTTATTATTTATAGATACATAAGTATTAAAAAATGTTAGCATGTAATAAGTATACTAAAAGAATTGAAAAATGAAATTGGAAAGTCTTTTAAAAATATATAATGGAACCATCTATATATTATGTAAGAAATTATCTAGGATACATTATTTACACATGGGTGTTGGACTTGTTAGTCATATTATACAGAATCCTATATTTCTTATTCCAATGCATACTAAATGCAATTTAGTATCATAAATCCCAGATATAATTATGTTCAAATATATGGTACCGCATAAACTGTATCTCATTGATCTCAAAAGTTATCCTCAAATTAAACGCTTCATCAATGAGTCAATATTATCTAAGGACTTTACAGTTGATCGATGCATTTAATATTACAAAACGGCTATAAGATGTTGCAACGAAAATAATAATTAGTCTGTGGCCCTGACACACTGTGGGACATTGGCCTATCGGGCACGTGTCAATATCTGTCTGACATCTTCACCCATCATCATCACATTATATAACAAACTTATGAACGCTATAGATAGAGAATGTAGTTTATACGTATTCAACTTTATACCTTTTGCAATAGCTCTCTATTTCCATTAACAAACTATAATAAAATGCATTAGCCTTTGTTTTTGAAGTTACTCATTCTTTCAAAGCAGTCTAATTAAGTTTTTTTATAACATTGAAGCATAATATTGAGTGACAGGTGGCGCCAGCGGCGTTGTTAGATGAATATATGTGTATTTGATTTGCCAAGATTATTGATTATTTTACAAATTTGTTTATTTGATGACAGATACATTTTTTAAATCCTCCCAAGAAATATCATGGATAAAAAAAAAGCCCTCAATATACAAATGAGGGCTTTTTTTTTATCCATGATATTTCTTGGGAGGATTTAAAAAATGTATCCAATAGCTATAGATATTAAATTACATTAAATAAAGCTATAAGTGGTGATTACAGAGTCAATCTTCAGTTTTATTCTGTAAGGCACAGAATAAAACAAGATAAGATAGAATAAAACAAATGCCATTGGACTCAGGACAGTGCTAGTAATACTAATCTGAATCAAATAGTAACAATTTTGTGCCTTGCTTCTTTAAATGTAACTATACCATATTTTACTTAATTAATATTACATAGATATTTTCTAATCAATGTACACTTACATATGTTATTTAATAAGTAGAAAATATATTCATAAAATAACAGTTTATAATATATGTTTTCAAATGTGATAAAAGAAGATTTTGTACCAGAATTTATTCAAAAGATTAGAAACTATGTGACAGAAACTAAACTCCATTTTCAATGACGTTACAACTGGGATAAACTTGGTAAAATCATATGGATGAGACGACTGTAATAGCAAATGATTGTGATTGACATGTGAGCGCAAACTATGTTGCTAAATAAATGTGCAATGAGTTGATTCTGGCACGCGTTGCACGCAATGCAAGTATGGTATATACTGATACGTATGTACGTACATATAATCAGTAAGCATTAATACTTAGTCGCTAGCATGACCCGCGCCGTGAGAGCAATAGGACGGGAATCATAAAGAATCCATCAACATCAGCGCAACATTACAGCGATCACGAAATCCGCCATCAATCATAAACATCAGAAAGGATTAAAATCTACGTTGCACCTTCCGAAGCTCGAGTACCCTTGTTTTTCTCTAACCCGTAAATACTGAGGGGCGTAAGTATAGCCGGGGGGCGGTAAATATTATCGAGGGGGACAGGGGAGAGCCCCCGCTCTGGAGGGGGGCACTATCCCTTATCGCGAACGTTACCCTCGCTGGCGGCCGACGCTAGACCGCCAAAATGTGGGGCAAATCGATTCCTCTGCCCCATTTTTGTGCATCTGGACCGCCATCGATTTTTCATTCGCGCTCACAGAGGGTCGATTAATTACCATAGGTGACGCGAAGTGGTCGCTCGCTAATCTAAAGTTTTACTTTTCAATGTAAATCTATGTAATGTAATATATCTTTAGAGGCTATAAAAATGCATACAAAGTATTTTAAATGCGTCGACGATGATTATTTTAAATGTGTCCGCTGTCGAAATGAAATAGTTTTATATTGGTTGTAAATTAAGTTTAATCGGAGTGAGATGGCCGGCCGGGCGGCGAATGCCTCTGATGACCTTACGATTGTGGCCATTTTATAACACCACCATGCTACTATGTTGGCAATAAAGTGCAGCTTTGAAAATAACTTAAAACACTTATGTACTTAATTAATATATTTATTTTGTTAAGGAATGTTGAAATACTGGGGACGATTTGCTCTTAGCATTACAGCTACACCATACAAAAAAAATATGTTTCGATATAGTCACACAATAGTTTTAATATGGACCTTTATACTACTGTTTTACTTATGTTACTGTTACTTTATACTGTTTATATCAAATAAAATTTAATCAAAAATTGAATAGACCTCTACAGTAACATAAATGATACCTTTTTTATTTATATTCAAAATTGATATGTACCTATCTAAATTGATACATAGGTTTATTGTTTATGATTCAATCGCAAATGATTAAAATTAATTTAGGAATAAAAAGTCTGTAATAAAGGTTGGTAGGTGTAGGTACCTAAGTGACGTTAAATTAATAACCTTGTAAGGTATTATTAATTTTTCATTCTTTGAGTTTCACTTTAAAACAAAAGTCATATATATTTTGTTATAGTAAGTGCATACAACCAAACAATGTAACATAATTTAATTAAAAATAAAGCAAATAACACTAAGGTTGTAAAACGCAATTTACTATCTTTTTAACATTCAACCTCCTGAGCACATGATACTCGCCTACTAAAGCTTTTATTGATTCCCTTTTAAATTGTTGCAAATGTTTTATTGCTTTTTATTATAAACCGTATATCAGAGTTTAACGAGGTCTACAGTCCGACCTTAAGTAGCCCTTATCTCATTTCGCTTGCTTTGTTATAAACGTTAGCATTTGTTTGTGTTGTGTTAAGTATGAACATATATACTTGAAAACAGAACTAGCTTATGTTATATTAAATAGTATATATATGACTTTTTTAATTACCTCTATACAACAAAGAATATGTCAAGCACGCTCTAAAAACAAGATTGTTTTTGTGAGCAATATTTAATCAATTAGGCGTTTTCACAGGCATTATAACATTAAATAAAGTATCTATATGTAGAAGAGATAATTATATAGTTTATCTCTGATAATTAAAATTGTTGCTTCGATTCTATACCCACGGACTCAACAACAAATATTTCGTATTTTATATATGTATCATTATTACTAGCTGTGCCCGCAGTTTCACGTGCATGAAATTTATAGCCTGTGTTATTCTGATGCATGAACTAGATTACTGTAAAGCTTCATCAAAATCGGAAGAGTAACAAACAACTATACAACCATCTATGCATCGTATGGATTAGTAAGATATAATACAATACATATTATTATCTACATTTTTATTGCTTACTGTATTTGGTTTTGTTTTCTATTGTGTGTACTGAAGATGCAATAAAACATTTATATATCTATCTATTTACCTTCACAAAACTTCTAAGGCTATAACTACATATCAGTTTCATTAAGATGTCTATTTTACACCTACATCGAAGGAATATGACGCTTGAACAGAGGACATTCTAATTTGTAATGCAAATAAAATCCATTTATTTAGTGAACTGATACCGTACCATGGGAAATGAGTGTAAAAAGTTCATTGAATGTGTATAGTTCATAAATTAGCTAATTGCGCGAGTGCATTTCTTGTAGCGTCACTCTTTGGCGGGGTTAACAACTTCATTTGTTTTCTTATTGATCTTGGAAACAGTTGATTTATTAGGTAATATTATAACAGAAAATTATAGGCTAACGCGAAACTTTTGAATGGGCTCTAGTTTATTTTTAGTTGTACCTATAGATAACAAAATGGTTTTTGCACTTTGAAAGTAATTAAATAATTATCGTTATTTTGGTTCACTGGTTATGTAAGTTTGGACAAATTAAGAGTTTCCTATTGTTATCTACGATATTAGCCTAGATTAAAAGTCGCGCAGTTTTGTGTTATATCGGCTACGGTAGCTAGCGTACCTACGGCAGGTGTATTAAATAGACCTACCTATATATGTAGGTAATATTTAATACACTACTTTTTGGAGTTTACGTATATAATGATTTAATCGTATATATCTGGAAGAACTTGTTAGTTATTTTCCTTGTTGTTGTTGTATAGTTCCTTGAGTTAGAGGCGACCACAGAATTCTATAACTTAAGAGATTATACTACTAATATTAAATTAAAAGTGTGTTACTTATGATTTCAGTATTAAAAAAACAAACACTAATGAATTTGAGTAACGTAATTGCGTTTTAGTAATAAATTAGTATTTGTAATTAATTAATTAGTGAGAACAATAACCAATAACATGGACTGCCGTGTGAGAGTGACTGGATTTTCCCTGTCCCTGTCGATTCCATCCATAGTATTCGCTTGACAAACACACGTCTAGTAGCTAATCATCACATTCTATATGAGAACTGTGTTACAATAATTTATAGTTAACATATAATCTTTACCGCCAATTAGTACCGTGTCTCATTCACACAATGGCGAGTGGAGCGAGTCGGGCAAAAACGTCATTTTCTTGCATTTCCGCCTCCCATTGTCTTTCTTGATACTAATCTACATTAGATTAATAACTATGCATATGCCATTTAGTACGGCTAGAAAAAAACATAATGCTCTAATCGAAATACGGATTAAATTGAAGTTTTATATGCAACGTGTACAAAATATTGTGAAAATATATTTTTTTCTAACGGTATTTGATTTAGTATAATTTGAGTTTGATTTACATGTTATCAGTTATGTCATATATTCGTAGTGATTGTCAATGATATGCACATAGTTTAGCATTTGCATAAAATTCGTATGAAAATTATGCATAATATTTTCGTAATGCTTTATTCAAGAAATCAATATAGGTAGTTTTAATAGAAAATAAACAGGTAGGAATAATAATAAGAACTAATGAAAAACAAGAATAAACTGTTAACCGTACTTTACTTGCATCTGGAACATACTTTAATCCATCATTTTCTCGCGGTATTTATACGTCTGTAACAGTTCATCTCATGATAAACGGCAATGACTCCTTCTTCTGACTATAATTAAACATGATTAAAGCTCAACACATGGTGAGTCGCAATTACTAGACATTACAACGGCTACCGGCGCTCTACGCTACACGCCATGCGATAGTTTCTATCAACCATTTGAGAATTAACACGGAAGCATCTATTAATTAATTAGATACGTTCGTCTTTTTATTGTCGTCTTGCAGAACTTACTCTGTGGCCAATATATCGGATAAATTAATCATTGAATATAAATGTTACGACTCTCTACTGCTACAACCAAATAAAAGCAGACTATCGCCACGCGTGCAACCTTTACCCACCCTAGCACCCAAATGTTGGCGACTTGTGGGATAGAAAACGCACGTCCCGAATCCATTCAAATCCACATTCATGAATGAACCAAATGGGAAAGAGACAACCACACCACCCAGCATGGGAGCGAGCGAGAAGCAATTTCAATAGTACGCGAAACGGAAATGTATAGCTTGAAATAATTCCGTCTAGCCGGGAGGGATTCCCTCTTGTCACTTGTGTGCGTTGCTTTCTCGAATTGTACGTAAAGATTTGTAATGTCGGCGTGAGTTTCCACTGTGTACTTCGTTTGTATTCGGGCCCTCTCCTGGCACTCGTTTCGGGTCGGGTTGTCGCCGACATTCATACTTTCCTTTCTCAACCGGTGCCGAGTTCCCCAGCTACTTGTTGATCAATCGTAATAAATTGCCTCCATGATATTCCCATTGTGGGACTGTTTGTCGCTCTACTGCCTTGGAGGAAATTGCGTTTCCCTGAGACACTTCACTTTATTTGTCACTGCGTTGAGAATGGCTGTTACAGTATTGAATGAATGCAATGAGGAGTTCACAGAGATTTTATTGATTATTGAATTAAGTATACAAACGCTTTGTATTTCTTTAATAATAGTTATTTATAGTTAAACTGCTCATTTTATTTTTCACTTTTTTCTTTAATGCAAATACTTCTAGTACTTTGTTACCAGTAAAATTGAGTAGATAGGTACTTAATCTTGACACATTTTCAAGGAATTTTAGATATTGCCATTTACCGTGACTTTGATATATTTAGCCAATTGCAACAAAGCAAAAAGGAGGATTATGATTTTGTTTCAAGTAATTGATATGTTAAAGATTTCTGTAACTGAAGAACAATTGGTTGTATTTTGACGTACCTACCTAATACCTGACGTAAAAATACCAGTACATAAATTACCAAATTATAAAAAAAGACTAGATAAGTAGAATTCTTACACAATATTATTGACATCTAACGTCATACATACGTAAGTTATTATGACGTCATAACATACCATACATGTCCTATATATAGCTTGCTCTGTTATAAAATTAGGTCACTCTATTAACTTGTCATTTTATTGTTTGCAAACAAAGCTATTTTACAAACATATAATGGTGAGCTATCTTTATTATTTTAGCTCTATTCTTTATTTCTTTCTGTATTAGTAGTAGACACGTAAAATAAATAATAGAAATAAAGTAAATATATCACATAAAATAATCACAATAAATGAATGTACCAATAGTATCTATATATTTTAGAGTATAATGTCGAATCAATATGAGACAATTTGCGACTTACGTCCGTCATATAAAAAGAGATAAAGACTTATTTCAAAATATAACATTTGGTATATTATATTCCAAAAACAATATCAGAATATATTTGTCTGTATATTTACGATAACCTCAAATACTACCGATTTTCATATGAAACATCAATTAATTGTGTAACTTTATGAGGTAGATTTAAGAGTATAATTTTTTGAGGTGTTGTGTAAAATGCTTGAATTACTCTGCAAAGGCAGTTTAACGCTAGTTACAAATAATTTAGTTTGGCCATAAAGTACCTGCACATTAATTTGGCAACATGCGTGTCTCAGACTGCAGTGTCTTGGTTTAATATTTCAATGAGAATCAGCACTTGGACCGACGCCAGTCGAAATTTGGATATCACAGATGAAATTTACTAGTACGTATCTACAGATAATAGCTACTCCGAAAATTGTGAATATAATCCACATATGTAATTATCAGCAATCAAAATATTTATATAGAAAATGTAAACATCCATATTTTTGAATAACCTTTACTTTATTAGCTTTGACTCTACACTTTTTACAGAATTAGATACAAGATATATACAGTACCTATACAAGATAGATACAGTCCGCCGGCAGTTGAGTATCTCTGTTAATCACATAAAAAAGTACCTGACATGAAAAAAAAACATTTCTTGAATGTTTTTAATATTTTTCGCAAGTAAACTTTCCTCTACAATTATTATTCATGATTATCTTTTTCTGTACAATTATGAAAGTATTATTGCTCATGTAGCTGGATAAAGTTAGTTATGTTCACTTTAGTATTTCATATCAAAAAATTAGACACTTTCATGATAAACTTAAAGTAATAGAAAGAATGTTTACTGAAATTATTAATTTATATAAGCACTTTTGAACAGTCATATATTTATTTAACCTACATTCGGAACGGAGACTCATTAAAAAAAGAGTGAGCAAGAAACTAGCGTGTTGCTCTTTCAGATAAATGTCATCATATTTCAAATTGTCAATCATATTTTTAAGAATTTTATGTCAAGCAATCATAATGGAAAAAAGATGGAAGATATATATATATATATATATACATATATACCTATACTTATTTTTTTAATCTTAGTTTGCTCAGCGATGGTATAATAAATATATAATGATTATAAATAGATGAAATATTTAGCGCAACACGATGTTTATGAGATTAGAGACTAATTAATTACTCATATTTTAGATTGCACTGTAAAAATGGTTGTTTTCCATCGACTCTTTCAAACTGTGTGTGATGTGCGAACATTTGATGTTCTTTGATGTGAAAATAATTGCATACACACAAACAGTTTTCTCTATCAACATGATAATTTCTCATCAACACCCATTCGCATGTTACAATCATAAATTATAATTACTTTATTCTTCTTGATTATAAATTAATGTATGGAATCCACAAATACCTAATGATATAATAATTCAAATAAAAACATTGAGTAACCTAAATAAAAATGTACACAAGGTGTTTGTCATGAGTTTAAATAGGTATATGTATATTTATATACATATAATATACAAGGAGGTAATGATGTCAACCAAACTAATATCTTCCGGAAATTGTAGCCGGAAAGCAATAGCGCCATTGCCAAGTCTGGTCACATTTTAAACATTTTACTCCTTTAAACTACCTACACCAAAGTTTGAAAACTACAAAAAACTTCTTCCGAAGTTCCGACACACCTACCGGCTCTACAAAGGTAATGAGGCAGTTATTTCAGTGCTTTGTTTATTTACAAAATATCACTCCGTTTGAAGGCGGACCATCAAAATGAGTCGTAAAGCTGAAAATTCCATAAAAAGTCGTGTTGATGACCTCCGTAATTGAACCTCGCTCTTTGTAGCAGAGACAATGGACGGAACCCTGTGCTTTGGACACATTGATTAGAAAAAATAAACCCATAACAGTAGTCAGTGTCAAATTGAATATTCACGCTATAACTTTTGTCTGTACTATAGCGTAATGTTATTACGGTTGCATAAACCATAAACCTATGACTTCAAAGCTTGCAACAATTGCAACTATAAAATCTACAAAATTCACTTTGAATAGGTTCAGACAAACAATCATAATTCTTTACTTTTACCTAGACTTTAGGTCGACTAATATGGCTTTTAATAAACGAAACATGAAAATGAAAATATACGTAATATAAAACTTAGAAGCTGTGTTAAATATCTATTAACTTCTTGTTATCTTAACGTAATATACTTAATTATTATTTATAATTAGGTATTTAAACATCTTCTCATGTATATGACAGATAAGAGATAATGGAATCCCATGCTAAAAGCTGTACCAAGGTTTACAATAATCCTACTAATAAAAGAGTTTAGAGTGAAGCAGGGATGCCAAATATAAAAGTTTTCTCATATTATAGTAGTCTCGTGCTAGTGCTATTTTCATTCCCTAACAAGTTTACAGTAGTTTTTGTACTACGCAATTTGTTAAACTTACGGAAATGTACGATGTTAGAGAGCTAATTAATATACGTGATTTGACTTGACTTCTTCGTACGCAGCCAAATATTTTAAGGTTGGCAACCCTGAATGAAGTCACAACACCCCATACAGTTCCGTTCTCAGCTTTGAAGGTAATCCGATCCGCACTCGTTTATCTGCTGTCGAGCAATTATTGAAGCGTGAAAAGGAGCGTCCTCTTATTATTTACACTGCGTGTTGTAATGCGGGCATTCCGTTTTTTTTTTAAATATCGCATTTCTTACTGCTTTGGAATTATAAATACGTGTCAATTCATATTAAAATATTAATGTGCCTAATAATTATTTTTAACAATTTTATTCTATTATTTATGAACGGCGCAATATATCATATTCTTCCACTGATTATAATCTGCTTTCATTTCTGAGCTTACTTTCTTTTTATATATTAATACTTTTTATTGAAATGTAACAAAAAAAATCGACAAATAAAACTTACTCCAGTTAAACTCAACTAACTGTAAAATACTTGGCTTGCCCCATGTTAGGCATCATTTGTGTTAAAATATTAATGTAAATCTTCACAAGATGTTGCTTATACAGAGTTCTCTTAAACAGAGAATAGCAAGAATACAGGAGGTACTAATATATGTTTTTCCATTAATAATACAAGTAACAAACATTGTGTATAACAAACAAGTGCATTAGTAAAGCCTGTCTCTCTGAGAGCACCCTATACAGTATGTACATGTTTAAAATTTGATACTGTCACATTCTAGTCTCTTCCTAACTTAGACAACAACTACGTTCACATTATTGCATTCCTCTATTTACACATAAGAGATTCATTACCGAAAACACAGAGCCAGTATCAGTCATCGATTAATAATATTGAAAACTAAATTGATTTAAAAAGATCATGATTATAACATAACAATTAATGTTTCGATTACAGTATGCACAGCATCATCTCAGTACCAAACTTAGTAAAGCTTGTGTTATACGAACTACATATACATTATATACGTAGAAAAAACCTAGACTAATACAAATAATCACAATCATGAATGTAAAACAAATGTAAGTATAGTGCTAAGAATCGAACCCGCAACCAGTGCAAGTAAGGTGGTACGTTGAACCGCTAGACCACCGAGAATATCAGGTAAACCGCCGTGTAATAGATGGATAAATTTATCATTGCAATTCTATAACAAACTAAATAGGAATCTAAGAAAATAGGTACTATAAATATGCGGTGATAAACAAATAAAGAGATTATCTATAAAACTTCCATTAAGCAATATCTATAAATACACAGCACTTTATTGTAACAAAAAAAAACTGTGTTATTTAATAAAAGAAACACGGTTGTGATTGTGAGTTGATGGCATTAGTGAAATCGTAATGGTGGAAACGTGTCAATATGGATTAGTTCGACATGACTTTGGTACGAAGACCGCCGCCGGAGTTGAACTTTTTTTAGTTTGCCATATTTTATTATTGTATTTCCTTTTTTTAATTTCAACATTATTTTGTATTATTATATTATTAGATATCTCAGGTATAGTTAAATTAAATTACAACTTAAATCGTAACTATATTATACTTTGGTACAAAACTCTAACAGAAATAAACCATAAAAAAATCATAAATAATCATCGAAAAACGGTCACAATTAGCGATTGTATGACATATGCACAAATTACAGTCTAAATTAAAACTCCTTGTTTTTTAAGTCCAATTATGAACTAATCTAAATATTATAAAGACGGACAAACTGTTTGTACATAGATATACGAATATACTGGAATCTGTAATATATTTTATATATTAAATGTTTTTGTAATATCACGGGAGCGATAATGAAATGATAAAATACAGGCAAAACCATACCGTTTTCTTATAATAACTACTTCCTGTAAAATAAATAACTAATCGTTACTATGCATTGCTAAAAATACTGCAATACTGCAGTTAAAGTAGAGTCAAATATTTCCGGTAGACATATATTATAATTAAATCAGTAATATGTATGTACCTACTTAATATATAAAAATAATCTAAATATTGATTATTACGCAGTTATGTAGATTTAGTTTATTTAGTTATTTTCCTATTGTTAGGGTTGCCAATCATGAAACGGAAATAGAGTCAAAACAAAAATAAAATTGTTTAACCACTTCTAATAACATTGTCTGACCACGAATGAGTATACTTAATGTTCTAATATAAATATAATTTTACTGTAGTAATTAGTAATTGTACTATAAATATTTAGGTATAATTATAATACCTAACGGGAGATGATTGTTAGTACTACTAGACTAGTAGACCAATTACTACCAGCTAACAAGTCGACTTCCACACGATCCTCCCAAATAACTACATGGTTTAATACAATAGCTTAAATCATCTGACTTTATTCTTATCCATCATAGTCTACTCTCCTTTTAGCGTACAGCATCAGTATTCATCATCATAAAAATTGTTATGAGTAGAATTGAATATCATCATTAGATATCAGTAGATAGAGTTATCAATAATTTGTATTTAAAACATTTTATGTGTATGTATATATTTTATATTTTAAGTATATATCTAGCTATATGTATTTCCATAGATATATTATCTTCACTACATCTATCTATGTACCTACCTAATAAAAAAAATCTACTCACATTACATTATACATTTATATTCGTTTCTATACCTAGGTTTTATTCCTCTAATCTACAATATGTAGTAGGTACCTGTATTTATTGTTAACCGTGTTTTAACACGATTAATTTTGCAGTAAATAATAATATTTACCTATCTCGACGTCACAAAGTGGGTACCTAGTAAATACCTATCTATTTATAGGGCAGGAAAGTATAAATATATACCTAGCAACAAAATGACTGACTCATTGATAAATAAAAAATGATTAAAATAATTAATTTAAAATGTAATAGTGTTATTTTTTATTTATTAGGAGCGTAACGCGTCGCCGCTTGCATCTGGCACCTGTTTTGCCGCGTGTCTCAAATGTTTCCGTTAGCAATAAACAAACATTAATTATTACAAACATAAAGCGTCGATATGAGCGAAAAAATTAAACTTTACGCGTCCCAGGCGCATCGTCCACGGGAACATTACATTTTTAAAATCGCATCCGACCAACTACGCCGTATAGGCCTACGCGACGACGCGCGCTCCCACAACAAAACAAGATTTTTTAATCTAACTTTAGCTTTTGTAAAAATTACTATTTAAAAATTTACGCCTCGACCGCTAATTAACAGGGATTTAACCCTTCCGTCGCCGAAGCGCACTTTAAAATTTAACCCGGTGGTAATATTTGGCGCGTATTAAAATGTGAAAAATTAATGGCACGCTAACCCTCCCGGTAGAGCACTCCCGTACGCAACTAGCCGCTTCCATAGTCCTCTCAGAGACTCCATTCATAGCCCGCTGGCATTGTCGGGTTGTTTGGAAAATATATGTGACATTCAACTATTTATAAATAGGTACTGTATATATGTATGTAGATATCTTGAAAATTTAAATAATAAAATATTCATTAGTAGAGACGTCATAAAGGCAAATTATTTATCTAACTACCTTTATTGGGAATTATGATTAAGTACTCTAAATATAAGAAATAGAACAAAAAAATGTAAGTAGGTATATTATGATGTTATGTATAGATAAAAAATTAAGAAACATATTTGTGTTGCGAATTATCGGATGTTCGAAGATATTAATATATATGCCTATACAACTAAGTATAGATAAGTAGGAACGTAGGTATAGCATGGTCGTAGTGGATAATAAAAATATTCCACAAAATAAAATTCATACAAAAATGTGAAAATAAAAGTAAAGGCGAAAGCACAAACAAAACCCAATAATAAAACACTCGTCTAGACTGATGGCAAAACAATATCCTGCAAACTATAACACCTATCTAATTATAACAAATGTAACTGGAAAACTGTCACATCCACGACAACGATTGTATGCTTTCATAAACAGAACGTACCTTGCTGTGGTGCAGTCCCTGTACAGCACGTCGAAGTCCTTGCAGGAGAGCAACTTGCACCGGTTGACGCCAGGCTGGATGGCGCCCAGCCCGCGCAGGATTCGCACCTGTTCCACATTGCACACCAGCGGCACTATGTCCAGTCTTTTTAGCTTTGTGTACACTGTGTGCAGTCCGCCGACCAAGTGTTTCAGGAAGAGTTCGAACGCTTGGGGCAGACACAGCATCGTGTCGCCCTGGATTATGAACGCGGCGACCTTCTGCCCGCGGTAATCGACCAGCTTGCACTCGTTGGCCGAGGGGTCCGATGTGGAGATGGGCGGCGGGCTGCCGTACCGCGGCGGGCCGTGATGGTGCGCCGCCGCCATCAGCTCTAGCGGCGAGTGGTGCATCATCTGCAGCGAGCCCAGCAGCCCCAGCCCCGGCGGTGGCAGAGGCAGCCTCGGCGCCAGCAGCTGCGGCGGGCTGAGCGCTCGGGCCGGCGACGCCGCCTTCACCCTCGGCGAGCCCCCGGAGGATCCGCTCACCTCGCTCGCTGTCGACGCTGAGTCCACGGCGGACTCCATTCTCGTAATATCTGACTACGCACGCATCACACGCCCGTCGCGCGCGCTGTTCCGCGCAACAATAAATAAAAAGCCGGACTGGGTGAGGGCGCGGCCGCGTGCGCGCGAACGCCCCGGCGATCGGCCGCGATTGGTCGGTCGCTGTTCAGCGGCCGATTCGATTGGGCGACGCCGCCGCCGCGGTGTCTCCGCCCTTTTTTCGTTGAGTCGGAGAACGCGCGAAGAAACGCTCCTGTTTCTTTTGGCTGTTTCATGGTGCGGTCGCCCGCCGTGCGCCGGGGGTGTATTGATAAGAATGTCACCGGCAATCAATATGAGACTGGATTCCGCCGCGGATGAACGCGTGTTGTATCGCCACGCGCTCCGCAATCTCCAATACATTAACACAATAAACTAACTACATTACTGAAATATGAAGTTGATATTAACTAATAAGCGTTTCATTTCGCATCGCCTCCTCACTGACAATGAATTTGGGTTATTTATAGAGTCTAAGCAATAAAGTTTACTTTCTGCCATTTTTGACGTGACTACGGCCACAGTATAATAATTTATTATAGCAGTATCCAAAACAAGTTTGAGATAGAAGGTGAGTAAAGTAAGTTGGGATAAAGTTAATTCAGTAAGTGGTTTGATAATAGCCGTGTTTAGTTGTTTAGAGAGTTTCGTAGTAGGTATAGGCATCTATCTAGGTATATCTACCCAACAATCAATTGGTGGAACAATATTCATTTAGTTAGCTTACATTCTTACATTCTTGTTCCTCTTATTTTTCAATCTAGGCCTACCTGTGTTATACACTATGGTTGTTTGTTTGTATATGTGGGTAGGTAGGTACTAATCCATGCTTATCTCTTAGCTTATCTCAATTAATGCCTATCTGTATTAAATAAATTTAGACCTACCGCTCTCGGTAGATACTCAAGTAAGTACTACACGATATAATGATATTTATAATGATATTGATAATGATTAAGCTATATAATGTAATGATATAGATATAATTATAATAAAATGCACCTTACCTTGGTGGTCTAGTGGTTTGGTACACAGCCTCATCGACCGATGATAGCGGGTTTGCATCCTGTACAATGAAAACATGCTTGGTAGGTATTCATGGACAGATATGTCTATACCTACTGCTATTTGCATTTTTCTAAGTATTTTTACTAGGTAGCTATAGGTATTATTTATATATTTAAGGTCAAGATTAAGATCTTAATCAACTGTCCATAGTACCTAGTTACCAATGCTCTGGAAGTTGATGACTCTATGAGAATTCTTAATCTTATTTATTTATAGGTAAATATTCAAAAATTAAAAATTCTTTATTTGAGTAACACAAGTTTTACTTAGTACCTCCCTGTAGTTGTTGAACTCCTTTTTATCATAAAAATGTCTGTGCGAAGAGTTTTCAATCTTCCATAGCTCATATATACCTAGGTAGTAAGTTTTGAACTACTAATTTATATTTACTATTTATAAGTACTTTCTAATCTATTGTATTATATTTTCTATATATATATATATATATAGAAAATATAATACAATAGATTAGATATGTGTGCGTAGGTATATTTTATTGAAGTAGATCAAGAAATTAAATCATCAACCATTCCAACATATATACATATAATAACATTATTCATGGGCGTATCGACAGGAGGGCGGCAGATGCTTAGATAACGATTTCTATGTAAGTATATTATTGTATTATTTATAATTATTGTATGTATATGTTATAAATACTTATAGTATTATTATTATTAATAATAATAATATAATAATCTCAGGACAATTAGCTGAAGCTTGTGTTATGGGTACCTACTAGATAACTGTTACAAATACATAGATATTTTTTTTTTCGTAAATACATACATATTATACATAGAAAACACCCAGACCGATACAAACAATCATATTCATGAATACAAATGTTTGTGCCGTGCGAGGATCGAACCCGCGACCATCGGATGTAAAGCGGTGTGCTAGACCGCTATACCACCGAGGTCGTCAAATTGAGCAGGTATTAATAAAATATATAGGTAGATATCTATATCAGTTTTCTAGTAGTATCTAACCATTTTATAAACTCTACTTAGCGTGGAACTAGATGTCGCTGTGTGAATTGTACTACAATACTAATAAGTAGTCCAAGATCATGTTACTATAGGTAGACTAGTAGCCAGGTACGTAGGGGTGTCACAAGAACTCTGTGGTTAATAAATACGTACATATATGGGTAGGTACCTACATTAAAACAAAAAATCACCAGATGAATGACATTAACAAGATGATATTTATTAGTACATTATTCAATTTGCCGTATTTTTTATTTTATGAAAATGTTAATTAAAATGATTACCTATGCATTTCAATATATTTATATACGTTATATGTATAATATACCTAATATTTATTTTAGGTCAGAAAAATGTGAGTGGTATATTGAATATGAGCAGATTTAGGAACCATTAACCCCATTTGGTAATAGTACTTACAATAATTAGCATTGGATGGTAAAGTGGTAAAATATCCCTTCCCTGTTTATGTAGTATTACACTACATAGAAAGGAACATTATTGCAAGTTTACTTCCGAAAGTTCTTCTAAAATCTTGCCTATGTTGTAAACACGTATTTTTTTTAAAGTTATATATCTACGAATTACCAACAATTTTAAGTCCCTTATTACGTAAGTTATAACCAACTGTTGTACTTGATTGCTCTACTAAAATTTAGTAATTTTACTATGTAACCAATTAATTAAAAAACGAATTATTTGGTGAGTGCAATATTGCTTTGTATATAATAAATCCAATGATAACGTCTTTCTACGGGTAAAATTAAAATAATAGCGAATTGACTAATAAAAATTTATTTCAAATTTAATTTGACTCAATAAATTTTACATATAGTTATGAGAGAATGTGTTGGTTCTTTAAAAGATTCCTCTTCCAACTTAATGCTGTGACATTGTTAGTATCTAATAGATAGAACTTGACAATGGTGCCGCTACCATATTATAAAGACGATATAAGTAGAATATAATCCAGACATTTACATAGCAAGTTAAAGATACCTATAGGATCTTAACCATGTTCATGATCCTTAATACTTATTTCTATAAGTAAAAACTATATCTACAACGACGGTTAGGTACTTAATAACCCCTGGACAATAAACACAGCGCCATCTAGTCCCACGTAAGCAGTGGTACGTGTACCTACTAACTAAACAACTGATGTAAATATAAGTATTTACATCAGTTGTTTAGTTAGTAGGTATGTATGTATTTATATAAAAAAAGAAAAGGTAAGCCTTTTCTTTTTTTATATAAATACATACTTAATATACATAGAAAATACCCAGACACAAACAATCGTACTCATGAATACAAATGTTTGCACCGTGCGAGGAATCGAACACATAGACGTTCGGAAATAAAGCGGTGTTCTAAACCTCTAGACCACCAAAGCCGTTAAAACTTTCTGATACTCATTACAAAGGGGTTGAAAGTGTCGAAACAATAGTAATCTCAATAGCGTTCGGAAACATCGCGCAAACCACTCAATATATTCACTTCGTATCACAATACTGCTCTGGACTCAAAAATATACTTGCCAATTTATACCCTATTACTTTAGCTTAAGACAACTTTAATAGCTATCTGAATTAACAATGTTCGTTCGAAATTCTTTGTACCGCATTTCAATAATTTTATTATTCCCTACATTAATATTCCTATAGCTGGTTCGTCTTATACTATAAAGTATTAGTAGTAGAATACACTTATTGTTTTTATGAAAACAATAGTGTCCTTAATTTACTTTATAATTTACTTGCAATATCTTTAGGCTGTAGAGCTACTCGTAAAACAAGTAGTTTTATAAGAAGGTAATAGTTTTGTTTTATGTCTCAATTACAGTGATTGTTATACACCTTAGCAATAGCCATTGCGACATAGAACTTGTGGATTACCACAATAGGCATATTATGAACAATTAAAATATAAAAATAATTTCTAATTATTTACTTGTCTTAAAATATCTATAGATAAGTAAATAAGAATAAACATTCAACTATAAAAGATTACAAGCAGTTTACCAAAATATTTTTTTATGACTTTATTAACTTTTGCACTTATATAAATTAATTTATACAATTTTCTAACTTCTTTATAGCACCCAACCCCCTTTTTGGCTGAACTACACCTCTCTCCTTTTTCATAATCTATTGTCAAAACGACATTACCTATTGAGAGTGTCCACTCTCCAGCTTCCTTTTCTCTATGTCTCATCCATTCCATTACTATGTTTATCTTACCATTCCTTATTAGTTTTTAAAAAATATTATGTTCATTTCCATTTCAAACACCTTATTATTTATTGATAATATTAGTGATAGAAGTAAACAAAGCTATCATTTGTTTACTGCTATCTATGTATTTCTTTATAACATATTAAGTCTATATATAGACCTAGTGATAAATTATATTTTAAACAAGAATTTTAAATTATTTCTAAGACTCTTTTTATAGGAAAGACGAATTATCGATTATATCTAAATAATCTGATTAGATTTAATTAAACAAGTAATCGACTATTTCACAATTGTTCATGTCATTAAACGAAAAATCGTTGAATAAATCCGAAGTTAAAGGTAATAAAAATATTTTAATTAACAGTCAAATTTCCGTGTATTTTCCATCATATTTGATTCAACAATAAACATATTTATTAGCTTTTATTCTATTATATTTCCTTTTTATAACTAGGTAAATAGCAATAGAATTATCATATACAGCCTAAACAATCGTCTCACTGTTTAGATGAAGATTCCTTAATTAGAATAGCTTATAATAATAAATATATTATTCTACATATACCTAAGTACATCGCTATTATCAATCATATTTTAGAGATAATGGCATGTCACAAGGCGTATGAAACCAAGAATAAAGGACATTCTTATCTATATTTACTGAAATACTAATTCATAATGACTCCGAAACCTCTTAAAAGTACTGAAATATGTGTATTCTATTAATATATTAAAGAGAAGAACAACGTAATATCTTAAGGCCATACTATCACGATTTAGTCTCTATACTTCGTTTTAATGAGAAACATACTAATCGGTGCTCTAATCTCGTCCTTTGGATTGTTTGGTATTAGTTTTTTCATTATCAGTCACAAATATAAATTACCACATTTTTTTATCGGTCAGATGTGATCCCACTACCACCTTGATGTACCTAAGTCAAAACAGTAACCACTAGGCCAGAACGCTCTTTTACTTGACATTTAAAGTTTAAATGATTCACCAACAAAGTTTAAATATAAAGTAACATCGCCTTAATACTATACAGTATCTATTTCAATCGCGGAATATTTTATCCGTCAGATAATCTCTAGTTCTTATTATCAACAGACAAACAAACTAGATGCTTAGCTTCTCGTTTATCACAGGTGAGATTTCAAAACACTGTTTAACATGATTTGTAAACACAGTTTACTGCGCACGATATCTTTTTATAGTAGTAATATATAACAATTAACTACATGGTACTTACGTGTGTCCTATTTGAAAACACCCGTTTATCTAAAAGTTTAAAACTAGGTAGCTCTAATTCTAAATGTTGTCTAAAAATTTTCCGAAAGTCAAACTTTAATTTATTCACATAGAACCTCCTTTCGACATCTTTTGCACGACATATTTTTACCACCAATCCTACTGTAGCAAAAATAGTGATAATGATGATTAACTTCAAAATGTTAATTAGCTATGTTATTAATAGAATAGAAATTAGAATCATTTATTACTGTCAAACGAATTACATAAACACATACAAAAAGTACTTATATGTCTATTTTAAAAATTTTAATAAACACTATTTAGGTTTAAATTCTTCAACCATTCAAAATATAGTTTTGACCAAAAATGTTGGTAGCAATTGAAAAATACATGAGTATTTTGTATTTTAAAATAAATAAAGGGATTAACTACAACACAAAATTTGGACCACAATTTCATTTCGTTGCTACATTAGCAATTAACAGAATATAAAAAATAAAACAGAATATAATTAAAGACGGTCCGGTTCAGCGTATGAAGACAGGATGCTACTGTGCGGCGCTGGTTTTCAACCGGAAGAGATAGACGTAAAATTCATCTACCCTCGTATATTGTACATATAGTGTATTGTGCAACGCATAGGTATCTATTCCGGTACCTCCGTCTCACCAAATTCAGCCGCAAAGCGTCTCGATTTGAATAATGAACCAGAGTTTCGGTTTGAATGATGATATTTTGTACCTTCGTTCTTTGGAATGGTACAGTATGTTGTGGTACTGCTCGTATGTATAGGCGATAATTATCACTTACCATCAATAATAGGTTGGGGGTAGACAGATTGTTTACTATTCCTGCTTCGTGATAAAAAAACAACAGTAGATAGGTTTACAGTTTCTACATAATATAAATGTTTTTTTACAAACAATAAATCGGGCTCAACATTTCGAAGCTGCAACAGTCTGCGCAACCTCGTTAAACTTTATTTTTATATTAAACCCGTAACTTTTGGATGCGACGCGACGCGGCCGCCCAACAACTGTAATCCCGCCATGAAAATTTACACAAAAAGAAATTAATGAAAATGTGAATGAGTATATTGGCCTCGTGGATATCATGTACCTATACCTACAAAATATTTTGTTTATTCATAATGTACATATATTCGTAATGACGTTGAATTCTGATACATATATAGAAGTAGTTAATTAAATAGTCCACCTTAATAATAGCAAAAATACTATTGTATGTGGAGCAAACTGATAGTACCTAAATGTTTATATTTAGAGACAACAACAACTTACATCTTGAAATCATAAATATTATGGTTTCAAGATGTGAGACTAATCACAGATCTACTATGACCTATCATTTTACTTTACGAGATTAACGTGGCCGAAATATCATAAAAAGAAATAACTTAATTAGTCCTCTGTTAATATGTAATATGATATTATTCCTATAAGCATAGGGGTTTCCCTATAGTATTCCCATAGGTAGTTTTACCTATGCCATTCCTTAGAAGCTAAAAGAAAAAAATATTTATTTCGCAAAATACAAAAATGCAAAACTTTATACGCCCATGTACGTGTACCATGTATGTGCCTACCACTTTTAAGTCTAGATTTAAAAAATCGGATACCAGATAGCTATCTCTGTATCTCATATTATTTGATTTATTATCTGTAGAGAATCAGTTTGAAATAGAAATTCTCTGCTTTTGAAAACTCACTGCTTTTGATTTAACCCAAATTTGAACTCAAGACCTTTTGGATCGAAATCAGATTAAGCACTAGGCCTCGACGCTCTCAAGATATTTTCGCAGATAAAATTTAATCTCTTAAGCAAATAATACTTAACAATTTCCGGAAAATTGAATAGCGAACGAAAATGAATTTCAAAATAGCGCTTACATTTTTATTTCACTGTTCGCAACTCAATGCAAATGCCACTCGAATGCATTTACCCTGTAACCGGGTGTTGTCACAACGTCTGTTTCAACTCACACTTTGAGCCTTTGAATGTTAGGTGTTGCTTTTGATGTAAAAATCATACGTCGCTCTCCCTACACAGGTCTGCTAATATTGACATTTCTTAAATGTGAAATCTAAACGGTGGAAGAGTATTCTGTACAGCCGTGTATTATAATTACTATTACACTTAAAATAAATTGAATAAAATTATAGGGTGCTGAGCTATGGCGCTTCAGGTCTAAGGAATGGTAACCTATAAGAGGGAATAACGCCATGTCAAGATGTCAAGCGACAGTTGCCCTCATCTGTCAAGTAAGCTGTCATTTTTATGTGGCATTCCAGTTTTATAAAAAAAAAACTTTTAGTAGGTACTAATTCTACCGTACTGCTACGTCATAGCCTTACAAGAAACATTGCGCCAAAGCAATTTGCTTATTATACCCCCATAGTACTACTAAAACTTATGAATAGGTTTTTTTTAATAGTAAGCCCTCAATACACCTCACATTCAGAAACTAAACAACGTTGTATTAGCTGTTGAAATATGCTACA
Organism: Achroia grisella; assembly: GCF_030625045.1. Classification (NCBI taxonomy): domain Eukaryota; kingdom Metazoa; phylum Arthropoda; class Insecta; order Lepidoptera; family Pyralidae; genus Achroia; species Achroia grisella. The sequence continues at coordinate 969,251 of NW_026712703.1, forward strand.
TGTTTAAGATGGCTACATACCTAACTAATATTTTGTTACCAACCTCATTGGGGCACCTGTGATAAATAAATGAATTTTCTAGGCTTTGTTCATAGAATAAACATGTGTCACAGTATGGACGTAGATTCAATAACGGTTTTTGATTATCAATAGAAAAGGTCGTAACTCTTCCAGTAAGGGTAGTCAGTTTTTCGCGCTTAATATTTGTGGTCTCATACATGCTAATTGTAGCAGAATAAAACGAAGTAATATAAAGGCCAAAAAGTAGAGAACTGTCATGAAATAATTTCTTAAATAGAACTTCTTCGACTAAGTACTGTTCAAATTATTCTAAAGCTCGATTATTTTAGGACATCTACATATATTTAAATCATATAATGCATGATAAATATTAAGTGAAATTTATTTATTACGTTTTTTAGAATAGTCATCCAGCATACTACATCAAAAGCTATCCATTTCGACTCCGCGTTCGTGTCGACGTAATGTAGTGTTGTCACATTTATTGTGTACTCTTCTCGTGGTGTTGCCCGTTTGTTTTACATTCTCTTAGTGCCGCCAGTTATACGAAACCGCTTTGAAGTCAAAGCGCTTTTGATTCTGCAAGGCGGCTTGGTCGGTGCTGACCGCACGTTATAAATGATACCTTTACACTGAATAGTCTCTGCAGTGTGCCTTTTTCGAATAGGTGAGTACAAAGAGGTATATACATTCAATATTAGACGCTTTAGATAAATGTGTAATTTCAGGGAGTAACTGCTTAATATCTGTGAAAATAGTTATTCGATTCTTTCCTACTTTTCTCGATGCCTATCTTGTAAAGTAAAATAAAAGAATAGCAAATAACATAATATATAGGTGCAGTCAGCTTCATATAGATCGCAAATATGATGAATGTTAATGAAAACTTAATCTTAAATTGATTAAGAAATATGCCTAAATAATATTTTAGCCGACTGTACCTGAAGTAAATAGGAAACAATAAATCATTAATTAACATTTAAGCTTCGTTTAACAATATATTAATTTTATTTATAACGCTCCTTTAATAACACTGTTCACTGATGGGATTGTTAGTAAAATAAAACACGGTCTTGGAAACCATCGTGACTAATTCCTGTTGATTTCGCCACGTGCTCATATTGTCATCCTTCTCTTGGTGCCCCGCCAGCACAGGCGTACCGCTAGCGCCGGCGGTTGCCCAATTCCATTATTATCCATACAAAAAAAATATCTATAGATAGGTAAATCCAATATACTGAATTGTACTGATAATAAGTACAAAATTAGAGGGGTGTGCGGGTGGTAGCTGGTGACATACTTAATGTGAATAAGTAGATGAAAAATTATTCACGGTCGCGTATTGACTTTATACATTGACAGGGGCGGCGCTCGTGATCCGAGACACCGCAGTGCTTCGCCAGGGTTACCACTAACAAACACATATAAATAAACTAGCTTTTGCCCGCGGCTTCGCTCGCGTTAATATATCCCCTTAGGGGTGGAATTTATCAAAATCCTTTCTTAGTGGATGCCTACGTCATAACATGTACCTGCATGCCAAATTTCAGCCCGATCCGTCCAGTGGTTTGGGCTGTGCGTTGGTAGATCACTATGTCAGTCACCTTTGAGTTATATATATTTAGATAAATAATCTCACAACAATTCACACAGCGCCATGTAGACCCTTTTTAAGCCAGCTAGATTGTGTTATGGGTACTACATAACTGATACAAATACAAAGATTTTTTTTTTCGTAAATATTATACGGAAAAAACACCCAGACCGATACAAACAATCATACTCATGAATACAAATGTTTGTGCTGTGCGAGAAATCGAACCCGCGTCCATCGGAAGTAAGGCGGTGTGCTAACCTGGACCACCGAGGCCATATATACCATATACAGCATATACACTAACCTACTTAAAAATACTAAAAATGCCAATTTTGTTTATATTATTTTTCTTTAGAGTGACGTTGTCGACGTGTTTGCTATAAACTCTAGAATTTACTGAAGTTAAAGATCTTAAAGAATAAATATTTAATCTATGATAAATATTCTTGGGGTCTGTTTTTTTTATTAATTATAAATATGAACGTTTCTTATTTTCTGTCTCATTGATTCCACTTAATTTATTTCTTATTTAACTCAGCTAGGTACATAAAGTAAAGTTTTAAGCGTAAAATTTATAGCATATGTGTTATTATGATGTATAAGCTATATTATTGTAAAGTTTCATTAAAATCTTTTGAGTACTTATTTCGTGAAAGGGTAACAAACATCCATCCATCCAACCACACTCACAAACTTCCGCAATTATTATATTAGTAAGATAAAGAGATAGTAAGAAAGTAAGATTTATTGAAAAAATAATGTGTTTGAGTTTAGTTCAACCCTGACATGTAACGTTTTCGGGAACGCATCGAGTCGGATGTCAAGCCGTGACGCGTTCTGAATGTATGTACGCCGCGGCTTTTCGTAATAAATAGAATATTTTTATCGGATACCCGCACTCACTGCGCACAAATATTATGCCCGCACGCTTCTCAATATAAGTCTTCTCAATAAAATCTTATTCATACACCTTTTGTGAAATTTGGGGACATATTAGAAATCGATTTAGTTAAACTTTAACATCTTATCACTTCTAATTATTTTTGAAGTAATGATAAGTTTATCGATGATTCATTAATGGCATCGTAAGATTTTATAATAAGATTACTCCACACGCGCCGTAATAGAATCCATCTTCACACAAATTTTCATTATTGTTTGAAAAGGTAACTAAAAGACAGTCATACAGACTTTCGAATTTATAACTATTAGTATGAACTTAAACAGAGTAATATTTATATACTATAGTATAATAATATGCTATTTTCTCCACTACTACCATCGTAATTATTTTTTTATAGTATCTGACTAAAAAGAGAGAGAAAAAGAATAAAAAAGTCAAGAAAAGGCATACTGATTTTACTTGCTTTCTAAAAGATTATACACAACCTACCGGTTTAGCACAACGCGTTACTTCCAACGGTCGCGGGTTCGATTTCTCGCACAATACAAACATTTGTATTCATGATTGTTTGCAACTGTCTGATTGTTTTCTAGGTATGTTTTGCATGTACTTACATATATCTAAGTATTTATATTAGTTGTCTGGTATCCATAATACAAGCCCTGCCTAGCTTGTGACTAGATAGAGCTGTGTGAATTGTTTTGAGATGTTATTATTATTTGGATATTTCGTTGAATCAATGATCGAATTAACGAAAATACTTAAATATTTTTTTCATTCATACAATTTTCAAACTAATCCTATGATTTATGTACCCAAATCGTAACCTATTATACATTCTCTGTATTCGGATAAGTAGTCTTATCATCAAATTGGCAACACACAAGACTGCAACTGATCAATTTTATTCGAAAGCATATTTGCGTAAGCGTTTTATTACAGTCCACGATCCATCAATCCGTCACCATCAAACCCTTACCAATAAGCCACACATATAATCCTCTATTACCTACATCTTTGTAGTAACAGAACAGTTAAGAAAAAATATATTAGGTATGTTCCTAAATATTACCGTCTTACTTGAAAATAAAAAACAATGTAGTATGTATGTATAACAGTAATTAATGACTCTTTTTTTTATATTATCTATCTATACTATCACTTTACAAAAATACGAATAAGAACAATAATTAACTTGTAAAAAACAAATCCGGGTAGATCTACTGCAATGCCCAATATTATAATTTTTACTGGATGTTAGCCTGTCTGTCATTTTAATGCGGTTGGTTTTCAGATAAACACGTTTCGCACCGATTTCATTTAAATTCCTTGCCATATCGCGTATTTCTATGGAAGGGAGCTTAAACCTTTGATTGATCGCATGCACTGGGTAAACGGATGATACTACATTAAACAAATAGGATGAAGCTGAATTCGAAAATTAGATGCCGACAATAAATTTGTTTACATTTTTAAGTATAAGCACATATGAAGAAATCCCAACTTAATTGGTCTAGATTGGTCATGTTTAGCATAAGCCTAAAGTAATTTAAAAGGAATCACCAAAATCGATTTAGAATTGGCAAAAGTATAGCGTAACTGAGCGTACAATATACAATATGTAACTAACACTTATTATAAAAAATTCTTTGTTTATTATAATAAACCCAATATGAAACAGTTCTTTATATTATCAACTTTCACTTGTAGAACATATCGCATCGAAATTTATAAATCTAAAAAAACCAGAACGACTGGTTTTGGCTATTTTCATGATTAATAGCGTTTTAAAATTTCGTCACTTTTGCATATCTAATTGAACCTTCTTCGTTTAGTGGTTCTGTGATTACTTTACCTATCTTTTATTAGTTTATTTTACTACTTCTATTAATTAATATCTTAACCGTGAAGATATTGTTCCAATGTACAACATACCTATACAATATCGTTTTTAAAATAACAGAAATATATATATAGTAACCCTTCGTAAATTTTAGAGAATTTGCGCGATGCCTGGCTATATTTTGCAGCATACTTAGTTACACGAGTAATCTTATTACTGCAACAATGGTAGAGTACCTAGCTAATCTGATGCGATAGTGCACCGCGCTCAGCACTGCATTAGTATTCAGCTCAAATAAATAATATCATCTAGGATAATATAGGATAACCGATTACTATCTAACTATGGATTTTAATAAAATAACAAACTAAAAAACGGTGAATTATTACTAAAATATAACTAAGAAATATGAAGTAGGCATGCATTGTGTATGAAAAAGTTACTCTGCCTTATCTTGGTCTTAATTATTTCTGCTACACAGTTCGATTTGCAAAACTGTGTTCCGGTACAGTAACGAGTTAGATTGTGAAATACTATGTATGACGGTGAGGTATCTTTATGTTTATAGTCTATAGACAATTGGAAACGTTCTTATTTTGGTCAGCCATATTTTTTTTAGCATTGCATTGTTTAAAATCCTATCAAATACATACAAGTCACTCTTGCAAACGTAACAAAACGTAACGTAAAAAAAGAAATTCATATAAGTTATAAGAATGATAACTTTATGAATACTATACGAACCTAAATAAAACTTTCCATAGAAAAGTAATGTTACCAAACAGAAAAAATACTTTAAATTCCCCAAGGAAATGGCTACTCGAGATGCGTAATTCGACATAGCGATCCCCGGTCACCGGCCAAAATGTAAAATGGCTCCCTTGCATTTTTTTTCTAAGTGCCATAAAGTATGACATTTATTACGGTCAGATCTGCCTCAACCACTATTGATAGGCAAATGAGAGAGTTTTTTAAAAGAAAAACGATGTCTGCTTTTTATGTGTTCTTTGGATAAGGATATTTTTTGATGCGAGTTGTAGCTCGTAATGGGCAACATCCAGCAGTTTTTGTGGCTACTTGGAGCACTTTTCATATTTGTGGCAGATCTGAATTACAATATTGTCGCGGATACCAATTTCGTGGCATCCTACCTAATTTTGTGTGCTTAAATAAATAGTTACCTGTTCCAAATAAATTCCTAAAGGCATTATAGGTATTTAAAGGTAATGAAGAATATTGATAACTAATTATATTTTTACCGTATTATATTTACCTATTTTATTGTAAAATTATCCAATGGACTTTCTTTTATTGTTAAGTTTTTCTCAGAATTCACAGATCCAGCGATAACGAAAGTGTTTTTTTTTACAAAAAAAATAAATTACCATATAGGTATACCCACTTATAACGCAGTCTAAGTACTTATAAAACTTTTAAAAGTAGCTATTACTAAATCACGTATAGCATCCTTGTTCTACCTTGCTGCCGGTCGTCCTAAATTATTTTAGTTGTTTCACGATTTCCACTCTATAACAAGTATGAAATTGTATTAAATTAATAATAGACAAGGTAGCCCATCTGATGGATTTTGCCTATAGGTATACCTACATATATGAATAGCTCTACGGACATCACATTATCATGTGATGCCCGTGATATTACTGATGCTTTGTTATTCCGAAGATTTCCTGCAACGAAACAGTGTTCAGAAAGCAAACTGCTTTATGACTGAAATAGACGAAACTGTCTTAACAATACAAACTTTTTAAAAAATCTGCCTCAGTTTTGGTGTTCATTTAGTAAATCTATTTCTTACTCTAAATGAAATTTACTAAAACATTATCTAATATTCATTCCGTGAATTTGTTTCTCATCGCTGTACAATAATCTAAAAATAGAGCTATCAACGGCGATAAGAGCAATAATTCAGCGAATAGGTCAAGCACAATAGTGAGTGGCACCGATAATCGTATATTAAGGCCCTTATCCCTATGAGCACCTTTGCGACAATAGAAAGGAATATAATGTCGAAAAGTGGCCACATAAAAATGACATACGGTTTTGCGATGTCGTGGTTAGCTCGCAAAAAATAGTGGATAACCGCTCAATGTAGGACCACATATCAAATAAGCTATAAGTGTAAGTAGGTACCTAAGGGAACTTTCGCCTACGTTTTACTGTTGTTTGATAATGTGATAACATTGATATTTTATAGTATCCATCCTTGATTAATATTGTACAATGGCATATTTTGTTTCTTTATTTATATTAACAGCCTTTAGTACTTATTATTTTATTTATTATAAATAATCTAATACTCTTTGACTTATTAATGAAAGAGTATTTTTGTGGTATAGAAATTGTAGTATCTATATACCTATTTGATATTTACACGATAGGTCATATGTACACGATTTTCCTTTAATGTTAGACATAGGCACCTAAATAAATAAGTAATGATAAGTTTCTTGCTAGTTCTTCCCATATCTGTAGACTGAACTTAATGCATGCGGCATGGAAACATATTAATTGGTACAATCATCTTAATTTGCATAAGTAACTAAAACATCCTACATGATTTTTTATTTCAATTTGAACAAAACAGAAAATAACATGATTATGTATTTAGGTACCTACTAAGGAATAAGTATACAACGATATTGATTAGGTATGATAATATTAAACTATTTAGTATTTTCCTTATTTATAAATATAATAACTAACTTGAATTATATTATTGCTTGCATATCATATTATTAAAAATGCTAACGCTCAACTCAAGAAGTTCGCTCAATTTACTACTTTGACTTCCTGACTAAATCTCATGTGAAAAAAACACCGATACAAACCCAAATTCAGTTCGAGAAACGGACGTTCGCTCTTTGTCACATTGGATTCAAATAATAATTACCCCATCTGGGTGAACAGCCGTGATGTATATTAGTATTATGTTATTATTATTCCATCATAAAAATATTTATTACTGCACCAATAGATGTTTAACAAGTAGAAAATGATAAAAACTCAAACATATAAACCCTCTTGACTGAGGGGTTAAAATAGCTTCTCGCATCAGGCGGCAAATGCGAAATCGTAATAAAACTATCCGTATGATATGTAAAGTAGCCATAATATTGAAAACTTCCAAAGTCCATCAATAAATGTGACGTTGTGTGGGGAACGTTACGCGGGTTCAGGTATAGTGTGGTGCATTGTCTTAAAAAGTTATCGATAGTCGTCACATATACTATCAAACCTGTTTTATACCTATTTACGTAATGTGTCTAAATACCTATTGAAATAACTTTCATTTATTATATATAATTTAAAAAAAAACAGACGACTCACCTGATGGCAGTCTATTTATTTTTGTATTCCCTAGTTCCCCTTGATTCTATTTTTAATATTTTTATGAAAACCCACGTTATATGTGAGCGTAGTATGTCATCACTCTACAACCAATAGAAAACGCAAATGTGACGCAGAGGAAGTTGCGCAGGTAGGTATTAAGAATATAAAATTACTCTTTGTTTTGAAATTACAATTATGTACCTAAATTGAATTATTATTTTCACTATTAAATTTAATGTATGTTTAAAAAATGTACGTAAATAAAAAGAATAGACAGACTACTCAACTATCTTAATTAATCTTTAGATTTTCGCTTTATAAAAATTATAGGGTTTAATAAAAATGTTCTCTAAATGAATTATAGGTACAGACAGTAAGGTACCCGTAATACAGGTTGATAAAATTTGTTTTAGAAAATATTTTATTTATTCTTTATTGCACAATTTAAAATAAATGTAAAATTGGCGCGCCTAAAAAAGAAAGTGGTTGAAGGGCAGTATGGGAATAGTAACGGATAATGGTAATGGGAAAAAAAAAATACTTTTGGTATTTACTATGCTGACATTACAATAATATGTATATACTTACTATAATAGATATAATACACATAAATGATAAATATGAAAATATCGATATGCAATATGCAACCATCACTAGGGGGCGACAAGGCGTCAAAACGCACGACCGCAACTATCAAAGAGAAATCTTTTCCGTGTATCAATAACGTCGGTCGTATCGTGGCGTCGCCGTCATCGACTAGACACATTGTGACTCTGTATGCCTGCCATATTTTATGACATTAGAATAACTAGATATTATCATAATGTTATATGTGCCATAAATAAATATTTACTCATACAACCTTCACTTGATACTTTACGCCTAGTATTGTAATGATTTTTTTTAAATATCCAACTAAAAGGAATATTTTTAATTAATTAAAAATATTAAAATGGAACTAATACGGTAATACAGTATTAAATCAACATAGCTAACACCAATAAGTATCTATAGCTAAGTATATATGACTTTAAAATGAAGAACCTTCTCTGTCTATTATTAAATTAGAAGAAAACTATATACTGTGTAAGCCTACCTGTGTGATTTCAACATATCTAAGTACTAGAATAAATAAATAAAATCGATTTACCTACGTAAAATCTCAACAAAGGGGCATCTCTTCAATGTGGCAAGGGCGTGAAATTATTTTCCTTGGCATATGCAGATTAAAGGCGAGGGTGACTGGGGTCGGGATTAGTTCCGGTTTACTTTTTATAGGATTCCGATGATAAATGTCACTGTTGGATATGCTAACGGGTGGTGCGTGTAATGTATCCAAATAAGCTACAATAAGTTGGTGTAACATTCTTCTACCAAAGTACCTACCGATCAATGATGATATACTTCGTCGACAGAGCCCGTAATGACACAAGAATTTTGTGCTCCGTTAGAAGTAAAAAGTGAATCCAAGAAAAACATTTGTTTTTTTAAGAATATTGACGATAATTTTTAGATATATATTTAAAAATAGAGTCATGTATATCGGTCTTCTACGACCTCCATGAGTTCATGGGCCCAGGCCGTACTACCCTTAAGCTCTTATATTAAAATAGCTGTAACTATTTTTCCTTGTCGTTTGACTTATAGAAATATATGAAGTATAAAACTTAGGAAATTATTTTTCAAGTGAAGCTTTTAAAACATTGCACAACAGGTTCCTTAATTACATAGATTAAATTTTAACAAGTGCAGTGTCAACTTTTAAATTAGAACGTATTGTTCGTATAGGTAGATACAATTACAGTTAGGCGTAAACTTTTATCTGTATTTTTTAAAACGATTAATTTCACATTACAGCTCGTGTCAATAATCAAGACGCAGTAGAGAACAATAAGTTCACGGGGCGCAACACATGTCGCCACCCCTTCTATCACACAGTTAACGGTTTAGGAGTCAGACAAAAAACGAGAAAAGCCAACGGGCGGACGGACGATTGCTATCCCGAAATATGATTTATAGAGCGGACGTCATCGCCAATGCGCTTTCTATACGTCACTGTACATGTCACCTCACCCACCGCCACCACGCACCACCCCCGAAAGAAAAATATATTTTCTTGTCGTAGATATCATCGAGTTCACTTTATACAATGATTTTTCATCTTATGCAGATTAGTTGTTATTTTGTAAGTCATTCTGTAAAACGTACATATCTATAACTATTTCAGTTATCTAGATGTGGTTACATTACGTTCGTATGTGGATATGCTTTATGAATACTTATTGTAATTACGAATTATCTATGTATAATCAATTGACATGCTGTAGAAAGCTTCTACCAAAGCTTCGCAAGTGTTATTTATTGAAGACAATATTGGCAATTTTAATTACTGCAGACAACATTTTGGGTTCCAATCCCACAAAGAATTATAATTATTTAAACTAAGTTCTTCTTTTACAACAGTAATAGAAAAATATTATTGGTGATATATAATTATTTTTAATAATATCTAATAGATATATTTTTATTGCAAGCAACTTAATATTGTTTTTTTTTATACCACGTAGATGGCAAACAAGCATACGGCCCATCTGATGGTAAATGGTTACAGTAGCCTATGGAGGCCTGAAACACCAGGGGTGCGTTGCCGACCCTTAAGGAACCTTAATAAACCCTTCTTGAAAAATCCCATGCTGTAGTTTATCGAGAAAACCTCGGCAGGGAGTTCATTCCACAATCTAAGTGTCTCCCGCGTACACTGAAGCTCCTCTGAAACCGCACTATCCGAGACCACTTATATGTTCCAGCATGTGGGGATGAATTCCCTGTCAATGGCGAGCGATGCGATAGTAAAAGGTACGGCTACCAGTAGGCATCATGTCAAACAATTCTTCAGAACACAGTCCGATATATATTCGGTAGGACACAAAAAGCAATACGAAGTCTCGCCTCAAGCTAAGTGGCTCGATTGGAATCATCGATAATTCGATCACGTTTCTAAACCGAGTCAAAAGAACCGAGCTGGTATTCAGATACCTACTCCTGCCCAAAGATGAGAGAAGCACTCCGTGTGTGGCCGAACCTGCGACTTATAATACTTATATAATAAACACCTATCTACCTTTAAGACTGACTTATGAATTATGAAAAATAAAATAATGTTCCAGTGATATTGTCTCTGTGATCACGACACTGTCGTGAGGACACTAACAAGACCTGTAATGTGGGGAAATCTCTATTGTAACTCCCTAACTTCAGAAGGAACGAATAAACTGAAATTTTTACTAAGAACTCATGGAACTTCACTTGTTCGTTAAGATACAGTTGGTACCGTCTCCGTATCCATTCTAGGCAGCATGGTTTAACTATGTAACATCATGTTATCTGTGATTTAACTGTCTTGAAAAATACAAAAGTAGTGAATATAAAATTCTGTTATAAGGTATTCTATAGATGGATAGACGTCCCATAAAATCTTTGCTTTCGAAGGGAACGTTTATATCAAATCGAACAATAATCGCTCATATTGTCAGTTACAATACAATTTGTTTGGAAACTCGACGCGTGAGAGAAATAATAACAAATGATTCGCGCCCTAACACCGCCTGGCGTTGAAAGATCACGCCTATTGCTTTCGTGTTGATGAAAAAAGTATAACATTACTCCACAAGATACATTAGCATTGTACTTTAGAAGCGGCAGGAAAATAGACATACAGATATCTTTAAACTTATCTATCTATAGCCACTAGTTGTATATCGTGGTTTTAGTCCAATAAATATATTGACTGTTTATCTGCCGATACCGTGTCGCGAATTCCAATTTTTTGAAAATATGTTAAGTATAATGGAGTTACATCTCACAGAGTTATCAGCTTTCGCTGGCGGGGCAGAAATGGATGTCGATAAGATGGGCATGAGGTCATGTCAGTTAGCCAATCGTTACAAATTCATCAAGAATTTATAACTATGGGGGGTGAATCGCCCCGTGAATTTATAACACGTGGAGGACAACCTGACATAGTACATTGCTAACACCATAGTTAACTAACGATTCCATATGCTAACTACCGTGATAGGTACCATTAATTAAAAATGGTAAAGTCAATAATGCTTCTTTATCTAAGACATTCAAAGTTACCTGAAACGAAACGGCAGAGGCGAGAGCCTAAATAATCTTTGTGACATTGACAAGTTGATTGATGGGTGGATTGAAATGACGTAGCCGAAGTTTTGGAGCGAAAGGTTGGAGTCTTTATTATTATCAAACAAATAAGAGATACGTAATTGTGAACATTGTAGGCATTGTTATTAGTTGGGACTGGTAGGAAACCACAAGTAGTGAAGGTGATTCTAAAAGGTTAATGCATTCTGCCTGCGAAGTTATGCAAATGGGTCGCCAGCTTTCTCGCTGATCGGAGCATCAAGATCATTGTCGATGGTGCTTGCTCCGACCCACACTCTGTTAATGCTGGTGTTCAACAAGGTTGTGTGCTGTCTCCGACTCTGTTCCTTCTGCATATCAATGACATGTTACAAATCAACAACATTCATTGCTATGCGGATGACAGTACCGGAGATGCCTTGTACAACGGCCATGCTAATATGTCGCAGGCAAAAGTTATAGAGTACCGGAACAAACTTGTGTCCGAATCCGAAACTTCACTCCATCAAGTTTCGGTTTGAGGTCAGGAAAATTGTGTTCAATTTTCCTGACCACAAGAAGACACAAGTTTTTTAAAATGCCGACAACGTACTTGCAATTCCCCTGGTGTTGCGGGTGCTCATGGGCGGCGGTAATCACTTACCATCAGGTGAGCAGCATGCTCGTTTGTCCCGTGTTATAAAAAAAAATATTCTAAAAGGGTCTTTTAAATCTACACCCATGTCAGAAGTCTCGAGCGCTACTTGGAGTTTCTCGCCCTAGCCAACCGGCATCACGCCTAAGTCGTCATCATAATTTGTGATTTTAACACAAAGTACACAATTTTTTGAGGTGTTGACTACCTAACATCTTAAGTAGGTACTACCTGTTACAAAGTATGGAATGCATTTATTATGGATACGTGCGTTCCTAAGTCAGTTATTAATCCGCAACAGTTAATTTATGATCGTCTACGATTTATAGTCGGCTACAACAACACTTTTCAGTTTGAAAATGATGACGAAGACTCCACGAAACTTCGGTTTCGGACCCATTTACCACATTGTTTTACCGAAATGTTATTTTCAATAATGAGCTAAATGTAATTAGTGCGATAGAAACAGTAGATACTTCAGTATGGAAAATAGTCGTAAATGTACATATCAATAGATACTAGTCTTAACAGGTACAAATTTGACTATCTTCTATTTTATCCTACTTTCTACATTTTCATTTCTCTAATATAATCTATATTAGAGGAATGAAAATGTGAAAATTAAACAGTGAACTCGTATAATTTATTTATAAAATACTTATCTCGATCATTACATGTATAGGTATTTTATAGTTTCTTTCATAGAAATGAAATACCTGTCAGGTTATATAATTTGGGACTTTTATGGAAAATTACTGCTTATAGGTATATATGTACTTCTTTATTTATGGGATTTTTCTTCTTAACGGAATTTGAATGGAATTTAGGGCAATAATTTTAGAAAAATATAGCAACACTGCCGCCCGCTTTCAGTTCACATCTCCATGTAATCTGTGGTTTTCATACTTTTAGTAAGTGTGTATAATCTGTGCTTTTTAGTTTTAAAACTGAAGGGATTCTATTTCTTTGTAGATTGGAAAAATTATAGACCACTTTGATAAAATAAGTACTCTGAATACATTTTATTACAAAACTCAAATCTAAAATGCGATGGACGGTGCATATCGAAGGCGGTCCAATGCGGGTAAATCATGCTGCAGTTTGTATTGAAGACAAAATTTATTCTTTTGGTGGATATTGCTCGTCTGAAGAATATAAAGATTGGGAACCAATTCCAGTTCATGTCTTGAACACTACAACTCTTAGATGGGCTCCTATTAATTATAAAAAGACCAACCTAGTACCTTTTCAAAGATATGGACATACAACAGTAGCTTATGGCCACAGAGTAAGTATTTGGTCATTTGCAAATAGTTGGAAATTTCCTATTTTTAAAATATCTTCTTAATCGTTCTCTCACTTCTGAAGATAGTAACTCTACAGTACTCTACACTCTCTTGTCGACCAGCTGAGGTATTGCGGCCCTGACATTTTTAAAATATAAGTAATATATTTTTATTGTGTGCGATAGAATGAATGGAATGTATGCCTGATAAAATCAAACAATGGATAGAAAATGGTAAATACCTATAATAAAGATACTAGTAGCAAGGCAAAAGTGACAATGAAAAATATTTGAAAATTCTATAAAGAAAAAACATTTAAAATTAATGGAAAAATATAAATCTATAAAAATATATGCAGAGTTTACAACATACATTTTGTCAAACACTCAAATTTTAATCCCTGATGTTTATTTCTTTGTTTAACTGAAATATGTTTTATATTTCAGTTCTGAATAATTACAAAACTTATTTTACAAGTAAATTATTGTTTATTATATTGTTACTTTCACATAGCAGTTTACTAGTGCTCTCACATAGCATAATTTTAAAATTACCTATTTTAAAACAAATTTCCAAGTATTTATACCTGTTATGATTAATGTAAAAGTGCATAAAATATAATCTAATTCAATTTTAGGTTTTTATGTGGGGAGGCAGAAATAATTCTGTGGCCAGTGAAATACTATCATGTTTTGATACAAAAAAATTAGAATGGAGTACACCTCCTGTATCAGGCATAGTGCCATATGCTAAAGATGGGCATTCAGCATGTGTTATAAAAAATAAAATGTACATTTTTGGAGGGTTTGAATACTCCAGTGACAGATATTCACAGGATGTACACTGTTTAGATCTGGATAATTTAAAATGGACTTTCATTGATACCCGAGGTTCTCCTCCATCATATCGTGATTTCCACACTGCTGTTGCTTATGATGATAGAATGTATGTGTTTGGAGGCAGAGGAGGTGGTGACTTCAGCCCATACAGTAACTTAGATGAGGAATACTGTCCCAAAGTATACTATTTAGATACTATAGAACATAAATGGGTAGTTGCTGAACCAGCTGGACCATGGCCTGAAGGCAGACGCAGCCATTCAGCTTGTAAGTCTAGTAATTCATATTGTCTTGTTATTTCAGCATATTTGACAATTAATGCATATCATTGTTTTTATTAAATTTAAAGAAAATTAATAAATTATAGCTATAGTGATAAGTTAAATTATTAAAATTCATAAAATATCCATTTAGTACTTTGTGAGAACTAGTAATACATTTTATACTAGAAAGTTTTTGAATGATACATTTAGTAACATTCAAAAACTTTCGTCTTTATAATAATCATTAATATAGTATAAAACAATGTCGTTGTCACTGTCTATCCCTATGTATGCTTAAATCTTTAAAACTATGCAACAGATTTTGAAGCGGTTTTTTTTAATAGATAGAGATTCAAGAGGAAGGTTTATATGTATAATACATGTATACCCATGTGAAGGTGGGGAGCTAGTAATATGATATATTGCTGTATATGTTTCCAGGGCTTTACAAAGACTTCATGTATATCTTTGGAGGTTTCAATGGAGATACTAAAACTCATTTCAATGATCTTAATAGATATTCAATAAAGGAGAACCGTTGGGAAAACATTAATGTGGGTGGTTCTGTTCCATGCAAGAGGAGACGTCAGGCAAGTTTAATCTACAGGGATAAAGTGTATCTGTTTGGTGGAACAAGGTAAGTTAAGGTTTCAAATATCATTTATTAATAATGGCATTATTAATAAATGATATATATGTTATATATTGTATATTCACACACAATTCATAATGTAATTCTGAACAGCTTTTATTTAAATGAGCAATACACAAATTTCTTGATTGTTCTTGTGATGAGTCTGTGTTCTGAATAAATAGTAAAATCAAAAAGATGACTATCAAAAGGGCTTATGTTAAGTTTATTTTAATTTTTTTATTATTTATTTCTTTTCTATCTGCAATCAGCCATTACAGCTATAATCAGATTTTGTGGTGTTTTCAACATTAGAAGATAAGGCACACTGCACTTTGAAATTACTGGATATAAATAACTATCCATCTAGACAAAAAAGTTCTCGCCTAGCTAGCATTTGGAAATATTAAATGGCCCCTCATTTAATATTTCCAAATGCTAGGAGAGAACTTTTTTGTCTAGGTTTAAGTCGATGACCATAGTTCCGTAGCAAATGTCCACATGGGTGCTCCAGATGAAGAGTTTATTTTCAATTAATGAAAATTGTTTCCCCACTAGCCAGTACATATCAATCAATTTTCTATGGACTTGATCTTTTTTCATTTTTGTTTTTTATTTTATATTAAAGTTTATTTGAATAAAGGTTATTTTTCTATTTCAAGATATTAATAAAACGCTGGTTTGTAATATACAAAATTACCCATTTCATATAATACTCCTTAGCCTAAAATTAGTTATTACTTTTGGATGGGTTCTGGAATATAGAACTGTAACAAACAAATAAACATAAATCCAAAAGAAAAAGTTAAAGTATGTTCTAATATACTTAGAGTAACTAGAATTGAGCTAATCCTAAAAAATATTTCATATTTGTAGGATTTATTTGTGCATATTTTTTTATCTATACTGACTAAATAACAATAAATAATTTGTTTGCAGTCCTTGCCCTCACACAAGCAATCGGCCTGATGTAGATGACACAGATAATAACCCAGAGAGGTTGATTGACAATAGTGATCTCCACATACTGGATTACTCTCCAACACTCAAAACTCTTAGTATACTCTCTGTGCTGGAACACCAGCTTGATCAAACAGGTCTGCCTCGGGATATTATGTAAGTGTTTTGTTTTGTTACCTGCTTATTATAACAATTTGTAAATAAATCCATGATTTATATATTTTATCCTTGTTGTTTTGTGGTGACTTGTTTGGCTTATTCATTCCAAAAAGACCATATGACAGTAATTAATTGTTTCCTTTTATTGCTATTTTTGTCATTACTTGCAATAAATAATTTAAAATCTTTAATTATATTACAGATTAGACATTCAAATGATGACTCTTCCAAATCGCATCAGCAGACCTAATAACCAAGCTGGTTGAGACTTGAGTCACTGATAGAAATGAAGAGGGGTTAATAATCTAGCTCTCTATCTATACAAGTTGAACAAATATTAATAGCGCCTTTCAGAAATTTCGTGATTTCCTACATTTTATTAATACTAACTTAATACTATAAATTTGGGAATCATGTACACAGCTTATACATCAGATTCTATAGAACCTATGTATTATCAGTATAGGATTTTTTTTAACCCAGTGTATAATGTGGGAAGGTTTCGGCGGATATTTATCAAATTGTCTGTGTGACTTTACATTATAAACAATTGTCGTTGACTGTGATTACTCCTAATATATAATACTAGATCTGTATATTATGATTTTGATAAAAACTAGATAAGTTTTCTACTTCTAACATTTTTACAGTGTATCCTTGTGCCAAACCTTATAGTCCGAGAGCTAGAGCCTTATTTTGTCCATCATTTCCTCTTACCAGTTATATTATGAAGCCTAGTGAAAGCCAGCTGCGGTTCCGAGGGTGGGTTGAGGAGCACGGCCCTCCCAAATTTAATATATTCTGATAAATATACTACTTATGCACTATAACTTTAAAGTTAATATCTGTTCTTATTTAGGAAATGTATTTTAACAGGTTGTCTACATTTCTGAGAACATTGTTTAAATTGGCTGCTCCTGGCTCACATGCCATAATATAACTATCTTTAATTCAAACTTTTCGCATGCAGTGCAGAACTCTGTGAATTAGAGAGCATTATCAACTATCTTTAATTCAAACTTTTCGCATGCAGTGCAGAACTCTGTGAATTAGAGAGCATTATCATAATCAAGAAAATTAAAGTAAAACATGTTAACATATATAATGTGTTTCATGTTGGGAGTAATCACCAGAACTGCATCAATATCAAAAGATCTGCAACAATATCGAATCGACACAGGAAAAGCTATTTTAATTCAATCGGCCTGTATAATCCTTTCTAAGATATAACGAAATTGGAAAAAAGATAAAGGCTATCATTATTCCGTTATCAATCAATTGTTAAAACAATTATACAATATTCATTATTGATTGGTTAAATTGAAAAATTAAATTATTGTTTAAAAACTTATAGCGAATAATCAAGATAATATAAACTTCAAAGGTTTCTTCACTGCCATTACAATAATTATTTATATACACTCCAGTTGTAAAATATCTGTAGCTTATTTATATAAAGCTATTGTTCAAAAAACAAATTGAAATCTACAAGTTTTGCCAATACTTATATTAGCACCATTTTCAATAATTTTATATAGATTATAAGCAACACAATTTTGCTTGTAAGTGCAAATTTGTTTAAATTCATTTTCAAATCTGTTTAAATATATCGAGCAGTTGAATTACTTTGAGAGTAAACTGTTTGGTGCACTTTATCTATTGGTTTATCCAAATACTCAATAGAGTTATTGAGAATTTGTGAATATCTATTATGTACACTAGTCACTTATATATGATATACTAACTTGATATTATAAAGTATAATCCCATATATAATATAGTACCATACTTTATCCTAGTTAAGCCATTTATCTTGAACATAGTTATTAAGTGATGTGTAACCACAGATATATAGTTAAATAAATGCCGTGAATACATATACCCTGTATCAACTTTGACCTTGTTAAGCGTTAGTACAAAGACGCAAGTGTGAAGACCAATATCAAACTAATGCCCACAAATCTTGTAGACAAAAATAGCATTGACTTTGAGCTCTTATCTTAATTCTCGCTAATAGTGTCTTATATAAAGAAACTAGGTTCTATGTCTATAACAGGGGAGTGGAAGATTTTAATAAATAATACTTCATTACGAATAGAATTACCAGGACTTTAAAACACTGTAGTCTGTAGTATATATTATATATCAAAAATCTGAAAACTTTGAAGTTACGACATCTATTTAAATCTATGTCTGTGATATAATGTGCAATGTTTATAGAATTATACGAAGTAATATAATATATTTTTGTTTCACTCAGTACTTTGCCCATAACAACGGAATCGGCAAGTCGATTTTCATCGAGAATTTGTCATTTTGACAATTTCCTGAACAAAATTTGTCAGTTTATTTCACAGAACTAGATGATAAATGGTGGCAGTAGTCTCTACCGTTCTTTCGTCAAATGCTCTACAGTACAACACGTTAAGTTAATTTTAAACGAGCTCTAGTTGTATGTTTCCTTGGTTGGCAGTACTTCGTTATTCATAAATATGAACGGGCCTATAAATAAACTGATCAAATCAGAGTTCGTTATCACTCACTGTGCGAATGTGGCTTGGGTGAAGGAACTATGGAACATATTTTCTTCAACTGCCCAAAATTTATCAGTCCAACTTTGGGATATCGTACCCCATGAACTCCATAGTCATAATACTAGCCACATTTATATTTAACAATAATCTGAAATTGTAACTCTGAACTGACTCCTCCCCTCAATTTGATATTGTATGTGTCTGTATTGTACTACTAACTAGTGTTGTTTACTTAATAATGAAAGCCCTACTAAAATTTTATTTACTGTCCCTCAGGTGTAGGTAGAGTTTAATTATAATATACCCGAACCCGAACAAAATTTTCAAATTTTACTGAGAAAATTAAAATATGCCACAGCTACAAAATAACACTCTTAAACCATAACGCCAGAATCGTCTGTCAAAACTGGTGGCAGCCATATAAAATAAAGAAGAAACAAACTGAGAATAAATCAGAACAAGTTTTTTTTAACAATTTCCACAATTTACTCATCTTCCTTAACAACATGCTTTTTACGTTCAGCAACGTGCGGCACCGCTCCACGCTTGCTGTGAGCGCGTCTGTTGGCCTCCTTCCTTTTAGCTTTTTCTCTAATCGTTCTGAGTTCTTTCTGTGAATTGTAGACATGTTTTGGTACATGTCTATGCCGTGCAATGCGCTTTATTTGTGGATGATTCGCAAATTTATCCTTTAGAGCGTCTGCGTAGTTTAATGCAGTACGTTCACGAGGTTTCAGCTGAAAATTGATAAATACGAAAACCTAAATCTCTGTGTTTACAATATAATACTTATTATGTTTAATACAATGGGCTATGGTGACTTCATCCCCTTCCTACCATGCTTACTAGTTTTTAACTTGATTAGTTATAAAACATAATAATATATGAATTATATTAATTATGTTACCCTACTATATCTGACAAATAGGAATTGACAAATATTTTGGTACTTACCACACCAAGTTTTTCTGATGCTTTGGCTTTCCATAGTCTTATGTTCATTTCATCAGATCCTGAGAGTACATATTTATTATCCAGTGACCACTTCACACATGTCAGTCTCTGCATCCTCTTGGTATGATAAACATCTCGTGAGTGTCCTTTAAGACTTTCAAATATCCTTATTGTTTTATCATAACTACCAGAAACAAATTCACGGCCTGTGGGTGAATAGTCCACATCAATTACAGCTGATGTGTGGTCCATATGTATGTTTACAGGATAATTTAGTTTCCTAACATCAAATGTGTATAAACTGAAATAGAAAGTATATAATTATGCCCCTGTATAACATGTTTTTAAAAAGCTATTATAATTACATTATCAAATATGAGCATATTTTTGATGATCTCCCATACAATCTAGCATATGTGAAGTTACAATGTAAAACTACAACTTACTTGTAATCTTCATTAGCAACAGTAAATATAAAAGCCTCCATGGGATTCCAAGAAAGTGCATTTGATCTTAATTCTAGCACCACTTTCCTTAGGGGACCTGATTCTCTACAATCATACAGAATGACACTTCTGTCACTTGCACATGAAGCCAATAGATTCTTTTCAACCTGTAATTGGAAATTATAAATAGCTTTTTACAAATACTAACAATTATTAAATTAGATTACTATTTACATATGTATACATCCAACTATGTAAATATAAATAATATGTTGAGTTGTATTATTTAATATGTATTAAATAATGCTTTAGTTAGGTAGGTATGTATGTATTTACTTTAATGCAATGTTATATCTATACTAATATGTCACATGTAACTTAGCAAAACTTGTATATTATACTTTGTTATATTTAACTGATGCGGTCACCACCTATTCCTGCACAACAGCTAAAATTTCCTGATACTGTTTTGTTTGGTTATTATATTTTCAAAAATAAGAACTACTACTATTCAAACATACCTGATTAAAAGCAACATGATGAAGGCTGTCAACACCCCATTTGAAAACTTTGATAGGTTCATTTCTTGTATTTTCCCATAGTTGGCAGTGTTCACCGCATGTAGCAAAAATTGGTTTTGATCGGTGATGTGTCACACCGCTAACAACAGACATACTGAGTAGTGTATTCACAGGTTCCTCATCATCTGATGATTGAATTTCTGATTTCCAGGTTTTTATAGTTTTGTCATCACCAACACTTGTAAATGTTTCTCCATTTGGTGTGTAACAAATAGAACGTACCCATCCCTCATGTGCCACAAAATTTCTTGTGCATTTGCGTGTAGCTAAATCCCATATTCGGATTTCTCCATCAAAAGCTCCGCTAGCTAGTACTGCAAGCCTACTGGGATGTTTGGCCATGGAAGAAACTCCATCTGTATGGCCATCAAGGTTACCAATAAATGGTTTTGCAAATACTCTTTCCAATTTAACAGCATTTAATGCTCGCACATATTCTCTTGGCGCCTCCATTGGATGTAGACTTGGATCATAATTTCTAGGCACTGAAAATTAAACAACAAAGCAACATCATTCATTTTGGGTAGTACACCAATGACCTAACTGCTTTCCTTCAAGTCATTACACATTCCTGTATTGAAATCCTCAGAATATTTTACTAAAAATATTCAGAGCGTATTTCATAAAGTAAAAATATTTAAGTATACTTAATTGAATTCATTTATATTTTATGTCCAGCAGTTTGGCACATCAGATTACTTTCAATGGTTAATTGAAATGAATTGTTGGTTTGATTCACAGTACACATTCAGCTCACAGTACAAACACTTATATTGTGTATGACTATTTATATAAGTTTTTATTAATGTATTTACAACTAGAAATATATCTGTATATCTACATCCATTGTCTAATACCCATAACACAAGCTCTACTTAGCTTTGTATTAGTATTTTATAATGGTATATATCAATGAAATAATTAAGTAATTAATAATATTCTTCCACACACAATTATCTCATTTAAAATTTAAACATCAAGTAATGATGATAATTTGGTAAAATAACTAAATAATGGAGCAGCAAATGAACAGATAATAAATATGACGAAAACTAATAATAGACGAATAATAAATTATTCCAGTTTAATCTACATGGAGAAAGTAAGATTACAATAATATTATTTAATTATTTCTAAACATAAATAACAATATAGGTAATAAAACATTTTGCACAAATTTACTTAAGAAAAACAAAATAAATAAAGCTTTTGTAGGAATTTACTTAAGAAGTTCATTGTATGCATAAACTAAATTTTATTGTACAATAAAGTATTACAAGCAAACTAAACATTGGCAGTGGTACCTACATTTCTGAATATCTTTTTTAGTAGCACGTAAATAATCGTCCGGATTGCGACTAATCACTTTTATTTTTAGTTCCGACATCGTGGTTGTTATATTTTAAGCTTCACTAGTTTCAATTACTATACGAGTCCTATTCATTAATTAATAATTCATTAAACATTTAAATGCTGCGCAAAAAAACATGTTTCAAGTAAATAAAAAGTATTTATTAAGGTTAGGTAAGTTAGAGGTTAATTAATGAATGTAGATAACAACAGTTCACATACAACAAATGACACATATGACTTAAAATGACAGTCTATCACTTTTTTTGTCAAAATAATGTTACCATTAGAATATTTTGAATTCACCTATAATTTTGCTAAAACCCTACCAAAGTTCTGAATTTGAAGAAAATATAAATAAATATAAGCATTACAGTTAATACTAACATCTTATTAATATAATAAACGCGAAAGTTTGTGAGTATGGATGGATGTTGGTAACTCTTTCACTGAACGGATTTTGAAGAAACTTTACAGTAATATAGCGTATATCAGAATAACATATAGGCTAGACTATATATTTTATGCGGGTGAAAACGCAAGCACAGCTAGTACTATATATGACGTGACCATTTCGTAATGGATTCAATTCAATTGTTGTTATTTAGCTTACTATTTTAATTTTTTTCTTATCTACACTTTAATATGCTTTCCTAACATAATATCCTTCATTATCTTAGACAATTTCCTCCATAGCTAACAAATTTCCTTATATTTGGAAATATTCCTTCATTTGGCATCAAAAATATATAAAAAAGAATAAGAAACCTTTTATCACAGAGTATTGTAAGTTATTTTACACAGATCACATAGTCTTAACTGACTGTATTTGTCATAAAAGAAATAAGTCTGTCGATCTGTTCCACAGAGTACTTTATTATATATAGGAAAATTTGTTCTTTAGTAGGTATATTTGTAGTTAATTTGTTGTATTAAATATTTATATTTGTGGTATTGAATAAAACAATTTTGATACTGAACAAATAAAAGTTTCATGGGTTTAAATTTTCATGTATATTCCATAAAAATTAAATGCACTTGGCATGTAGACAAAACAAAATAATGCATTATTCTTCTTGCAAGAACAAATTATAAGAAATATTTAATATTAAAAGGGTGACTGTAATCGGTGAGTACCTCTCGTTGAAGAGTATTATACTATTATTAATTTGTATTATGAGTACATGAACGCTGTGGCTTTGCAGATTACATATAGAATTTTTAAAAACACTGAAATACTTGTTTGTTTTATTAAATTGCCCAAATAAAAACGTGATTACAAACTTTCTTTATTAATACTAAAAACAATATGTATTTCGAGAAACTATTACTACTAGGCTGCTTTTAATGTTCAAAAACCTGAAACAATTGTTAATTTTTCCCAAGCTAATATTTCAAAACAATGCTTCATAATAACTTCAACATTTATATTACCTCCTAATGATTTATCTTTAAAAAATCTTTATTTAATCAATATAGGAAATAAGTAGACCTTTGCTTTACATGAATATATATTCCACCAAAGATACTATTGTGTGTTAATATTACTCCCTTAGAATGAGAGGCCTATTAATTTCAGCAACTTTACTTATCTTTTTTCTTTCAATATTCAATTGGACAACCACATACACTGATAAATTTTTCTACACACCAAAATCCTGTTTTGTATCTTTGCTGATTTTTAACAAATCTTGTGGAATTTATCTTGGAACAATCATATAATTTATATATTTATCACCATCAGGATTTACATATCAATTAGATATATATACCAGGTCACTCAGAAAGTATTGTGGGAAAATGTTTTTATGTATGTGAGAGTGGCCAGTTACAATTTATTTAAAAAATTTTTTTTTACTCTTTCTATTTGCAATCAGTCCCAGAACTATGAGCAGATTTTTTGGGTGTGGGATCTAAGAATGGAGTGTCCACCCCAGCGGGAGATTCTACTCCTTAAGCATACTGCAAACATTACACAATGTCACTTCTTTTTAGTCGCTTGGTGTAATGTATTTGTAGTAATTGAGCAGCCAGTTGATTTGGGTGTTTACATAGTCACTTTTTATATTTTTCTTTACAATTGAGGATCTCCTCCTTTACTGTCAGTACGCCAAGTTCCTTGTGAATTTCGTTGTTGGTGATGTACTAAGGGACACCCGATACTGTTCTCAGTATAATATTTTGGGCCCTTTGAATGATTTTGATATTTGACTTTGACGCACTTCCCCAAAGTTGTAAGCCGTATGTCCATACAGGTTTTAGAATGGACTTATAAATTAGTAGTATATTGTCAATAGACAGTTTTGTATTTCGACCCATAAGCCAGTAAAGGTTTTTAAAGCAAATCATTAAGCCTTCTCTCTTGGTTTTAATATGTTCCCTCCAATTCAAACGGCGGTCAAGGTGTAATCCAAAATACTTAACATTGTCCTTATGTAGTAGAGCATAATCTCCCAATCGTACTGGTAGACAATTTCCTAGTTTTACAGTAAAGGTGACTTAGACAGATTTTGTAATGCTGGTCTTGACTTTCCATCTTTGCAACCACCTATAGATGTGACCCAGGCCATTCTGGAGAATGGTTGAAGCCTTGTCAGGTATTTTATTACTAGCTAGCAATGCAGTGTCACCCGCAAAGGTGGCTATAGTGACTTCTTTCACTTCCGGAATGTCCGTTGTATTTATGTGGTATAACATAATAATAATAAAGCCTTTTATTTCCATAACCATCCAGAAGTTTGTACAAATAAAAAAATAAATAAAAATAAATTGTTAGTAATTTTTTTTTTTTTTATTTCTTTGTTAGTATTATAGTATTATATTATAATTATAATTATATTATTTGTGGATATTGACCCCTCTTTGGGTGAAGGCCTCCTCCATCTTTTTCCAATATTCTCTCGTCTCGTTTTTTCCTATATAGTCTACAATATCATCAGCCCACCGTCTTATTAGTCTTCCAACTTTCCTATTTCCCTTTGGTCCTTTCCATTTTGTAGCTTTAATAGTCCATCTACCATCTGTAACACGTGAGATGTGACCTGCCCATTGCCATTTGAGTTGCAGGGCATGGTTGACTGCGTCGGTTAATTTCGTTTGCAGTCTAATTTTTTCACTTCTTACTTTATGTTTCTTTCTTATTCCCAGTAAACATCTCTCCATTGCTCTTTGTGTTGTTAAAATTTTTTGTGATGTTCTTTTTGTAAAGATCCATGTTTGGCTGGCATATACTAAACAGGGCAAAAGGCATGTATCAAAAACTAATTTCTTCATGTATATGGGGTAGTTACTTTTGAAAATTTCTTTAAGTGACCAAAATTTTTTTCCATGTTATATTACATCTCCTTCCTATTACTTCGTCGTTATTTAATTTGTTAAATGATACTTGTTTACCTAAATATATATACTGGTCTACATATTCAATTTTATGTTCTTTTCCTTTGATAGGTATTTCTAGGCTATTAGTCATTATTTTAGTTTTGTTCGAATTTGTTTCGAGACCTATGCAGGAACTTTCTTGATCCAGCATATCTAGCATGGTCTGCAACTCTTTCGGTGTCTCAGCCAGTACAACTATATCGTCTGCAAATCTGAGATGACTTAGGTAAGAGTTATTTATGTTTATACCTTTACTTTGCCATTTTAATTTCCGAAATATATTTTCCAATACAGCAATAAACAATTTAGGTGACAAGGGATCGCCTTGTCTGACTCCCCTTTCGATTTTTATTATATCTCCCCTAGTCTCTAATTTTACTCTACTAGTACTATTTGCATATATATATATTTCAGAATATTTATGTATTTTTCATTAATGTCAAACGTTTTCAATGCTGCCCATATAGCGTTGTGACTAATGCTATCAAAGGCCTTATTATAGTCGATAAATGGCAAGTATAAAGGTCTATTAAATTCATTATATTTTTCTATTGTCTGTTCCAATGTTTGTATATGATCCATTGTACTAAAACCTGAACGAACACCCGGACGTGTAACAAAAGACATTGACAAATTTCAACCTATAGAACAGGCAGGTTTTTGAGGTATAACATAGGACCGAGAATTGACTCCTGTGGCACTCCAGCTTTGATCTCATAGAATGATGATGTTTCTCCAGATTCCCTTACCTGAAAGAGTCTTTGTAGCAGGTAAGATCTTAGTAGGAGGTAATAACTGTGTGACAGGTTATTCCTGATTTTATACAGTAGTCCCTCATGCCATACCCGATCGAACGCTTGCTGTATGTCAAGAAAAGCAGCCGAACAGTATTTTTTGTTTTCGAGAGTCATTCGAATTCTATCACAGACCCTGTGAACCTGTTCTACAGTTGAGTGTTGATGCCGGAAACCGAACTGGTGATCAGGAATATTTTGTTTTTGTGGAAGTTGAGGATGAATTCTTCGCAGAAGTATCTTCTCAAAAAGCTGGGACAAGATTGGAAGGAGGCTAATGGGTCTATAGGATGCGGCTTCCTGAGAAGGTTTTCCAGGTTTGTGTATCATGGTGATGGTTGAGACCTTCCATAGCTCAGGAAAGTGCTGAACTCTTATACCATTAAACAGAATGGTTAGAAAAATTACAGCTTTTTTTTGGCAATTGGCATAGCACTTCTTTGGTGAGAAGATCAAAACCAGGAGCCTTTTTATCTTTAAGATACTTTATGGTCCTCCAAAGCTCTCATACAGTTACAGGCTTTGTTGGGAGGTCTAATTGTAGATCTTGGTTTAGGACTGAGTTCTTGGTAAACGACGTTTCTCGCGAATTTTATTTTTTATTTCGAGTGGCCAGTTTGTAAATGCTTCCTGGTATTTTAGATGTGGGGTACTTCTCCAGCAAGCTTCCTGGATCATAGTTGTTATATATTTAGTAGCTTCTTCGATTTCGTTGGTAGTCTTTAATGAGATATTCAGCATTAAGTTTTTCTCTTTATGAGTCCCAGTCTGTATTTTTATTGCAGATGATTTCTGGTCTTTCCCGAACTATTATGTTAACACTAACAGTTAAGATAAGAGGGCTGTGATCAGATGAACTGTCCAGACAAGTCTCCGCAAGACAAGTCCGCAATTTTATGTGGATCAGATGGCCTGTATGTTGGTTCCCCGGTAGACATGGATGTCAAGTTATTTTTTTTATTTAATAAAATTTAAAAATAATATTACTTATAAGTAAAAATAGGTATGTTCTAAATTCAAAACTTCCCTCCACATTTTTTGAGAGCTAAGTAAAATTACTGTTTCTTTGAAAAATGGATTTACGTCGAGAACATTTTCGTGCTATTATTTTTTACGATTTTAGTGTTGCCTGTAACTGGACGAATTGTATGATAGACTTCAAATGGCATTCATGGATGAAGGTCCTTCTAAGGCAACCGTGTATCGTTGGTATAATGAATTTAAGCGTGTTATACCAATTTTGGGGGATGAAAAAAGAAGTGGTTGTCCCTTGACCGTTGTTATGGATGAAAACATGCCAGCAGTGAAAAATTTGATACAAGATAATAGATGAGTTACATACTAAGAGATTCAGCATATACTGCGGATTGGATCAGGAAGTCTTCACGAGATTCTACAGGTGCATCTATGCGTGCGGAGGATAGTTTTACGCTGGATGCCGCAAAACCTCGCCGATATTCAGAAGCAGGCAAGGGTGGCATGGTGCCATGATATAATAGATAAATTTGAAGCAGGCTCGTCTCGGCGTGTTTACGACATCGTTACAGGTGATGAATCCTGGATTTGTCAATACGATCCAGAAACACAGCGCCAGTCGACGGTTTGAGTGTTTCAAAACGAATCAACGGTCATCAAAGTAAAGCGACCTAGAAGCGGGGGGAAGATTTTAATCGCGAGCTTTTTCAATTTGACTGGCTACTTGGTGTCAATTCCTTTGCGAAACCAAAGAAAGAAGCATAACGCCGAATGGTATACTACCAAATGCAAGGTAGAAGAATTTTCTGTTGTGAGCAACAAGCGACCAAACACAGGGCTCCGCGGGCTACTGCTCCACCACGATAATGCGCCTGCCCACACCGCAATCAAAACGAGGGACTTCCTAGACAACACACCGGTCAAACTCCTGCGCCATCCTCCTTACAATCCTGAGCTAACACTGACTTCTTATTCCCAAAAATAAAAAATCAGCTCAAAGGGATACAATTTTCGCCGGTTGATGCGCTCTCAGTGTTTGAGCAAGCTGTAAACGAGGTGTCTGCGGCAGACTGGAAAAAAATTTCGAAAACTGGTTCAGATGCATGAAACTTTGTATAGAGGCTAGTGGAGAGTACTTTGAAAAGATGTAATAAAAATATATTTACCTATTGATAATTTTTTTTAGTGTTGCAACTTTCTGATGCCTGTGATTATATATCAACATTTTGATTGTGCAGACAGAATTGCTCCCATATTTGTATAGTCTTATAAAGTTTCTGGCTTTGGAGGCTGCCTGACTTTAATATAGTAACGTAATGTAATATTTTTACTGGAGTTACATAACGTGGTGCTATTTCTCTGTTACTATTAATATTGCCTCAAATCCTTAGTATATTTCTTTATGGTGACCATAATGTCCAATAAATTGAGTTCCATGATAGTAAGGGGTAACCATTGCCCTGTAAGTTTACTGCCTTATCTCATCCTTCAATCAAAAAACAACTTAAAAACCATTGTAGTTTACAGTGTCATTTCTTTCAGATCATTGTGGCTGTGTGGTTCACTCATTTGACATAAATCACATAGATCGTAAATTTATTTCTGCCCGACACGAAATGCCTTTCTGTCATATTTTAATTATAGTCTAGTTGTGTCGTGTGTTTGTGTTAAAGACGACCCCATATCTACAATTTTATATAATTTGCTCCATCATTTAGCAACCTATTCCATTCTTTGAAAGTCCCAACTCGGACACAGAATAAGTTAGATAAAAACCTTTTTTTTACTGAGCGTCCGCTTTGTCCGACTCTACGTCTTATTGTAAAGAGAGGCGTGACCTAGCGGTGGCTACATACGCCGAAAAGTCGTGAAGTTCCAATCTTGTTTACGCAAAACTGACTACAGGTCGACTACATGGCGCGTGCAGGTTGAGTTGCCTCGTGGGTAACCCGTTTATTTCGGACCATGGAATAAATGGAACAACCCCTGGGATTTGGGTTTGGCCCCCGTTTATCGCTAAGAATTATTCTTTATTTTTGCTTAGAACAAAGTTAAAACTTATATTTAACTTAGCTCTAGTAATAGTGTTGTATTTGGGGGATTTATTTGTTGATGTTTTTTTTTACTCAAAATATAGCACTTGCAATAATTACTTAAACGCCAACACCAATATAGAATCAAATTAATCCGACAGACAGTTGGTTGCCACGTTGAATTCAAATATATCCAGCGAAATGTGTAGTGTTTTCTTCAACAAAAATAATGCTTGTGACTACCCCAGTAGCCATTGACAGTCTTGAACGTATATTACTATTCAACTACAGTACAAATATCATTTGATAAGCGCAATATTTGGTAGTTATTATGCTCTCCTTTAGAGTCAACGACCAATGACCGTCAAAGACCGTTGTATTTCCATTGAATGGCCGATTTGTAAGTTAATGAACTCTGAAAAATAATCGTTGGGAACAATAGTCACTATAATGCTTAAAAATATATCCAAAACGCTCAAGTTTTTGCACGGTTTTCGCTAAATATAGATATTTATATCGCTGTCATACTAATTTATATTATGTATGCATAAATTACGGAAGCGTTAGTTATACCGCAAGGGCCAAGCTGGCGTTTGTAGATAGGTCACCGGCTTGTATTGTAACTAGCTTCCGAGCAGAGCGGATTCTGCGTCCAGCGTAGTGACTAGTGTAGTGAGTGACTTTCCAGTGTGAGATCATTGTAGTCTTTGACTCGCTTTAGCAGTGATATTTCGTGCGTCGATCATCCGGGTCGCGATACGCAGTTCCTGAATACTGTAGTGGCGCATACGTGACATAGTTTCCGAAACAAATCGCTAACCATGTGCGGGGTGTTTTCTGTATAAAATATACCTAGTAATTTTTTGTTTTCTTATTAATTTGTGAATTTTTCGGACCTTTACTATTACTTTATATAGGTACATATGGTAAGTTGGAAAATAATAACAAAAACAGAATTTTGTATCAAACTTTATTAAGTTAAAGCTTAACTAGTTAAGTTAAATTTAACTAGCTGTTAATCGCAACTTCACCGTCACTGCGAATTTTGTGAATTTCGATCGCTGTAGAAGCTTTTGTCATAAATGAAACCTAGATTTAAAATTCAAAGTTTTTGACTCCAATCGTTTGTACTTTATGCGTTATTGTAGTATACCCAGTTTTATTTTATACATAACACAAATATATTATAAAAGCTTAATAATTACATACAAGGAATACATTTTTATATATTGGTTTTCATTGGAAACAAGAGAATTCAAACGAAGTGACGAGACTTTTTTCAATTAATAGTTTTCTACAAATAGGTTACCATATATATTTAAGTCTACCGGTCATTTCAGTGTACGCTCTAAATATCACTCATTGTTTATCATTAAAAATAATTGATATTGCCACCAGTCGCAACTGTGCCGGGATGTGTACGCTTCATATGTCACGTTCACAATCTAGAATAATCTAGAGGAACACACATGTTCCGATTTCCGTAACTATTAAAAATAATCGACCTAATAAAATAATTTTTTTCAATTAATTAATCAATAAAATAATTTTATTGAAAATATTATAAAGAAATGTTTATTCTGATAACGTACGTGTTAATGTTATCGCCCCTACTAGGAAACTTCCAGAAATACAACGATCTAATTTATTTCAGTTAATAAATAAATGAAATAACTTAATTTAAATTATTATAAATAAATATTCATTCTGACGAGGTAGGTAACATGCTCTTAATGTTATCGTCGCCCACTAGAAATTTCTGGAAAAACATAAGTTACATTCCAACTGTAACTGTACAGCATAATTAATATAATAAGTAGATACGTATCGTTTGTGCAAATGTTGTAAACATTGGTAGATGGTAGATAGTATTTGTTTATTACTTTTATTCTAGAAGTTACGATTCCATGAAATTAATTGGCATAGACTTTGTAAACATTCATCTTTGTCGATACCACAGTCTCTGTATTTTAGCCACAAAGCATCTTCTTAGAAAGCAAATGCTGTGCTTCGGTTGTGGGCTATGGTAAGGAAGTGAAATTACTGAATATGAAGCCATAATATCTTGGGCCTTCCGGAATGGCAATGAATTTGTGATGTTTCGATTACGAGTGTCATTGGTTAAAATATAGGCGATTACCACCTACTTGTTGGGTAATTTGCTTTATTGTTATTATATATGTATATTCCTATTACATAAAATAAAAATGTTGGAGGATTATACAATTAATTTAATTATTTATTCACGCGGCTTATTGATTATTATTTTGGCGTTCATTATTGTCGCCTTTGAAAATATGAACGTATGGAAAGAAAAAAATATTCACATATATTCCGTGGTAATAGGTTCCGTGAGAATTTCGTAAACCCTTATGTTAATTATGCACTGAATCTGTAATTCATAAGGTTATAATAATTTGTATTGCATTATTTCAATTTTATTGCAAGGGTTATTAGGATTTCATCACGGTTTTATCTGTTCGAGGCCATTACTTAGCTCTCTATTTATTTCCTATATTTATGTTAGATATGACTGAACTAAAATAACTTTGGTATGTACCAAAAGCTTCAAAACAATTTTTTTTTCACACAACAACTTTCCTTAAGATCAAAATTAGTATGTTCCATATAAACTTTTAACCCTCTTAGCAAGTCTGTATAATATTACATATTGCATCGATAACATTGTCATATAGTTTGGAAAATAACGGTATACCGGTTTTTTCAAATCTGTAAAGAATGAATGGGAATGAACTCAACAGCTTTGTCTGTCGTTAACAAAAGAAGTGCATATGTGTATTATGTTTCCATAATGCAAAAAAAATACAATCGCAAAAAGTATGTTTAGTTACAGGGTTTTACTGTCAATTTATTTTTCCAAATATATCTGGTAATAAAAACCATCGAGAACAATCAAACTTAATTACGTTTACGTGTATTACAACGTTAATAATTAACAATGCCACTGATTATTCCACTTGAGATTATATAGTCATGAACATATTTATGTTAGTTAGTCATATTTCTTAAGATACATACAGTTATTCTATTAATTAATAGTCATTATATTAATACGTGAAACGAAAACTTTGTACCCCTTTGTACGAAAATTGCGCGGACGGAGGAGTATGAAATTTGATTAATTATGCTTAAACAATAAATTAAATTAGTAAAAACCATTATATACACGACTATGTATTGACACGCACGCATGTATCTAATTGAGAATAAATTAATTATGGTCGACCGTCGACCACTAGTAGGTATAATTAACAAAATATATATTTATTGTTTCAGTTTTACGAAATGGTTCCTAAAGTAAATAATATGTTTCCTGTAATATGTTGTATACTCTTGTCATATGTACTATTTGCGAGAGCCGAATTATTCACCGCTATATCAGAGATGGAACCGCTCCTGGAGACGCACAAAAGGATCATAGACGATTTAGATGATTATGTAGATAAGGAAGAAAAAAGACTAATAATCTTAAAGAAGTAAGTTCATGAACTGCAGTTTGCATGTATTTTGAACTGGTGTAAAAACAAGTTTGGTTAGGTTGTTTTAAGGAAAATTATAACATTTTAAAACGGTCACGTTGCTATATGTTTATATAATATGCTATATATACACCTACTTACTTCCTAAGTCTTGAAATGTGCCATGTTGGTTTTAGTATGACACATAATTTTAGACCGGAAGAAAAGATTAGAATTGTGTCAATTTAGGCGTACTGTTCATATTCAATATGCTATCATAATTCACTAAATTATGTATAGAATAATAATACTTATTTAAAAAAATTAAGAAAATTATCGCACGTAATAATAAATAACAGGCCATAATTATTATTTCTGGTATATCATTAATATTGAAAAGTAGTGGTCCATAAAATGCTGCCCTATAGAACTACAAAGTAAAATGTGTTGTTATTAAAAGATTTATTTAATTTACTTAATTGAGCTCTTACAATAAGATACCTTGAGCGGGCCTGTCGACGAATTGTATTATCTATAAGTTTAATAGTATTTTTTGATAAAGATAATCAAAAGACCTAGTCATCTAAAATAGAATAGCACATACTCTTGCTATGGGTGTATAAATATCAGAAGTTGTATATAATACGAAATGAATAAATTAATAAAAAAACTAATAATTCATTTTAATGTTACAGACATTTGATGGTCTACAAAAGAGAACATGATATGGCGATGAAAGATATCCCAAATTATTTAGGAAACCCTATTAATGCCTTTACTCTTATAAAAAGACTGACTACAGATCTAGATGATATAGAACATAGTATTAAAATAGGAACAGGTATGGCTTATAATTATATCTAATAGTATGATATTAACTGTTTAAATAATACAGAAAATTCGCTTATTTATATGAATTTAAATAATTCAAATGTAGCTACTATAATTATCAAAGTTTTACTCTTATTATGGACTTTCATAGTACCTACACGTATAACTAAAAGTATAGTTAAACCCACACAATAGTTTGTTTCCTGTATTTTGTATATCTAATGCTAGGAAAATGATAACATTGTACTGTTTTGTAATAAGTAGTTTTATGAATACGATTACTTGACAGAGTATATAAAGAACGTGACTATAAATTATGACGACGTGAAATATCCGAGTCAGGAAGACTTGTCCGGAGCTGCGCAGGCGCTGATTCGTTTACAGGACACCTACCGCCTCGATGTTAGAGAATTGTCCGAGGGATTACTGAATGGTGTTATTTACAGGTCTGTGGTCTGAAATTGATATAAAATGTATTACAACACAGTAATAATAATATATATCGAAATTTATCGAATACTAGCTTTATTTACTAGTTTCTCGATAATGTAGCTTATATTTCCACTTTATAATATTAGTATAGAGTTTAATACTAATCTTGAATTAAAATATTCTCTAATATACGGTCGGTCACATAATTTTAGTAATATATTAGTGGAGATACATTTTAAGTCTAAATTTAACATAATCAAATCACTGGTTATTTATTGAACCCATCTAAGAAAACGGTCTTAAGCAGAGTGGTTTTACAACAGGTTTTACAAAATACATATTTAATGCTACCCACGCTATCAATGTCATTTGTTTGTATATTTGATATTAACAAGTTTAACATTGGTTACTGATATTTTACTTCTACGGCCGCTGGTTTTAAGGTTCATTTTGATTTACATTTTAGTACGCCGATGACAGCAAGTGACTGTTACGAACTCGGTAGATCGCTGTATAATGACAAAGATTATAAAAACGCTCTCACATGGATGATGGAGACCCTACGGAAATATAAAGAAGAGAATGAACCATACCTCTTTGATGAGGTCGATATATTGGAGTACATTAGTTTTAGTCATTATATGATAGGTAAGACATGCATTATATTACTTTAATAACAATGAAAATTATATAATAGGAATTGATCCTGTTCCTGACGAGTTCCTAGAGGAAGTTCAGAGTTGATTCAGCAATCCTAGAGGATTGCTGAATCAACTTTGAAACATTTAATTTTGCATTACCATCTGTCTAATATTTATATTTATGGAATTTGCAAATCCTATGTTAAGCCACCGTCAATCTCTGCACTTCCCAAAGGTTGACTGGTAGAGAATGCCTATAGCATTGAGTCCGCTTTTTGTACCAATATTCTATTGGTCAATAATGTATAAATAAATAAAGGAGTCCCACATAATAGTCACAGCAATTAATAGCAGACTAATGTATTTGTATCTGTTCACAAGCATGACGGTCTGCCAGCCATCATTGCATTTAACCATGTTTTAAGGGGTTTAATAACCGACACATAACGCCTCCATCCGTCCAGATATATTTAGTGACTATCCACAACCATGTAAACCTAATTCACATGTACTCTGTATTAAATATAATAATGTATATTGTAAGCTTTATTAAAGAAAAAAAAATTAATACCTAATGTAAGATACATTAGGTATAAATTTTTTTTTTGCTTGTAATGTAATACATTGCTTGAATGTTTGTGCTTCTAAATAAATATATTATGTATATGTTTGGAATTGGTGACTGTTACAGGTGACGTTAAAACTGCACTAGATTGGACCAAAAAGTTATTGAAGCTCGATCCCAATCATACGCGCGCCAGTGGCAACATACCGCATTACATGAAAGATATAGAGGAAGAAGATGTAAAACAGAAACGAAGGCGTAGGGGGGTAAGCGAATCGCACAAAAATATAGATAATAAAATGAACTTTAAATTAGTTTAATATTAAGCCACACACCGATGTATTAATAAAGTAAATTAAATAAAATCTCCTATTCGAATATTTGTCTAAATTTACCCAATTTATCTTAATTTTCATGTTTTCGTATGATTTCTCCATCTTCGAGCCCTGACAATTACTAACCTAATAGAAAAAGAAATTACTAAATAAGTACATCCGCTCAGAATTAATTCGCTTATATATGCATATAAATATATATATATTTATTTATATAAAGATTAGTGTTATATCTTCAATAGGATATCGGAGAAGATACCAAAGAAAAAAATTCTGAGTATATGGCGGAGTTGACTGAATATCAAAAAGACAGAATGAACTACGAATCTCTATGTCGCGGTGACATGTATTTACCAAGCTACTTCACCAAAGAGTATGTTGTTTTTTTGTTACTTTTTTTTTATTACAACTATCTGTTTCGTTTAGTGGTAATAGTATATCACAGTTTATTTCTAGATGTAATAAATAGTATTTTGTTTTCAGCTTACATTGTCGCTACCTTACAGAAAACCACCCTTTTCTTAAACTAGCGCGAGTGAAAATGGAAATAATATACTTGAACCCCGACGTAGTTGTGTTCCACGAGGTAATGAGTGATGATGAGATAGAATATATAAAGTCATTGGCTAAACCGAGGGTGAGTAATAGAATATGCTATAGTTCTGAATAATATGCATATTGATTGGATTTTAAATTAGTTCCGCATAGATAAAATTAGTGTATCAAAGCAGTCAATATATAGGTAACATATGAAATATAATATGAAAAAAACTGTGAAGATATAGATGATGCGAAATAAGTCAGTTTAAATTTTGTACGATTGGCCTTTTCTAATTTATTAGACAACATATACCGACGGAGAGCTTATAGTATACCGAGATAGACTAAAGTCGTCTTGGAGGGAAATTTTGTCTTTTTGTATTGGAATGTAATGTATTGTAATTGGAATAAACTGATGGCAGAACTGATACCACTCACGCGTTGCCATTCGGCAGGACTAAAATGTTATATCTCGACTATTTCAGCAGTCAAACTGCTAGCTTTATTCACTGTATTTCTGTGGAGAGATAAGAATGAAATTAGTGGATACACAGTCATATTTTAGTGGTGCGGAATGGCACCGTTTGAGGGATACTATGGCAGTTATATGATACCATTATGTCTGTGCTGCCGTTCATATATATACCTATGTATAAGCGACGGATGCCACTCACGATTAGAGTGTGCTATGAAATGAAAGGTTTGTTTGCGAGAAATGTGGTGTGCATAATGGTTATAGAATTTGTACATATAGTTTCACACATTCCGCCGTATGTACCTAAAGACTGCGTATTTTATATTAATAATTATGCTTCTGTAAATAATTACAGAATTGTAGTTAGCATATAACATTATACAATTTAAAAATCATTATATATCATCGTTTAGTCATTGTATGTCAATATTATTCTTATTTTATGTCATTATATTAATATAATTAAATTCTTAAGGCATTTTGCCATTCATATTCTCAAATTATTTTATTGAATAAAAACCTCTCTCTTATAATCTCATTCGTAATTAAACAAAATACAAATCTCATTCTAGTTAAATATATATATACGACCTTATATATAACTCTACAGTTCAAGCGCGCTGTGGTACATGACCCTCGTACTGGTGAGCTGGTGCCAGCCAACTACAGAATAAGCAAGTCTGGTTGGCTCCGCGACGAGGAATCCGACGTCGTCTCGAAGATATCTCAGCGCGTCGCTGATATCACCGGCCTCAGTATGGACACAGCTGAGGAATTGCAGGTCAGTATTTTTATTTTCTGTATATGTTAGCCCTTAAGGTATATAGAATATGTATATATATTAACTTGCCTGAACCAAATTATATAATATATATATTTATTATTTGGTATAGTATAGGGGCCTATTAAAATGCTAAGATATTTTTTAAGAGATCCAAATTTGACAACAATCAGAACTATTTGTATTTGTATAGGTATATCCGTTTGTACCATGGCAAATTCAATTTCAAAATATCTTTATTCATGTAGGTCTATTACAGACTCGTGATATGTCAAATCTACCGTCAGTTTGAATGATTTCGAGATGAGAAGAACTTACAAAAACTCAGCTCGTATCTATTTCTGTAAATAAATGTTGTACATGGCATGGTATAATTTCTACTTATTTTAAAACCAAATAGTTTTATACAATGGGGCTCTAGGGTTATTTATTTATTTGTCTTACTATTTATTATGACTAAAGTTTATCGACACTAGTTAGAATAGAAATTGCATCTAAAATTTCCATTATGAAATTCTAAATAATATTTTTGAATGCCTACAGTCGTTTGGTCAATTTAAATTGGCATTTTAAATGTTTATCTACAGTCGTTCAACCAAACATAGAACTGCTTATAAATATTCAATTTCGATTAAATCAAATGATGGGTCATTCATCTCAATTACTATAAAAACATGGATCACATTGCTATATGAACCTTAGTTTAATTTATTGAAAGTACAATTTAGATGTTTTTTATTTTAGAGTTTATTCTATTGTTGGTACCTTATTAATTATGTAAAAAAGTGAAATCCGGTTTATGTTTTGGATTTACTTAAATAGGTATAATGCTAAGAAAAACAAGTAACACACATCCATTCTAATATTATATATGTGAAGGTATTTGACTATCTGTTGTACTGTTTCAAAATTAAACAGCTTAATGGGTATTAATGAAATTTGATATGAATATGGATTGTATCATGAGGAAAGACAGCCTGTATTTTATCTCGAAAAAGCAAATGAATTTGCAGCTAATAACTAGTTTGTTATTATTTTTAACAGTTGCCATTTTAATCATGATTTAGTTATTCTTCTTTGGTACAAATACATTAAATATTATTTATACAGGCTGATCCAAAAGTCGACGATAAACCAGAAGCGAGAGATAGCACAAGTCATTACAGCTATCAGAAAAATAAAAAAATATCTTGACCGTGTGATTGCAAAACTATAGATATTAAAGAAAACTAGAAAATTATCATAATATGGTGATGATTTTTTAATTTATTTCTATTTTACTGATAGCTGTGATGACTCGTTTTGTCTCTTGCTTCAGTTTTATCGTCAAGTTTTAGGACATATTGTATACTACAATATTATTCACCATCGTTGTTACAGGTCGTCAATTATGGAATTGGAGGCCATTACGAACCGCATTTTGATTTTGCTCGGGTAAGTATAACTCAACAATATAATTTCTAATAACTTAATATATTACGAATAAATGCGTCGTATTTAACTCAATGTTTGACGTACCTATTTTTCGTTGGGTTTGCTTGAAATCTTAGATTCATTTAATATTTTATTTTTGATTACCGTAGAGTGAGTGAGTTTTTATAAATATTTATTGGATCTAAATCCGATCCCATCCTCCAATACAAACGGAGATCGAAATTATGACGGCTTGAGCTGAAGTTCGAACCCCTAGCGGTGCCCTCAGACTGAAGTGATATCCGTAAGGCGGGTTAGGCTTAGTCTTCAGCCGCTCCATAAGTCCTTCCGCCGGTTTGGATGTCATCTGCACTCGGGGGCGCGTATCGTCCGGTGAAGCTGTAATGGCAATATGAGGACAACAGCATTCGTCTGAAAAAAAATGATAGTAGATCACGGGACCAACATAGTGTAAACTCCACTTGACATTATGCATAGATTTATAGAACCTTTCCCTTCTTTCAGAAGCAAGAAAACGCATTCAGGAAGTTTAGCGGAAACAGGATCGCAACAGTGCTGTTTTATGTTAGTATTGCACCATATAAGTAATTTAACTTAACTAAATCGTAATAGTTATATGCTGTGTAGTAGATGATTTATTAATTTAACTTATGTTGTGAATGTTCCATGAATTTGGTATAATTTGCCTTTTTGTATTTTCTTGGGTCTTATCGTTTTCTTTATATCTGATAATAAAGTGCTGTTTATGTTATCATTGTTATGTTATGGTGTATGCTGTAAAAATGTTTCATCAATTAAATTAATATACACTATAAATAATTAATATACAAATTATATACTTTAGATTCATTACATCGAATGGTTTGAATACCTTTGAGAGTAAAATATCTATAGTACGAAATAGTATACAGAGGTAAAATTACGTTGTATTTTTTTGGTATGTAATGGATAAACTCAAAATATACTTGTTCGATTATAAAAATTTATTATGTTAAGCTACGGTATCAATGTACATAACATAGGCTGTATTCCACAAGGGCAGCGCTACGTGATTCAACTAGTATAAATAAATAATAGTAATAAATTATATCTGTAAGGTTTTTATGAAGTACATGTTATTGGTGTTCATAAATGTTTTACCTAATTTAGATGTCGGAGGTGGCTCAAGGTGGCGCCACAGTGTTCACGCGGCTCGGTCTGAGTGTGTTCCCGATAAAGGGCGCGGCGCTATTCTGGATGAACCTTCATCCATCCGGCGAAGGCGATCTCTCGACGCGCCATGCCGCTTGTCCCGTCTTGCGCGGCTCTAAATGGGGTAAAAAATAAATTAATATAAATAAGTATAACACAATTGCTACAATATACGATTATATTGCTGTAGCAGTTTTAGTATAGTACTTCAAATTGTAATGACGACCATTAGAATTTGAAGTAGGCACTAAACTAAAACATATCAATTTCAATCCCCATACAATATAAAGAAGTAACTAGTTTTAATAAAAAATTATAACTCATGGTTTACTTAATTGATGACAATGGAATTTTGTACTCACTAAATAAATAAATTTTGCACTGATGCCGCACCTGTTAAAGATGATAAGATGAGCATCTGAAAATCTAGTCAATTAGCCTATCGAGATATATTCACTAGGATTACTTACCATAGTTTCCAGGGATCACGAGAAGGTTCCAGACTACCTGATACGACATATTGTTAATCACTAATGGGGTTACTATTTACTCAATGTCACAATTTGAAAAACTGAGACTTTAAAAAAATCTTAATAATCTTAAGAAAAAATTAGATATTTTTGGGTAATGGGGACTCCATTAGAAAAAAATAATTTTCTTTAAATTTTATATTTTTTGACATTTTCATACTTATAGAACTTTATGGGCCTCTAGAAGGATTGATTAAATTTTAATGTACAAATTGTGACATAAACGGAAACTGACTCATTTGTCGTAATTTCTAGTGTCAAACAAATGGATTCACCAAGGAGGTCAAGAATTATTGAAACCGTGCTCTCTCGAATACCAGGACGAGAGTTACATGCGAAAGATACCGAAACCAATACCGAAAACATCCAGATAGAATTCGTTGAAACGTTAAGAATTATTCTGATCTAGTGAAAAGAAGAAGCACGTGTGGGTAAGGTGAATTCTGTAGTACTCAATGTTACTAGTTACTTATTAATTTATCTAAATTAATATTGTAAAGAGAAAAAAATATATACCTATAATTTTCTTTATTAAATAACGGTTTACAATAATAAAATACTCACCTAATTTTTTAAATTCTTTCACATGTAGAAGGTTTGATAATGAAACGAATAACATGAATTATATTTAATATTTTACAAATTAGAGATATACTAATTTAGAATATTTTATACATGGCCAAAACAATAAATTCTAACAAATAAATAATGCATAAGAAGAATTGCATGTTTTCGTCACTCTTAAAACAATTTCATAATAAATTGCTTCTAAATGATTTTGGAAAGATATTCAAAGTTTTTCTTCATTGGTATAGTTTTTCAATGTCGAATGTCTTTATGCTGAATAAAATGTGTAGACGTAAGTAATGTCATTATTGCATTTATATTCTCAATGTTAAAGTACAATGTGTTGTAAAAAAAATAGTAAACGTAGGTATTATTGTAACGGTATTGTGGAAACTGTTTTAGTGCAAATATAATGCCATATTATAAACTAACATGATTTTTATAACTATTCATATCTAAATGTCTAGATATTAAGTAGAAAATAAAATATAGTAATTTAGTTGAAATTTTTGTATTGTATGAATTAGTTATACCAACTAGATGTAGTTCTTGCCAGCATCAAATGACAATTTATAATAGTTTAAACAAAGATTTATGCAAAATAAATTTATGAGAGGCTATATTATAGTGGCCGTGATATTTCAACCAGTGCTAATTTACGTAGATATAGGTTGAATAGCAAATAAGGATTTCGTTTACAAAGAATTTATTTTTAACCAAATAATTTTCTATTGAATTAATTATGTTTAAATATTTTGTTTTGTAATGTCCTTTTATATCGTTGTTTCTAAATAGAGACATTATATTTTACATAATAATAATAATAATTTATTATTGTGGTAATTGTAAAAATGTGTGCACAAGTCGCATGTGCCACAAATTATATTTTTAACGCTTATTCTATATGAATACTACGCAAAAATAAAATCATAAAATAACATGTTCTGTTGTACGCATACTGACTTTTTAATAAACATATCAATGTATTTATTGTCTTTTCCGTTTAACAAACAAATTCAAGCATATATACCCTTTGTGCAGTTTAAATGTTACCTAACTATTTACTAAGTACCTTATTATTAATTATTGTAAAAAATAAATAATAATTTATTTATAAACCGACAGAAATGCCTATTCAAAAACTAATAATAAAATAAACATAAAGCTTATACAGAGATATATTACTTTTTTTGGATAGGAAGCCTTTCTAAAATACTATTGGGTAACTCATAGTAGTCCATTGTACACAATAATTGTATGTACTTGTCACTTAGGAATATATGTACAAGATGGATGTTTGCGACGGAGCAGTGAGAACAGGTAGGTTACTTACTTAACACGGGGCAAGCAAGATTCTTCCTTATTCCCTTTGTATGGAAGAATCCTTTGCACTTTTCTAGGTAACTCTGAATATACATACATAATTACATTATATATCACCTTATAGTATATTATTAGTCAGTATATTATACTATACGTATTTTATAATTATAAATACATTATAGTTGCATACATACATCGTTGCATGTTGGTAAAATACTCTGTCTAGAGCGACGGTTAGTGGCGACTGGTAGAGAATACAATTAGGCACTAAATCTGTCATGTATACAATTACTAATATTTTTCATAGTTGGAACAAATTCTTGTAGAACGAACGTAGAGCGGAGAGCAATTTAAGACAACAAAAACGTTACATATAGAATTAGACGTATACTGTACATAACATTCCTGTTGTTTATACATTACCCTAAATCTTCTTGCTTC
This sequence comes from Achroia grisella, assembly GCF_030625045.1. Classification (NCBI taxonomy): domain Eukaryota; kingdom Metazoa; phylum Arthropoda; class Insecta; order Lepidoptera; family Pyralidae; genus Achroia; species Achroia grisella. Next base: position 1,012,513 of record NW_026712703.1, read on the forward strand.
AGTATATAGATGTAGAGTCACAGTTGATGATGCTAGTTAGAATATTTCAGAACAAACAAAGTAAGTACATGCATTGTGACACTTTAGCATTGCACACTACTGTGTTTGCTACGAAACACTCTTGTAGGCTTGCAGTTGTTTCAGTTTTTATCAGCACTATTCTATAAATTGATTGTAAATTAATAGGATGTGTAATAAACTTCTTATTAACTTGTCACTGAAATTAGAATTGATTAGGTAATTCATTATAATTGGAGATTTCTGAGATAAGATATAGTTATAGATATAGTATATATACAGTTATAATATGTAGGTATATATATACGTATAACATATAGCAATAACATAAGCAGTTATATAACTGCTTATGTTATATATAGTGTTTTATTTTTATTAGAAGAATAACTTTTCTATTATAAACACGTTATGCCGTTTGTTATGTAAAATTGTAGAAGTTATCTTGTAATTTACGTATTATACATGAACACATGAATTTACGTATTATACAAACAAATTGCAAATATAAATATCATGTCTGAGACATTAAAAAAATTATCAATAATGTACTAAATTATTGTCACGTTGCATAATATTATTAATATGAGTTCGTCTCATATGCTAATAATGATGAAAGTTAATTTACCTGAACGCATTCAAAACACCAATAAAAGCTTCAGCGTTGCATTTCATTGGCAAAGAATTGCTCTTTGTTATAAGGTCAACCGCATCGTGGAATTGTGATCTCGAGTTGCAATGCATTCCACGTTCATGGAAACATTACCGTTGCTAAGTTTCGAGTTTTCAATTGTCTGTGCTTACTCTTTGTATGGAAATATGGAATCAATTAATGTTTCTGATGATCATACACTGACAATATTATGTGAATAATGATCGGTTTCTCTGACTTTAATTTTTAATTAATGAACCTCAGGTTAGCTAGGATTGGTTATTACTAGTTATTTATTTACAATTGCATAGAATATCAAATAATAAAACATTTACGTCTTTTTTGGATAAAATATAAATTCAAAAAACCAATTATTCATGTACGATATTTTAGCCGCTCAAGTTTTTTGTAATGTATACAGACTTAAATGAGAAGAACTGGCGAGAAACTCAACTGAAATTCAGTTGATATAAAAAAAGTTTTTATATCATCACAAAACAATATTTGAAATTTACTATCGTTATCTTTTTTATTAAAATCCATTCGACGTTTCGTCTTAACGTGTAAGGGCAACAAAGATGCGCACAGACACAGAATACCCTCGCATTTTTTTTTATATTAATATGGATGGTTAATAAAGCAGCGTAGGTATACATATTGTTTTTTATCTTATTGTAAAAATTATACATATTGTTGAATTTTGAATATGGAAAAGCATGTTAAGAGAAAATTTTAAAGAAATAAAATCTGTGGTGTAATATTATGCGTAGATATATGAATACTGTTAGGTATATTAGAATTATCAAACAAATATTCCCGCTTCACAATTTGTCATGTGAAGGATATTGTATAGATACTCTGATGTCTAATGCATTATATAAGTTTTTTCACAAATATTTTTTATTATTTATTTATTAATTGTACAGTTCAGTGTTACATTTATTTTATAAGATATTTGAATCTTTTTTAAGGCAAATTGAGTAAAGACTCTGGCAGTTTGTTGTAAAACCTTACGCAATTTCCATAAAATGAATTACTAACTTTCGTCTTTCGAAGAAAGATATAGACTATGCCAGTCATTCCAAATGTCTATGGTTATAGCGTCAAAAACGTTGTGGGTGAAAACTATATCACATATTCAACAAACTAGAGCTCAATAACAAACGAACTGCACTTTAATATATATTTACTATGCATTAATTTCCGCCCCTTAATAGCCATAGAACCTTGTCAATGTGACAACATTACTTCTCTATGAACTAATCTACACCATGTGTGTTGTGATATACAGTAATTATTCCATTATACACTTATCCAAGTAAATACAGAGGACCAAAATATTAATAATATTTGCTTAATTGTAACGACAAAATAATTTCGTTGTCATTCTAACACGATTTATAACTCTATCTACTGGAAATGAGTGAAGTTGAAATCATACCTATGTATTATCCAGGGCTGCCTGATACATTATTATGTAAATTAATTTAATTTTTTCCGAAATAAAAGGCAATTAAGCTCTTTTTGAATCAATAAATCTGTTTCACCTACATAATTTCGCTTACATCTAATTGATATGTTAATGACAAATAAATTTTTTTTCTGATTAATTGTCAATTCACTAATCACTAGATCACTTTCGCGTCAGGCAAGTGCTGGCAACAAACTGCTGGTCGCTGGGTCGGTTGTCGGTGGCTAACGATGTAACCGGAGGCGCAAGTGTAAACAACCACTATATGAAATGGCAGGAGCCAGCCTCGCCGAGCCGTCGCTCGCGCCACGTCCATAGTACCTACCTATCTGATAAATGGTACATTAACTATAACGATGTGACCACCCTGGTAGAGACGTCGCCTTCATTTTATATGATACATATTTGTACTTGAGTCACAGTTTAGAAATTCCATAGTAAAGTACAATAATTAATAATTGTTAAAGAGTAGAGATCTGGTCTAATTCTGATATAGTTATTGCATCAGTAAACTTAATTTTTTTTTCGTTTCTGGAGGAGGAGTCCCTGATATGGGGGCGAGGGTATTGTCAGTAATTAGGATTATCCTCCTGGAAACAATCGTGGATCATTCCTAGCGAAATCGCCACATTGACTAGTCATTGATTACTTTCCCTTCTTATCATCCTTCAGTTTTTAGCGCTGGCGAATTAATCATATTCCATACTCGCTCATAAAAAAAACACAATATCACGGAGTATATTATTACATCCTCTCTATACATGCATTTAAGTGCAGGGATTATTGTAAGAGCATTTTATCTGTATTTATCCATATAAAAATCTACAAATGACATTAGAAAAAATACACTTCGAAATATTTATCGATAATCCTGTGTATTAATAGCTTTTACTAGTGTGACATAATATGAACTAAATTATAACTATGTTTTAAAAAAACGTAAGTTATAATTTTAAAACGGAATAAATCGCTATTATTGTATACGTAATATCTACTTATACAACATTCAACTGACAACTTTTAGTTGACATCGTATTTCTTTTAAGTTTAATGGGTGCCACTATCGCCAACACGCACACAAAGAATGTGCGTGTTGGCGATAGTGGTGTCCAGAGTGAGTTACTTGAAAGTTAGACTGACTTATTTGTTCTTTGTCTTATTACTAGTCCCAAAATAAAATATAGAAAACACCCAGACCAAAGCAAATAAGCATAATCATGAATAAAATATTTGCATCTTGCGAGTAATAAAAGCTGCGAACGTTCTGAAGTAAGGTAGAGTAATTTTTTTTATATTAAATTTAATATGTAAACTAGAAAAATAATATTACTTTTGGCAATAATAGACCCATAACTCTGTTATACTATAGATATAGAGTGTTAAAATATACGGTGGTCATCGCGGTGACCGTACTGCAGTTCTTATGTGCACTGTACATATAGTGAAATCTATTCGATATCTATTGTTCTTCAGAGCAGCTCCTCAATTTCATGAATACTTGGACTAGAAAATCCTATATGCTTTCCATTTATTTCTGTATAATTTTCATTTTTAATTAAATCAACTTCTTTAAACAAATTTGTGTGAATTGCCTTATTTAAGAGATTGACATTTTGAAAGTCCGTATTTATTTCCCGTTTATAAATTATTCCGTTATTAAGATAATAAAACGTATTATTCTAATACTCACTAGGTACTATTTAAAGATCACTGCAAGAATTCACAGAAATTAACGTTCTGTTGCTGCCTCGTACATGGTCCTTCGAGCCGGATCTTCTATTTTGTAAAGGTTTTACCGAATTTACCGAAAACAACAAATAATTTTATCGATATTTATTTCATAACTTCAAGGAAATGAATATGGAAACGGTTGATCAATGTTGATAAGTAGGTGTCTATAGCACGTGCCTGAATAGTTTTTCAATGCAAGAATCCCCGGAATTATTAAACAGGACGGTGGCGATGCTTGGAAACCCTGTTGTTTCTTTTTCAAGTAGGTATAGTTTGGTAATATGTTGTTGTATATGTATTGTCACGCGACGTGTTTACATAATAAATTCTCTGTAAAAATGTCGTTCTTATCAACAAAAATTACATTAGCTGGACAATATTTTTTTATTATTATATTCATTTAATACGTCTCCTCCCTACGTTTAATACTTAAGTTATTTGTCGACTCGATCTTTTGAATATAAAATTGTAAACAGATAATATCTTTAATTATGTTTACAATTCTATATTGTACAGAAGTAAACTTTGTATAACGTCGTTTGCGTGGGTTCATACATCTTCGATACAGAACCACTTGCCAAAGGAGATATAGTATATTCTTTGGCAAGTGGTTTGACTGATTCTGAGGGATTTTTATCCACTGAAAAGGAAACTGTGTTTCGACTGGAAGTGTGAAATATAACAGTGTATTACAGGGTACGCGTTTTGAAAGTATAATGTTGGCCCTCGAAATAATACATTTTTGGAATGTGTAAGTTTGTAACTTGAATTTACTAGTGTCAAATTAATATAATTGTAATATTTTTTTATTGCATAAATTTCTATTTCCAAAAGTAGGACACTTTAGTCCTCCAGCAACTATGTTGACGTTTGAAGGTTTTTTGTGAGCTATAGGTACAGTTCTCTAGGCGTCTCGTCCATGATATTTCATCCGGATGACGAGCCGCTGATATTTGTGGGTGAATTTGTTATCTAATATGTTGTTTGCCGTCTGTTTGTAACGTATTCATATTGTGAAATATAAAAAATAATTATAAGTTTCATAGAATTCAGAGAGAAGAAGATTGTTAATCATGTACATTAATAACCCTAATTGTTAGATGCGAGTGCACCAGGAATGGTGAATGATAATAGAAATTATAATTAAAAAAACATATTCGTATGTACATCTTATGGAGTAGTGAATTATTTAGAATTTTCACTGTGACCAATGAGATTAAGGTTGTTGAATTGAAAATTTTGTTGTATTGACTTTACTACAACGTCGACAATTGACAATTGTCTATAATTAGGTACTCCTTGCTAGATGTAGTTTACCATCACCAGGTTGTATGAAAAGTTTTTATAGTATGAATGTGATATTATTATATTAGGTAAATTTCTTTAAAGATACAACAATTTCTGATATAATTGAAATTTATTGTTTTTCAAATTGATTCACATCAAAAATAACGACATCGTAAATTTTTTAATATAATCCTAGAGATTCCGATCGACATAAAACATTTAGATTGAATATTCCGCTACTTTAACATTTAAGTATATTTAAAACATCCAAAGTAAATACTGATCAAACATTTAACACAATTATCCTAATCCTATGGTAACGCGGGGAACACAACATCAACATTGGTATTGAGATTGTCATCAAAATTAAATAGTAAATGTTTAGAAAGGCGCAATAACAAACGTAAAGTAGCCCTGTCTCGCATCAATACCCTGTATACATCTCACAACAATTCTCCCATTGTTTCCTCATCCATAAAAATAATACATTACTTATGATAAATAGTCATAAAAAAGGATCAAAAATATAACTCTTTAAAATATAGAGATTCTTAAGTAGACACTAAGATATTGTTCCACAGCAGAAATGTTTATACTCAGACTCATAAGTTTTATCAGGAATGTGCATAGCTTACAGCTAAGGGTATAGCTACAAGTGTTTAATACTATTAACTTCACACTAAGGTTGGGGCGTCTAACATCAATAACCTTAATGCTACTTACAATATAATAGAGATACACTTAGTACATTAAACACTGAAAATTTAGTTAATAGAATACAGAGTTCCATTCGAGTAACGTTGTTCGAGCTGACTTGATGAATATTGTGCCAAATTCATTATAACTAATTACTTATACTTAACATTTAACACATTAATTATTTAAACATTTCAAATTAAGAAAATGGCAAGTGATATAAGTATAACAGCCTGGTGCAGGTTTTATAATAATAATCTCAATAATGTATAAATAGATATAAATAATTAATATCTTTTTTCATATATAATTTTAAGAGGTTTAGGGCACAACTAACCTCTTATATCATAAAATAAATATGCTCCGAAAACAAATAAGAGGAGCATTTAACAACCAAAGATAAAAAGTAACATGATTAAATTTCATAGTTGCGAAATTTAGAGATGACCTCAGATGGAGGCTCCTGGTTTCCACCGCCCCAGCGGCCCCAGAGTGCGGCGCCACCTTCAGAGGCGCGACGAGCTGCTGAGTTAGCTGGACCCAGGCTGGACGGTCCAGATGAACGGCCAGACTCCCCCTCCAACATGCGGTCCTTTGTGTTTGGTTTGGACCAATGCATGGATTGTTGCACATGCTCCTTCATGCCGAGCCATTGTTTATAGCCCATAGCAATGCCACTCTGCCTCCATTTATCATAAAGAGCACGCTTAGAAGGATCGCACAGGGTCTCTTTTGCTTCCTGAAAACATTAAATATTAGAACCATTGAATTACAACAAATTTATATTTTAAAATGAATACTTTGGTAATACTAGAGATGACAGATACATAAATTATCTATGTTATAATTATAAGGTGAGGAGAGACTCTATATATATATATAACATCAACATAAATTGTAAAATAGAGCTAAAAAAATTATATTCTGGTTTACTGAAGTCTTGCAATCGCTACAATTTTGTACTACTTTCAAATATTTTTGAATGTCTACAAATTATTACTTATAACATTTGGTACATACATACTAATCACTGAATATGTTGTACACAATATTTTGTTTATGAAGCTTTTTCGAATATTCCAGTTTGATACTAAAGCTTCAATAAAAATTCATTAATATATGTAATTGGAATATAATACGTCATGTTTAATGACGTATTATATTCCATTGAATTCAACGCTTATAAAAGTAAAAGTCAATGTACATACATGAACTGTAATAGTTGTACGTAACAAAAAATGTTGATAAATAACAATAATAATGAATAATGCAAGTTGAACGCAACTACCTGTTACAGACTATAATTTCATATATAAATATAATTTTCAATTTTTTGCTTAAGTGGACATTTTTTATTCTTTTTCCTTAATTACACTTAAGACTGTTTACAGTAAGTACCTTTAGTTGTTGAAACTTGGCTTCTGCCTCTTTATCGCCATCATTTTTATCGGGATGATGCTGTAAAGCGAGGATTTTATATTCAGCTGTTATTTGCTCGATCTGTAATTAATTAAAAGTATATTTATTTCATATTAATAGATAACAAACATATTAACTCGGTGACAATGTTTGGGATTCCCAGCGACTGCAATAACAATGACGCATTAAATAAAAACCCACGAATTTATCTTAAACTCTCAACTCATTTATAAAACTGTGAATGAGGTGACCTAAATTCTATGAAACCTATAATTTATTTCATAAACTAGGTCAAATCTTGGGACCTCGAGTGCTCCCTCTGAGTAAGGTCACTAGAATCAATAGTTTTTTATGATAAAATTTTCTATCATTACATCTATTAATAAAATAAATTTTAATACATACAGTTGAATTTTCATCACATCCTAGTAATGCGTAGAAATCGTCATCAGGGTTTCTACGATAATTCAATATTTCATCCACACCAGTCATCGTTACGTGCCAGCCTCATGAACCCCCAGCAAATACTAAAAGGAAATAGGTACTATTTGGTACTAGATAGAGACAGACATATTGTCTATTTTATTTTTTATGGATTTGGAATACGAGGATTGGTCAGTATATACTAGTGTTGTAGTTAGCACATACTGAATCGAGTTGTGTATGGTACAGCATTTCAATCAACAATTGGTGTTTAAATTATATGTTGAAGGATCGATTCATTAGGAATGAATCAAACAGAACTGATATACCTACATAGTTTGATATACTCACTAGACACGATGATTTTACAAAAACATTAACAATATATATATTTTAAATTCCACCCACACACAGTAAGTATTTCACATATGTATGGTTTAGTTTTTATAATTGATGCTTTGAAGTAGATTATTATGTAATGAGCAAATATATTATGATCATTAATCTAATGTTACTATATTATTACATTGTCATGGCAATGCTAATATTATCGTTTCACTTTAATGAATTTATGACTATATTTATAATTATAGGAACACCTATTACAAGCCTACCCAAATTCTGAGTATCTGTCGTTCAATAAATTCATGATCTGTTGTACCTGTACTTATGATGTTAGAGTTCAGTTCTAGTCCTGGAATTCTTAGTAATGAAATAATAACGCAATTAATTGATGATAATGGCAGTCATCTACGCTGAGCTTTGAATAACGAAGTTGACCATAGATGGCGCCACCATATTATAACGTACATAAAGAAGCACTAGTTGTTTGTACAATAATACAATTTTATTTAACTAAGAAATAATAAACTATGTTATGAGTTAAAATACTACTATATAATATAATATAAGGTCGGTGTACTTAAGAACTTGACCATGGTGCTTTCGTCGTCAAGAAATAATTCATTCTTATATTATAAATATAAAATTTAATCTGATCTTTTATCTTAAAATTTACTGACGAAGTTGCGGGAAAGACATTATAGTAGAAGTATTATAAAAGTACCTACTCTACAAAGTACAACGTGTATGTAGTCCTTCTTGATTGACATTTTTATTATAAATATCATTTTAGGGCGGCTAAGTGCTTCATGCAGAGTATGCTGGTCTTTCAGGCGTCTTTAGACTACAGTAACCATTTACCGTCAGTTGGGCAGCATATTCATTTGCCACTGGGTCCTGTGGTATATATAAATATTATTAGATATATACAGTCATTATTACATTTACCTACTACTACCTACTATACAACATTTTTCTTATTTAGAATTTTTAGAAACAGAACTAGCCAAATTTCTAGCAATATAGTCTAACAAGTCTATCCCCCTCTACCCTACCCTATTTTTTACCGAAATGCAATATATAAGCTAGGATTAAGTCGTCAACGCCTTCAAGTACCTTTGCCATTATACGGCGGTAACATACGGCGGAGAAATAAAATAAAAAGAGTAATGTCATAATAAAGATAAAGATAAAGAACCCTTTATTTCTGTACTATTATACTTTTTTTTTCTACATTCCTGTTCATTCATATTATTATATTATACTATAAATTTATTATTATTATATATATTTTTTTACTATTATTATTAGTTAAGTAGTTTAATTTTTTTTTTATGTTTAATTATTTATTTCATTTTCTATATTATATCCCGCAGTACAGAGTGCCTTATGGCAAAGGCCTCCTCTAATTCCTTCCAGTGTACTCTATTTTGGGCTGCTCTTCTCCAGTAGGGACCTGCTGTCAGCTTGACTTCATCCTCCCAGCGTTTCTGTGGTCTACCTCTTTTTCTTTTTGTTTCAATGTCATAATACTGAATTTTAATTCTGTGACACAACGAAAAGAACAGTGGGGTAAAACCTAATCGTAAAATTACTTGCTGATTATTTGATTAGCGGGAATTAAACTTAAAGTATAAGTAATTAAACTTAAAATAGGGTAAGACAAATGGTCTCATAATGATGACGCGACGTTTGTACTATTACGAATAACGTCATCGTTGTATACACATTTTGGTGTAAAAATTAGTTACTATTATCGCATACAAGTCAACGACTAAACATAATTTGTTAATTACTGAATACGCATTCTTTAGTTATTAGATAGGTAGGTAGTAGCTATGAGATAGGGAAGTTCTTATATGAGTAATAATAATAATAATCTCAGGACAATTCCCACAGCGCCATCTATACTCAAATTAAGCTAGTTAAAGCTTGTGTTATGGGCACTAGATAACTGATACAAATGCTTAGATATTTTTTTCGTAAATAAAAATACATATTATACATAGAAAACACCCAGACCGATACGAATAATCATACATACATACTCATGAATACAAATGTTTGTGCCGTGCGAGGAATCGAACCCGCAACCATCGGACGTAAACCGAGGGCGTCACACATACGCAAACGAATTGTAAGTAAAATTTAAAATTCACCCATCGTCATCATCGTCTGTTTAATTATAATAATATTAATCTTGGACAATTTACACAACGCCATCTATTCCCAAACTAAGCAGAGCTTGTGGTTGTAGGTGCTAAACAACTGACATAAATACTTAGATAAATTTTTTTGTAAATACAGACATAATATATACATATACATAACAGCTAGACTGATATAAACAATCATACTCATAAATACAAATGTTTGTACCGTGTGACAATTTTTTTTGTAAATGCATTTCTAATATAAGTGGGTACATAGAAGGAAGGGGATTGTTAGCAAGATGGACAAATAATCCTATTGCTAGCAATGTACTACGTCCGGTTGACCTCCACTTGCTTCTCTCTGGAAAACATCGTGATAAATTGCTATTTGCCAAGATGGGCTAAGTATAGTAACTTGACTTCAGGCTTATTTTATCGTCCTCCATTGGTGAATCCCCGTCCCCATCCAATCCTCCATCCCCGCCAGCATAAACATTAGCGCAGACGGTAAAAATATACATAGAAAATATCGAGTCGATGAAAAACAATCATACTCATGAATATAAATGCTTGAATTGTGTGAGAAATGGAACCCGCCACCATCGGAAGAAAGCCGACGTGCTAAATCACTAGATCATAGGATGGCTTAACTTAATTAATTTTGAATTGACGAGAAGATAAGATAATCATGAGGACATGTATAAAAGGAAAGCGCGGATACTAATTAGGCCGCTAGTACCTACTAAGTATTTTCTTATAGATAATAACTAACAACCAATTGAAATCTAGAAACGTCTATAATTCTATCATATTTATACAATTTATAGTAATTTATCAATAGCATTTATATTTTCTGAATTTGTTGTTGTACTTACTTATAGGTGTACCTACTTATTAATATTTACATATTACATGCATGAGAGTTTCTTTATTTTTTTTTTCTTGGCTGTAAACGGCTAAACGTTTCAACCAATTGTCAAACATTTTTGCAAACGTGCAGTATTTGGAAAAATACTTAAATATTGTCTCGATCATGTGAACAAAGCCGCTAATAAAAACTAGCCTGCAAGTAATTATGGCTGCGTATAATCATGACAAAACAGAGGACGTACATAGGTATATAAACTCAGTTTATTTGTTACATGTAGTCATTCTGTAACAAATGCCTATGAGAACACAATGTCAGATAAGAAGTGGGAAATCGTTTCGATCACCGCGAACACGAAGGCTGACGACATTGCATATTCCAGGCATGCTCTAGACATTGGCGTCCCTACGCGCTTTTGCATCAAAAATAGCTCTGAAGACGCGCTAAACGTAAGTTTACGCGACTCACCGGCCTCTCCGGCCGTGTATTCGATCGTTCTACCATTCAGACACAGTGTATGATTACCGTACATTTTAATAGCAAAAAACAAATAGAGTCGCTATGTTTTGGCACCGGGGAGGTCGATAATACTGTCAACGAACTAGTCGCTCGAAGATCCTCCATCTTTGGCAGCGGAAGTAACAGCGGATGTCCCGGCAATGGGTAAGCGGGTGCCATATGAATGCTTAACAACAATACTGCGAGCCTATACAGCGTTCCCACATTTCCTATTCGATCCGTGTCTTCGCCGAAAGTTTGTCAACCTTTAATTTTTTGTTGAGATTCATTTATAATTGCCTTTTTGTAAATGTAGCTACCTACTGTAGTATAGCTAGCGTTAAATGAACATATTACGTTTGTGATTGTCTTTTAAATTACCTATTTAATATACGTATTTTATTATATATACAATTTTAAGGATGAAATCAAGCATTAGAAAGTACTAAAACATGTCTGCTTATTGTTTGTTTGTTTTCTGATATTGACACATTTGTTGATAATGTTCAGTACCTCAGAAAAAAAACCAAGAGTTTTATTAATGGGAGACAAGTTTTGGTTTATAATTTATATTTTGTAAACGTATATATTGTATGATTGATAATCTCGCAAAGAGAAATACGAGGCGTAGCATACCTATTACGAAAATGTGGTCAGGTCAATATGAAAACCATTTTACAGTAGGTTAAAAATAATCAGAATTAATTCTGATTATTATTAATATCATACAATGATATATTGACAGTATTATCAATTGTATTAGAATAATAGCCATACACTATCTACCTTCAATCCAGAGACTACAGGATATCAGGGCTAGACAGAATGATCCGAGTGTCAAGTAGGTACTTTATTCTTATGCACTAACATCTAAAATTCATTTAGCTACCTTCATGACGCATTTCATGCATTCACGTGTTGGCAATGATCTCTATTGGCCTCAGTTCAGTATCAGGCCTACAGTTACACCAACTCAGGAAAATTCACAAAGTGACATATAGTATCGAGCTAAGCAGAGCTTGTGTCAATATTACAAATCCTTAACACAAGGAGTGTACTGTACAGCAATACCAACAATCATACCCATGAATACAAATGTTTGAACTGTGCGAGGAATCGAACCCGAAACCGACATTCGGGAGTAAGGCCGTATGCTAATCCGCTAGACCACTGAGGCTGTTAATGAGTAGTAGTTGCTATATTTTATTTTTCTTAGTAAAACATCTACAGTAAAATAAATAAAATAGAATGTACAAATAAAATTTACTGGACATGAAAATAGTCTTGCTAAAGTCTTATTATAATTATTGTTCCGAGTAAATATCACGGAATAACTACCCAATAATATCCTGTTATAAATAACATAACAACGAACTTTCATAAACTAGTGCCATAGTATTGCGGTGACGCTATTTATATCTCATCATAACACGTAACTATTCTACGATATCCAGAATGTCTAATGGGTGAAGCCAAAAATAAATACTACAAAGACCAAATAGTATAAAGCACATTCACGTCACATTCTATACTCCTGTATAGACCCTATTTTCAAATAATTGTTATTCTTATTGAGTATGTAATTTATAATATTTATTTAATTAAATCTGATAACGAAATTAGTAGGTATGTAATTATAGTGAAACAGCTCAGTTTTGAAAAGTAATATCACCTGGTTAAGTCACGGTAGAAGATGTAGGTATTCCTGGTTGACTCCTACTCTGAGTCAGGTATAACATCGCCAGTTTCCCTTGGAACACGTCGTGCTAATTTAGTCACAATATAAATAATTTCATTAGGTACCTGAATAAATGTAGAGCAAGATGCTTTAAATTTATTTAACTAGGTCATACGTGCTACGAAACTTCGTAGAACACATACGGGTACATGATATAAAATATAGTTAATACAATTCAGAATTCCTAGTAAATTAAAAAATATGTATTCCAATACAAACTCTTTTTATTGTTTCTCACACAAACAATTATGTACAAAAGTTAATCATATATCAACGTACAAGACATGAAAGTAACAATGAGAAGCCTTGTCGTTAAAAAGAGATCTTTTCTACGTTTAATATTGAATATATTAATCGTAGAAAAGATATAATAGTTAGCCTTGTGTGATAAATAGGTGACTAATAGCTATCAGTAAACTTGGCCTACTAATTCTGATTGCGATTGATTCCGATTATGTACGACATTGTACCGAGTAAACAGTTAGCCGCGCCAAATGCCTCCCAGTACGGTACGTTAGCGCGTTCCATTCAAACAAGGCAGCAATTAATAGATACTTCGTTATTTCTGTTACTATGCGCACTTTTCTTAATCAATCATTATTATTAAAACTTGGGCTTACAATATTTATTAGGTATTATGTAGGCCATGGCTGATGATCTATATAATAGGTGCTTAAAATAAGTTTATTTGAATAAATGATTTTCTATTCTATTCTATTTGTTACAAGCTCTTGTAACAAATAATTCCTTGTAATAAATTAAAATATACTTGACACGTTTGCTCAAACGTATACGTTCATCAAGAATATTTTAATATATGCATATAAATATATAAAGCATCTGTATTTATCTAAACTGTAACATCTAACAATGTTTTGTTTCTTTAATGAATTAATTCATAAAATTGGGAGACATGTTTTCTCAACTTTCAAACTGTTTCTTTAAACAGTTTTCGCCTTGTCACGAGTTTAGTATATGTATTTAAAGAAAAAATAAAAATGAAAAAGATAATGAAAGTAACTCTCTTATAAAGTGACCTAACTTTATAAGATAACTCACAAGTGTATATCATTATAACCAAAACAATATGTAATCCGCTCCCCAGGGCAGACAAACAGTTTAGATTTGATTGTTAGTAAATTATCACCAATAATAACTGTGCTAAGTATTTGAATAAATGACATGAAAACATCTTTAAACTAACTACAAGCTAAACAATATACTATATACAACTAATAAGTTTTTAAACTATATATAACTAATAAGTTTTTAAAATAGTCAAAATTTCATCACTCAACGAATGATTGAATGTATGTATGTAGACGAAAAGTATGCAGACGACATCATTTCTATATGTTATACAATGCAGGTTCTTGTAAATTGTGATATAATATTTTTTTAATTGATCATAGAAACAGGAAATCGTGTGTCGTAATATAATTCTGTAATATATTATTATGACCCTTGACAGCAGTTCTATATTTTAGTAGATGCGGTTCAGTTTACAACATTAATTTTACGTAGACACGACGCCGCATCCGTTCATTTCATATAACTGTCTGCATGTGGCGAAAATTGGATGTTCCGGTTCACTGCAGTCGGAATTAATAAATGCTCCCGTAGATGTAGTAGGTACCTACCTACTCTCTATATGTACCAATAGTTGATGTTAATAGAATATAATATCAGTAATCCACATATCTATCTGAAAGTAACTATTATAATACAATCATTTACCATCATCGACTCTTCCTGATGGAGTAGTTAAAAGCACATTTTTGTGGATGATAATGGAATGGTTCACCAGCCCGCGCTAACGATATACGGGGTACAAGTGGGAAATACTGTGATAATCATGAAGTCAGGTTGGTTCACCCATTTTATAAAGCACTAGCACTGTTCCCGCGGCTTCGATGATAGATGTTTTTTTTATATAAATAATTACAGTATAACAAGTAAGAGGCATGCATATAATCAACATAGAAGTCGCTACGCACTCATTATTAATGTAATCAGATAATATTGTCAGTGCTATAGATTTAAAGTTTTTCTATAAAAATATTATTATCGTTAACGAATTCTTTAATTTTATAGTAAGCTTTTTTGCAAAGGAACTGTTTTATTTGACATTTAAATCTTTTTTCTGGCAGATTTATAACAGACTCTGGTATTTTATTGTAAAACCTTACGCAATTTGCCATAAAACGAATTACTAACTTTAGCCAAACGACATTTAGGAAAAATTATTTTGTTATTGTTACGTAACCTTTTGTTAGTGCAATTACTAACTCAACTAAACTTAACTAACTATATTCCTTCTGGCATAGATGATATTTTCATAAATGTATTGATAACCAACGGTGAGGATATTTGATTCCTTAAAACACTCTCGCAATGACTCCTGGAACCCATACCATAAATGGAGCGAATGGCCCTCTTTTGTAAAGTAAATATTGTATTTATATTAGCTGCTTTGCCCCATAACAAAATACCATACGACATAATGCTATGGAAAGTACAGTTAGAGGCATCGTCAACTGTCGATGACGTGATGTACGCCATAGATGATATGCCCAAATTTCGCTGGGCAGGATATCTTGGTGGCAGGCTCCTATCTCTTGAATTAAATTGATATTGATATCTGTGCTTAAATAATTATATTAGATACATAAATTGATGCTCAAAGAGTTTTGGTGACGCCCAGATTCAAACTCTACCATTTGTTGGTCCTAATATGGTGGTAAACCATTGCTAGGCTCCGATTCTTACAAAAAATGTCTAGGTATATAACAGATTGTTCTTTTTACGTTGATGGAAATAATAAAATAAAATGTGATATATTTATTCTGTAATGCTCAGCAATAGAAGAGAAAAGCCTTCATAATGAAATTTCCAAGTGACAATACATAAGATAAAAAGCCAATTCACCGGGCTTTTAGGTTATATAAAAATAGCTACCAGTTTGTCTCTTCCGAATAAAGAAGTAAACATTATTATTATAAACTCACCTACTTTCCTCCTGACGGCCTAGGAAGCCTGAAGGGCTAAACCCCTTTAGCATACCGGCTAAGTTCCGATGACCGCGAGTTCTATTCCCAGCACGGTACAACCCTTTGTATGAATATCTATGATTATTTGTATTGGTCTATTTATTTTCTATTGTAGGTACATAGAAAATAATATATACAAAAAATATATATATTTCTAGACTATCATTTGTTTAGTACATATAACACAAGTAGTGCTTAGCTCGAGTACTTGTACGACTTGAAATATTAATTGTTCCTGGTTATTATTATTTAAAAATAATTGTAATTAAATTGTACGCGAACTAAATTCATACTAATATTAAAAATGGTAGTGTTTGTCTATTTATTACTCTTTAAGTCTCTTTTTTATTCTTTAGTATTAACGACTAAAGAGCTGAAAGGAAATTTGTAGTGAACATTTTTTTATACCACATTCTAAGAAAATCTTACTCTCATAATAGTAAAGGTAGTGCGTGGCTGTTTTCCCTTACAAAATAAATAAAAACAGGCCTAGTTTCACTGCAAATGTATTTATCAATATAATTATTACCAATATTTTTAACATACTGTAACATATCTTACAATTTGAGGCAAACACAATTTCTATTTGATATTACCTATGGCGCGGCGTACTCATATAACTTGTTTACCCACAACATAACTTGCGTTACATTATCGCTTTTTTATTGCATCTCCTATTGGTAGTATCGTAATATTATATAGCATATAATTTTGTCGATAAATGTGCAATGTAACACTAAAATTATTTTCAAAATAAGTAGTCTGTATAAACTCACATAATGTTTCCTCTTTAAAATATTTGTATTGATTAGGTAAATATAAAAGTGCGTAATACGTTCTAATTTGTAGGTCGTGATCTGATGATCTGCTTCATAATACGTCTGTGCGTCTGGAATTCATTAATCCGAACAGATTGGCCGATGAACTTTGGACATGGAATTAAGCAGACCATGAAATCTGTTTAATGTCAGTACTGTACTCAAACCCCGAGATAGTGCAGAGCTAATTTAGAATTACTATAACCTACAAACATCTTCCTTTAGTATGTTTAAATTAGAAATAGGTAGCTTGTATTCCCAATTTCGGGATATTCTTGTATTAGAACATTCAGTAGTTGATTCATAATTTTAGTCACAAAAAAATACCTCACTCGTACCAAATTCTTATGACAAACACCTTATTAATTACAAAAGGAATCATTTATTAATGATTCTTTTTGTAATTAGCTAAGGTAATACTAGTAGTAGTAGTAGATATTAGTAATGCAAACATAATTATACACACATATGTAAATAACGCTTATCTAATTTCTATAATATATGTAGGTACATAATAAGTATTTTATGTCTTAAAGTTTTTTATACTTTGAGAGTTTTATTACAGTACCTAATAATGCCAGGATAAGCCGCTATAATACCGAAATTCTTGTCTCAAATATGTTTATGTACATTATTTTATATTATAAAACAACTCAGTTCAGGAGACAGAAGCGTAATATCAGTACCTAAATGGACTTTTTAATCTACACTTTATTATGCGGTTTTAAGTTAGAGGATAACAAAATTTTGAGATTCTAGCTATACACCAGAATTTAGTCTCTTATTTTAAAGTCGGTTGAAAACAGACCGACATCGTGTGATTACCCTCATTTAACAACAAGTACTTACTAGCTTTATTTTCGTAGCTACGTAGGTATCTCCACAGCAAATTGGTTCGACACCAAAGGAAATAGCCAATTGTAATCCGTCGGTGCAGTAGATGTAAGTACAATGGTCGTATGCCGACCTATAAAACTATGTGATATTACTGCTATGCATTACAAAGTTACAAACATGACTAAGTAAGCATCCCAGGAGTCTTGTTTTTAAACTCGATTGAATTATAATTGAATCGTCAAGATCTCAAATAGTAGTAATTCTTTTTTATTGTAAAAAGAAAACATTAGTCTTTTTCAAACTAATAAATAAAATTACTGTGAAATACACTTCCAACAATTTCTAACGACTAAGATTTCTTAAGATCTGTATAGTGTATATTAATAATTTTAATACAAAGAAAAACTAAGGTCACTGATGGTAAACGACATATATAAAAAGTGACAATAATCGAACAAAGGATAAAGGTATTTAAAACGTATATTTAAAAAAAGATATAAGTCTAAAAAAATGTTTCGTGCACAATAATAGTATTAAAAGGCATATAACATTAACTAAATGTTATATAATTAAATTAATTTCGGCTTCATCGAAATTCGATTCTGTCAAAATTTTGTTACTATTATCTACACATAATAATATAATACAATATATTACTTGTGTAGATTAAGGAACCAATGGATACAAAATATACGCATAACGACAAATCAATAAATAATTAAATAACAAACCATTAAACGTCCCACTAACCAAAGATTTCTGGTCATAAGATGATATCTGTTGTTGTCATATGGGAAACCAAAATAAAATTATAGGTATAAACCCTTCTTGGTATTGGTTTTAAATCGAGAGTTGTGTAAGAGAGATCTATTTTCTGCAGGTACGTTATTCTGCACCACAAATTGTATTTTACTTATCATATCAAAAATATACAATGAAGTATTTTCATTCCAATAATTTGGTGTTTTAATGAGTTCGTCAGCAATTATCAAAAATCCCTGTATCTAATTGTAAAGTAGGTTCGGACTCCTAGCATTCCCTCATACTGAAATAGTATCTTTGAGGCAGAAGTCGGTCTAGAGATGCTCAATAAGTAATTTCGCATGTTTACAGTGCCCTCTGTATCCCCACCCCTTTTCGTGCAGTAAAGTTTCGAAGGCCAGCTGCAGCCAACAGCATTGGAATAGTAAAAATATAGGTATACATTAGTATTAATCGAACTTTAACACATCTGGTGTACAATATATCATAGGTTACCACTTTGTTCAACATAAAATTTTTCAACGAGAGCACTCACAGAGCGCTCACGGACCCGTACATCTATAGATTGACCGATGCTACCGAACTTCGTTTAAACTTATGCAACGCTATAATCAATGACGACGTGCTTTTTAAATAACTTTAAGTCATTTTTTCTTTTGAAATTTGGGCTTATTTTAATTTCTATCACCTCTCATAACTAGTTTAGTGGCAATACTATCCAACGGAAGTATTAGATCACGATCGTGCGCTAATTTGTTGGGTCAATCTTCTTAATTGAGGTAGGCCAACTCAAAATAAGAGCAATATGTCGGCCTCACTCACAACCAAAATTTCATCGGTGCAAGTAAACTCTTTATCAATTTGTCAGGACCCAACAGATTGGCTCGATTGATCGGATAGTAAATTGATAATGTCGTATTAAAAACGTCCACAATTGTGGACGTTTTGTACAGTACAGTGACTAATGAAGACTTAATACAGACAGTAACGGCACGCATTTGCCGCCAAAAATAACTCAAACACATTCCAAGAATACTTTGAATTCACGGGTTTTGACCTGCATGTGCGTTTTAATTAACATGCAGTTTAGATTACCCGCAGATTACTATGAGCTTACAAAAGATTATTTCAATGACCGCTTTTAAATAATAATAATCTATATATCTCCACGCGTCGATATTGAAGCCTCAGACTTCCCCCGCTTAGACTTACGATGCGATTATGATAGATCTGCTTTTATACATGGGTTATGTATTATAACCTAAGTAATTATCGCTTTCTCGGATTTCTGGTAGAGAAGGCATTTGTTTATCGTGTCTTATGTACTACAAATATTGGAAAAATAAAGAAAATGTAATTACTATAAATATTATAGTATAGTATTATTAATTATAGTAAAAACAATCTAAGAGAATTGATACAATTTGACATTTAAATCTAGGTACAAAAGTATACTTATAATTAGAAATATTGGGAGCTCGTAAATTATATTATCATGGAAAATATCCCGTTAAAATAATACAACAGTCACGAAAAAATAGTTAATTATATACAAATATATACGATTATATATGTATCTATATTATGATATACACAATACCCTTTGTTATTCCATAGTCAAGATTATAGCCGTGGTGGTACAAAAGTAAGCTTTGTTTTACAGCAGATGCAAGTAAACACAGGCCGTTCAACATCTGGTATATTTTTTTATTTCCAGACAGAGAGGTCGATTTTATGTCACTCGATATATTTTTATGTTTAGTTTGTGACGTCAACTGCGATTTTAAAACAGGTAAAATAATTGTTATAACATTTTATGATGGCAGAAGGTTGTAATAAACAATTATAAAATTACACCTTACTACCCTGTCCACACATTTATTTTCAGTTGATAATTTAATGTTTTAATAAGGGTAGATAATAAAGTTACCACACTTCTTGGTTAATAAAAAATAATTCATTATACTCCTTGTTCCGTTATACCTGTTACGATCAAGTTTCCAGCCAGAGCAAAGCGTTTGATTTAAGAATACATTCCGAAACGAAATGTTCCCTTTTCGAATGAGACGAGAAGTTGAGATTGAAAATGTTATACGTTGTCATGCACGACTGCAAACCAACAGTTAACCGACACTTCTTGAGACTTAAGTTGACTTCTTTATTTAGCTTCTTTGCATTTCCAAAATCAACATAATCTGTCAATATTTACATATAATAAAAATATAACTGATCGCTATCTGTACAGACAGTACATAAAAGTTGGGTTAGAAAAACAATTATTGGGGGACTTTTTCTATTCGTTTTTGCACGCTAACATCAAAAACTGCAAGTGAAAACGAAATTGTGTATGGATTTCACTAATTTATTGTGGTAAGATTCAATGTTTATTTTATTCTAATCGATTTACAAACAAAACAAAAAGAATTCCTACCACATCGCATAAAGTCGGGAGATCAGTTAGTTTTTAATAAAACATACTTTGTCAATCTGCTTAAGTTATTGATAATAAAAATATATCATAAATTGTTCACTTTCTTTGGAATGTAGATTTATATTTTCTTAAAATGTAAATATTTTGTTTCCATTATTAATCAATTTTCAATTATCCTGAATTTGTATTTTGAAACACTTTAAACAATCATTTAAATCTTTGTGTACTCTGCCTAAATGGGATGCCACTCGAGTCGAATAACTGTGAGATACGAATAAGAAATCTGAATCCTATTTTTAACTGTCGGTAGGTGATAATAATATTTTTATATTCGTCTAATATTTGTAATCAATAATTTTCACGCCTAACGTGTTCGTTTACCTTCGCCCAAAGCGTAAAACAGTGCCAGCAACGAAAATGACGGAGCGTCAGTAAACATCAACAATGTACGGGGTTTATTTACAAACATAACGCCTAACGTGTGCTACCGGAGCGGATGTACTACACTCGGATATTAAATGAGGGCGCAGCCAGCAGGCGCAGACTCCCCTGTTCGTGAGCGTACATTTCTGGCGGGCGAGTGCGCATGGTTTGGGACGCTTCCTGCTAGCGCGTGCTAAGAAAGCTTAGCTTCCTTGTGAAAGCTCCACACGTGTTAGTTAAGCAACGCTTGCCTCAATCCACCTGCGTGAGCTCCGAACGCGCTATGAGATAGAACGCAGCGCAAGCGCAGAGCCCGCCGCGCATTCGACGGGATGTGTCGTGTTTGACGTGTTTATGGTGATCTCTTCGTTACCATGGGACCCCAATACGACTATTGCCTGCGAGCTACAAGTGAGTCTTCAATACACTTTTCAACTTACTCATTATTATCAAAGTTAGTTCGGCCGCCCGCCGCCCTAAAGTTCGCCCGAGGATCTTTAGAAACTTTGTTAATTTTCTTTGGTCTTTGTGCTCGTATTTTAGCTGTTTTACATTTTTCTTTAATAATATACTTAGATGTTTATAATTTTAATCCAGTAATTCTATAATATCTATTTTGTATTTCTACTTTAGTAATAAAAATGTATACGTATTACAAAATCTATAGATAAATAAATAGTTGTCATAGTAAGTAGATATTATATATATAGAGTAGGTACTACCTATACCTATAAGGTTAAGTAAGACGGTTACAGGGACTATATTAAGTAGCTAGTGTATAGTAGTAGTTACTACTTATAACATACAGGCCTAACAACATCGGCAGATAAGGTACGTTTCTTGCATATAGAGTTCAAATAATGGTTGCATTGTATTTATAAGTTGTATATATATATATATATATATCTTTATTACTTATTCAGGTATTACGTATATGTCTACTAAATCTTATATTTGTTTATAAATTTATGTATATTCATAATTTGGTAATTGTAAGCATTCACTATACAATTTCATGAATTCAAATATTTATGTTTTACTTTAAATAAATTAAACAATTATAATTATTACGATTTTCGATTAATTATGACACTTATTAAAAGAATTGATTAAAATTGTTAGTTTTCATTGCATTTATTGACATTACATAATAATATAGACGCATTTTCAGCACTAATTACATTTTTGTTATATTTATAATTCCAAATTTTAAACATAGTATCAAAATTTTTAAATTGATTAATATGAACGGAAGAGCGTCTGAATTAGTCATTTCTACCAAAGATTTCAATCGTAAGATCGGACTACAATTATTCAGAAAAGTAATAGAGAATCTTTAACATTATTTCCGAGAACTGTGATTGATTCATCAGACAACGGATGCTATACATTTATCTCAGTGTGTTGGCAGATGTTGACTTGCTTCCTTAATTACGTAGTCCAACAATTTATGGAAATAGTGTCGAATAATGTATTTTTAACTAAGACAATTAGTTTTATATTTATATAATAATTCCTAAATTATATAAATGTTTTATATGTTAGATGGAAAAGAAGCATTTTTATATAACATCCCTCCTATACTTTATTAAAAATAATTTATATAGGTATATTTTTTTACAATATAATGTAATAATTGTAAAATATATATAGGTATATAATTATTTATTTATATTATACGTAGATCAAAAATAATTCCTGGATATGTGTTTTGCATAAATTAGAAAGAAACCTGCTCATTAGTACTACCATAAGAATTTATGATAGACACATGCGTAGATATTATAGCTATCAATTATTGTCATATATGTCACCATTATCCAACAAATAATATCAGATAATAGTCAACCATTAGCTACAGATAATAAGTAGAATTATCATTGTAGTATTGTTTGTGTCATCTTGTTTTTATGTTCGACCACATGTTCCCACAAGTCCCTTTATGCCTCCCTTCTTCTGTAGAAAATTGTGGAATTTAATATGCTTCGCATATGCGGGTTGGACAAAAAATACAAAACGAATAGATTATAATTTGCTCTACCTAAATCCATTATTACAATTCCCGTTCTATCACTTTAGAATTTTCACTTAACATGTAATAGACATAAATCGTGGAATTGTGCGCATTGATTATGCGCATGGTTTGTTTGAATTTTCTACAGCAGGATCTAAAAACTTAAGTTCATACCTACCTTACAGAAGGTACGTATTTACTTAAATTCGTTATCTCGGCGTGGTCTAGGCAGGGTGGATTATGGGCGACGATTGCTTTCAATTCGCATTTTCCGGCTTCCAAAAGTAGGTTGCTCGCTCCACTCTGACCGTACTGGACCTAATGTAATGGAGAGCCGTTATTTCATTGGCGTTATTGAATAATTCCCGCAAGGCACAGTCGACGAGCGGTAGCCATCGTGGGACGCCGTTGTTGTTCTTGTACCACTATGATTATTGGTAAATGACCCTATATCTTAATCTAGATTACTGCCTAACCTAATAAGAGAAGAACAAAGATAATTTTAATTGATATTTATGGTATACTAATGCTAGCAATTATAAAACAATTGAATGTAAATTAACAATGGGAATAAAGAGTAACGTACTTAAGTAGATTAGTACTACATACATGTATTAAACAGGTATATAATGTTTGTTTCAGATAATCCATCTTATTTTGCGCTACCAGACAAAGACCTCACTGATAGCGCAGAATCACATGGCGCGTCGTCGGAAACATATTCTCGGTCGGCACCAAGTCGCGTTTGGCCTGACACAGTTAGATCATTGGGTTCTCCGCGGCGTAGGGAACCTGAGAGCCCAAGACGGAAGGAATTCCGCGCTCTTCTTCGTTCACTATCAGCTAGAGAGCCAGAGCAAGCTGAAGCATTCCTTAAAGGGCAACCGAGACCCGGAGACCGTGCACCTGGTGATATGAGACATACGTTTACTGCTCCACGAATAAAGTAAGAAGCCTTCTCAAAATAATATTGCTTCAACATTTTTATTTAATGTAAGTATGCTGTTGAGAAATATTTTTACTAAACTATTATATTAATGCAGAAAAGGCAAGATAAGTGCAAAGGTGTTGACTCCAGAAGGTTACACACAAGAGCGCGAAGAAGTGTTCTACACAATCCCGCTGCAAGGACGGAGAAGACATTCAGTTGGAGGGTACCTAGCAACGGGCGGGGCAGGTGGAGGTGAAGTCACATCCGTGCCAAGTGAAGTACCCAAAATGCCGCCTCCCCGTTTCGCTCCCAAAGATGAAGATACAGTAAAACGCAGGAGACCAAAGAACTTTCCTTTTAAAGGTAGGTAAGAGTTTATATACACTATTATTTAAAACATGTAAATATTAAATCATTTGTCCTGCTCTTTTTTTAAGCTAGTCCTTATTTAAATAGACCTAAGAGTAGGTGGTACTCTATTACAACACATAAATATTAACCAGAGTGAATCCAGATGGAGTAGGTATTATTAACATCATGCAAAATATAAATAATTTTTACCTACTTTTGTTTGATGCACTTTCAAACTTTAGGTTCTGCTTTATTACGAGTAAATTATCTCTTTAGTCTATAAATCCTATAACAATTGCTATGCAATTATATATTAAGATACATTTTCTAAAGTCAAGAGAGACTAATTCTAATTCTTTCAATCAAGAATCAAGTAGTTATTTAGATGTTTTCTTATATTGTATAGTTTAAAATAAAGCAATAAAATAATGTTATCAATTTTGTACCTATATCCGTAAATTTGTATAATGATTACTATATTGGAATATAGTTCCATCATTATACAAATTTACGACTATTTATCTCACAATATTTATTACTCACAACAGATACATAACTCTATTACAGTTATTTCTAAAATGTTATCTGAAGAAAGCTGTGCGTACTTAATTCTATTATTGGGAAATAATAAATATATGGAAATGAACTTAATGATGTATGACCATAAACAACTCAATCGAGACATAGAAGAGATAAAAGGAGAGCATTGCTCTTTGTCGATGCAACTCTGACCCTTCAAGATAACTGATAACCAGAGATGCATTGTTCCGAAATATGCGTGATGAGGGCGGTACTTTTGACGTCTCCGTATCATACTAAAATTATCTATATATTTGTATATTAATATAATACCAATTAGGGAAGTATTGCGCAGTCTCACTTCGATTTAATGTGTAAAGTCCAAGAGTAGTTTGCATGCGGTTATTATTAATTTATTATGATTTCATTGCATTACATGAGAGTAAAATTTAGGTGTGCGTAACCTGAAAAATAGTTGTGTATATCTCACTGACTGACTTACTAAAAACAAAGTACATTGGTCAATTCAACAATATATATTAATAATTGGATTGAACACAATAATAAATAAAATACACCGCTATCAAACATGTTATCGCTAAGTTCAGGGCATCATGTTCGAAAGCTTATCAACTTTCAGGAACCATAAAGTTTCGCCGATTAGGCGTATCTTAAAAAAACGCGCACGGAATACAATCGAAACGTGTTTAATGTTTACAGCGTCTTATTTGGCGGCGATAACGCTAGTGGAATATTTACACATGGGCCCAAATTTGTTTGACGTTTGATGAGATTAGGCTTGAGGGATGGCGTTGCGATTATTGTCGCGACGAGCTTTTAGTATGCGAAGTGCGTGCGCATACGCCGCCTGACGCCAGCACAAACTGTTCTGCGCGTCGCGCTCGCGCCGGTGCACTGCGCGTCTCAAACCGACAGTACATACTCCGCAGGACTGTTCTCAACACTTCTGTATTATTTAGTGTTATTTCTAGTGCTTTTATACAGTTTAGTGCAATGTTGGACATTTAAGTCTATATCGTATGTAACGAAAGCCTTCTAGATAACAATTGAAATGGCGGATAAAGAGATCGACACAATGGTTGACATGAGTGAGTTACATAAATTTATTTTGATAAATTTTTCCATTTATTTATAAAATAAAGTAAAACTTTTTCGGAAACTTATATACGTCAACTTTATTAAATGTTACTTACACATACAAAGGACTAGCCTTTATTCAAGAAGGACATACTGTGACGCCCATGGCTCTACTCGTTACCATTTCAAGTAGAATTATAATGTTCTTTATTAATTTAAATTGATCTCAGTTCTTTTTAATATTAGAATAACCATTGAAATATTACAGAATTATTGAATTAA
The DNA here is from genome assembly GCF_030625045.1 of Achroia grisella. Classification (NCBI taxonomy): domain Eukaryota; kingdom Metazoa; phylum Arthropoda; class Insecta; order Lepidoptera; family Pyralidae; genus Achroia; species Achroia grisella. Next base: position 1,039,322 of record NW_026712703.1, read on the forward strand.
TAATTCAGGTTGAATTAAATTTTAATTTTAGTACTTACAAAGAAACAGTAGATATAATATTATGTACTATGTATGTATGGTAATAATTGATACTATGATATTTTGCATTTATTATTGAACTACACCAGATTTCAACAAACACGAGTACATATTAAGAATGTTGCGTCCATAGGCTACGGTAACCATTTACCATCAGATGGGCCCTATGCTTGTTTGCCACCATAGGATAAGATATAAAAAAAACAATTAGATGTTAACTGAGTAAAACGTGTATTAGTAGCAACGTCATATAATGTGAAAAAGAAATTATTATAAATAGGACTTAGTTAGAAAATAGCACTTATGCTTCTATTTAACACCTACGAGAATTTTGAAGGTTCACAAATATTTGATTTTTTTCTAAATGTGATTACACTCTCTTAAAGGTATTTAATTATAACATACGTTATCACGCATAGTAAAACTTACCTAGTATTTACTCAGGTACACAATTATTCATTCTTACCAAATACTTAAAATGTGTCAAAATTATTTTTCTCATTATTTTGTTAGAAATATATGTACCGTAGGATAGACACGATACTATATATACTTTTCAAAGCCCTTTTCTAAGCGGAGTCTAAATAACACTTATATGTATGTTTAAAGATGTATGTACAGACTCGTCCAAAATCAATGTCAAAAAGACACCGTACCTCATTACCAAATTTTACACTGACGTCCTTATAAATCTACTCAAAGCATTTTATGCTTTATGTTTTTATAGCTGTGGTTGGAGTTTAAAAAATGAGAAATCAGTTAGATTTAGCTCTTCGTGCACATTACCAATGCAGGCTGGCATGTATAGTTGAATAAACATGTCGTAATTTACATGCATCGAAGTGACTCCCGTAATATACTCGTGGTAGGAATATAAATGAGTAAACGCCATGCAAACGCCTAGTATTCTGTGTTCTCCGCACAAGATTGCTCCCATAAGCGGATAGAGTTTGTGTTAAAGCATGTACCTACTTGTCACAATTACAAGTTTATTACATCCTTCGTAACAATGAACCGAGTCATTAAACTTACTTGCTGGCTTTGTTAGTGTCTAGTACATGAGCATACCCAGTTTCTGACATAGAGAGGGTAGGACAGATTTACTTCGTTTCCTCCAGTGCAACGTACTCCAAAATATATCAGAATATATTCGTTGAATAAAATTATCTGATTAATTATTAATTATACATAATTTAAAATGTATGATTAATTACAGAACCCTCCCACTTTACCTATCACCAGTCGTCAAACACCCTGATTCGTAAAATGTTTTTCGATTGTAGGGTGAGAGATAAAGCAATTTCTATGGTTGTCTCCGGAATAGCATCGTATGAATGTTGCTACGGGCATCATACGATGACGTGATGTCAGTGGTGCTAATTCTTGTATGTAACAACTAGTACTACTTACAATTAAGAGGGTTATGAATTTATGATATTCATTACCAATGCAATTACATAAAAATTAACGAATTTAAACTGTATCACATTGACTTAGAACACTGTCACACAGTTCTAATTATTCGCCCTGCTACATATAACGAAAGTGGCTCTTAATAAAAGGCAATTAACTTATTTAAACAAGTTTAATGCGTAAACACTATAGTAAGTATTGTGTGTCATAACAGATACCTACTATTATAAATGTCTGTCTGTTTGATACCTTTTCACGACTAAATAACTGCACGGATCCTAATGAAAATTGTCTTGGAGATTGTAGCACGAGAACGAAAATGGACATCTTTGTTCTTAGAAAAAGTAGACGACGTTGCGGGTAAGCTGTCTAGCTAACTGTTACCCGCAACATCGTTCATAGAATATGTACAATGATTTTACAGTATTGTTCAACTTGACAACCGATTGTCTTGTTATCTATAGATGCAGTTGAGTTATAACTTTGTTTTCAACTTACTATTGTATAACTTTCCGCTATCATATGCAGACGAAGACAGCGGAAATATGACTACGTTATCTTTGAATACTTGCGATTGCTCTCGAAGGTTAATTTCTAACATGGTATTATTTAAATTGTTAGATAAATTATATATGACACTGAAACATGTTTGTCTGTTCTATTTAGATAGTGATCAACTTACCTGGCGCTGTTATACTATAGGTAAATACTACCTACATTTAGAGTTGCAGCTTCGAATTATTCCGTATGGATGGACATAAAAAAAAATTAAAACTACTCAATTGGGTATTTGAACACCTGCACGTGTGCATCAGTTGTTCAGTGAGTGTGTTGCCAGAAGTTTTGTATCCAACACGTTGGCAAGGAATTGATGTAAACTCAGTAATAGGTATAGGTATTATTATATGATTCATACCGAATCCCTTAACTTCGTTATACACTTTTACATTGACTTTAATAATTACTAATTTATATGTCTATATATTTTTAAGTATTCTAGAAGATTCTGATTATTTTCTATTCAATTTATTTCTAATTCGGAATATCGAAATACCTACATAGAATTCATTATTTTACTAAATCAATACATTTAACAATTTTTTCCACATTGAATTTATAATGTTATATACTACTTTTTTCAATTCGCAGCACGGGTAAAATGGATTTAGTTGCTTGTAAAAATATAAATTTACTTACCCTCATAACAGTCACTCTATCACACCATATCTAAACGGTGAAACATAGCTATATTCATATTCGCCGAAATGAATACAGGATCAATCCTACATTAATAATCACTTTCATTCATCCGCATGAGACTAAATAAGTTGAACTTATGTCGGATCGTATGATTTAGTGCTGTGGATAAAAGAATAAAACAAGGATGTTTATTTTTAAGTTATGAATCATCGTGACCGGTGCATACTGAATATGCTCGACGCCATAGTCTGTTGAAAATGTTTATTAGAATCTACCATAAAAAAAAATATTTACATTGGTGCGGTAAAATTATGGTGTACACTGTATTTTTGAAGTAGAACAATACTTTAAGTGCAATTGTTTAATTACCACAGATAAAGCAAACGAGCAGAGATCGTAAGTTCAAGATCTCGCGGGATTTGTAATAACGATCTCTCAATATATCTAGAAAATTATTTGATAGTTCTGGTTATTTTTTTAATAGTTTACTGTTCTTGTAAATTTATTAGGCAACAATCCCAATAAAATAATATAAATAAATAATGTGTAAAAATGAATCAACTAGTTTTCATCGTAATTACTTACATGACGTGCCGCCGGCCGGTATCCGAGCGCTGTCGACATTTTTGTATACAGCATCTCAAATTCTAGATCGTAATGTTATTTTTTATGTCCAAGCAATCCTGAATATTTTGGCAACTGTTTTCTTTACAACTTCAACCTTTTTCCCATTAAGGTAGATAAATTATCATTTATTAAACTTTTAACTTACTGTATTCTAAATAGACTAACGTTGTAATTACTGTATTATATTACCAATATTTGTAAAAATAAATCGTTAGTATGTAAATTTATATTATAAAATGCGTTATTACTTATAACTGAATAAATTGTATAATAATTTTATGAATTATGTGTGTTAAAATTAAATTCATCATTTCATAAAATATTTATTTATTTGTTACCGTATGTAAAAAGCTAATGTATCATATAATCAGGTTAGTTAGGTAATGTAATAAATCAGTAAAGTTTTCCTAAGAGAATCTATTATAGATATAAACTACGTTTTCACCTCTTTTAATATAGAAAGAGATAATACCTGCCGCGTAAACAACCACTGAGGAAACTGCAATATTTCACTCGATACATCAAAGCTGGCATCGGCCATTGAACTGAAAACCGAACGCAGTGAAGCGTTGAGCTTGTGTCCCAAATGGTAGCAGTGCTACCTTTGCTCTACTCCACTTAAAAAGCTTTTGGTAATGCTCACCGCGACTTGATGCAATATAAATAGCTTCTGTAAAGTATACCTGCTGTCTACAACTCGCAGAGTATACACTTTATACATATACAAACATATTGTATTCAATTAAACCGACTATTATTATACATTATTATATACATATAATAAAAAAAATACTAACATGATATCTGTAAAGTACCTACCTAATCATATATTCACCACTGTGTTGTATCCCATTCGCGACACAAATTTTGCTCGTCAAAAAAAAACTAGCAGAGATAGTCAATATAGAAATATTTATAGGGTAAGTTTAAATCTGGGGTGTTCTATTTCTCAGTATCTGAACATAATCCTATTACAATTAAACAATATATGTTATAACATAAACATGAATCTCTACAATACATTAGTTCCTTATAAGGAACTAATGTATTGTAGAGGTCATTTTCAAATATTTTAGCTAGGTATATGAACATAATTAATTAAATGAAATATAACACAGCATTAAACTGTACTTGAATTGTACTGTGGGGACAAATATGTCATACATAATTAATAAACGGTCAAAATTTAAATCATAACTGCACAGACTTCTTTTATGGAACAAATATGAGTACCGACGTGCGCTCGACTGCATCTAATCGGCCATAGTTATTCCGAGCGACGCTGATAGACGTTTGTCTATTTAGGAAATGGATATTACATTTAGTCGGGTCTTCATTTGGCGGCAGAGGTGGGTAAGTATAAATCCGTACGAGTTTCCGGCGCGCGCGGTGCATAGCATATTTTGTAAGCAGCCGTTGCTTGCTAGATGCAATAAAAATTTTAACAACCAACGTATGTTTTCATTCACGTACTCACTGAGAAAGAATAATGGAAGTGTGTTTTTAGGACAACGTTACATGGCTCTTAGGGATAAAAGGGTTTACAAGTAGACGGTATTTCTTACATTTGAATACATTTGCATGGAATCCCTTTGAATTTTCTCAACAAACTGTTTCTTATCTAATTTTAAGTGCACTAAACCCATTAATCAGTGGCGAAAGCTACTCGTAAGTTAATTGACTTCAAGTGGCCAACTAAATTGCATTTCGAGACAAGAGTAAACTTACACATAATATTTTTAGCTAGTACTTACATGTCTATATATTTATTTTAGTATCAAAATTATACATGAAAAATCATAAATTTAATATTAAAATATTTTACTGAAGATGACAAGGTTAAGTATTAAATATAGTATAAAAGAAATCTATTTTGTGAAAGTCTTAATCAATATATTCCAATATATGCAAATATTATTAGTAACAGATGGGCAAGTTATTAGTTATAAGAAATAAAATGGTCATATATTATAGCTATACTAGGTATAACTTATTTTAAACATTGATTCATACGTCAAAGGTACATTACATTATAAACCCATTCATAGCAAGTTACGTAGCTCTTTAGAACTGTGCATCTAGTTATCTACTTGTATATTGTAACCACAATGTTGAATGAAAAATCAACTTAGTATAAATATTTATTTGATACTACTACTTTATTAGTGTATGATATATGTACATAACTTAATTATACAACAAAGAACCTATAAAATTAAAAACATTAAAAATATAATATACCTAATAATTAAATTTGTTAAGTATATTTTTTTAATTTCAATAACATCTGTTATACACATCATTTGATTGGATTTATATTATGATATTAATAATTGTGATTACAAAGACATAGATATGAAAAGGTATGTTGTATGATGCATCTAAAAATATTTTATGGCATCTGGATCATGTAACATGTAACGTGCCGCTTCGACCAGTGAACTTCGATCCAAGCAATGACCTTTATCCGATACCAGTGAACGACATCGTTCATGCCTTGATTATCCTTTGACAACACATCCTTTTAATGATACGTATACTTAATGCGTTGTCAGACAATAACCAATATACATCAATCATTTGATTGTCGTCTGCTAAATTATTAGCTACGTAAAAACTGCTTGCACAGCGATGTCTTTGTACATTTATTTTTCATTACGATACGTTATCTACAACGTTTAGTAGCAGACATTTTAGAGACAGGGAGGCAGGACAGGAAGACAGGCATTTTAGAGACAATCAACACTCAACAATCAATCACTCTATCTATTAAAAAAAAAACAATTCAAAATCCGTTGCAGATTTCAAGATTTAAGCATACATACGGACGGATAGACAGCGACAGCGACATTGTTTTATGCTATGTAAATAATGATATATTTGAGTTATAAACTGTTTACATATGTAGATAATAAATAAGAATGAAACGAAATGTTCTAATGACACACTACTGCTGCGTTAATTCTATTGGATATTAGCTGTTGCTTGCATCTTTGCACGTGTGGTGTCATTAAGGTTCAAAAATTACTTTTTCTCTTTATAAAATAAAACTGCTCTCATAATTTCTTCTTTCTGAATTTAAATAGGTATATGCGTTGTTAGTGAGTCTGGGAAAACGAAGAATTGATTTTAATGACCTCTACAACGGCATCGCTATGTGTTTATAGTTATATGAAAGTGAAGATGAAGCAAGTAATTAAATGTCTTAACGTTGTTACAGAAATGGAAGACATAGCAATATTGTGGAGTTCTGGTTCCCCAGAGAGTGCACTATGGTCCGACTACCTTGTTGCTAGCTTCGACAAAATAATGTCACAGAGAGCTAGACACCATTACAGGTAAAATTATCTATATGTATCTATCTATTTTCAACATTTTTTTATAATGTGATTTGATAATATGTTTTATACAATCACATCATATTTGATGAATATTTATTAATAAGCGCTATAAAAAAGCAGTCGTATAATTTGCGTAAGCATATTAAATTTAATTAAACAATAAAACAATAATTAAAAAAAACATACTTTCTTTTCTTTCTTTAGAGTAACTCCAATAACAGCGGAAGAGCTAATGTCGGGAAATGCCCAAGATAAACTAGACAGGTTATCAAAAGCACAGCTGCAAATAATGATCCTTTGTCCGAATCTCGCCAGTAAGATGACTGACCTAAAAGTTGAGACCAACTGTGAGAACATGTTCAAAGTTGACAAGCTTTTAGTAATGCTACTGGGCGTGGATAAAAATCATGTTCTGGCCAACAGCAGTGACGGTAATTTTAATTAGATGTATTTATGTTAATATATCTACATAATACTTCTCATAATATTAGCAAATATTTACCGAAATAGATGCGAGGAAGACACCTATTTAAATATATGTATATAGGTTTTTAAATACATAAATAAGTGCCTCTTTGCATTAAACACATCTAAAAAAGCAAATGTTTATTTGAGTCCACGATCATCGTAAGCAGGTAAGGTAAATCAAAATAAAATGGGCGAAATGTGAAAGATATGCCATAAAGAAGTGTGACCATGCCTGACGGGTGGGTATACTGATGACTCGTCTGAACAACATCAGTGATTTAACATTTTAGCACGTCGCCTTATTTCGGTCTCGGAGTCGATTTTCGTACGACACAAATATTTGGAGTTGGATTGTTTATCTTGATCTGGATATTTTCCATGTATATTAAAAATAAGAAGTTAAGAATTTATTTTTAATTGATTAGTCCCCTTAGTTTCTATATATATATATATAGATGGCCAAATAGAAAATTAAAAAAATTCTGTTTTATTCAAATTTCCATCCTTCCATATCATCATTTAAGTGTGCATATTTCCTACATATAGAATACCCAAACATCGACCAGTGGCAAATGATGTGTGTGAGGGAGAAGGACACGACATTTGTAGATACATTCCTGACAGCCGCTGTCGGCATATTGAGGACCAAAGACTGCAAGGACATCGCCACAGATAAAACTAGCTTCTCTATAGTTCCAAAGAAAGTGAAAATAGTAAGCAATCTTATTGAAAATACTTTTTATAATATAAAATAAAGATTCAGATCAGATAAGACTTACTTTGTATGTTTAACAATACCTAAATATTTTTATTAATTATAACAATTATTCTTTTAGCGAGGTTGAGTTTCTAAAAAGTCGTCTGTCGTATATCAACTATATTATGTATAAACAATATAGTTTTGAATTAAAAGATCTAGATTATGAAAACAAAATACAAACAACATCGAGCAAAACAATTCATTACTGTCTAATTATCACATAATTTGTATCCAGGGCCAAAGTCGAGTGATAGCGCTTCTCAACGACCCCATTAGGGAAGAGGACAGCATTAAGATAATGGTGGACAAGAAGGGAGAGGTGATAAATATAACTACTTTCAAAAAGAGAAACCCTTACACTCTGCAGTTCGATATTCCAGGTAAAAACGCAAAAAATAAATCAATTAACATTAAACATAATAAATGCAGCAATAAACATTAATAGAAATTACCACAGACTATACAAAATTTAGAATATGTGTATATCTCGTATATATATTCCATTGACGTAAATTCGATTGTTTTATTGATGAGTCTACAAAACAATTGAAAAAGGCTAATGATTCATTGTTATTGCAATATTATATTAATTTGATTGATTGACTCACAGTATCAAATAAAAAGGAGTCGGTTTAGTTACTAATTAATATACCTAACCTTGTTTTTATTTAAATCTAATCTAAAATAATAGCAAATATATATGCACGAATAACTTTTAATACTACAAGTGGATAATGGACAAATTTTTAAATCTTATTTGGGATAATTAAATACTTACGACTTTGGGGAGGAGAGCTCTAGTATTTAGGACAAGTAGTACTATTGTTACCAATGTACAGTGTCAGGTCCGCTTCCATGCGGTTTACATTGAAACCATCGTGGTTCACTTTTGATGAATTCGCCACAATAATATGATTCTTATATTAGGAAGGAATTTTTTAGTTAATCCGTAATAATGAAAATGATCAAAAATATCTATTGTTTTCATACAGAGGCGTGCTTAGATGTGTCGATGTTGGTGTGGGTACGAGTGAGCAAGAATGGACAACCATTGGGGCGCAGACAAATCAAATGCGAGAGCCGCCTTCGTGAGCTGGACCAGTTGCTTAGAGCATCTGATCACCCATTAGAGTTTATGTGTCAAGTATGTATAATAAATATCTTTATATTTAAAGTAGAAAAAGGATTATATCAACAATCTATTTTTTAATCTGTTGTTTGTATTTTAGCTTTGATACAGTACAAAAAAATATACAAATGATTATTGGAACCAATCCATACATATTGGTTGGTACTTAGAAATAAGTATAAGGTACTCAAACATGATTTAAATTATGTTCATTTTTTCTTTTAACTGTTTTGCGTTATAACTAATATAAAAAAAATTACTGTACATATGTAGGTAGTGTAATTTAGAGTAGGATATTAATATATCCTAAACGTATATGATAATATTGTAGACACTCGGCTTCAAAACAACCAGCAAGGAGCAACTGGACAGTTGGATGTTAAACGCCTTCCAGAAGAATATCCCACCACACTTCAATTTGCTAGCATCTAATGAGCAGTTCAACCCTAAAGCAGACGTATCTAGTAAGTACATACCTATAGATACATTTCTCGTTCGCTAATACGGAGATCTTCATCGTGTTAATGATTAAATACTATTTTTAAAATTTTTTAGTCCTTTGTATTCAATGTCAATTTACATATGTAGGTGGCGAAGAATACCCAACACTTCTGCATTGGGCTGCTCGGTTTGGCCTTGAGCGAGTTTGCTGGCAGTTGGTGGAATGTCCTGGAGGTGGAGCCGCAGTCGCGCTGCGGAACGTACGACATCGCACCCCTGCCGATCTTGCACGAGATCACAAGCACTACCGTCTCGCGGATATGCTTGCAGATCATCTAGTACGTACTCTAAATATTTCGACTTAACTCCATATTGAGTTGTTATGATTACTTAATGAGATGCTAAGATGTCAAGTTATTATCACTCAAACCACTACTAAATATAAGTCTCCTCCGTATACCGCCATAAAAGATGGTCCTGAGCTACCCGCTTTTATCATAAATTACCCCTAATCATATAAAACAAATAAACAGAATATAAAATTTATGTTTTTGTTACAGAAAATTAACGAGTTTTCTAATATGTATTACTACTTAAAGAACATGTCGGATAACGATAAAGAAAAAAATCAAGACGATACCAAAGAACTTCATATTGTTGAATCCGAAGATACAGTTGACTCTCCCAGTTGTGATATTTCTAAACAAACAGGCGCAGAACACTCCACTGATCCTTTTAGTGAAGATTGCACACAAAGTTTAGAAGAAAATGTAGATAAGGAGAAAGAAGAAAAGAAACATCGTCCTACTTTGAAATTACCAAAAGTGAAAGAACAATTTTATCAAAATGATTTTCCCCTGATAGACGACACAATAGACAGGATACAGCAAGCAATTGAACATGATTATTTAGTACAACCGTCTAATATAAAAGTGGAAAGTCCAAAATTCAGACCTAATAATCTATATGCTAACAGTTCTCGCCTAATGCCTCAACAAAATGACATATTTTTATATTCTCCCACCGAAGAATCAAAGACTTTCAATATTGAAACTCCCACTAGTGATATAAGCCAAATAAACTTGAATACCAAAGATGCGCGTAACAGTGGTAGCATAAAATCTGGAAAAGAGAGTTGCCCTCTGACTGGACAAGAAGAATTAGTAGAAATTATTAACGATTTCAAAAACAACGTATTTACTATATCTGAAGTAGAAAAGTTAGTCATGGAATGGAGAAATAGGAACGAAACTCAACAATCTATTAAGGAAAAACAGGAACAATTGAATAAGATGCGCGAAGAATATGATAAAATTCAACAAAAAATAAAGGATAACTTGAAAAGACCCACGCCTTTTGAAAGGGTGAAAAAGTTGTTTTCTAAAAGCAAGAATAAACGTTAGTATTTTTATTCTATCGAATTTAAAACATCCTGCTAACTATATATAATATAGCACAAAGTTATAACACAAGTTCATGTAATTTTCTTTGCAAATTATATTTTAATGAATAATAACTTTTTTGCAGATCATCACGAACACAATAATGGTACAATTGAAAAAAGAAATGGGAATACTCGGCCGAATAGCAGTTTAAGTGAAAGTGAGTTTGAAATTATAATAAAAAAAATATTTTGTCCATTTGTTTTCATTGAATGGAATAAATATATTAGACATTTTCATTTCAAATTAACATTTATATTATAATAGGTTCTTCGTCGTCGGGCCGACTTAGTACAGTCAGCGGTGGTAGCGTCGCCGAGACCAACAGTGTCCAGTCTGAGAATGACGACAAAGCCAGATCTATTGTAAGTTGTTGTAGTTATGTAAATAATATACATCAAATAACAATAATATACGTCAGTATCTATACATTGTATGTATATTAGGAGCCAGTATAAATGCATAAGATGACCAATAAACTGAATTATATGTTGAATATAAGTAATCAGTAGAGCGCCTGGTGAATAGTAAAAGTAATAAAAAAATATGACATATTTTTTTATTAACTTACAAGTTTTAGCTTTTTTAACTTCAATTTCAATGGTATTCGATACTCTTTTCGTATCTTGTAAAAAAGCTAGCGTGATGATAGATTTCTATTTAGGAATCATTAGGATCCTTATTTTCTATCTTTAATCATTTGATAAATTACTTAAATTTAATTTACTCCTTAGGGATTTTAAACTTGGACAAAAGGACCTTTCCCTTTGTCTAAGTAATTTTTTATTTTCGAGACATTTCTATTAACGGCTCTTCCATAATTAATACTGTACTACAAGTACTTAGCGTTTAATTTCCTTTTAATTATTTTTATTTGTCATTAATTTTGTAATATAATTATTTGTTTCGTAGATATCATCAAGCACACTTACTATGCACTCAGCGTGTGATATAGAGAGTCGTCTTGATGACTATTTGATACCGCCACCGCCTCGGCCCCTTAACGGCTGCCCGCAATTCACTACCTTCGGACACCCTAAACACGACAACAGGTGGGTACGATACGAATCCGAACAACTCAACAATATCATGTCGAAACCACTGAATAAGAAATTTTGTTGCTCCCAGAAGTCTAACATGAAAGGCTCAGTTTTGAGAACCGTATCTAATGTATATTTATTGCAAAGCATGATCTAGTAAACTATTCCCGGGTATTACTATAATACCATGCAATATGATGCCTACTTGACATTCACACGTAGAAAACTAACCAATTCAAACAATTAGTCATTGATATATCGTTACATATCGTTTACATCGTTAGCAACAGAAGGGTCTTTGGCAATAACTGGGGTCGATGCAGATTGTACTGCTGTGGCTCTGAATCAAAGCTCAACTATCGGAAGTAAGGTAACGTACCTAACCGCTAAACCACCGAGGTCGTTTATAAAATAGATCTAGTAAACAACAAAGGTAGCAGACCGTCGCACCGCTTCGTACCTATATGTATTATTAGACATAGGTACTCTATTCGCATAATATGTATGGTTGCATAACTGCAAATAAATCAATAACAGTGTTCCAATTGTTAAGGGCGCAACACATGGCAACGATCGTGGAGCGGGAGGCATCAGCGTCCCGGGAACGGTTGGACGACGACGCACACAGCGGTACACATTTGCGCATGAACTTTGCATCCCGCGACCGCCCCCTGCCCGCGCCCGCTCGCTGCGACGACCGTGACGGCGCTCACATGTATATGAACATATCTGCTACCCAAACATAATCGCTTACAAGGGCCTATGCAGACGAGATACAATATTTCTGCAGAAGAAAGATAAAGTTATCCCTTTATATCAGCCATAGACTTGAATGGAAACATGTAATAATATAATAAAAAAAAATCTGGTATGTATTCAGGCTTTTTTATCGATTACACAGATTCGACATTCGACGGGAGAAGTAAAATTGCATAGAGTCAGCAAACATAATAGCATTATTTTACTGTCAAATAAACAAGATTATGTAGTTTAGAATATTACTATAGTGGCAACTCATTAGTACAATACATTACTGTCTTAGTTTTAAAAATAAGTTGCTAACTTAAATAATTCGTAGTGATGTTGATGTCACTATATCGACTATAGACGATTAAAAACCTCGATTACACGCACTACTCATCATACTCGTAGTTTGAATGTAAAGGTACTATAGATAAGCACAATTTAAATTGTAATACAACATCAAACGAATATTGAACATGTAATTCATATTAGATTAAATAATAAGCATGTGCCATTAATAGTACCAACGATGACAACTCAAATAAATATTGTTGTAGAGAACTGTGGACTTATGATAAAGATTTAATGCAATTTATTCATTATAATAGTAACGAGCACAAAGCTATGTCAGACGATACACCGCGCAGGTGCGAGATAATCAATAAGTAAGGCCTATATATAGAATAGCCGACGTATACAATATCTATTCATTAATGTAGCATTTTGTATCGTTTAGTTGTGGTTAGACCTTAATTTATTGGATACGTAATTCATAATAAATGAAGGAATGGATTAGCTTGCAATGACTAGCGTATAAGCATTATCCACGTTTGAAATATGAACGAAGACTGAAAGATACACATGTTGTAAATTTTGTATATACTGTAGCCATTTATTTCCTATTTATTATTATTTTATAACTGAAATTACGATATACGTATTTAATGATAATTATAACATAGTACAAAATATATTCAGATAGATTAATTTTATAAGTTTTTTATTAATGTTTAGAAGCATGCAGGAAATTTAGGATGAAATAAAAATATTACAATGATTTTTTTATATTTTTATATTAACGTGTTCCAAAATGCATTTATATGTAATACATATTTGAAAATAAATGATAAGTTCAAAAATGTTTTTATTTGGCATCTATTTTATCTTGTAAGGTTATTGAAATAAAACAAAATACTTCACTTGAGTACACAATACAACATACAAAGTTAAAACAATTATTATGGTTTGACCACATGTTTTTTGTACTAAAGTAATGTAACAAATAAATACAATTAAAATAAAAATAATTTTACAATTTTATATTAAGATAAGTAGTAACTAAACAATACTTTCGTTACAATTTCATTGGTATAACAATTAATACTTAGGTAAACAAAGAATATAAAATGCACAATGTGTAATGTAAAAAAGGTGTAAAAATTTTTCTTCTCGCTAGCAAGAAATATCACAATCCTTATAACAATTTAAATGACCAATAATAAAAAGACCCGCAATATGGAGGTCAAAAATAAATTTTGGACAAATATTGTCTTTGTGGACAGAATTTTACAAAAGTAACTAACTACTACCAGTACTCTAAATTTATTATTCAGTGAATAGAACTTATTGCGGTAGGGTTCCATAGCATTGAATACTCGACACATTAACATACATTATTTATCAACCAAGTTCTTTGCAAAAACTAGTACAAAAATGTTTTTGTTATAATTCAGATGATATGCACTTCGTATTACATATTAGCGAAAATGCAAGTATAAACTAGAAACACGGAGATAAAGATAAAGTTTTTCAACTGGTTATATGTATTTCTTCAATTATTATTTATTTGTGGAGTATGTTATACACACCACGTTATATTTAATGTAAACACTTATTTTAAACAATATTTGTTTATTTTTAATTTACGTAGATTTCTAAAAATAAATACTCTCACTTGTGACAATCACAAAATCGGTAAATTTTGAGGAAAGGTACATATATCATATTTTCGGTACTTTATAAAAATACGAGATTACAATAATGACTGAATGTGTCCGTGAATAAATAACCTATGGACTGTAATTTCAGATGGGTAGTCAGGAGAATGTCGTCATTGTACTGAGTGTAACATTTGACATGCCTATATTTCGCTCAGATTATTTAAATCCTATATGGCATGGAACCAGCCTAGTCATCTCTAGGATCAAATTGGGTTACGACCGATGCCATCCATCGGCGAAGAGTTGTAACTAACTCTAATGGGAATTTCACTCTCTTTCTCTGCCTCTAAAATCTATAGTCAGGGACTACCCTGTCACTAGGTCATGACGTTCTTAATCTATACAACCGCTCTAGTATGTTACGTTACATATGTTATAACTATGGTTGTAATGCTATTACATAACGGTTCCATTTTTAGTCACTAGAAAGTAGCTTATATAGGCGCATTACAATTAAGGTATTCAGAATACAGAACAAATTTATAGAATGAACGTCTGGAGTTACTTCATTTAATTAAGAATACTTTTCAACTAACTTCTAAATGGCATTTGGAAATCGGTTGAAAATTAATCATCCCTGAAACTTGTATTTTACTTCCGTGAAATGTGTGTACATACATTTCACGGAAGTTTTCATAGGATGAATGAAAATGTTACTTAAGAGTCGGCAACATGTTTACAGTAAGCCGAATCAGGAATACAATGAAATGAAAAAACGTTTAACTTAATTTTTCCGTTTCTTAGTGGCATTACATTGCTCTTCTAGAACAATTTGGCAACCATTTATTACATACGTAATTAAGACATTATTCGGTAAGTATAATAATTTACCAAAATTATTTTAATAGCATTCTTTTTATTAATCATTCTTTTAATTTTAAGTTTATACTTACATACACAAATTCTGGATTGTATAATTACATAGCATTTAATACATATAAAAAATTGCTTAAAATATAGCCCTTGAATTGTAGAAAATCTGTATTTTGAATCAGGGCATGAACATATATAGGGAACTATTTGTTAATTTCAATTATTTAAAGCAGTATTTCGTTAATATTTATATTGATATTTGCATATTAATACAACATAAAATTGATTATTCTTTCGTTTTTTTTTAAATAGTAGATACTGTAAATATTATTATTATTATTATATCACATTTACATGTACATATTACTATAAAGTATTATCTTTGGTGTTACGTACTTGTCCATTAGATACAGGTGAGTGTTGAGGCGGTCTCGCCAGAATCGCCTGATACATAGACCAAATGGCCAGAGGACGCATGTAAGCTATGGATCGGTGATTACCATTCTCGTAGAGTGCCTCTGGAGTTTCGAAGGTTAGGCCCATCTGTGTTAACGTATTGTGTAGGCCGCCAGCGGTTACAAACGCTTCCTCATGCATACCTGAAAAAAGATTGTTTATAAACATTTCTTAAACAGTAAAATAGATTTAAATAAAAACTTCGAGTTTATGTCTTCTCATGCACTACATATTAAACTTGCTTGTTCGATGCTTGTTTCGTCTTGAAAACAAAAGACAGTGATTATTACATCCTATCCAATCGACATAGCGCGATTAATAATCAACATCCAGAGCAACATAAAATGTTTAGAGAAGCGAAGCTTTTATGACATGATTTTTAATGTTACATTTGCAACTTACCTTCGTATATCATGAGAGCCGCCAGTCCATATGTGACTCCGGTCCACATCTCCTCGCTCTGAATTGCGGTGGTGTCGACGTGACCGCGGGCGCCAGTTACGTATCCATTGACAGCACCCATGCGCCCTTCTTTGAACCGAAGTACGTTGTTGTCATATATGGTAGACAGTGCTTTCTTTACGTTGACTTCGGGAAAAACATCTTCCGTCCAGCCAGAGGCGCGTAAATACCTTAAAAGTAGATTTATTTGTATCCTCAGCATACGAGAGATTATAGCATGGGGTTTATCAAGATATATTAAGGTTTCTTAAGGGTTGGCAACGCGCATGTGACACCCCTGATGGTTCAGGCGTCCATGAGCTACGGTATCCATTTACCATCAGATGGGCCGAATGCTTGTTTGCCGCCATCGTAGTATAAAGAAAACACAAAACGATAAATAAATGAAAAAAAAAACTTATCTTTTTGTAAAAGAAATACACAAAATGTGTATGTTGTATCTCACAATAAAATTGACTGTGCACAAGTTTTAAAACTTATGTCGTCTAGCTAATTAAAAAAAGGAGTTTTTATCCTTATATTTAAATTAGCTATTCACACATTACAGTTTTTTGTTTAACATTGTGTATACTGAAGATTTTACTTCTGTAAATAATTAAGTATTACATTAATATATGTAAATGTATCAAAATCACAGATAATATAATATTACATACAGATACCCCATCCCATACAAGAAAATGGTTCCTTCCTAACTCGGGCTATTCTTCGGGCTATTTTATTTCGCCGCCGTAGGCGCTAGATGTCGCTATATATGAAGCAGTTCGGATTACTAGTGGGTGATTAGTAATAAAGCATGAAAATAGATGGCAGAGAATTCGGTCTACATGACATCTGTTTTGCAAAGATACGTACATAATAGATATATAACTGTATCGAACTCCTGATTGGGTACAATCGAAAATTCAATGTAGGTATAATATTGTTCGCTGACAGTCTACAGACACGGCTAATGTACCTATGTATCTATGTACTATGTTACAGTTACTTTTTTACATGCCTACTTTTTTTCTCCCGACGAAGATATGTCGTAACGCGTCTGCACTAAAATCGGGCTATCGGTTAAGGAGCAATAGCTCCTTAACGAATAGCCCGATTTTAATACGGTTTTTTTATTTAAATTGTTATGTGATAGTGATAGATTTTAGCTATAATCAATTGATGTGCATATGGGTACCTCATATAATTTTCAGTGTATAATTATTTCTCAATATGTAGTTAATTATGGTAAACTGGCAATTTGTAAAACTGAAAATAATATCTGCAAACCATCAATCTGTTATATGTAGGTTCTTTCAGGGATACTACATCGGTGCTAATGACATGTAGGTACTTATTTTGATGTTATACCTATTTGTAGAACCTTCGATATCTACAAACTACGCCTTTACTGCTAGTTTTTTGGTATTTATGTAAGTTGTTATTCAGTTGAAATTAAGCTGCGAAATTACAGGATATTTGGACATAACATCTATGTTCTCCGGCATGATAATGTATGCGGGATATAGCGGGCACGACATGATGACGTAATGCTGTTTAATAATATATGTGTATGTATGTACGTCGGATAGCGTCGTGGTTGGATGGATCGTCAGCTTATTTACCATTTCAGTTAATAATAGTAGGTAGTAACTTTTGACAATATGGATGAAGGAGGGTAACGGTGATGATGATGAGATCAATAATGACTGTTGACGATAGTGACGGTGGTATTTATTTATGACCACCATAAAATTCATCATTGGCAGTATTCTCAACATTATCATTCATGATGATTGAGATCAAATTAATTAATTGATTAAAAAAGTAGCAAGTATTAGGTAGGTACTAAGTCCTTATATGACTTAAATACAAGGTTCTGGGATGCTGTGATATACTACAGTCTCTAGATTTTGTTTCTTATTAGTATTCCACGACCAAAGTCTATAGACAGAGAAATATAGATTTACACAAAGTTTTTTGATATAAATGGGAATTATTATACACATTGCATTAAAAAATATATATGATTACCATCTAATACAAAATCATTATGTAGTAAATAATTCCTGACATTTTAAATCGAATGAGGTGAAACTAACATTGCATGAACACAACATCACTTGAAGATCATAACATTTTTATTTCAGGTAATAAAACACTTTTAAATAATTTATTAATCACAGAATTGTTAATAAATTACAATAATATTTCTTTCACTGCTTGTCTGTTATACCACTAAAACTTCAAACAATTCTGTTATTTTTATATTCTATTCCAAATAAATCAATATCAAGACATAATATTTCATCAAAATCATTTCATAATTCATTCCTGGTACACAAAATATTCCTGGATTTGTTGATGAAGCAATATAATAATAATCATGAGCTTAAATCATAAACTTATTTGCAGTCGGTTACACATAATATAATTACTTGGAATTTCTTCTCATCACTAGTCCATTGCTTTCTTACTTATTTAATTATATTATTAATTGCATTGTGATTAATAATTTACAGATTTTTCTTCTGCTTTTTTCTCTTATTTTTACTTGCATTATTATTTTATACAGTAAAATGTTCATATATATATATATATATATATTTCTTATTCTTTTGAACTCCTGTTCTTTACAGTAAAAATGTTATTTATCTTCATCTGAATGACTAGGAGATTTAGAATATCATCTCTTATTTGTTTAAACTTTGTTCAGTATTAAGTTGTTGATGTCAGGAAAATCTGAAAACAATATCATATACCATGTTACATTTTCATGAACTTACATGAATGAATTTACATGAAAGTAACTAAACTGTAACCTTATTAGCACAATAAACATATTATTCATACATCATATTCATTCAGTTCTAATAAAATATAAAAATAATACTACTGTTTAGTACTTTATTTTGATTAATAATTTTCTGTATTTTCTCAATCAATCAAAAATTATAAAATCATTGTTAGTTTTTTGAAGTTACATTCATAACAATAATAAAAACATAATAATACCACATTAAAGCGGTCACCAAGTACCTATGTTTATTATATTTTAATATGAAAGATTCACACGCATACATATGCAAGTTTTTAACAACTTATAGTTATACCTGGTATGAGATAATCCTCAAAGACACGATAGTTTACTAAATATTTGTAGTAGTCCTTAGACACATTTAAATTATTGAGTTTGACAAAAAAATAAGAAGTTCAATGAACTCTGAACAGGAACAATTCAAAAGTTGAAGTACCTACTTAACTTAAATGATGAAAAAAGAGAAAAAATCCAATGCTAGTGAAAATAGGTTTTAAGCATTTGACTTAAAGTCGTTTATCCTATTCTTTTATTCCTATATTTTATATTTTTAACATTTCATTTATGTTGCCAGTACTCGTTGTCATTTCGATATAATAAAAAAATATGGACCAACCTACGATTTTAAATCGATATTTTTATTTGTGATGAAATCTAATAATACAAATTATGAATAACCTACCCTCGAATGGAGATATTAAAAAACTAATTATCATGAATAGTAGGTACTAGGATCAGTAATATATCATAGTATTATGAATGATTATCGTTTCAAAACCTTGTACAATTTAGTAAGGTTGAAAATATCCTTCTACAAAAGCAAAATTCGAGTATTTGTAAAGTTTCTTATGAGTATTTTTAAAAATTCGAGGATCCTCATAATTTAGCTATCAATGTCAGTAATTTAGATACCATATAACACTTGTTTATTGAGGTTTCATAAAGGTATAGCTGACCTTATATACTCTATACCACATTCAATTCTCATTCATTAAATTACAATAAGTAGGAATTAATTTTTTTAATAGAAGAACTATGTCACTAATGTCATTAATTGCTATAATTACCAGGGTGACCGCGTGGAGGTTGATATAATGGAGTACACTTGTATCAGATCAATCTAATTAATATTTCCCTCTTCAAGTTTCGAAGTTATGAGCGAACAGATAAATATATAGTACTTGCATACCTGTCAAAATCTTTCTATTTTGCCGTCGTCGAGTAAAAATTATGCATTGCAATTCGTTCCAAATAAGAGTATAATACAAAATGATGAAATTTTACTGTTTGCAAAGACTAATTAAAAGCACCATCGAATAATGCGTTGTAATATCCTGTTATCGATTATTCGAAAAAATCGATAAATCTATGCATTTATTTTTAATATGGCAACACTTTCTAAATAAGTATTACTGGAATAATATGGTTTTCTTGTTTAGCTGTTTTATATTTACTTAAACTTTTTTTATGTTTAATTTATCATAATAATATAGTAAGTACTTATTATTTGAAAATATAAAATAAACATTTAAAATACGGTGATACAAATGAAAACAGCGCCATCTATGAAAGTATTTTGGAAACAATAAGCCCCAATTAGCAATGATTAAATTGTAAACAAATACAGGGCGACAACAAAATGAGTAAATATATGAAAATTACTTTTCAAAACGCATTATTTCATTTTAACATCTATATATGACTTTTTTAAAAATAGATTAATCCTTTTTAAAAACATAGTTTTGGGTTTTAAACGATTACAAAATAATGTTGAATTCCATTCGATACCAATGACGCCATCTAAATCCGTTTTTCGAACTAAAAATGGCTACTATGCCATTGATCCCCACTGATCAAAATAGATTACTTATTATACTTACTCTCACTTTTATAACATTAGTGTGATCAATTAAAAAATATATATAGTTACCAATGTCCAGCAAGTTGATCAGCCATCACCACACGACTGTTGGCGGGCCGCATATCGAACCGGTAGTAGGATCCGTTCCATAATTTGCTCTCAAATGAGTTTTGTGCCTGTTCGAGTAACTTGGAAAACTCACGCTCGTCACTTTCCTGGCTCAGGATGCGAGCCATCATACGAACCGCACTTATTGCTGATACCCACAATCCCCCGCAGTATGCGCTAAAACAGAAAATAAAAATATCAAATAGAATTTTTATTATTTGATTTTAAAGAATATCAAAAGGAGTTCAAGCGACGTTGCACTCATTACAAAATCTATACAAATAAATAAAACTGAACTCCCTGATTATAATTTCAAATTACCAGCTTTTCACTAAATGCATATGAATGTAGACACGATACATACATAAAAAACTAGTAAAAAATAAATCATTCGCTGATAGCTAGTAATTTAGGCTACTTTTATTTATAAATTTTATTTATCAAAGTAAAATACGTTATATTACACGTGAACGAAGTCGCTAACAGCTAGTAGGTATATTAATCAATATAAAAAAAACGATACGTGAGCTCATCATTTTTGACGTTCTCCAAATCAACCTCTAGTAAAATGATTGAGTGTATCTAGGTGGTGTATGTTGGTTCGCATGACACATCTAACATATTTGGAACATATTTGGATTTTTAAATATATTTCATATGACTAATGAGTCATCAAACTCCTGAATCAGGTTGCGGCAGTGCTTAGAAACATTTACTTTCGTTTGCTACAGTATGAGCATAAATATATAAGATAGGCAGTGATGTAAGAGAACTTGTTTGTGGATTAGTTTATAATACCAGACAATCTGTATATGTTAGTGTGAATCATCCTGTGAATTTCCTGTAATGAATAAATAGAATATTATTTTATTAGTGTAAGTAAATTCCTGCCTTATTACATTTCAGTTAAGGCGTAGTATTAGGTAATCTTGTAATGATTCTTTAAGCTATTAATGTTGTATGTAGCTATACTGTGATATATATAATATATATTATTATTGTTAGAGTATAAAATAGTTAAAGTGAGTATTACCTTGGCCCCATCATGACCCACGCGTCGTAAGTTTGGTCGGGGAAGCCTCCATTCTCTATGAGGCCGTCACCGTCGTGGTCCCACTGGCGCGCGCGACGCAGTAGTGCTGCACACGACGGGAACATATCCGCGAGGTACCTCCCGGCGTCCCACACAGCCGCAGGCGCCTCTCGAGGCTCCGGCCGCGGCGCCAGACTAGAGCCCTCGGGCTCCGGTTCGGTACTCCTGTACAACAGGTCGAGTATATCCCCCACGGCCGGCTGCGGTGGATCCTGCTTTGGGCTGCCTTCAGCGGTAGCGACCTCAGACGGCTCCGAGTCGTCCGCTTGGCCAGTAGACCGTGAGTACAGGTCGTCCTCGGTGCCGTCTCTTACGTCGTCTATGAACGCCATTGAGCGGTACCTTTCGCTCGCGAATGGCGCGGTGTGACCGCGCAGCAGGCGGTAGTCGCGGACCACTTGCAGGATGAATTTGAGGTTCAGGTCCCGCCACTCACTCACGTCGTGAATGTTGTATGCGTTTATGTTCGAGAAAGGCAGATCATCTGTTTTGTAGAAATTGGTACTATATAATAAAGCAATTTGATAATATGACAGAAGTCATTGCCCAAATCACTATTATTCGACTAGCTAACAGGTACAACTACATCTGCATTAAACTTGACATTTATCATTATTTATTTCGTCCAATACACAAATTATCTTTTTAAATAGTAGCGTGTGTTATTCTTTTGTATAAGCTATATTATTGTAAAGTTTTATCAAAATCCGTTCAGTAGTTTTAGCGTCAAATGAGTAACAAACATCCATCCATCCATACATGCTCAAAAACTTTGCGTTTATTAAGACAGTAAGACAATGTAAGTACAGAATATGGACCAACATACACATGTTAGTAAACATCCGTCAGTAAACTTCATATACTGATGTTTACTGAATTGAAAACAATTTGTAATTAATAATTATATGAATACGAGACAATTAACAGTATCATGATATTTAAAATAGGTAAGTGGATTACTTCATTATATCTATTTTTGTATAATATGTAACTAAATACTAACATTCACGAATACTGAATATTTCGTTAAAACAATTAATTTATTCGAATAATATTACCTGGATCGCCCAAATCGTGAGGAATAGAATCCCTTATCTTGAATTTAACTGATTTACCATCATATAATGATTGTCTGAATTTCTCGCTTTCCTGTGTTATCGTATCACGGAACATGTACTGTAGTACAACCTGAATCAACAATTTAAATGTACATACATATTAATGTAATAAAAAAGGCGCATTTTGTAAGACTGTGTATAAATATAAGGCATGATCACTTCTATAACGATTGGCCAAATTCGTAACCTAGTTCTCTGGCAAGTACTATTTGTTTGAATTTACTAATTACGAATTAATTAAATGGTAAATGAATGAAGTATTTTATACTTATAAGAATCTAAAATTAACCTTATACTAACCTGTAAATTAGGCCATAGCTGTGCTAAAGCAAATGAAGCATAGAAATGTACATCGTATGTATTATACATTCTATATTCGTGTCCCTCGAGATAGCCAAACAATCCAAATGAATGTCTGAAATGAGAATTAACAAATATCCAGTATTTTAAAATATCCAAATACGATTTCATACGTTCTATCAACGAAAATCTGGTATCGATACTATATCGATAGATATGAATCAGCACCCAGACGATACAAACAATCATACACTTGAATACAAAAGGTAGTATGGTGCAAGGAATTGAACCGATTGTATGGCCACCGGAAATAAAGCGGTATATATGCTATACTGCTAGGCCGTTGAGGCCTTTAAATAAATATAACTATTTAAACATGCTCATAATAAAATTATTTTAATGCAGATTATTTTTCCCTCTTTCCGTCTTATATGCCACAGGACAGTCCACTTTTACTTTTTTTTTGTTTATTAGCCATTCTAAACAAGATGACTTAAATTATATAACTAAAGGATTCAAGAAGTACCTGGGATCAGTATCTGGATACTCGTCATGTACATCAAACCATATGGTACCGCCGTCGGCGATGAAGTAAAGCTCGTTCATTAAGGCACTTTTTAACCAATCGGGTATATTGCTGAAAGTAAAAAGTATTTTAATAATATATAATAAATTTTAGCAACTGTATGTACGAATGTACGTAAAATTCGCATGATGTAACCTTAATATTGTGAACAATATGTCAATTGAAATAGTCGCATCTTACAGTGCACATTTGATTTTATAAGTAAATAAATATAACACATATAAAGTTACTATAAGTACAGATAATAGTTTCAAATATAAAAAGAATATGTATTTTATTAATATCAAAGTAAAAGTATTATAAACATAGTTCAGAAATAATGGTTATTTCTTTCTTCCTACTAAATCTAGTTTAATCAATATTTTAGTATAAAACTATTAACGTTTCTGATAATAGTATAAATAAATTATAACTATTATGATTACCTATTTGATAAAATAGGATCCTGCCACTCGGCTAGTTGCTTCTCCCAATTTTTATAACTTCTAAGCGCATATGCAGCTATGCTGGTTCCCGCAATTCCATCGCTTCCAAAATATTTCGTATAAAACCTGAAACACTTGTCAGTTTTATATTTATTCAATTACTAAACCATTTCTGTAACAGAAAAAAAATTATTTAACCTTTTATGTATTTTTTTGTCCTTTTTATATCTAATAATTGGCATGTCCCATGCAAGACAAAACTCTGTTGCTCTAACTCCTCCAGGATCCAAAGATAACATACTAGAAAGGCCCATAGAATCACCTGAAATATATAATAAATAAAGCAATCAATAACAATTTGTAAAATTGGAAGTGATTTTAAAAACTATTGTCCATTAAGAAGTGTTAAGATAAGATTTATTCATACTTCCTACATATCAAAAAATTCACGTTACTATGTTGGTCTGGGATGACCATGAAACTAACTACTTTACCAATTTTTATGAAATCACTTCTAACTTGGTCCAGCTATATCCAATATTACAGTTTACTATAGTTTTAAATAGGACTACGGACTACTACGTGACCAAATCTCCCAGTAATAGAATAATAATTACATTTGTGTATCTTTTTCTGTTTTTCTTTTTTCTCTTTTTCATCGTCATCTTTATCAGATTTATCAGGCACTTTAGGTGGAGGTGGAGTCAAGTTAGGATCTGGTTCTAATTTCCCATTTTTCTTTAGGCAATCCCATACATAGTTGGACGTCTTTGTAGAATTCCACAAGCAATATCCTTCATGGATCGTTTCATCTTCCTGCTTCTTTTTTGCTATTGTGAATGTACATGGTGTTTCTAAAATTTTTTGCTCTAATGTTACACCACATGTGTACTCCTCCGAATACCTTTCCATGTCCAGTTTAGCTAAAATTAAAATATAGGCATACAATTTATGTGTTGACCTGCACAATGAAAGCTAGAAAAAAGTATAGGAATTTGTAATACTGTTCATGCAAGCGACAGATGAGACATTATATAAAACAGTTTATTCAATTCACATTGATAACATTCAATAATCTTATCTAATATAATATATATGTTAGTAAAATAATAAATCATAATTAGATTCTTAATCAATTAATTTGTTTTGTCATAATTAATTAATTAACTATGTAACTGATAATTATTATCTAACGCTGCAGGAGGAAATGGAATGGGCGAAAGGGAGTTTTAGTCGCCATTTTACACGTACCATAATGAGATTAATTTTATTATAGCTTATGTTTTAATAGTATTTTTACTATGGCGTAGTTTTGACGAAATGGTACAATTTCATACAATGAAATGATCCTATTACATTGGTGGAGATGAAATTTTTAATACCTCTAAGTAAGATGACTGATGTTAAATAATTAAATTACGATAAATTTACAAGGAACTTATATCAACGTAACTACTAAGAAGGCCATTTTAGTATGTTTATTCCTCTCTTACGCCTGTCACTGCTAGTTACATTTTAATATATAATATCATGTTTTAACAAAATTTTAAATGTGACGTGACCAAATCTAAGATGCCTCCCAGGGATGGGAGCACTTTGAGTGTTCATGAAATTTGTATTTCCACCAAACATATATTTCGATTTCGTGTTACGTAATTGGTCCCAAAGTTTTAATGTATTTTCGCAATTATGTAACTAACAATTAACGATATCTTTCGCTTTCGTGCCATACATTGTATTATAATAACATCTTTCTAATTCACCACATCCTGTTCAGAATGTTATAAATTACAATAATTAAGCTTAATAGAAATTAGCATATCTGCTCTGATATTATACAGTGAATCCGTTTAATTCACGTAAAGTGTAATTAGTGTATACTACAGTACATCATTGTTCCTACTACTTCCTACAATGAAGTTAATGAATGTAATGAATATAATTTGCACCAGTATTCAAATGTATAGATTCTTTATTGCTTACTATTGCTTTAATGGTTTCTAACAGCACTTTAGTTGGGTCAACTTCGATACTTTTTAATGAATGAACATGGAGTAGTATATAATTCCAAATATATATATTTCCTTATTATAGAAAATCCTTATGTAGCTTATTCTATCTCGACTAATATTTTTCTGGTATACTCATAATAAAACTTTCAAGACAAAACTAACCTACAGATTTTTTCTTGTTGGTGCTTCCCAGAACTTCAGTCCATGTGAATGTTATGCTTACATCTCTATGTTCATTGCAAACATTTTTTGCCGAAAATATGAATACAGCACATGGTAAACTACTGTCCTGTAATTATAAAGTGTACAATTGTAATATTATATATATCTTCACATCTGTTATCAGATGGGGGAGTCAGAGGTATTGTCAACTGTCCATGTTATGGTGAGCAGAACATCTGAGATGCCCACATTCCTATCAATACATTTGCATCCAATGTGGCAAGGCGCAAGGCTGCGGTCATCAGTCAGAAATATATTTAGGCAGTCAGTTTTTTTGTGTCGATTTTTACTAATACCATTTTTATTTATGTCGGGGTAAAATAGCTAGGGCACTCGAAAAAAAAATTGTTATAAGTTACTTCACATTGTATAATCTTATTGATTACTGTTGAATATTCTACTCCATTCCGCACCCAATATTTAGCAGATTTGTGAGCTATTAATATTTTTCATTATAATAATAATAACACAGAACAATCTACACAACGCCATCTATTTCCAAGCTAAGAGTAGTGAGTGTTATGGTTACTAGTAACTGAGTGATACCATTTAGATATTTTTTTAATGTATACATAATATCCATACAATACACCCAGACCAATACAAACAATCATACTCATGAATACAAATGCTTGTACCTAGTGAGGAACCACACCTGCAACCATTAGAAGTAAAGTGGCATGGTAAACCGCTCACAGGTTGTTAAATATGCTTGGCTACTAATACTATTCTATGAATTAATTTTTTGAAACTGTACTTACTTTATAATTATGTGGTATTACAGGCGATATCTGCTTACATACTAGTTTTACACCATATTTGCTCAAATCATATGTGGTCCATGCTTGGGGGTACAAAGCAGTGTATTCACAATCTACAGCATTAAGATTCCACTCCCAGGATTGTGGTGCTTTTTTAGGTTTACTAATTAACAATATAAAAAACCAGTTTTAGTTGATGAATAAGATAAGGCAGTGAAATTATAGGATAAGAAGCATGACATCTTAGTCTTCTTGAATAGCATTACATATCAATTGCATCAGAATATAACATCACATCCATGGCATATACAGTTACTAGTTACCAATAGGTCTGCCATCAATTTTTTTTACTATTCAATTAGATATATAAAAATACACTAGTATTCTATTTATAGGTCCATTTTTAATAATAACATCATTATAAATCAGAAAATAAAATCTATTAGTAATAAAATCTTATGACTATGACTTATTGCAGTACATTAAAGATTGACATTATACTCACTCATAAGTAGACAGCACAGACTGAAATATGGTTTCCTTCTTAGCATTTTGTATATTGACAATAAACTGGCATTCAGGAACTGTGACATATTCATAGAGGCCTGGATATAGTTGGAAACGACAAAATTCTCCTTTGAACCCTCTGCCAATTGTGCCTCCACCAATACCTCCAATAGGACAACCTATTTAATAAAATATTATGTTTATAAATGTGTTTACACATATACCAATTTATTTATAAATATGACATATATAAAAAAAAACATTTAATGTTATTGAGAGTTTCTTCTAACTCTCTAGGAGTTTTTATTATTTATACATTTACCTTTCAGTCCAATTTGTAATTTTTCATTATTATTTTAAATAATTTCTCTTTGGTCAAATAATTTTGTTAATTTTTAACACCAAACAGTTACACAAAGGTATAATATTAATTTCTATTACTGCTTAAAATTGAAATGCAAAGTTCTTAGTAAAATTTAATTAACAATTGTTTATGGATTTACAAAAAGAATGGGATAAGAGATTTTTTATATCATTTCAAAGTAGTTTAGCGATGATGGACTTGCCTTTTTAATAAAAATGGAAACTTTCCATAATCAAATTTTATATAATATTTATGTTTTGTAACTGCTTACAAAATTAAACCAATAGTTTGATAGTAAAGCAAAAATCACTTCAACAGCTAGAATAGTTTGACTGAGGCTATATGACTTTGTGGCCCCTTCAATGTCATTATGTCTATATAAGAAAAAATATAACTTTTCTAAATTTCAATTTAACTATGTACATACCATACATCCTTTGTGCTGATATCATATGTACATAGTCCATGATGGGGCGCTTCTTATGTACCTTTTTACTAAGATAATACTTTAAATATCTGAAAGAATTTAGATAAACATAAAAGTTAAGTATTTACAGAAATTTATTTTAATTTATTATGATGACCAGATAACATAAATCTGAGATAAATTATGTTAATATAGTTAAAAGAAATATTCTTTTCAATCAAAGATAAGATAAAAACATTTTCTTATTTAATTGAATACTTACCTCGCTGAAAGAGGCATCATTTCAAATATTTGACTGACTCTTGGTCTAATAATTTGTTTACTTTGTAAGGGAAACTCATGATTCAGTAGCAACTTGTGCCCAATGTGTGGAGGTTTGTCGAGTTCTGGACCTTGATCACCTACAGTTTCTATCTCCATTTTACGTATATATTATCAGAAAACTGTTCAATCCAAATTGGCGAAGATAACTGTGGTTATAAGAACAAATTAAATAGAAATCACTACTGTATTACTTATATAAAATAAGGTATGGAATAATCAGAATCAGTAGTAAGTTAATGCTAATAAATATAGTACAAAAATATGCAATTATTTAGCACAAATGAATCTAAAATACTACTGAGGAGCTCACCGAACGCAGCATAGAACTTAAGTAAAATTGATTTAAGTCTGATTTAAAACAGCAGAAGCGGGCAATAAACTAAAGTATTTGGCAACAGAAGTCTGAAACGTATTCTGAAATATTGAGTTTGTTTCAGAGACTCATAATGATTTAATGGTTTGTTTCACGAAATCGTGACTACAATATAACAATCGGGCACAGATTTGGATACAAATGGAAACAAATCATAGATAAGAGACTTGACAGTAATGACAGCTTATGTCAGCGATTAACTGTCAATGACAGTTTCCTACAGACCCTATGACGGCAATAACCCGTAGACAGAGAAAACACGTAATATAGTATATTAATAGTCTAACCAACCTAAAAAAAATCAATGACAGTTAACAGAGATAAAAAACTTCTATACCGGTTACCACTCCTTTAGGTACAGACTGTTATTAGCTATACTGCATTTGATAGCCGTATAAACCGTCTTGCATCTATAATTCAATTATTCATAGAAAATCTCAAACCAATTGATTTTAATCTGTTATAATTTAATTTCTTAACAAAAGCACATTTTAGTATAATGGTGTCGAGGATTTAGCATAATCATGAATTTAAATCTGGTCACACTGTAAATGTCATGCGCATTGTTGTCATTAAAATACTTCAAATTTTTACTTATTTTATGTTAAAACACAGTAATCTAATTATTATTACTATAGTAAATTTATATTGAAATATATGATTAAAATTCTTTAAAATAGAAGTTCAATTCGATATGTAATGATTTAATAAAGTAACTTAATACATGAAATTATAAAATAGATGAACTTGTATTGTACTTCAATCAGTTTTTAATATAGTATTATTTATAATTAAAATGGATATACCAGTGCAAATTGCAGTTAGATTGAAACCTCCCAGCCTTGAAGACTCTACTCAATGTATTTTCAGTAATCCGGTGACACAAATAGTTATAACCGAAAGCGGCCAAACATTTCATGTTAATAGAGCATTACCAGTGGACTGCACACAAGCTTATTTGTTTAGTTCGTTTATGATTCCTCAAATAAATTGTTTCTTGGATGGCTGCGACACATCTGTTGTTGTATTTGGACAGCCTAAAACTGGAAAAACTTATACATTGTTTGGTTCAGGTGAGTAGGCTATAATATGTATACATGAATGGTTCAGTTTATTATTATATGTTAAAAATATGTTATGTAGTTGTATGTATGCATTAAAATATAATTTCAGGTTTTGAATGTATACATAGTGAATGTGATCAAGGCATTGTCCCACGATTTCTAACTGAAATATTTCACAAACTCAATCAAATGCCTGAAAGAGAGTTCATACTGCATATAACATGGATGCAAGTTGTTAATAATAATATTTTTGATGTACTCGGGGCAGGATTGGTCCGATGTTGTAATGTTGAAGAAGCCTTTCAGTATTTACAAATGGGGTGGCGGCAGAGATGTCAAGGGAATAATCACACTGTGTTCACTGTTAGTATGGAACAAAAATGGGTAGGTGGTAATGGTGTGCTTAATCACAGGATGTCCACTGCCAGTTTCTGTGATTTAGCTGCATATCCTGAGCCAGGGTTATTTGTTCTTGAAAACATTATTAAGGAGTTACTTGCAGGAAACCCTCCTAAGCACATAAATTATGATCAATGCATACTCACTGCAATGCTACGTGATTCTTTTGGTGGCAGAGCATTCACATGGGTCATAGGCTGCATAAGTACTGAACCAGAAGATTATCAAGACACATTAAAAATACTAAACTTATGCTTATGTTGTCGTGGTATAAAGAATTTTGTTACAGTTAATTTATTTGCAGACAATAATACACCTGTCTATACTGAAAAGACAATATTACAACCTGCAGATAACAACTTTAACATTCAATTTGCTACAACTCAGTGGTTAAAGCTAGTTTCTAATGCTGAAGGTCTTTTTAATAAAATTCTACAATCTAAATCATTGTCTGATGCTGATATGAATCAAGTTAGTGAATGGCTATTTTTGAAGGCTGAATGTGATGAATGTTTAAGTGGGGATGTTGGTACTGATAATAAAGAAAATGGATTAAAGCAAGGTTTACCTAGAATAGCTGAGGACACTGAACCCAGTGAGCTCAGTGAATCAGATGTTGAATCTGATTCTGAAGAAGATAGTCATTCTGAAACTATATTCCAAGATAAACTTGAAAAATATATGGAATATTTCAGAGAAAAGAATGACCAATTGTTTGCAGAAAGATGTGAAGAATATTTAAATCATATTGACTCTGATGATATTACTTTATCAGAAACTAGTGGTTCACAATCATTACCTACATTGACATCTCAATCAAATTCCGGGCGCAGGAGAACAATACAACCTGGCGAAAGTTTATCTGGTGCAGAATTAGAATTATTAAGAAAGGTTGCAGCCAAAGCAATATCACCTGAATCTCAGAAAATTATTATGGAATCTCATAAAAAGGATTTGGATCCGGAACCAAAATTAATAGAAAGAGAACTTCTTAAAATGATAGATTCTCCAAAGACTGAAGAAATTTGTAAGAAGTACAGAGTTACTAAAGAAAAATATACTCAAAAACAAATATTAGCAAGAAAATTGTCTAAAGAAATTAGTTCTAGCCAATCTCAGCTGAAAGAACTTATAAATCTTTGTATAGCTAAGGAGAGATTGATACATGATTTATCAAAAGGAGTTTGCCATAATAGTGCAAATAAACAATACTCAGACAAAGTAGAAAATAGTGTTATGGATTATGATATGGTTAAAGAAATAAGGAGACATGAAACAAATCTTAAGACTTACAAAAAGCAAATTGAACAAATAAAAAGACAAATCCGTAAAGATGAGAAACGTAAAAATACTTTAGATGTAGAAATTGTGAAAGACAAACTAAAATTGGATGAACTATCTGAAACATCTATAGATGTAAAGGATAAAAAAACTAATTCAATAAAACACTTTACTCATAGAATTACACAACTAGATAGTATTTTGAAAGAGAAAACTAATGATTTAGAGAGTTTAGAATTAACAAAAGACAAGGAATTAATGTTAAGGAAAGAAATAAAAAATCTACGAAAAACTAGGGAATGTCTACATGACCAGCGATGTAGTTTAGGTCACAAAAGAAAAATATACAAGTCACTTTCTGATTCTGAGGTATGTTCTAAAATTAATTTGTTTGGAGTTATATAAGTTAAATGTGTATATGATTATCTTATATATAATACATAATTTTTTATTTATTATTAGGAACGCAAACTTTTAGAATGTGAAGAGGCTATTGAAGCAATTGATACAGCAATAGAGTACAAGAATAATTTAATATGTGGCAAATCACCATCTGCATCCTTATCAGATTCCCAAGATAATAGGGACAATAGAACCCGGGGAGAACAAATGCTAATGGCGAGGCTAGATAAACTGTCACATGATGAAATGAAAACTCTTCTGTATAGATATTTCCAAAAGGTAAAATAATTATAACATATCTTTTTACTTGGTAAGTTTTATAATAAGTTAAAGTTTTATTTATTGTAGTTCAAGTAATTTGTACTCAGTTCTTGCTTTGTTATAAAAAGAGAGTGTAAGATAGGATGAGATAGTACAGTGAAGTACAACCCCGTTAGTATTAACATGGCATCTTCAGGAATAGCACAGTGGCGGGTACCATGAGAGTCGCACCGACGACTTCTAAAAAAGACCAGGAAATATCAATAATGTATTTGATTGATAAGTAAAATTAGTATAACCTTGGATGTGGTGGTGGTGCTTGGATACAGGTGGTGGATCTGCGTGGCGCATGCGCAGCGTTGGAGGCGGGTGCAACGGCAGCGGCGGAAGAGGCGGCTGCGTGGCGAGCACGCGCCACCGCTGCCTGGCGACACGCACAGAGATCACGACCACACGCGCAAGCCCGGTAAGTTTTATATATTTAAAGTAAGTAAATATAAACTTTAAACATACGTACCATATTCCGACACGCTTTTTGAGTTTAGAGCAATGTTACCCAACGTGGGGTCCACATCCCAAAGGGGTGCTAAGATTTGATTGGTAAGGGGAGCAATTCGAAATTGGACTCTTTATTAGTAAGGCTAAGGTAGGGCATGGCATTAAACACACGGGCTTAGACCATTTTTGCAACGTTTAAACACATGTGCCAATGTTAAATTAAAAAACTTTTAATAACTTACCATTTTTCAAAGTTTAAATGTAAAACAAAGTTATAAATAATAAATTCAAATAACACTTGTCCTAGAAGCATTGTGTCAGCTAATTCGAGAAAGCCACTTGTAAATTTTTTCGACTTTTCGATTTTTGCTAAATACGATACGAGTTTATTACGTACGATTATGAAGATCAATTTGTAGCTATTAGTAATTTTTATTTTGACTTACGTTCTAAGCTTTTCGCCGTTACATCCACAAAAATAAACCTAACTAAATAATTGTTATTATGTAATAAATTACAGGCATTTCCAATCGATTCACAAATATGTGGATGGTGGGAATATGGAAAGAGCTTTATCATTGGGTATGACAACAGATTCAGAAACATCAGACGATGCCATGCGATTAGTCGATCGTATGAAGCAACTAGCTAGATGTCCACCGGTAAGTGTACATTAAAATACAGAGTAATTTTTGTTAAAATAAAATATCCTTACATACTTCATTGCAACAATTGGGGTAACTATCACGAATAATTGACGGCCGCGCAGATGCGCAGATGGCGCTGTGTGAATTGTTCAGGGATATTATTATTTATTATAAATATGTATTAATTATGGCTTTTACAAAGTATTTAACAACAGGTTTTTTTACTTGGCTTGTCAGCATACCCATGCATTTTTCTAGTCATCACTAATTGGTTGATAGACATGATAAATAAAAAAAATGTAACTAGTGTGTACTTGCTACTGACATTTCGAGTTGAAAAAAATGAATATTGGGTAACATTTTAGTTATAAAAATCCATGTCTAACAACTAAAACTTCAGTGATTAAAGCTTTGTAAACTACTTGTATGTTGGTATGTGCACCTTACGGACGTATAAACTTTTAAGGAGTGACATTGTGTATGTGCATAAAAGTCTTTAATATATATATTTTTTTATTTACAGCCTCCCATAATACCTAGTCAAAATTTGAGACAGCTTATGCCAGCAACGAACATACCAGTAGCTAAAGTAACTAAAGAAAAGAATAAACTCGTCATCATACAACAACAAAACAAAAGACACTGATATTTGCAGTTATTTTTATTATCACAATTTAATTCAATTATAATGTTCACTTTGTACATAATAATGCAATATATTTTAGACAGTATAAATAATTCAAATAATTTGTAAATAATTCAGTTCAGTATGCATGCAATTTTGTATAATATTATGAATTGTTTTGTAAAATATTGTCACATAATTTAAAACAAATGCTTCTTGATGAATAGTATTAGAAAATGCTGAAGTGTTAATAAAAATCTCCTAATAATAAATACATAGCATATTTGGATTAATTCACTCTGTGGTCAATGGAATTAAGTTTTATAAATGAGTACACAATCCTGTATTCCGACATCTCTGGTTGCTAGTATCCATAACACTAAACAGAACCGTGAAAGAAAAAAAATCATATTGATACTGTAGAAATGCTTGTAAAGGCTAGCATTGAACAGAACATTGAAAAAAATATGAAACAATTGCAAATGAGATTCCATATTCTTTGATATATATGAAAGTACTGTTTTAGCTTTGTCTAAGCAACAAAATGGAAACTTATAAATACTTTGTACATTTAAATAGTTTTGCTTTGTGTCAAATTTTCTAAAAAGCTACTTATACTAAATAAAATTTTTGAAGACTGTTCTTATAATATTAAATATAAATATATGAAATATATTCAAATCACAATTTTGTATTATTTAACAAGTTGCTATAGTAAATATTTTAGATCAAATGGTAACATTTCAGTATACATTTTGCTATACTAGTATTGGTTATTTGAAATTCCAGGGTATACATAATATTCCTTCAGATAATACAGAATAATAATGTGTTATATATAAAATATTGCCTTGTAACTTCTGAAACAAAAAAGGTAAGAGTTACAGTTGGTGTAATTCGCAACAACAGTTTTATGAAAATAATACGAGTTTTTGGTCTTGTTATTATATTTGATACTTTATTATTATTATTAGGGCGTCTTCAAATTTGCAACAGAGTGCCGCGCGGTGGCAGCGCGTCAGCCCGCGCTGCGATCCCGTACTTTTCATTGATCTACTAGTGACTGCACGCACGTATTTTTTTTGTACAAGTTTGATGAATCTATCGATGAGTCTATCGTAAAACTATGTACTACACTACGATTCGCAAACCTAGCGACAGCAGTGCGGCTTCAGCGCTGCAGACGCGCTACCACCGCGCGGCTCTTTGCGACTAATTTGAAGGCGCCCTTAGGGTACAAAATTAGTATATTATTAGTGGTAATTATTTATATGCTATCTTGATTAACGCTAATGTGTTGTTTAATGGATTTCATTGCATATAGTAAATACTCACCATATGAAGCTTATCACTTCTAGTTAGCAATCTTTGACAACAGAGAATCATAAGTCCTGGAGTAATGCTATCATCTTTGTGCAACTCTAAAAGTCCAAAGCGTTCAAGTACTTCTTTATAAAGCGCTTTTTCGACATGTTTATTTCTGAAATTTAAAACATTACATACAGGACCTGTTATGCAAGTCATCATTTAACAGTATTACTACAGTTTGGCTATGTACTTTAGTTGAGAAGAACTAGCAAGAAAGTCAATTGGTATACTTCTTCCATTTTTTTAAATCAGTTTCGGCAGCCTCGGATATCTACCGGTTTAGTACACTTTTCGATGGTCGCGGGTTCGATTCCTCACACTGTGCAAACATTTATTCATAAGTACGATTGTTCGTATCAGTCTGGATCTTTTCTATGTATGCTATATACGTATTTATA
Organism: Achroia grisella; assembly: GCF_030625045.1. Lineage (NCBI taxonomy): Eukaryota > Metazoa > Arthropoda > Insecta > Lepidoptera > Pyralidae > Achroia > Achroia grisella. The sequence continues at coordinate 1,075,918 of NW_026712703.1, forward strand.
AAAAAAATCTAAGTATTTCACTTGTCTAGTACACATAATACATACTCTGCTTACCTTGGGACTATATGGCGCTGTGTTAATCGTCCAGGGTTATTATTAGTTTTAATCTTTGAAAATAGGAAAACTTAAAATTGTCCCATTGTTAAAAAAGATTGGAAAGAAAGCAGAGTTCGATTTGATGATATGTCCAATTTTTGGATTTCTTAATGTACCTTTGGATATTACATTAATTTTCCTTACATGTTATACTCTGTCATGAGTAATGTTGCTTCATCCAGATGCTTGCCGATATACGCTATGAGCTCACCGGCGGGACACGACGACGGAGTAATGAATTGACCAGTTGGCGACACCATTAAAGGGCCTGCTTCTCTGAAAGTGTAATTTATATCAACTTGGAAGTGATTAGTATAAGCGTAGAATTTTTTTTTTAATGTAATTGACTAATTGGAATGTAATACCGCTTACTACCAGATAGGATGGCCTACCTGATGATAAGCTGTAACCGTCGCCTGTATACATAAACAGCACTGTCGGACATCATGTTATGCGACATCCGTGATAGTATTCATCCTTTGCCCTTCCAGGGGACTAAGAGGTCATACATATAAGAGGTATGACATCTTAGTCCTCTGGAAGATAGTCCTATAATTTCACTGTCTAATTATATGGGAGCTTCTATAAACTTATTTGGATACCATAATTTTATTAGGGTCACACAATCATTTAGTTAGTACAACACAGATAAAGCAATATATGATATTAGTTACTTTACTGAACATAAAACTTATGAATATGTTATTGATTATGCTCTTCCTAATAGTATATTTGTAAAGCGGCTGAGGGAATAATTTAAGTTATGCCGATTGAGCATCGACTGTATGTAATCACATCATATTTTCTACAGTCTTATATTGTTGATTTGAGACTTGTAAACAATATTTAGGTGAATTAGTATCGCACTCGAAATAATTTAATAGAATATAATTATTAAACAAATGTAGGTTATGCATGCAGGATAATAGTTAAAGTAAAATCACCTGCTAAACAAATGGAACCAGCAATACTGACGATTATTAGAGCATAATTAAGTGCACCAAGTTGAATTTGTGTTGGTATTTCATGTAATTATCATGCTGTCTATAGCTCAAATAGAATGAAATTATTAATTGAAGCAATTTCTATGGCAGACCTTTACTTGATGATATGCATTTAATATATTTGATTACCTAAAAGCAACCACATATAAAATGGATGAAATGTTTATTTTTAATAAACTTATTTCTACAATATTATGATCTATGTATATTTGTTCAATGTTCTATAAGTATTGTAGATACTTACGGCTCTACAACTATTTGATATTTGCTAAGAGATTCTGGTACAGATGATGGAAACTTGCTACCGTGGCCATAAAAGTCGCCAATAGAAGTGATCAATTGTCTGAGATGATTACAGTACTGAAACGCGGACACTTTCGGCATAAATTTCCTGAAATTAAGTTGAAGATTGTATGCATGGGAAAATAATAAGCCTGTTATTAATAAAATACTTTATATATATTATATACCTTCTACATATATGTATGTCTCTTAGAATACTAGATAATGCTTTCTCATATTTAGGTATTTCAATCAGAGCACTGTCTTCTTGACTAACTTTTTTTATTAACTGTAATTAAACAGAAAACACCATTTGTTATAATTATGTTACAGTTGTCTCGATATACATATACAATTATTTATTTATTCCTATAGGCCTTCTGGCGATATATTTAGAAATTGAGAACTTGCTCTCTATTCAACACTAGTAAACATAAAGAACATGTTTATGTGTTAAGTGTTTTAGGGGTTATTAGTGAATAATCTCCACCCTAATGAGCTAGTTAGTTATTAGGATGGACACTCAGCTGAGCCTTGTATTTAGAGCATACTCCTCTCATACTGAATAGAATATTGTTTTAACATATTTGATAAATAACATATTTATTTAGTAGTAAAGCTTAATGTAAGCATATTTATCAAATGAATTTACTACATTCAAATAAACTTCAATGTTATTATAATAATATAGATTGCAAACTAAGTAATCTTCTTCTAAATATACTAATAGCACAGATAATATAATATTACATACAGATACCCCATCCCATACAAGAAAATGGTTCCTTCCTAACTCGGGCTATTCTTCGGGCTATTTTATTTCGCCGCCGTAGGCGCTAGATGTCGCTATATCTGAAGCAGTTTGGATTACTAGTGGGTGATTAGTAATAAAGCATGAAAATAGATGGCAGAGAATTCGGTCTACATGACATCTGTTTTGCAAAGATACGTACATAATAGATATATAACTGTATCGAACTCCTGATTGGGTACAATCGAAAATTCAATGTAGGTATAATATTGTTCGCTGACAGTCTACAGACACGGCTAATGTACCTATGTATCTATGTACTATGTTACAGTTACTTTTTTACATGCCTACTTTTTTTCTCCCGACGAAGATATGTCGTAACGCGTCTGCACTAAAATCGGGCTATCGGTTAAGGAGTTTTCGGTTCGGTCGGTTTAAGATCGGTTTAAGATTTTAATACGGTTTTGTTTTATATAAATTGTTATGTGATAGTGATAGATTTTAGCTATAATCAATTTATAATATAATTTTCAGTGTATAATTATTTCTCAATTTGTAGTTAATTATATGTAGTTAATTATGGTAAACTGGCAATTTGTAAAACTGAAAATAATATCTGCAAACCATCAATCTGTTATATGTAGGTTCTTTCAGGGATACTACATCGGTGCTAATGACATGTAGGTACTTATTTTGATGTTATACCTATTTGTAGAACCTTCGATATCTACAAACTACGCCTTTACTGCTAGTTTTTTGGTATTTATGTAAGTTGTTATTCAGTTGAAATTAAGCTGCGAAATTACAGGATATTTGGACATAACATCTATGTTCTCCGGAATGATAACGTATGCGGGATATAGCGGGCACGACATGATGACGTAATGCTGTTTAATAATATATGTGTATGTATGTACGTCGGATAGCGTCGTGGTTGGATGGATCGTCAGCTTATTTACCATTTCAGTTAATAATAGTAGGTAGTAACTTTTGACAATATGGATGAAGGAGGGTGACGGTGACGATGATGAGATCAAATGAATGATCAATGACTGTTGACGATAGTGACGGTGGCATTTATTTATGACCACCATAAAATTCATCATTGGCAGCATTCTCAACATTATCATCATTGTTCATCATGATGATTGAGATCAAATTAATTAATTGATTAAAAAAGTAGCAAGTATTAGGTAGGTACTAAGTCCTTATATGACTTAAATACAAGGTTCTGGGATGCTGTGATATACTACAGTCTCTAGATTTTGTTTCTTATTAGTATTCCACGACCAAAGTCTATAGACAGAGAAATATAGATTTACACAAAGTTTCTTGATGTAAATGGGAATTATTATACACATTGCATTAAAAAATATATATGATTACCATCTAATACAAAATCATTATGTAGTAAATAATTCCTGACATTTTAAATCGAATGAGGTGAAACTAACATTGCATGAACACAACACTTGAAGATCGTAACATTTTTATTTCAGGTAATAAAACACTTTTAAATAATTTATTAATCACAGAATAAACAATTGTTAATAATTTACAATAATATTTCTTTCACTGCTTGTCTGTTATACCACTAAAACTTCAAACACTTCTGTTATTTTTATATTATATTCCAAATAAATCAATATCAAGACATAATATTTCATCAAAATCATTTCATAATTAATTTCTGGTACACAAAATATTCCTGGATTTGTTGATGAAGCAATATAATAATAATCATGAGCTTAAATCATAAACTTATTTGCAGTCGGTTACACATAATATAATTACTTGGAATTTCTTCTCATCACTAGTCCGTTGCTTTCTTACTTATTTAATTATATTATTAATTGCATTGTGATTAATAATTTACAGATTTTTCTTCTGCTTTTTTCTCTTATTTTTACTTGCATTATTATTTTATACAGTAAAATGTTCATATATATATATATATATATATATATATATATATATATATTTATTTTTTTTATTCTTTTGAACTCCTGTTCTTTACAGTAAAAATGTTATTTATCTTCATCTGAATGACTAGGAGATTTAGAATATCATCTCTTATTTGTTTAAACTTTGTTCAGTATTAAGTTGTTGATGTCAGGAAAATCTGAAAACAATATCATATACCATGTTACATTTTCATGAACTTACATGAATTAATTTACATGAAAGTAACTAAACTGTAACCTTATTAGTACAATAAACATATTATTCATACATCATATTCATTCAGTTCTAATAAAATATAAAAATAATACTACTGTTTAGTACTTTATTTTGATTAATAATTTTCAGTATTTTCTCAATCAATCAAAAATTATAAAATCAGTGTTAGTTTTTTGAAGTTACATTCATACCAATAATAAAAACATAATAATACCACATTAAAGCGGTCACCAAGTACCTATGTTTATTATATTTTAATATGAAAGATACACACGCATACATATGCAAGTTTACCTGGTATGAGATAATCCTCAAAGACACGATAGTTTACTAAATATTTGTAGTAGTCCTTAGACACATTTAAATTATTGAGTTTGACAAAAAATAAGAAGTTCAATGAACTCTGAACAGGGACAATTCAAAAGTTGAAGTACCTACTTAACTTAAATGATGAAAAAAGAGAAAAAATCCAATGCTAGTGAAAATATGTTTTAAGCATTTGACTTAAAGTCGTTTATCCTATTCTTTTATTCCTATATTTTATATTTTTAACATTTCATTTATGTTGCCAGTACTCGTTGTCATTTCGATATAATAAAAAAATATGGACCAACCTACGATTTTAAATCGATATTTTTATTTGTGATGAAATCTAATAATATAAATTATTAATAACCTACCCTTGAATGGAGATATTAAAAAACTAATTATCATGAATAGTAGGTACTAGGATCAGTAATATATCATAGTATTATGAATGATTATCGTTTCAAAACCTTGTACAATTTAGTAAGGTTGAAAATATCCTTCTACAAAAGCAAAATTCGAGTATTTGTAAAGTTTCTTATGAGTATTTTTAAAAATTCGAGGATCCTCATATTTAGCTATCAATGTCAGTAATTTAGATACCATATAACACTTGTTTATAGAGGTTTCATAAAGGTATAGCTGACCTTATATACTCTATACCACATTCAATTCTCATTCATTAAATTATAATAAGTAGGTATTTATTTTTTTTAATAGAAGAACTATGTCACTAATGTCATTAATTGCTATAATTACCAGGGTGACCGCGTGGAGGTTGATATAATAGAGTACACTTGTATCAGATCAATCTAATTAATATTTCCCTCTTCAAGTTTCGAAGTTATGAGCGAACAGATAAATATATAGTACTTGCATACCTGTCAAAATCTCTCTATTTTGCCGTCGTCGAGTAAAAATTATGCATTGCAATTCGTTCCAAATAAGAGTATAATACAAAATGATGAAATTTTACTGTTTGCAAAGACTAATTAAAAGCACCATCGAATAATGCGTTGTAATATCCTGTTATCGATTATTCGAAAAAATCGATAAATCTATGCATTTATTTTTAATATGGCAACACTTTCTAAATAAGTATTACTGGAATAATATGGTTTTCTTGTTTAGCTGTTTTATATTTACTTAAACTTTTTTTATGTTTAATTTATCATAATAATATAGTAAGTACTTATTATTTGAAAATATAAAATAAACATTTAAAATACGGTGATACAAATGAAAACAGCGTCATCTATGAAAGTATTTTGGAAACAATAAGCCCCAATTAGCAATGATTAAATTGTAAACAAATACAGGGCAACAACAAAATGAGTAAATATATGAAAATTACTTTTCAAAACGCATTATTTCATTTTAACATCTATATATGACTTTTTAAAAATAGATTAAACCTTTTTAAAAACATAGTTTTGGGTTTTAAACGATTACAAAACAATGTTGAATTCCATTCGATACCAATGACGCCATCTAAATCCGTTTTTCGAACTAAAAATGGCTACTATGCCATTGATCCCCACTGCTAATAGTAATAAAAATATATTCAAAAACTCACCGAAAGCCATTCATTCCTAACATCAATTATATTGAGGTATACATCTCCATCTAAACTTACTCCAGTAAATTGCCCTAAAGCTATAATTCTACCTGAAATATAATTATTAAGCATATTTTCATTTAACAGTGAGACAACAGGCATGAAACAGTAATAGAAAGTAATAAAGTCTACAAACCTTCTAGATTGGTCATTTCATTTGAGTGTTGGGTGGCAAGTGATACCAGACTTTGTAGCGCCCCTCGTATATGACTTATATTCCAACCATTATCGTATTTTACCTAAAGATATAAAACAACTATTAATTTTAATATAAGGATTTGCAATATACAAACTTTTAGAAATTCATATAAAATAATTATATAAGTTGTTATAAAACCTTACATTCTGTTTTATTATTAATTAAGTGAGATAAAAATAGCTGACACTCTCTGGTTAACAGAGATGGAAAACGTCATTCTGACTCAAATAATCTATCTGTATTAATTAAATATTTTATTTATATAAAACTGTATGTAGAATAGTTTACTTATTCTAAACACAGTATTGTTATTTAAGCTTTACCAACTTCTTTTATACCATAAGTATTGCAAAGATGTTCTTTCAAACATTTGACTTGATCTCTTGTGGCAGATGTCGATTCATACTTTTCTTTTGCTATAACACTGTTTTCAATGATCCATTCACTGAAACATACATCACTGTTTATTTATATGTTATGTTTTAATATTTGAGGCAATTATATAAACAATTTTATAAATACTTCTGGCATAACAAAAGATGTACAATTGTATTTTAAACATAAGTTAATAAGCATAAGTTACATTGTTTGGTTTCACATAAGTTATATGTTATAGTTTGTTGTACATAAAAATATTATCCATATTATTTATAAGCACACTTACACAATATTATTAATGGCTTTCTTTTCTTCAACTTTTCTTTTCATTCTAGTCACATTTTCAAAGTCCTTTGCATATTCTTGATAGGCTTTAGAAAAGTCAGGTGTACTGAAAATTTATACAAAGTTCTTAGTACATATATTAACTTCAAGTACATATATATTAATTTTTTTGTATATCATTATTGTATATTATTTCTATATCTTTATATCTAATTTAAATCAAGTTTATTCACCTTATCTCAATTTTTGAAGAAGTTTTCGGGATTTTGTCTACAAACTTTGTTGACATATCACAGGCATTTAATACTTTGACTACTGTTTCTCTTACATTGTTACCATTTAAACTAATTTTTACTAATTTAAATTCACCTAAAATTTTAAACTGATATTAGTAATAGCATTAATATGATGTCTACAACTAAAACATTTGTGTCCATGTATATTTTACCTTCAGGCATATTCTTTTGTCTCAAATAAAATGATAAAGGAGGTATTGATAATCTTCGACTAGACTGCTGAGCCTCTATTAAAGCACTTAATTGTTGTAATGAATTCTCATTGATTTTCTAAAATAAATTCATAAAATACTTTTTAATAAACAAGAAATTATTTTATATTTAGATACAAATAATGAAATCATAAAGAATTCAAAAGGGTTATTTATAATATACATATAATATACATAGGATACTGAACTGAAAATAATGGGTATTAAAATGTGTCTCTAAGAGAACTTAAGAGAAAATTTGTAATTTCATCAAAATTAATTTATTGTCAAACACATTAGTTGATTCTACATGAAAGTAAATATGGACAAGCTTGTCTATATATACAGTTAACAATTTTATTTATTCAAAACAGCACATAAATTAACATCTAACAAATTTTGGTGTGGGAAGAAATCGCAGATTTCTTTACATGTTTGTTATGCCATCAGCTGACATGTACACACTACAGCCAGCTGACTATTTTTTATCTTCAATATATAGGTTTAACTATGATTAGATAGCAATTTGAGATGGGAGATAAATATTGAGGGCCCCGCTCCTCAGTCCACATTCGGAAGCAGAACTGACTTTCAGTAGGCTTTGTAACACTTTTTGAAAGTTTCAACAAGGAGAAATTAATTGACGAAATAAGCCTCTGGCTGGGAGAAAGTGTTTCCTAGACAATATAAAAAAATTATAAATAGCTAAACTAAAAAGTATTTAAGTTAAGGGTAACATAAAATAAAAATGAACTTTTTCTCTGCCCACCTCACACAGGACCCGGTATAACATAGTATTAAAATACTCACTCTTTGCTCTGGATATTTTCCAAAAAGATCAGGATGAACACTAAAGTAAAAAGGTCGTAGAGCAGTTGAAATTTCGGCACTACTCAAATATCTACAAAGTACTCCAGATGTTCTAGGACATCCACACCATCTGGAATTAGCAGAAGCAAAGTTTAAAGATCTGCATATTAAGAGTAGGCTTACAAATAAAACTTTGGTAAAACATTTATGCACCAAAATGTAGGAATTATACACATTGAATTAAGTTATGTTTTGACAAGTATGAATGATGAAATGTAAATATTTAGCAACGTAAGATATTCATTTACCTTATTTTCAATCTAGAATACATTTTGGATAGATACAAATAATTAAATAATTTACGCAGTGTAACAAATAAATTGCATTTTTCCAGAAATCGACCTTGATTTTGACAGTAGGCTACGCGTTTAGAGAGTGTTAGAGAGTGAATTTTTATTCCTTCTGTGTCAAAAATAAATGTCATAAATGACAGCATTTTTATAATTTGCATTTAGGCACATTATCCACTACGTTCCCATTCTTTCCTTCATTACAGTAAGAAAATAAATGATTTTTTTCCCTTCCTTTGGTTCCGGCGAAAAGGAAATTACTAAAAAAACAAACGAATTACGATTAAATTATAAGTTACAAGTTACCAGTAGTGAAAATTAAAAAGCTTTATGTATAAAGCATTTAAAATATAAACACATAACATACATACATAAACTATTATTAAAATAAATATTATAATTAAATTTTTTTTTCATAAAAATTATAAAAGACAATATTCCTTATATTTAACTTGTTTTTGGAAGAACGAATTCAGATTTTTTTTAACAATAAATATGTTTTTGATCATGTAGATGGTGTATTTACAGGTTTCAAAATAGTACCTTACAAAAAAGTACCCGCTTACACCCACCCATTTGTATGTTGTTGCACCGGGAAACGATCCCGGGGCAAAGGGTTTTTTTTAATTAATGATAATGGAATGATGCGCCCGTCTGCACTAACGGTTTACGCTGGCGGGACATCAGTGGTGGATGATAAGATGAGCATGAAATCAGGTCAGTTAGACCATTGTAACAAATTCACCAAGAATTTATCACGATGGTTTCCATGGGAACCCCGTGGAGGTCAACCTTACATAACCATGTAAAGTTGATCTATTGTTGATCCATTGCTAGCAATGGATTAATTAATTCACATTACTAACAATCACTTTCCCCCCAGGCAGGATTCTTTGTCCATCCTTACCCTTCCAATATTATTGTCTATATAGCCATGATACATGCTGCATTTAACATTACGTTTATACAAACAATCTACGTTTTTCGTGTATTAGAATTGAAGGAAGTTTTTAGGTCGCTAAAAGGGAAATATAAAAATTTACCGAAATATAGTACTGGTAAATATAGTCTAATGACTGAATATATTATCGTCAATCATTTCATCATGTGAATTGTGTATTTAGCAAAATCGACTGAATATGATAAGATCAGAAGTATATGTAATGAATAAATGTTTACGAGTAATAATTTGTAGCTTATCTGCACATATAATGAGTATTCAACTTGGTACCTACATGTAATATTAGATATGGAGGTACCCCTATCTACATACATATACTAACGCTTATAGTTTTGTGCAATAATATGATAATTATAAATAACTACCGCGGAAACAGAAGCTTGAGAATGATATCTATTGATATAAATTGGAGGTTAATGGATAAAATAAATAACAGGTGAACAGCTGATTGGCTCTTAATTGATAGTGATAAAATCTGAAGGTTGATGTCCATGTGGCGTGACATATGTCGATGTAAGGTACCATTGCGACCTCCGCAAGTACCTTTATGCGATGCCGTCGTTGTGTGCCGATGTGAGGTGTAGAAGGTGTGCAGCGCGGCAGCGGCGTGTGGTGCTGCGCCTGCATGTGACGTGACGCAATGCGCGAGCGCAGACTTGGTAGCGCCGTACACCCTCCGCCAGCGCCTGCCACTCGTCGAGCTTCATAATTGTTACACAGACGAGTTCAATAATTAAGCGATAAATATACCAGCAGTGTGGCGGTGAGAGGAGGGCGGCAGTCGAGCGGTGGCCGCGTTGCGTATCAGACACCCGCGCCGAGTGATGGACCCGAAGCTCGTTCGACATTTTTCTATCGGACGCCGTAGGAATCTCACTTGACTGGTTCCCGCGCAGCACTGCGTTAGTGCGCCGCTCTGGTGAACCCTTTCGCTTGTAAATGTGCCGATATTTACATATGCGCGCTCGATCTCGCATCGAACTTTCGATCTGCGCCCGTGTGCCGAGTGGTGTCGCCCGCGAGCTGGCCATCGCCGCCACCGGCAAGCACGCGCCGGCGCTGCCGCCCCAGCGCGCTCATCTCCTGTATAACGTGCAATGAGCTACGTATGTTGTTTTATTTATGTAGTGTTTTTTCTAACCACACACATACACATTTAACGGTTACATTTAAACATTTAAATTTATCAATAGTAAGTATATCAAGGATACCTTTACAACGGTGGCAACACTTACAAGATGAACTGGTGGTAGAACACCTTAAAACTTTTAGGTAAACATCTTTTCTTGACAAGTCTTATTTCGTTAACATTATTAACAATGAAACTGATGTGGACACGCAAAGTTTTGGATTGAGAATACTTCAAAATGTTCATAAGGATGTAGTTCAAGGATGTAGTTCTTCAATCCGCAATGTAGAGGCTTGGGTACCAGTTTTGTTTATAATGTTTGCTAAGTATTGATTTACTATGTTGCTTTATATATTTAATATAAATATATGTAATAATAAGTAGATGAAGACCATAATATTGTTATTGTTTGAACGATAATAAAATAATCACAGACTTGGACATACTGTAAATTATTACTCTGCTCCAATTAAACAACTGCAATGATAAGGAAAGATGTTTTTTAGTACACTATATACTCGCTAGATTTTGAATTTTACAGAGTGAAAATATCTGTTATATTTAGTTAAAAAAATATATCATTTCTAAAAACTTATTTCCATACAATTTTAGTAGGTACTACCAGTCTCAAGATAAGCCGTTTGTCTTACAAGTATTAAACAACTGATAGAAATATTTTTTTTACAAATGTATACTTAATACACATAGAAAACTAAGTAACTAAGTAATATTTGACTTCTTTTTACTTTAAAAGTAATATTTCAGCAAATTATTAGTACCTACATAGTAGGTTGGTACTACCTACACTTAAATTACTCAAATCAAATACAAAATAAACTACGTTTAGTTAGTAGTAGTTACGCATTAACAAATAATTGTAAACAGGAAAATAAACATTGCTATAAAATAATCAATTCTTAAGTACACCTGCCATTAGATGAACTTATATTAAAGAATAACGGGATATTGCACATTATTTTATTTCACTTTTTGAGTAAACAGTAAATAACTTAACCTTATGTACTTTGGAGTATCTACTTATTATTAGATATACTAAAATAATACCAGATTTTAAAATGTTCATAATGTTTGTTTCTAAATTTTACAAAGGTATATATTTTCATAATTATCGAATAACGAATATAAGATTTTGTAATATCGGGGTCATGGATTTGACGGCCAATTACCCCGGTATTCGAAAAAGACCCAACTACTATTAGACCCAATGACGTTGCTCGCTTAGAACTAAGTGTTTCAACACTTTCAACAAAGTGCTATATATTTGACAAGTCATGCAGTATATTTGGTCCTTCCCAATTTTTACGTTTATTAGTCTTTTTCAGCGCTTGTTATAGCGGTGAGGGGATTGTTAGTAATGGAAAATTGTGGCCCTAGTGTACTATGGGTAGATATTGAAGCATTCAATCTTGGAAACCATCGTGATGGGTTAGTTAAACCTGTCTTCATGCTCTGTTCACCTGTGGAAGATAACCAGATAGGCTTAAGAGATACAGTATACACCATTACCGCTGATGTTGCTCATATAATAATAATAATAATAATCTTTATTTGTCTCAAACATAAACTTTTTACACAATACAACTATTGCCCATTGAATAATATAATTTAAAAACTAATTAATGAGACAAAAAGGCCTATAACTCAGTGAGGGCAGTGAGTCCACCCTCTCTGCTATTCTGTTATAGCCTTTATCAGTAAAATACAATGTGAGATCGACGACAACGATAGCATATTAAGTTTTAAACTACAACTAACAAAGTAAACATAAAAATTTACAATAACAAACTTAAATATATATAATCTAAACATTATTCAGGATTAGTTACAACATTAAATAAAATCTAAGAATTATTCGGGGTTATTTTATCATATATACCATCAGACGCAGACTTGCGTGTACACACATATATCGACACAACTTAGTAAATTACAATACTACGAAACGAGGAATTGTTCTTGCAGCAACCATTTGCTACATTTGCGTCTAAAAAATAAATATTGGTAAGGATAAAATCAGTGATGAACGAACTGGCGGGGGCAAGTCGTTCCAAATTTTTGCTGCAGCATACTTAAAACAACCCCTAGTTCTTGTGAGCTTGATGAAAGGTTTAGAAAACTGATGACATCTGTCTCTAAGGGACTCTATTTTAGATTTATAAACATTAGTTTTTACATATAAATACGAAGGTAATTTTGTATTCCTTATGGAGTGCAAAAGACAAGCATACTTTAAAATACAGACATTGTGTGAATTTAATATATTATTTCTGATTAAATAAGGTGTAATATGATCTCACCGCGGTATATTGTAACAAAATCTCATACAAGCATTCTGTACTCTTTGTTTTATTTTGGCAGTTTTTGCAATCATACAAGGACTATAAACAATATCACAATAGTTTATTAGTGATAATACTAGACTATTGCATAATAATAGTCTTATGTCTCGTTTGAGAAACGTACGAAACTTATAAAGCATTTTTAACATTTAGCTACTTTACTTCGGATATGCTGTTCAAATTTAAGATGCTCATCCATGAGGATACCCAGATTACGTACACTATCTTGATATGGTATAATAATATTGCTAAGTTTAATTGCCGGTTTATATTTATTAATATTTTTAACTTGTCGTTTAGTTCCAAATGTAATAGTACTACTTTTATTGGGATTAAGTGTACGACCATGTTTTACTGACCACTCTGTTATTGATGTCAGATCTATATTTAATTTGTTAACTGCAGTACTAACATCATGTTGACCTGGTAAAGTGTGAACATACAACTGACTATCATCTGCATATAAGTGTATTTGTGAGTGAGTCACTGCTTTAACAATGCTAGCGGTGTATATGGAAAAAAGTATTGGGCCCAATATTGATCCCTGTACAACACCTCTGTCCAATAGAATAACTTCTGACATCCTGACTACACCCTGACTATCCACGAACTTTACTACCTGAGATCTGCCTTGGAAGTATGAATGGAACCATGTTCTTGCTGTTTCACCAGATCCATAATATTTTAATTTTGCTATTAGTATCTCAATGTCTACATAATCAAACGCGCGTGTATAAACCAGAAGCACCATGAGTGTAGCTTTGCCTTCATCGGAAGCCATAAGAATATCATCAGTTATAGTCAATAGCGCTGTAGTCGTACTATGCTTCTTCCGGAAACTTGATTGCATCTGAAGAAGAATATTATTTTGTTCATTAAAAGAAACTATTTGTAACTGAACACATCCTTCTACTATCTTTGGTAGATTTTTTAGGTATGGGGTTTACTACAGCGCACTTCCATGTTTCGGGAAATACTCCGTGTAAAATGGAGTTATTGACTATATACAATATTGCATCCATTGAATACGGTAGTGTAAGTTTTATCATTAAACATGGATATACCGTCCTTACCTATTGAATTGGAGGATGAGAATGTATTTATAATATGTTCAATTGTCTTAGCTGTAATCGATACGAAATTAAATTCGGCATTAGAGTATTTAGTATATTGAAGATCACTGAGTATATCACTATTATCTGATTTAAGGGGTACGCTGTTTATAAAATGGTTGTTAAGAACATTCGGATCAGATAAATGGTTCGGTATAGTAAACCGTTTATTATTTGTTCCGGCAATGTTGTTAATGTGACGCCACATTAATTTAGCATTTGTTTTATTGTTATTAATAAATTTAGTAAAATAAGCTTGTTTTTCACGCATTAGAGCCTGGTTATAATAGTTACGTAATTCACGATAGTACAGTTCACTGGATTCTGTGCGAGTTCTTTTTGCTCGATGGCAGGCTTTGTCTCGCTTTGCTTTTATGTCTTTAAGAGTATCGGTCATCCAGGGAGCCTGGAGAACGATTGAATATGCGTGTTTGATTTGGAGCAAAGGTATCTATAAGATCCAAGATGAGTGGGTTGAAGATACTGACCATCTCATCAATATTTGTACAAGTTAATACAATATCCCATGGAGTAAATTTTGCTGCTTGAGTGATAGCAGTTGCATTTTCAATTAAAGATCTGTACGAGACTGTGCGACGGTATGATGTATATTTATAATTTTCTATAGGAAATTTACATATAATAAGACCATGATCACTTAGATCATCATTAAGAATAATCTCTAGCGTAATTGGATTTAAAGTCTGACTAGTAATATAACATCATCACATAAAAAAGATGTTATATGACCATAATACTATAAATCTCTTTTATTTACGGAGGTAAGAAACGTAGAGGTTCTAAATAAAACTTAAATTACTATGCATTATCTGCAATTGTTACAATTGGTCTTTATAGTGAAAATACATTAGTTGAAAACACAAATGGACGAGATACTTCTTATAAAATTCTTCTTTAGCTTAAGTTCTCAATCTTCATGAACATGCTCCCATGAGATATTGAGCTAAGATTTAAAAATAAAATACTTCACACTATATCTATTAATATCTGTACTTCCAATAGATACTCAGAAAAACATATCTATTAGGAAGTTTATTCTCTGTAGTTCGTAGTATTAATAAATTTTGAGCCCACTTCGCATACGTTATAATATATTAGTTTCTACAGTTACCGTTTCAACCATATCTCGAACCGAATAATTGATACCGACAAATGGAGCTAGAGCGAGTTACATTCTATTAAATTTGTGTGGATAACAAATATAATGTCTTAATGGTATATTTGACTATGGTAGACTATCTGAAGTTGTCAGCGTGCATACCCCTGTCGAACCTATTTCAGTCGCTAAACAATTTGCCTTATAAGCTGTGCTTGGTTAAAGGTTCAGATAAGGCGGTTAAATTACAGCACATGGTTTAGAAACATTTTAGTTCTCCAGAATAGCAAAGCATCGGTAGTAGCACGGGCGTCACGTGGTGCTATTCATGTATGTTGACTTTACCACTTACCATCAGTAGCTCATTAGCTTGTTTTCATTTTAATTACATAAAAAAAAGTTATCATCGTCATCTATATACCCTCCATGAATGAAAAAACAAAAATATTATGTAAAAATTATCTTCAATAATATCAATAATATCAACAATAATCACTTAAATATGTTTGTTTTAATCTAAATACACAACTAAAACGATCTGTAACGTAAAAACTTATCGGTTGGAATTTCAACACAACCTTCAGGATTACAATAAAATGTAGAGCGGTGCGGTAACTCTCACAAATAAGTAGGTGCCTACAACAATAGATGATTTTTACAGTACTTACTTACCATTTCTACCAACAGAAAATATACATTATTTACTATTTACAATGCTAACCACAAATTGGAGTACAAAACGGCGTAATAGGATTGGTAATCACTGGTGCATTGAGAGTTGGAAGGTCTGCATTGTACACGCTCTGTTACTTTCATTAGCACCGCCTTCTTTACTAGATCGTCGTTCAATAATCGAAACATTTACGTACACAGATATTTCGTTAGATGATCACTCTTTTTATCTATTAATGTTAAAGGAATTTCTTCAGAGATGAGTAAGTTCGTATTTCGACTGTACGTTTTGTAGGTTAATTTATACAATCTATAATATTCGTTCCGGTGTTGTAAGGCTATTCTTGTGACCTATTGAGGTAGCTTTTCTCAGTCCCTAAGTTCTTGGCAGTGTGAACATGGTTTTAACTCAAAGGGTAGTGTTGTGTAATAATTCGGCATTGTTGTCTCACTGATGCTATCCAGAAGCAATCAAATAGAATCTTTGATGTTTCACACTTTGTTAGTTTAGGATTTTTTTACGTAATTGAAAACGCAAACAAATTGATACCAACCTGATGATAAACAGTAACCGTCGCCTATAAACAGGAACAGCACTACGGACATAACGTTATTATTTGAGACCCGTGGTATACTCATGTGTTCAAGTTCCAGAGGATTGAGAGGTATGTGTATACCTCTATCCTGTAATTACCTTTTATCCTGTAATTTCACTGCCTAATTTTGTGGGAGCTTCTCTAGACTTATTTGAGATACCTCTTATTCTGTAATTTCTGAAATAGGTAAAAGTAAGGTATGTATACCCACGCAGATGATTTTTTGCTATCTACCTCTGGTCCACTCATTTCGGTTGGACCTCTTGGTCACAAGTCAACAAGTCATAATTTTTTATTATTATCTGATAATCTGAACGACAGGCTTTCAGTTGCAAAATACTCAATGGGCGCGTTGTTAATTAATTAAAGCTATAAACGTTAATATGAGATTTCTATCATATTGACTTGATATAAGATAAATTGTGATGACGTGTAAAAAGCCAACATAATTATTCTATGTAAGCTCATCAGTACTCCATCGATATCAGTAACCATTACGTCTACGATTCTAACTTATACATAAACATGGATACGAATGGCTAGCTTGAAAGACTCGACAGCATCTTACTGACATCATGCTGACAGACTAACAGCCCTTTTAGAACGGGCTTTGTCTTTACCAGTTCTTAGGCAGGTCTGTGTGATTACCACATGCCATGATCGTGTGTGTGCGAGGCGAGCTAGTGTGCGAACCGGTCCGATAGATCCGAGCCACCGTTCGATACAAGCACATAATTTAAATAAATGATAAAGTTTCATGCTGCGTTTCACAATTAAAACTGTTAAAGTTGTTGATACGCTACGATTTCGTTTGCCCGTTACATAATTAGAAAGCAACCAGTTGACAGATATAATATTATACCTTAAATCTATACTTTGATTTTGGCATTCCTAGACATTTTATGTAGAATTTTAAGCATTTTAGTTTTGAACAGACTTGTTTCTTACCTTGATTACATTTTTATTATTACTTAGTAGTACCAATAGTACATTCCTGGGATCTTCTATTTTTTCATGCATTTGTTTATTAAGTGGTAAGTGTCATTCCACTTTCAAATTCTTTATACTTGGTTTTATATCTTAAAATTGTGCTATTTTTTTAATAAAATAAATCACAAAAAGTTACCATTTTGTATTGCAAGAAATAAGAAAATGATATACCATATTTTGGAACTTCCCTGAGCACAAATATTTCCTATAAAATAAAGAATGAGTCATTCTATATTTTCATTTCCTCATGTAACTAAATTTCGGATATGTACAGATATCACGAAAATTGTGGTACTATTCAGTTAGATATATCTGTATTGTACATGGGTTTCTTTCATAAGAGGTATATATTGCTGTTGCGCTATTTGGTGTGTGTAGGCACATACCTACTGTGTGCGATTTGGTACCTACCGTGTAAACATAGAATGTACAAAACTGTGTTAACACAGTGTACTAGATCGCTTGTTATAGGGAATTTTATATTATTTGGTAATGTATATGGATTTGAAATATAAGTACCTACCTTCGGTAGAATATTTAAAAAATCTCACAATCTGAAGAAACTAAATTGTAAGTAGGTAGGTAGGTAGTAGGTGAATAGGTAAGTTAGTACAATCAAATCGATAATCTCCTCTTTAAGAAAATAGCCGATTGAATATTGTTCTTTATAGATTTCCATAACATGTACCTACATATATAAGTAA
This sequence comes from Achroia grisella, assembly GCF_030625045.1. Taxonomy (NCBI): domain Eukaryota; kingdom Metazoa; phylum Arthropoda; class Insecta; order Lepidoptera; family Pyralidae; genus Achroia; species Achroia grisella. The sequence continues at coordinate 1,094,306 of NW_026712703.1, forward strand.
ACAGAGTTATAAAATATCATTTATTACGTACTGTACCTATATTGACAAAATATATAACTTAAAAGTTGAACGTTTTATTATTGTTAATAAAGTACATTAAAATATTTTAAAATCAGTTTCCTTCTACAATTGTGGTCATATTTCCTTGTACTTATAACTTCAATTGGTACAACTATAAGAAGGAAGTATTCATTACTTATTATTGTTAGAGGTTTTTTAAATGTTGTAAAATTTCCAAAAGGATTATTATAATTATACATTTTTATAGGTATATTTTCTAGCTGATACCCGCTATTTATATATTAAGGAATGGTTTAAGGAGTTTTAGAGACCAAGGTTATAGCGAGAATTAGAGTAAACCAGATTAACTCTCATTTCTTGACATTAAAGTATTTTTGTGATTTTTGTATCGTTGCCGTATCGTTGAGGTATCGTGCCAACACAAAAATTTGTCTGTTCATAGTATTATAACTGCACGAATATCGAATTGTATGTTTATCTGTATGTTTCAAATATATTACAGTGATTTTCATTCAATATCTGCAATTATTTAGCATATATATGTAATGTTTACTCCTTTTCCTTCTACTCCTTTCTATCTTCATAATATTATTATGAAGATAGAGGGTGAGCGCATTTTCTTATGAGGAAAATGAACTCCTTAATCATTGCACCGAAAGAAACTCTTTCAGTTCTACTCGGAACCTTCTTTCAGACTAACATTATAAAACGTTAATATGTACAGAACTTGTTAAAAATTAAGCCAGTAATTATTAACAAGTTCTGTACATATTAGTATAATGTAAGTATTAATAAGTTATATTACCTACTATATTTCAGCAATTATTATTATATATCTAGATTGTCTTTTGTACATATGTAAAGACATATGGAGCAAAAATTTAGATATAGAAGTTACTAATTGTATTAATTGATTTAACACCTGTGTTATTTTGCTAGCTAAATGGTTAAGCTAACTAAAGGCTAAGCATATTCTAAATGTTTATAACACCATATTAATATTTAATCGTAAACAAAATTATTGACTTTAATAGCATTGCAACAAACATTCTAATATCGGTATAAAGCCAAAAATGAATATTATACATAAATAATGGAATTAAATAATAAGTGGAAATAAAATTAGCCCGTTCGCCCACGCCAAATGCGATATCTTCTGTTGCCATGAGTATTTCCGAAAACATGTCTTTGAGGTGTCACCAATATGCAATTTCAAGTTTCATGCACTCAATAATTTAGTTTATATTTGCAATTCTTGTCACCTGCTCGATTTGGAACTCATTTTTATTTTTCAATACGTTTTATTTTAAGGTACTCTCTTGAAATATCAAAAACAATTTAAATAGTTATCAATGATGAACCCTGATGATAAATGATGAATCTTTCTAAAGAAGAAATTTTTGTTATTATTTGATATATAAAATTAATAGAGAAGATGAAAATAAGATATATAAATATATGTAATTGTAAAGATGCTCAATACTTTTTATCGTAGATTTATAGATCACTCAAAATTATTTATAAATATGGAATAAATTTTAAACATTCCTAGTGAGAGAAAGAGAAATCAAACTAATTTTAATTTTATTAAGCTTTTTTAAGAAAATTACTAAAATCATATCAGCTATGTTGCTCTCGTTGGTCAATGTCGTTCAACGAGGTCAATCGACACTGAGCGTAGCCGATCTTTGGAATGGTGACTGACAACGTATTAGTGTTATGCGAATATTTTGGAGTTTCACATATATTTGAACAAATCGCACCAAGTAATTTTCGATTATTGTTAGCCAAAATCTCATATAAACTCTGACGATGATGAAAACGTCTTCTAACCAAAATACGGTTGGCACAATCTTTCTGATACATAAATATGGGTATATTATGTTCCGTGACAGTTATTTTCCTTTGGACTGTTGGAACAATTGTTTTAATAGGAAAACTATGTCATGCACAGACATATTGGAACCAATAAAATGAATTGCCTTTGAGGGCACGGTAATCGAGTTACAATAAAATTTAATTACCTTACACATGACATTTCCGAATCGTTGAATTTCAAGTTTAAGGTATTGACGTCATGTTATACTCATTTGAAATTTCACTTAACATATCGCACCTATATGGTATTATAGGAATAAATTTTATTTCTGGTCGTGATATTGAGTTAGCATAACGAGTTCTCAAGGTTGTGTGTCATTACTGGTACATTATGGGTGTCCCCTATCCTTAAACTCAAATGCTATATCTGCGTAATATGCAACTATCGAGAAAAGGTATTTATGGCATAAGGGGTCATCTATAAATTAAAACACACGTTAATCGACACAATGTGACACTGTGTGACAAGGGGAAGAACGGCACATACATTTCATGACGTCGCATTGCAAAATCTAATATATCTAAGTAAAGTAAGTAAATACGAAATTTGTACTGTACTTTTAATAAAAAAAATTAAAAATTATAAGTATTTATATTTACATAAGGCTTATATTGTTTTTTTTTTGAGGAGTTAACACTCGGTTTTCCAGTTCAAAATTGAAAAATATGTGACGTTTCACTAGGTTTCCCTAGTGAAACGTGTCACAATGTCTCACAAATGTGATTAGTTGTCACAACTCTTACTACTACTAAAATCAATGTTACTGAATGTATGGATGGCTTCTAATGATAGAATAATAACTACGCTAATAGCCCAAGAGCCCACGACTGCCAGACATACGTCATTTTAGTAAACGTGAAAGTTGTTGTATGTGTGTCCCCAACACAGGTAAGAACGATCCCCAAACATGAAACCTGGATCATGGTTCCTTTGGCAGGTACCAGGTAACAAAGGTGTAAAAAAAAATCATATCAAATTCGTTATTTTAAGAAACTCCATATTTTCATATATTGTTCGTAGCATTATTATAACTTGCGCTGCTCGTTGCCAGACCCTTAGTTTGGTTCCAACCCCCCGCCGGACCCCCCTAAACTATACTATTTTAGAAATAAACTTACGTTATTTTAATAAAGCTGAACTTTATATATATTATTGAGAGAACTATTAAACTGAGTTTCCTAAATTGCCAGACAGTTTTCTTGGTTCCTTATCCTACCAGACTCATTGAAACCGTATATTGGGTAACAACGGTGTATACAATTTCATATCAAATTCGTTATTTTAAGATACTCCATTTTTTCACATATTGCTCGTAACAGTATTATAACTTGCTCTGCTCGTTGTCGAACCAAGAAAACTGTCTGGCAATTTAGGAAACTCAGTTTAATAGTTCTCTCAATAATATATATAAAGTTCAGCTTTATTAAAATGACGTAAGTTTATTTATAAAATAGTATAGTTTAGGGGGGTCCGGCGGGGGGTTGGAACCACACTAAGGGTCTGGCAATGAGCAGCGCAAGTTATAATAATGCTACGAACAATATATGAAAATATGGAGTTTCTTAAAATAACGAATTTGATATGAATTTTTTTACATCTTTGTTACCTGGTACCTGCCAAAGGAACCACGATCCAGGTTTCATGTTTGGGGATCGTTCTTACCTGTGTTGGGGACACACATACAACAACTTTCACGTTTACTAAAATGACGTATGTCTGGCAGTCGTGGGCTCTTGCTCTATAACGGCACACGCTAGCTGGGAGCTAATATGTTGAAGTGAAACATAATAGGATGTGTATGAAGTTAGTCAGATAGTCCATCGTGGTAATGTAAATTGGGCTCTGTTTTCCGCATATGGGTCAAAGTTCGTTTACAAGAAGTAGTATATTGTGGTGAATTCTATGCAAATTAATAACTGTGGTTTCCAGGATCGCATGGAGCTGAACTTAACATGCTTTGTTTGCAATAAGATCACTCAGTCCTATTACTAATAAATCACATCCCCTTCTTCTTAATATACGGATTTATGTCCGCAATTATAAAAAGCTATCTCTATTCAATCTAAGCGGCCTACCAGAGTACTATCTTTATGGATTTTATGATTCTAATAAAGTTTAATGTCGACTGTAGGTATTATAGTAATCAACGCTATATACGTACAATTATCCTGTGACGAAGGCCGCGCTCCATACGATTCTCAGAAGCGTTAATTGGTGTAATTGCCAAGAATGATGTAGGTAATTTGGTTATAAAATAATTTGGTTTGAATTAAAAAACCTTCGTTATTTTCTAAACAAACCAAATAAAGTAAAGCTGATGCTTATAGTTTGTTAACTTATATTATAAGCCAGTAAAGTCCATGCGCACTAATGGTAAACGCTTTTCTAGGTATCTTATTACAATAACAGTTTATTGCTAAAATATTAAATTGCTCAGAGTTTTCATAATATTTACTGTGATAAAGTACTATATTGTTTACATACTCTTTCTCCTAACTGTACTTCACACAGCTAATTCTATTAAAAATATAATGGGAAAATTGCCAAAAAATAATAAATATTTCTTTCTTTACTGTATTAATAATGAATTTATGTGCTACAGTACGAGTTTGTGAGTGTTTTTTAGTTCAATACTGTAAACTTACATGTTACCTCAGTATAAGTAGGTATTGACAGTCTTATGTAGTTTCTAACAGCTTATAGCTGTTGTTATCCCATACATAAATAAATAATTATAAAATTATATGCCCGTTTGCACAAAGATGATAACATGATATTACCAGGAACTCCTTTTGATTTTTACATATTTATATATATTATGAAATCGGTGTTTCTATGTATATGATTGTGATTCTAACGACAATTATTAATTAATAAAAGTGCAATATAAATATTCTTAGCAAAGTATTTACTAGCAAAGAAACTTATCTTGTGTAGGTCGATTCAATTGTACGCAATGTAGGAGATGACTATGTATGTATAGTGTTTAAAATTTTGCGATAAATTTTAACATCATTTCATCGTTTTAAAAAAATATTGATAGTTTAGATTACCATATAGATGTAAAGCTTATCAAAAACAACAATGTAAAATTACATACCAAAATGTACAACGAATTCAGATTCTCCTTCCTTTGGAAATGGGAAGACTATATAAGAAACTATTTTATTGTCCAAAGATAGCGAAATACCACTCATCCAGATGCGTTATGAAAAATGTTGAACCTGCTACTCATACATATTAGATGTAATGTGATATTGCATTCTACATTCTATATGTATAAAAATATATATAATTTTCATAACACAGCACGGTATCGCCCGTTGCCGAGGAAACCGATATCTATAAATATGCTGTAGAGCAGATAGCTCGTGCCATATTTTCCGGAATCGGAGTGTGCGGCCTTCAATGCGATACGGCAGTAATAGCTGTCATATATGCCATCACAGTATTCAAAGTTCATAATTTATGTACTGTTAGCAATCGGAGCTTTAATGGATGAAATCAGTGGAATGTACCACGATAGAGCCGAAAGATTTCTTAAGAAAGGTTAAACAAACATTGTTCTGTTCAAAGTCATAATCTACCATCTAAGTTGGTCCTTCGAGCCGGATTTTGAATCCGTAATTGTACGTTTTATATATTTTACATTCAGAATATTATAACTGTAATTCATAACACTTTATTCGAATTTAGTTATAAACAATTAACAAAACAAAACTTGTTTATCTTTTCAATGATTCCAGTCGATATTTACTTACCTGTATTACGTATGTACCTATAATTCATTGCAATAAATCGGTATTCTATTCGCCTGCTTGTAGCAAAGTTATTGATTTGTGCTTGAAATAGGAAACAAATACATAATAATCGTATTAATATCAGTACAGTATTAATTCTATTAGTTATAGGTTATTATTACTTAGTACCTATAAATTTCTATTGTCAACTGATTTTATCTTTAGGTCATTGACATGGCCAAAGCAGCTGATCTCGTACAAAAACGACTTGAAGTAGAAATTAAAACATTGATTTCACGTCGTGAACATGAATTTCGATCAATACAAATATTATATGATATATCGAGGGAAGTACAAAAAGATAAGTCTAAATTATCTAGTTTTCGTGCCAGATATAAAAATATAGAATCCCTGAAGGAAAGTTTTTATGAAATTAATCAGACAATTAATTTAAAACATTTGGAAGCAGGGTGGAGTAGCGAACCCGATACAAAACTTTTAGAGTCTTTTGACGAGTTGTATTATAGTGTTATTGAAATTGCAGAGGTAGTTTTATCTACTAAAATGTCAGACCCACAGTTGATGACTATACCTTCGTCTTCTATAGAAAATAAGCCGTATCAAGTTCGCTTACCGAAGTTACATGTACCTATATTTGATAGTAATATAATTAATTTTCAAACATTAAAGGATAGTTATTTACCTTTAATACATAATAACAACTCATTATCAGATATAGAAAAATTCCATTATTTGATTTCGTGTCTATCTGGGTTTGCCTTAACCATTGCAAAGGGTGTTCCTCTGACCGCTTCTAATTATTCGGTAGTATTTCAAGCTTTATTAGACAGATATGACAACAAGCGTGTTTTAGCTACTGCCTATCTCGATAAAATTTTTAGTTTATCTCCTTTGCATAAAGTGTCAATCGCAGGTTTAAATGTATTGACAAATACGTTATATGAAAGTGTAAACGCACTCCGAGCGTTAAATATCGAGTTGCTCGATGAAGTTATATTATTTTATTTAGCGGCTCGCGTACTAGATGGCGACACTCGTCAGCGGTTTGAGTTACAAAACAAACAAGAAATACCAACATTTGAAAGTCTATTAACTTTCCTACAAAATTATATTAAAATTTTGGAAGTTAGTAATTCTTCTTCTTCCTCACATGATTATAACATAAAATCAATTCGAAATAAATCCGAAGTATACAGTCCACGTAATAAACAGTCGAAGTCTTCTTTTGTTTCATCCACTAATACTAATGATAAACAAAACCAACAGAACAATAAACTTCATTGTCCATGTTGTGATTCTTCTCATAGTATTTATAAGTGTTTTAAATTTCAAAAAATGAGCGTCGATGCTAGGTCATTAATTAACGATATAAAATTATGCTCAAATTGTTTACGAACGGGTCACAATCCGAGCAATTGTTTGTCGAAAATAAATTGTTTTATTTGTGGTTCCCGACATAATACATTTTTGCACACTGACGCTCCGATGTGCGCGCCCACCACGAGTACATACTTACAAGTAGATACCTCTTCCCCGAGTATGTCTATGAATGATAATCATCAAAACAAGGAGTCGCTTCAGGGAGATTGTATAAATGCTACGCTAACAAGTACACGGGAAATCAATCGACAAAAATCTTAGTTCGATTATACGCATTCGTGACTCCTATGGTAATTTACACCAGGCATGTGCGCTCATAGATAGTGGTAGCATGGATTCATTTATTACCAGTTCTTGTGTTCATCGACTTGAATTACCGGTGCGTAAGTGTGATATGTCGGTGACAGGATTGGGTCAGAATTCTGTACAATGTATAAAGGGTGTTACATATGGTTCGATTATGCCTAAGCATTGTGATGAACCGTGTTTTCATTGCCATTAATAGTTATTCAAAAAATTACATCAAACATTCCGGTTGTGCCATTACCATCAGATGTTAGAGAAAAGTTTAGTCATCTTTATCTAGCTAACGATGACTTTGACAAACCATGTAAAGTCGATATTTTGCTTGGAGTAGAATGTTTCGATCGCATATATGATGGAGGTCGCTTTGCTCCGGATCCCGAGTTTATGTGCCTTATCAATATATTACGTCATACTACAACTGACACCTTCTAAATATGTGACTTCTCTTTTAACTTCAACTAATCGATTGGATAACGTGGTACAACGGTTTTGGGAGTGAAGAACCTAACTCGTATAAAGGTACCGGAAGATGACATATGTGAACAACAGTATAAACAATACACTTACCGCGATTCAGACGGTCGTTATGTTGTACCCATAATGTTAAAAGATAATTTCCCTGTATTAGGTAATTCCAGTAGCTTGCTTTAAACCGTTTTCTAAACTTAGAGAAACGTATGTCTAACGACGTCGGTTTGAAATCTACGTGGAATTCATGCGCCAGTATGAAGAATTAGGTCATATGGATGCCTGGGAATCTTCTTGTGAAGATCGAAATTATATTATTCCTCATCATTGTGTTGTTAAACCTGATAGCACAACTACTCGTCTACGGGTAGTATTTGATGCTAGCTGTATGACAACAAATAATAAGTCGTTAAATGACATTGTGCACGTAGGTCCGAAACTTCAGATTGATATTATCGATTTGATTACTAAATTTCGCCTACACCCGATTGTCTTTACGGCGGATATATGTAAAATGTATCGGCAAATACTGATTCGGCCGGAAGATAGGTCGTATCAGCATATATTTTGGCGCGATGAACCTAATGGTCCCATTAAAGAATATGAGCTGAATACGGTTACATATGGAGTAAGTAGTTCTCCGTATTTGGCTATAAGAAAATAGCTGATGATTATAGTAATCAATTTCCTCTCGCTGCTCAAGTGTTGCGCGAAGAGACTTTCATGGACGACATAACATCAGGTGCCGTCTCCATAGAAGCTGCTAAACAATTAAAGGAAGAATTAGTTACTTTATTGCAGCTAGGCAAATTCGAATTGCGTAAATGGAGCAGCAACTGTTTAGAAATCCTTTCCGACATTCCGTCTGAATATTGTCAGTCTTCTAAATTGTTCACTGAACCTAATAGTGAACACACATTAAAGATTTTAGGAATTAAGTGGGATCCTTTGTGTGACCAATTTTCATATTCTTTTTCTAACGAATTTAAAAGTACACAAAAAGATCTATTCTCTCCATAATTGCAAGAATCTTTGATCCTCTCGGCTGGATATGTCCAGTTGTTTTTTCCGCCAAGCTGTTGCTACAAGAGATGTAGTTGATGTGGGATGAACCCATACCTTACAGTCTTGCCAAGCAATGGCATATTCTTGCTGCTAATTTATCAGATTTACAATCAATTAAGCTACCGCGTTTGGTACTGCCTCCGGATTCTTCAGAATTACATCTTGTGGGATTCTGTGACGGTAGTTCTAAGGGGTACGGATGTTGTGTTTATTTGTGTGCGGTGACTGCACAAGGCACTACAACTAGTTTACTCATAGGCAAATCTAAGATTGCCCCGTTGAAGCCTTTAACGACTAACCGGCTTGAGTTGTGCGCCGCTGTGTTGCTGGCCCGTGTACTCAAACACATGTATGAGCTTTTAAACCCAAAATTAAAATTTAAATCCGTTAAGGCATTTACAGATAGTAGTACTGTCTTATCCTGGTTACATACCGCACCTCATCTACTTAAAACTTTTGTAGCAAATCGGGTAGTACTGATTACAGATTTAATTAATTCTGAATTATGGTTCCATGTCTCTACACATGATAATCCGGCAGATTGTTGTAGTCGTGGTACTACATGCACAGTTCTAGCTGATCACCATCTTTGGTGGACTGGCCCATCTTGGCTTCGCCAGACTCCTATGAATTGGCCTATACAAAACATTGTCGCAAATGAGCAAGAGTTGCCTGAATTAAAACCTCTCACTGTGGACTGTTTGGTGAGTGGTCCACCAGATAATTTATTAACCAATCTAATTTCCAGAGTTTCATCTCTTTCAAGGCTACAAAGAATTCTAGCTTGGTGTTTGCGATTCATCAAAAATATTAAGTTACGTCGGGATCGCCGTAATTCATTTCCGTTATCGACGTCTGAACTAAATGACGCATTGATTCTCTTAGTAAAGCATGTTCAAATTGATTACTTTTCCCAAGAGTTGAGACTCCTTCAGGAAGGTTTGTACTGTACAAAGTCCATTCAAAAACTAAGTCCGTTTCTCGACGAAGTTGGTATAATACGAGTGGGGGTCGTATTCGACATTCAAATTTACCTCATACCGTAAAGCACCCGATTTTATTACCAAAATTATCTATATTATCGCAGCTAGTCGTGGACAGCTATCATTTGAAGTACTTGCACTGTGGTCCTCGCACTTTGCAGTCACTAGTTTGTAGAACTTTTTGGATACTTGGACTGCGACTATTGATACGCTCTCGGTTATCTAAGTGCGTAATTTGTTTCAAATCTAAACCTTTTCCTTGTCAACCCTCCATGGGTGACTTACCCGTTGAAAGACTTCAGTCAGGTAGATGTTTTCAAACTACTGGAATAGATTTCGGTGGGCCATTTATGCTAAAAAGAAAGTAGACGTCGAAATGCCCGTACATATAAAGCTTGGATATGTTTGTTTATCTGTCTAAGCGTAAAGGCTGTCCATTTGGAAGTAGTCACTGAACTAAGTACAGAGGCCTTTCTTGCTGCCCTTGATCGGTTCGTTTCAAGACGCAACATTTGTCATAAAATTATATCTGATTGTGGCACGAATTTCGTAGGCTCAAATCGTTATTTGAATGAAATGTATAAAATGTTCTACGAAAATCGTCGTGATATTTCTGATGGACTCGCCGTCAGACGTATTCGCTGGGAGTTTAATCCCCCCGGCGCACCTCACTTCGGGGGTATATTCGAAAGTGGAATAAAATCCACAAAATACCACTTGAAGCGTGTAGTGGGCGCACAGGTCTTGACATTGGAGGAAATGTTTACTGTAGTTACCAAAATTGAAGCTGTTTTAAATTCGAGACCTCTTTGTGCGCTTTCCTCGGACCCTAATGAGGTTGATGTACTGACACCAGGCCATTTTTTAGTTGGAGGTCCTCTCATAAGTTTGCCTGAGATTCCTCTAGAGGATAATACTTCCAACCTGCGTTCTCGTTGGCTAATGTTACAGAAAATTACACAAATGTTTTGGCGGATTTGGCAGATTGATTACCTTCACACTCTTCAACAGAGAAATAAATGGTTAAAAACTAAAGATAATATTAAAATTAACGATCCAGTTATCTTGATGGATTCTAACCTGCCACCCTTGTCGTGGAAATTAGCTAAAATAGTACAAGTTCACCCGGGTCGTGACAATGTTATTAGAGTGGTTTCAGTAAAAACGGCAAGCGGCAATATTCTTAAACGTCCCGTAGTAAAGGTTTGTCCCTTACCTATCCAATAGAGTAAGTTAGTTAAAAGGGGATATATACTATTAATTTAGCTATTTAAGATTAGCATTGTAAGTTATCTCAGTCCCAACTCTATATAGTAGTAGGATTAGTAGTAAGATTAATAAGATTCTAGTAGATATTATACAAAATATATATTATTCCAGTTATAGCACTTTCCTTACTTTTTGTTATATATTCTTTGTATTGTACAAAATCTAGTGTAGGTATTTCAAGCACAGTCAATAATTATTGCTGGGTGGAATCCCTTTGAATTCCAAGTGGGGGGTATGTTCTGACATCCTTTTCCAATCCCCATATCATTGTATTAATCAACGATCAATAAGAAGATATTTCGTTCGTTCAATTAATTCCAAATTCAAATATTCCCGCCAACCGGTGCTAACTGCGTGAGCGTGTGAACCCCGGAAAAAAGAAATGTGCAATTCATTATGGCTGCTGTTAATACCTGAGTTGACATTACTCATATTCTAATTGAGATTTAACAAGAAAATCTGTGTGAATTTACGTGTCCAGTGCATTACAAGTGTAAAATAAACTGCTGGTGGTGTGTGGAATCGGAGTCAAGGACGAAGGGTGCACCCAAGGTCTTCAATTTACAATCAAATTAGCCCGGTCGGTGAGTCCCGCTTTCTCCTTCCTATTTCTGTCATTACACAGTCTTCTGCTGGTTTCTGGGGATATTCAAACCTTTCTCAGGCAGGTGAATAAAATACCACAGATTTCTTCTTTAATTCAAAGTCATAATCTACCAAACATCTTTCTGAAAATTTCTAGACTACGTGGTAGTAGAAAAAATTTTTGTTCAAATATCCGTTAATGAATATGAAATTATTATTATATAATTGGTTAATACTTTGTCTAACTTAATCAAACTATTACAATTTTGGTCTTTGAAGTCTCATAATTTTACTCTTGAATTTATTTTCAACACATAGGTATTTTAATCCACAACAGTTACCTAATGTTGTAACAATAAATAGCAAACTGATTATATTCATTACATTGTACTCAATAATTCAACTATATTATCACTTAATTCATTCTGTGCTCGAGCAATATGAAACTAATATGGACTTATTATGAAGTTTCACAATAGGAATGTTAAAGAATTGGAATTAGCGTCAATTTAACCTGCACATTTATGAATGTCATAAAAATATCCTAATTAAATATACTTAAGACAACAAATAGCAATAATAATAACTCAGAGCAATTCACACAGCATCATATTGTTCAAAATAAATATATTTTTTTTGCAAATACATAAGTACCTATTATAGATAAAAAAACACATGTAAACATATAGTCAAGAATACAAATGTTTGTATTATGCGAGAAATTGATTCCAGGATGATCAAAAGTAAGTAAACACTAGACCGCCGAGTCCTACAACAGCCGATAGAAATAGAGGAAATTGACTGGCTACGTTTCTGTGGTATGATCCTATTATACAATATATTGAAAACGGACAGTGGTGTTCATGGAGTCTAATTAGATACTCTTATAAGTAACTTGATAAAAGGAAATTATGGGATGTAGTTTTTGTATTAAATAACGTTACTACATTACCTACTTGGCAGGAAGATGTAGCATTTCCTATCCACAGCTGAACTATGTTATGATATGTTACATCTATCTTTAAGCGTGGTAATACGACTAGCCGGCGTTTTTAGAATTACGAGTAATATTATACTCGTCTATAAAATTTGTATCATTATAAGGGTCTGAAGATTCTTTACGAATTACAACGATTTAAATAATAGATAATCAAATATCTACATTTACGAGAGGTTTTTGGACCCAAAACTTAAAATAACAACATTTTTTTATTAATATCTCTTAAGTGATACATCATTAGCCGCATATCTCTAATTTAGACTACCAGCGTGATGTACCAGACAGCTAGGTTTACAACTGTCAATTACAGCAACCATTATCCTGGGTTTCATTGAAACGAACAGGAGGGACGTAATCTGCCCAGCCATTCCCGACGGTCGTTGATCTAATTGAGCATTTGAGCGGTGCGTGCGTGCTAATGGACTAATTACGTATATGAGACGTGAATTGGTGAGTCAATGTGGCAGGACGCCGGCGGTCGTGGGTGGCAGACGGCATGGCTCCGTTGGATACTGACATAGTTTGTTATCGTGATTTTACCGTACCATTCTTAATATTACTAGTCAAGTGTTACCACTGTCATACAAATCTTCAACTGCTATTGTGATTTTTATAACATCTATTATTCAATATTGTTTAATTGGCCTTTATATTTTTGTACTAATGATAAAGTCCACAAACTGAATATGCCGTAGACAAATACCATGAGAACAATAAATAATATTGCTATTATAAAAAAATATATTAAGGCCTAAAAATAATTCAAGTTAAATCAATTAATCAATGTTACCTTAATTCAAGGTCTTCTAAAAACAGGTATAAAATACCGCATAGCCTCTAACTTTCGCTACGAACAGAATACCTCGCAAATAACGGCTCACGAGAGACACGCGCCAAAAAAATAATAAAAAAAACAAGAACAGCAGTTGGTTATTTGCGCGTAACGGCTCCGGTAGCCCGGTGTACGGTAGCAATCTCAGTAATTTCCACTTGATCGCATACTTAAAATAATTAGGAGCGGAATGTTTTTATAAATGCCAGTTAAAATGTACTCTCGTACCGCTTACTGTACAAGTCGTGTTGGTTGAATATTTATTACTGTGCATACTTTGTTATGGAGTATCACGAGAAACAAATGAATAGGTATAGATATAAAATGATAATGGAACTTCATCATCAAACATCATCATTTATTTTTATGGACTTCTCGTGCTGTTCGGCCTCTTTTCACATATTTTACCTTTATATTTTTATTAAAATGGTTACCTTTTCATTATATGTTGAAAAGTTAGTTTTTTACACGTTTTGTTATATTTGTATTCTTATAATGGTTGTATATAAATATGTATATAGTTATTTGTTTTACTCATAATATAAAGGAGGAAGTTTTCTTTGATTTTATTCGGAGATTTACGGCATGTGTTTATGACAATTATGTCAATATTTGAAGCTCTGTGGAACATTCATTTTCAATATAACAGACATGTAATAGGTTTATTACATATATATTAGCTGTAACTCTATTTGTACTTTCCCGCAATTTCATTAGAATCCGTTCAGTTATGAAGTGCTAATAAACAAAGTTTTTGCATTCGTAATCATAATAGGGATTGTAACTTTTGGTAATAGATAATGAAATAGCTAATTATTGGAAAATAATATACATTAAGGGTAGATTTAAAAAAAAAATAAGCAGCTGATAAAGAAATCTGACATAGTTTACACTTACCGCACCATCTGTATCTGGCACGTGCGTGGTTCTTATCAAAATACCATCTGTTGGCACCTGCCGATCGAAACTTTCAATCATTGTTCAACGATACACTCATCGTGCACACTCGCGATGCGTATCTATCCATTTATCTCACTTATATTTATTTTAGATATCTCCATATTGTTATAGTTCGGACGCAGGTGCGTGGACAGACATGAAACGGTGTAAAAACAAAGTTATGCTGCTACTTACGTGTACATCTACTTACATGTCGAACGTAAAAAAAGTATCCAATGTATAAAGTTATTGTTAGAGAAGTATTGCGATGTGCGACAAGATGTGCATTGGTTCCTTATCTCTGTTGTAAGAATAAGCGCAAGTAATAGTTTTGGGGAAATAAAAACAATATTACAAGGATTCTACAGCAGCCTGAAGACTTAAAACAACTCATGAGAGTCGAAGTGTTCATATCTCAGACTATCGGATTCTAAACATCTAAGTTTTAAAATATCATCTACATATATATTTTTGTATTGAGGAAAATAGAGGGGAAGCGACGAACCTACAGTTCAGTAACAAGTATATATGTCAATATGATTTAATTTTAATGTTGTCACAGTTTGATACTGTAATCTTTTCTTAGCTCTTGCGCGGTCTAGGTTTCACACTACTAGATTTTGCTATACGATACGATCTGTTATCTAAATTTGTAATAGTATTTAATATTATACATTTTATAATATATAAAATATTATATATACCAAATTCTAA
This sequence comes from Achroia grisella, assembly GCF_030625045.1. Taxonomy (NCBI): domain Eukaryota; kingdom Metazoa; phylum Arthropoda; class Insecta; order Lepidoptera; family Pyralidae; genus Achroia; species Achroia grisella. The sequence continues at coordinate 1,109,508 of NW_026712703.1, forward strand.
AACTTAAAAAGCATTTGGAAATTACGTACCTATATATAATAGGTATGGAAGTCCTAAAATAAATAATAAATTACAAAGTGCTCTAAAGTCCCATACGAAACACAGTTCCTGTTATGGATGATAGACTAGGTACTAAAACTCTTTGCCTACCTATTTACACTTATAATACTATTAGGTAAATAACTTCCTACACAATAATAATTATATAAATACAAGTAAACATGACTTACAAATATTTATAATATGCGATCGAACCTGCTATCAGGTGAGGTGAATTGATTAAACCGCTGCACTGCCGAGTATATCTACTTACCATTTAATACAATTTAGGTACAGATATAGTAATAACTGATGATCTATTAATTAACTTTGCCTCCGAAATTATAATGATGAATGTAAAAAACATTAATAAAGTGCACTACCTAATATAAACCGGTTCTGGAAATTACAAATAATAAAATATCGATTATTTCCGCAGCTATAATTAATCTATATAGTATCTGTATTCTGTGCCTTTAACATATTCAGCTTGTGTTTTTTACATCACTTAACATGTTTTTTAATTAAAATCTAATTATTTTAAAATGACTATTGTCAAAATATCATGTCATTAACACTTAATTAATGGAGAATTCTAGAATTACTACTAGTACATTACATAAAAAACAACGTCATTATGGTTTCTGACGATTCACATCCAATTAAAAAAAGTGTTGCAGTTATATGAATAGAAAATATGTCCCAAAGTAAAAAAAATATAAATATATTTCAGAGATTTTTATAAGTTGTAACCTACTACCAAATTAATTGAAAATTAAAGGTGTTTTCACAACATACTAGACGACTGTAATTTCAAATATACATAAAATAAACCTTAAATATTTATGCCAGGTAATTAATTTTTAAATCGTAGCAGCTGTAGCACAAACGTAGATATGTGTGTTTCGGTGTTTATGAAATAAAATGTCCTCATTTTTTATTATTCTTATCGTTTTTTATTTTATTAAAATATTATCTTCTGTTTACTATTAATCTATTGGCACGTCAAGATCCCAAAAAAAGTATAAAGCTTCGTACCAAAAGTATTTAGGTTAGAGAAGTAAGCACCAAGGTGGACTTTATAAAAAGTCGACTCTGTGAGTAGGATGTAGGACGACAAATACCTACTCTCGTAGGTATTTGTTATGCCATTCAAGAGTAAGTTAATACCAAGTTCTAGTTCTAGAGGTGATCCGATATTCATTGGAAGATCCGCAATTAAGATTTTTAGTCTCTGTATTTAGGTCTCTCTCAGTAGTAAGTCTTATAGCCTTTGGATTTTTGAAAAGTATGAATATCAGACTCAAACCCTGAGACTATTACGCCCTCAATTGTAAAAGTGATGTGTTTCTTATCAGCATGGAGTTCTCATTATGGATATGACAATGAGTAAAAGCACCTTGTGTGTATCTCAGTATTATCCTGTATCATGTATACACTCGTACTTTCAGCTTGTTGCTATTCTAATTTCATAAAAAAACGTAACAGCGCAGGCGGAACCATATGTCAAAAGGTAAATGAAAACATCAAAGAGACGTGACATGAAGTTGAAATCTTAGTTTGATAGCAGTTGATATCAACACCATATCTTAGTACATCATCAATATTACAGTTTACCAATGGTAACTATAGACTAATCAATTTTATGGACAGAATGAATTTTCTCGATTTACACATTCACAGTTACGAATTGGATATATGTGCTAAACAATATCACACGATCTCTACTTATCAGTGAAACATATAAAGCCTTTGTAGTTTTTGGTCAATAAAACGCCATCGTCTAGTGATTTACTACCCCACTCACACCGTGAGATTGGATCAAGCAGTCACCAAAACAATCTACGAGTATGTGTGTTAATGATTGAACATCGGTGATTGAAGCGCCGATTAACAATTTTTCCCTTTTGATATGTAAATAGGTAGAGACTGAAGGTAGAGCCAATGGCTGTACCCATTTGCTGAATCCTGCAGGCAGTAAAAAGTTTAACTGATAAATCGTGGTTTAGATAAGATTGAGTTGGTTGCTTGATAAGTAAAATTAAGCTAGCAAACAAGCTGTGAAAAATCGGCCATTTCAGCGGCCGGAGGAATAATAATAATAGTGGTTACAATTTGGATACACACGAGGCGATCTATGAAGAGATCTTAGGTGCTCTCCTCCTCCTCTGCTCTGTTAATACCTCTGAATTTAGGGCCCTGTGTAGGTCCTTTAAACATAAAGTAATTTAGATATTAATGTTATTAGGTATGTGATTGATCATGGATTTTATCAGGCTCCAGGTGCAGTCGTAGAGCTGTCAGCGATAAATCAGAACGTTATAGGTACTATGTGAAAGTGAGTTTGTTTATTTACTGCTCAACTAATCCTCATGAAATATGACATACGAGTAGTAGTATATTTGAGAGAAACGGTGCTTTTCGTATCAATATGTCCAGTTATTTTCACGTATCTTGTAATTATATATTCACTGATTTCGACCTCTGTAGAATTATGTAATATCTTTACTATGATAGAATTATTCCTAATAGTCCCACCCTAACATCAGTAAATGATACAATTACGAAACTGTATGACCTTTGATAACATTACACATATTGTGTATTACATTGACCATTAGATTACAGACGGTGGTAATGTTTTCTAATACAGTGTGCTAGTTGGGGATGGGGTGCCGGTGGTGGGGTGTAATGTGGTGTGAGTGGTGGGGGCGAGGGGCGGGGCCTGGAGGGCCGGGGTGGCGGGTGTGTGCGTGCCGTCGGGCGGCGGGGTGCGGGGTGCGGGGTCCGGGGTGCGGGGCAGCGGGGTGGCGGGGTGTGCGCCGACGCCGCCGCGTCTGGCACGCACAGCGCGCTCATTCCGCTAGCGAGCAGCGCGCCGATAGTACGCCATCACGCTATGCGCGTACCTGTTCAGTTCGCACGCCGCGCGCGACACCACTCCCGCGCTCGTCATGTTACCACACTCTGTTGTTTTGTGCCATCAGTTAGTTCGTGAACAAGTGCAGTTCCATCTGTTCCCGAAGCGCTGACCGTGCGCTCGGATCGCTCGCGAGAATATCGCGGATTTTGCGTGCCCGTCGACGTTGGAAGCGTTAAAATTTCGGGTGAGTGAGAGAGGCGAGTGGTCGTGCGCCCGCGGCCGGTTTGACCGCATTATTTTCGAAATACGTACGCCGCGATCCGGTCGACCGCGCTAGAACGATCAAAACATAACAACAACATATAAATTCGGCGACGTTCTTACCATCGCTACTACGACTAGTTGTTAAACTCGTGTCTCCTCGATTCTCCTAGCACGATAAGTGTTTCATTTTATTTAAGTTTCGATACTCCTAAATAGGAATTATTACCAGTCTAAGTCAGATAAGGTGTAGAGTAAGAGGAGTATGTAGAGTGCTTTATTGTAAACAGAGAGTGGTTGCTATCAACGGAGAGGTTTTGTGTAATTAACGCGTTACTTCGCATCGGATCCCGTTGATGTCTTTTACTGAACGCTTTTGGAAAGTGTTCGATCGAGAAATTTATATTTGCATTGCATGTTTATGTAACTTAACTGTTTGTCAGTTTGTTGTATAATTAAAGAATTCCTATTTAACATATATAACGTTTATATATATCATAAATGGATCCTTGTATCTACTAATATAGGATTTTGTACCGATTAGAAACGGAATGTTGAAAATTGATTTTAATATAGATGCGTGGTTGAAATATTTTTAATGTATTGAATTTATTTATTGTATTGAAAATAACGTTAATTTCTGCAACAGGTCTTGTATAAGTTATATACCTACACGTAGCGTGCTTTATCATACAACGCAGTTTAACGTTAGATATATATTTATAGATATAACTTATTCTTAACATAAATATTACTACTAATCGAACAATAATATATCTCATAAACAAAAAGCTATTAACAAGAGCTTTAACAAAAACAGATAATTCTAATATAATATAATCTTACCGCAACATGCTCATATATCTATACTTTGTATTAAATCGTAAAACTATTATAATTATCTCCATCACTATAATTTCAAATGGATTGATCAGGTGCATTACTCAATTAGCCAGGAGCCAATTGATTAATGCACCTGCCACATATGTTTATCCGCAGTTTGAAGTGCCCTCATTCATTTTCCGCCCCCATTTTCGTTCGCTGATGACCGACGGTCACCATCTTTACAATAGTTTAAATTTTAAACTATTAAAGTAAATCTGCTGTTTTTTAACTCTAAAAACTATTGTATTTAGATCTAGTTGTATTCTTCGCCTTTTTTTAAATATAATATATAAATTACGTCAGTCTCCGTAGTACCATGTTTATTAAAATCTTTTCAGCCGTTTAAAGAAAATGTAACAAAAATACAGACGCTCTTTAAAATTGCAATATTCGTATAAATTAAATATTTATTTAGATAACATTTGACTTTTAACACGTATCTAAAATAAAACATTATTATAGGTATTTGATGTAGCAACAAAATATAGCGTACAAACTTCGGCCTATACATAATCAAAATCAGAGTTTGCTTTCATAATTTTCCATATGTTTCACACAGTATCAAATAAAAATGTTAAATAATTATACAATGGAATAATTTAATTATAAACACTTACTTAAAATCTCTAATTAGCTACGCTTCTATATTTCCGTATATTTCTATATTTTAAACATTACATCTATTGATAATTAGTTTTAATAATTAAACAATTACAACACGAACTTAAGTACGACAATCATTAACAGCACTCAGTATCGGTACGCCGCATAAAAACTTCCTAATTACAAAAACGTAACGGTCGCAACTTAGTATTTAGTACACCGAATGCAATGCAGCCGATGTGTTCATTAGAAATACGATACGAGATAAAAAAAACACTACCGGTCGCAGACAATGTCAGTATTGTCGCATTACTTAATGTTTTATACATAATTAACGATTCTCTCGGAATTTTTGCTAGCTACTGATATCCTATATATCAGTATATATATATGGGAGATTAAAATTGAATTAACCATTTAATAATAAAATTCCATTATACTAGAATCTGCCTCCGAATCCGTTCGTGTAACCGGGATAAAAGTAGGCTATGGCTCATATATCTAAAAAATATATTGTTTTAATTATTAATATATTTTTTAATAACAATTATTACTATTTTTTTATCCTTTTATAAATTATTATTATTATTGTATACTGAAGGATGAAAGCGTGACAAATAAACAAATTCTCGTTTGTTTTTATAATATTAAATAATATAAACTGAGGCTGCTACTTCTTTTTTAACATAAAACGTATTTTAGCCTATTTTAATTTAGCCACAAGCTATGTTCACATGAAATTGAATTAAGATTCATTTAGTCATTTAGTCGTGAAAAGGTGGACAAAAAAATGGACAGAGATGACAAAGAGTTAGGCAGAGCAATATATTTCTGAGCTCTCTAAAGCTTCGACATTACCCTGATTAACTAATATTAAAGGCTGTATGAACAAATCAGGCCGACGCCAAAAGATTTATGTGTAAATTTTTAATATCTAATCCTAGGGCAATGACAAAATAAACTAAGATAAAAATCAATATGGTAACGCCTTACGTTATAGTGTATTCAAATATTCTTAGTACAGGGAGCATATCAAATGTTAGTATAATGTGGACAATTGTTAATACCTCTGACTACCCCATTTGGCATTACCATCGTAAGAATCTGTATGAATTAATACGTTAAGTTATAATCTAATCTTAATTTTTTTCTTACTCTTATAGTAGAATTTTGCAATAGCTAAAAATTTTTGATAACAAGATATAAATTTTTATTGTAATTTAAAAGTTAAGATAGTCAAAATTAAACAGTCCAAATAAATATAATTTTCTATCATTGCAGGTGGGTCGAGGAGAATTATGCGTGGGGCGTGCGCGTGCGCAGTGGTGTGCGCGTTGGTGGCGCTGTGCGCGGCCTCGAGGCTCGACGAAGAGACGCGCGCTGCCGCCGAGCGGCAACTGCTTGCGCTGCTCGGTTTGCAGCGGCGACCTCTTCGTAGTACCACTACGATGCCGCCAGTGCCCCGCGCCATGCGCCTGCTCTACGAGACGCAGTCCATTCCAGCCGCCGCTGCCAACACTGCCCGCTCATATTATCACACTCCCACCGAAATCGACGTGCGATTTCCCAATGAGCATCGGTTTCGACTTTTCTTCAATGTGAGCGCGGTCCCCAGTGATGAGATCGCACGCGGTGCCGACGTTACCTTCCAACGCGCATCCGACGCGACCAGCGATCAACGACTTTTGTTATACGATATAGTAAGGCCCGGACGTCGCGGCCAAAGTGCTCCTATATTAAGGTTATTAGACTCTAAACCACTCAGGCCCGCCGAGGGCACCCTCACCGCGGACGCGATTGGTGCTGTGCGACGGTGGCTAAAAGAGCCTGAACATAATCATGGACTATTAGTGCGTGTTATGGAAGAAGACACAAACGGTACAGATGCGCGAGTGCCACATGTGAGAGTGCGGAGACGTGCATCTGAAAACGAAGAGCAATGGCGCGCTAGTCAGCCGCTATTGCTCCTATATACAGAAGATGGTCGAGCGAGAGCCGCTCGAGAGCTTGGTGAGACTCGGCTCATGAGAAACAAGCGGGCCGCGAAGAGAAAAGGACACCGCGCTCACCATCGCCGTAAGGAAGCACGGGAGATATGTCAGCGGCGACCGTTGTACGTAGATTTCCAAGAGGTGGGGTGGAAGGATTGGATCGTGGCACCTCCAGGGTACGATGCGTACTACTGCCAGGGTGACTGCCCATTCCCGCTCGCTGATCATTTAAACGGGACGAACCACGCTATAGTACAAACTCTCGTGAATTCGGTGAACCCGGCGGCGGTACCTAAAGCGTGTTGCGTACCGACCCAACTCGCCCCTATTTCCATGCTATACTTGGATGAAGAAGCGAACAAAGTGGTGCTCAAAAATTATCAGGACATGATGGTGGTGGGCTGCGGTTGTCGATGACGAAGGCGCCCCCCACGCCCGGTGCGGACCTAGTGATAATATCGTGGACCCAGTGTACATATAGTAGTGGCCTCGAAAATTGTACATATCTCTTTGTGTATATATTCGTGTAATTACTATTTTATTGAAACAAAAATATAATAAAACATTTAATTTGAAACGCTATGCTTTTTTTTTAATCTTTTAAACTCAATAATCTTGCTTTGTAATATTAGGAATTCATATTCACTATACAATAACATAGGACAGAGATTCTATGGCTGCTGGTGATTAAGAACCATACTTTATGTTATGGAGAAGCAGCGGATATGCATGAAGTCGATATATTGCTTTACTTAATATATATTTCATATTATGCTATGTTCATATAGTCAGTATGTTATGCCATATCTTCACTGATTATAAGTGCATTTTGTTGACTCTTTTCTAATTTTGTAGAATGTAATTAAAAATATTATCTATAAATATATATATAAAAAATAAAATCTATAAATTTACAATTATATTTTGACAAAGTTGCTTGATAAAGTATACATATCTGTTACAAACTTGTGACATGATAGAATTTTAAAAATACATTACTATTTTTTTTAGATAGTGCTTTCAATTTAGCAATAACAAATTTAATTTACAATAACAGAAATAAATAATAGAACAAAGCTAATGATGGATGCACAAACAATATTTAAGGTATAAACTATTACATAAAAATAATTTCCAATCCAGAAAAAAATATATGATACCATTACAATATAAGACTGTGAACTGCAAAAATAATAATCGAAATCAGTTAAATAGAATTGATAAGATTGAAAACAAATACGCAATTTATATTCACATGCCATACCATAAAATTGAGAACTTACCCCTTTTACAGTCGGATTGAATAATTAAAGAGTAAATATCAATCTACTGTATTAATTTTATTACGATTGTAATATTTAAAAAACCAGTAACTCAGTCGAAGAATCTATCGCAGTTATCGCATCAGAATTAACCAACTTGTTATTAGGTGTTAAGATTATTTTATTATGACCATCAAATGGTTACCGGATGTACTAAGAGGTCGTGTTTGACCCTGTAGTCAAAATAACATACCCTTTGTGCTGCTAACTGGGTCACTCGGCATGTCACATTACCGACGGTACAAGGTCGACGGTAAATGAACTTGATGAATGAATTAAGTCACCTTAATTTCTTATACTATATTATGTAAATAAGTGTAATACTCATATATAGTGACAGATATCCAGTTGCTAACTATGCGTGATATAGTTTTTTTTAGTATACAGTAGTTACACCGAGATTAGAAAAATAAATGGTTATAAAAATAAAAACAGGATTAAATTAATATCTGTTTGGTACCATTTTATTTTTTATACCTAGATATGATGTTTGTATTTGTATCAAGTTTAATGTAGCGAATATTATTAGGTAATGTCGATCGTATTTTATATACAGTTGGAAAAGTAAAATAACTGACTTCAGTAAAAAAAACTCTTATATTATACTAGTCCTAATCCAAACTAATATAATAAATATGAAACTGTATATTTTTCTTTCTTTATTGTATACACACACACATAATAAAAGAAATTATACAGAATAAATGTAAAGTACAAGGGCGAGCTTATCTCTAAAAAGAGATTTCTATAGGATCGTGTATTAAATAGAATAGTCATACATACGTGTACGAAAAGAGGAGATATTAAAATATTGTTCTAATGATATTAACTATAAGTATCAATAGACATACATAAATATATATATATAAATAAATTATAAGACATAAGTTAAAATGTAATTATACTATATAACTGTATCAGTCTGTTAATCCTTTAATGATTAAAGATTGGAACGGTTCTCTATTTATTGTATTTTTTTTAAATTTGACGTAATGACAGATTGTTTAATGAGAATGATAAATTTTATCTCCAAAATTGATACAAATCACTAGGTCTATTAATAAGATTTCATTGGTTAGTGTTAGCAAAATTAGTTTTTAGAAATCCTTTATGAAATTCATAATTATTATTAGGAACAATGTGCTTATTGAAAAGACGAAAGAAGAGTGAAACTATGACAGAAAATTGTACAAAAGCACGATCAAGCTGAAAAGTTTTTCATTTTGCTCTTTCATTTATATCTATTTGTAGCTTCTGTAGACTTATCTAACGAGGTTCCACTAATATTATTATGTTAGGTTAGTAAAGTTGTATGGATGTTTGTGTTGTATTTTATTCAATTAAACAAACCACTTATTTACTACTAGGCTACTACTACTAGCTTAGCACCGATGAAATTGTAGTTGGAATCTTTATTTTTTTATTAACATGAAATCACTCTCTCTTATCGAGCGAATTTAAAAAATAGGGTTAGTATTTTTTCGTTTATTCATTATAAAACGATAAAATTGTTTGTAACCTCTTTATAATATGATATTTTATTATTATTACATTTATACATGTATAACGGCCTCGGTGGGGTAGCGGTCTAGAATACCGCGTCGCAAGTTCGATTCTTGCATGAGATTAATGTTACAGTTTAATATGCTTTTTAGTAATATTGATTTGCTACGTATATTACATATGTATTACTAAAAGAACTTAAATTTAAAAACTTCTGAAAACCCAAAAATATCGTACAATATAGGTAACATTGTGTTCTCTATATTACAAACATATTCTTATGTGAAATAATATACCCAATTGTTTTGCTCTGAAAAGAGATAAAATTTAATACAAATAATTATTCTTAACAACTATAAAAATATGTATAATAATGAATGTCTTAACAATAATAATGAATGTCAATGACTTTCATTTACCTACATTTGAGAATACAACCCAATAAATTGATTTTGCCGACACGTATCTACATATACCATATGAGGCAGGCCTTGTGCTTATTTCTCACCGCACTGGTAAGAAAATATGTTTACATAATATTTCACGGAGTGTTAGTAAAAACAACTCTGAATATATGAGCAAGTACTCGTACATTGGAATTCACCGTTTACATTTACAGTGCCATCAAAAACACTGAAGAATTAAACTGAACTCCATTCCAAGTATTTTTGATCTCCGTGTGGGAGTCGAGTTCCAAACGGATTGTATCTAATAGTTTTCTACTGTCGAACATTTCCATACCTACTGTGGGTGTTTGAAAAAGATATTTTTATAAAAACATAATTCCACTGGATGATATCATCGCCAATTATGTAGGTACTTTCTACTATATAATAATGTGGAACAAAATTTATTTTGTTATCAAAAAATATTTGTAGTAGGAATTTTGGTATGTAAATTACGAACGTGACTGTTCTGTACCAATGGTATTTAAACATTAATTTATTGACTTAGAAATTGATTAATATAATAATATACGATATATATTATATACGATAAATATTATATAGTATATGTATGTAATATTATGATGTCTGTGGTATGTAACAGTATATATGTACTCAACTTTGTATGAAGTATATTGCGTATTTCAGTCTCAACTAAATTGACCGCCAACCAATTTGCTATGTAAGTTATGATCTGGTTGAAATGTGAGAATGATGAAATTACAATGAAAGCAGAAAGTCCTCCGGAATGGCAACACAGGAGGGATATCTGGTCTCACATGATGGTCACTCCCAATTTTATATTCCATGTTTGTGATTACTCTTTGAAGTTGTCGTCTGGAGACGTCGAACACTAGACTTTATACGAATGTACACATAATTATATCAAATACCACTTTAGTACTTTGTCATAATGATAATATTGACAACTTCCAATATTACAATATAAGAAAATAATTCGAATACAAAAGTTACTTACAAATTTTCTAATATTAACTGCCATTTTTCTAATAGATTATGTTGATTATGTGATGGCAGGAGGTGAAACATTCACAACACTATTGCGAATATTTCATCTTCTGATCACCAACTTTACAGAAATTTACTAGCAAATGTTTTGTATTATATCTATGGATCTTTGTGTGTTTTAACTGTCGTTAAGACTAGATGGTATAACTGGTATAACTATAGTGCATATAATTTTTGTTGACACAATATTAATGATTATAACGAATTATAATAAAATGATAAATATAGGACTGTAATAATGACATATAACTCTCCTAATGAACACATATTATATAGCAGATTTTATTAAACATAAATCACGTCGGTATGCTAATAGGGGTCAAACATTAATTTAGTACGAATTATCACACAGAACAATATAAAGTTGTCGACGACAAATAAAAGACAAAGAATTCGAAAGCAATACACATAACAATTTCCATAGCAGGTCTCCAAATCTCAAATATTTCGTCACAAGACGGCAATATATCATGTTTTTGCGTGGACTCAGGAATGCCCGCCTGTATAATTCGGGCGGCCACCCGGCAACTGCGCGTCTGCCGCGCCCGCCGCCCTACGTCTATATTATCAGTAGATAAATTTAAGCTTTGTCTTTGCCTCGTATTTCGTCCTCTCGAGATTTTGCTTTTGTTTTTTTTCCTCCATTCGCCTTGGACGGCAACAAAAAACTGAGTGGAGGCGAACGAAGTGGGTATAATTTATTTTATAGTCGGCTCGCTCGTAACTCGGCGGTGGACGGCTGGACGCCGATTTATCCCCATCTCGGTGTAATTAACGTAAATGGATTGGCCGGAGTCGGTACCTCTGAGTGACCGCCCGCCCGACTCGCCTCTCTCACGACCCTCTCCTCTCAGACCACTCCCTGTTTATCTAATAGAAAGTTATTACTATCGCGCATTATGCAGTGTACAGTATTAGAACGCCGCAGTGTGGGTTATGAGACATAATCCAATTAAAATAATATTTTTTTGTAACCACAACACGAATAAGATTCAATGAGATACAAGAATGGTTCGCGATTACGCAGGCTCGGTTCCCAAGGAGAGCTGCAACTTATCCCTGAGGGAATTATAATTGTTTTGCATTCTTGCACGGGTATAAAAACAAAAGAGCGAGATACTGGCCCCCCGTGCTGCAGGCCCTATGTTACAGACCAGACCAAAGTCTGACGACTCACATTCTCTGAGACAAAAAGCTACGGATGAATCGAAGCAAGTTTCCAGTCTCAAGTGGGAAGAGATTGTTTTTGTTGCTATGTGAACTGTAAGCACTTAATTTTTTGTAAGTGAATCGGAATTGTTTCATCTCTTTTTTAATAGGTTCGACGTATGTTTGTAAATAAATAAATACTTATCTACCACTTGAACTTTGACAATTTAATGGATGCAACTAACATTTTATTATTATAAAATATTTTTATATTCCTTTAAGTTATATAGTTTTAAATTAGTTATACCTCACAGACTTAACAATATTCTAATACAAGTTTATGACTTTATGTGTATACAATTTACCAAAAATATAAATATTATTAATTAGAATATTGTATACAATCAGAGTTAAGCATCAAAGTAAAACCTCAGAGCGACTGACAAGGTTACTCTAGGGGACAAATAGGATAAGCCTAAAATCTGCAATGGATATGTTTGACCAAAATCGGTTAAGAGAATCAAAATTTACTAAAGCAGGTGGAACATTTGAAACTGTGACGTAAGTAACATACGCCTCTACGTAGGTATATTATATTTAATTAAAGTAGTCATTTAAATAAAACGATAAAAGCACACAAAAGTGTTTAAACTAATTCGCTACGCTAAATCCAGAGAACCTCAACATACCACGAATTATGCCAATTCAGAATTTATATTCGTATACAAACGATTTACGAAAATACCTAACGGAAATTTTAAATTCGTCAGACGTAACGCGGTAACCCTCATTCGGTGCGTTGTTGGTATCGAGTGCCGCGAAATTGTTTAGTTTACAATGTTTTATGCAGAAGTAATAAAGTGATATGAAGAAAAAACCCGTTTAATTTGTGCATGCTTGGAATATTTGAGAGAAGGCGCGCGGTCGATGGCCGCGAGTGCGGTCCGCCCGACTCCAACTCTTTATTGCAGCCTCCTATTCTACCTATGCTTCCAAGTGAATACATGAAAACGTCAACCCAATATTTAAAAGCTGCTTAAAGTTATTAAGTAATAAATTTTAAAAAGTCATGAAATAAATAAAACTGTTATTACTTTTTTAATACCTTGTTTATATTATTCTTAATTAAAAAATACCTGTGTACACGTTCGCATAACCGAGACATACTAATTGACCGGAATAAACAGTAAGTAGCCTATATCTTTCTTACCGTTTTAATCCTAAGTTCATAAATTTCAGTAGTAAAGAAATAATACATAATATAAATAAATATAGGTACTCTATTTATGGTTTACAGGTGAAGAAAAATTGTATGTATACAAACTACACATGTTTTAAATTTGTAACAGTACCGTTCGTTAATCAACAATCATTATCTGAATCAAGAGTAATAACACGTCCAGTGTGAAGACGTTATGTCGTCATGTTTTGTGGATGCGCTGTTTGCATTTCGAATTTGAGTGTGAATGCGCATCGTGTTCACCATAATATTCTGATCATTACAATTCCAACCTTTTGATGTAGTGTCGAAGTTTGAAAAAAGAGTGTAAAATGACAGTATAAGTAATAAAAAATGATGAAGTCGCGTGCCGCACAACTCGCGCGTTTTGCGTTTGTTTGTCTCGTATACGCACCTCGATCACAATCAACTTTCACCATAAGGGAGACGTCACATAGCTGATCGATTGAAGTTGAACATTGAACATTCGATTTTTTTTACAGAAATGCAATTAAATACGTAGTAAAAATTAGCTTATTCTAGTTTCATAGTCTCTAACTATGAGCTCAAATTTACTTCAAGGAAAAAATGAGTACAAAATCAAAAAATATTTACAACCCTACTTTTCGTCTTTCATTTGGTGTGCCTTTGTTTAAATTACGAAGTAAGAGAAAAAGTCTATTTTTGAACTAATTATATATAAGTATAAATGTAAGAAATACTCTACGTAAACTAATGGTCGGTCTTGTTTTAGCACGAATCTAAAGATAAGCCTACATTCTTTGCAACCCAATTCAATCTTTTACTGAAAACATCTGTAACAGAGTTATATTCTCAATTAAAAATAGAAAAATAAACGGGTCACGGAATTCAAACCAAATTTCTGAAGCAAGAACCTCTCAGATAAATAAGTATGTCATATAGTGATATTTAATGGGAATAAAAGTGAATTATGTTTGAAAAATATAACACTTATAAATATTCCACTCCAACTCCAACTCAGATATGTAGTACTAATACTTATGAAAGCTTTACATTAAATTCAAATTAACACGTGAATAATGATGATAAAAATGAATGATGCACATTAGTTACTTATAACTGTAAGTACTAGAAACTAATATATAGCTCATATAGATAGATATATATATAATTATTGATCCATTACAAAAACCACTAATATTTGTTATATTACGCCTAATATAACAAATATTAGTGGTTGGTGGAGGTCAAACTGACTTGGCACATTGCTAGCAATGACATCAGTTCCCATTACTGACAATCATCCCTCACTGGCTGTAACGGCCGATTCACCCTGGAAACCATAAATCTTAGTGAATTTGCACGTTGGTCTAACTGAATTGACCTCATACTCATTTTATTGTCGTCCACTGGTGCAACCGTTATCGCAGATGAGAGCACCATTCTATTATCATCAGAAAAAGTTTAAGTTAATACGTAGTACGTAGTAAACATTTCATTATTTCCTGAAACATGGTACATGTGTCATGAAAAAATTAAAGGTTTAGATGTAATCTGTTTTATTTTTATAATGTACTAAATTATAGCTTGAACCAAATTTATGTTTTTTTTTTGTATTTGTTAGTACATATATATTTGATTGCTTTCTATGCAAATAAACTGGCATTACTGGATAAACACAGTAGATATTCACATATTTGATACACAACAGGTTGTATTTGCGTACATGCAAACACTACGAATTGGGAAATGCCTACCAACTATAAAATGATCTCTGTTTATTATTTACGAGACGGTGAACACAAATAAGCATAACATTGTTATTATTATAGTCGTGAATTTAATCACAACATTTAACGATTCTAATTCTGCTCTCAGTTATATCAATATGTATTGCGAAGAAGGTAGATTTAATAATAAAACATTGTACTACTACTACACGGATATACAGATCGTGAAGGCTACATTGTGATGAGTAGCTACCATTAACCATATTACGCTACATGCATTTTTTGCGAATAACTATACTACCTAAAAACTTTTAAGTATTTTGTTTATAAATTAATTAAAATGGCGATGGAAAAAATATCTAGTAGATTCTTTGGGAGATACTAAGGCTTTTAGGAGGCAGTTTGCGACGCAGCGGAGGCACCCAGTCGCGCAACAAGTGTACGCTAGACAGACATAAACAGCAATTTATTTCTGGCAACGAACCCGCGTCCTTGGCGCCGACCTTATTGCGCAACACCGGTTTCGAAACGCGCACGCGCACGTTCTATGTACTACACCCGTGTTCTGTGATATGATCCTCCAGTAGTTAAGTGGAATTGTTATTTTATATCAAAAGCCAATTATAGTATCTTATAAGTTATCCGACAAAAAACCGATACGTCTTCTAACCTAGCTCAGAGAGCGTAGCGTGTTAGCTGTCTACGTGTACTTGTATATTTCCCGTGCGTTCACATTGTATTGAAATCTATCTATGTGTAAAATTGGAATTGATAGAAAACTATTTCAAAATAATATTAAAATAGTGGTAACTTGTCACCCATAGAGGTCAGTCGAGTTTCTGATGGCACGTGACTTTATGGTTATTAATAGAGTATGGTAAATATTGGATGTTTTTGTAGATTATAAAATAAGTATAAAAAAATAGAATAATATATATATATATATATATACACAAATAAATATATATATATATATACAAATATAAATTACCTAATATATATAGGCATTATAGGAGAAGGTTCAAATTTTGATATATTCTACATAGAGTCTCTGAGCTCTGTCTCACTGTATTTCTGTTTGAAAAGTGTAAATTTAAAGTGGACACCTTTTCCCGCCCTTATAAACCGTCTTATTTGAGCTATTTATTACAGCAGATATGCAATTCAGTCGTGAAAGTCTATCAACCTACCTTATATTACCTACTGTAATTGAAACTAAACCTTACTACTGTCATTAAAATCAATTGCAAATATTCATAGCCAGTTGAGATTGCTTACTATTAAATAGCCCACTGCGACGCACCGTGGTATATTTGGAAAGACTTTTAACCGAAAGGTATACCTGAAAGAGAAATATATGTCATTATCGTTGGATTTAAATGTTGGAAGGTTTTTCTTTTATAGCTGAAATATCAGTCCGATATATTAATATATATTAAACAGAAAATGTGACGTATAAAGTAAATTAGGATCTGTTTTTTATGCATTTGGGACTACTAGAGTAGTAAACCAAGATCTTTCCAGAAGATTTTCTTCACTTCACCGTTCCCAGGATGTGTGTCTACTCGGAGACTACGGCTAGGCACGACATTTAAATGACATAAGCGGATTTAAATTAAATAATATTATTAATATTCATACACCTATTTATGATGTTTATCGGTTTGTTACAAGACACAATTCGTTTGTTGTGTACGGTGTATAATTATAATAACAAAATTAGTAGTAAATATATAATATTAAATTAAATCTACAAATGGACATACTGCAATTTTATGACGATTTAAAATCATAGTCCAAGAGTAACACTTTTCTGCATTATCAATATAGTGAACGTAAGAAGTCTTCTAGGCGTCTTTACTTTATTATATTTATGAATGAAGTATTCTATTTTTCCTTTCAGAAGTACTATATAAATCATACGACTCCACCATTTTTTAATTTGTTTACTTTAGCGGAGAATGCACGTATTAACTATAATAAAAAACACTTATAGCATTAGCACTCGTAGTTTGTTAAAGTTTTTAGTTTAACACTGAAATATCAAAGTAAATAGTAAATAATTTAACAACTGTTTAAAAACTTTTGGTCTGGACATGATACTAAAAGTAATTTCTATTAATACATAATAAATAAATTAGTGATTTAAGATATAAAAGCATAAAACAATAAATGGGTAAGGTTAGTCGATCTCACTTTTTTTTTAACTCAATGAGTACATACATATCTCCTGCATGTACCATGGAATGGTTGTAATTATGCCGTGAATTGGATAGAAAAACGTCCCATATGTATCCTATCAATATAATGTGAAAGTTTGCAAATATGAATGAACATTTTTTGCTCAATAACACATTAACGACTAGTCAGTATTGTAGAAATTATGTATACCACACCCTAAATTGTCCAGATATATTCAGCCACTACACTCTTGTGGACTGGACAAAAATATGTAGCAGTCTAAATATAAGTCGTAAACAGTATATATAAATACAAAATTCACGATATATGTCTTTCACCACTTGTAGCCAGGTAAACCAACGACATACTCGGATTTGAAGGTAACGATTGGAAATGTACAGCAGAAAATCATGATTCTGAATGTCCAGTGGACTGCAGTGCTTACAACAAACCTGATGATAATATTTTCCTTTTGGTATTGTTCACTCAATACCAAATACAGCCAAATGAACAGCTGTTTACATGTAATTGAGTGCACAATACAAAAACACATTTTTAGTATGTATGATATATAAATAAGATAAATATCCCAAGAATAAAAAGAAAGCAATCCTTTGCTTAAAGACGCCTGAAACGTTATATGTAGAATAAACTGTATACTTTCATCAAATATAATATTCTATTACAAAATACCACGTCCATTACATATGGTGTATTTATATGTGCGAGGCGCAGTGGCAGAGTGAAAGTGGCAGCAAGCCTCTTGGCTCTCGGTGACCGAAGGCCGACCACAAACCAACCGCATGGGCCAACCATGTAAATAATATCTACACCAAAATCTGTTATACTACTAAATACTGATCACGAATTAAAGTTATGATAACATTATCAAGGCACCTAATTTGACAAAGATGTTGTGTATGGTGAACTTAATTAAGATTGAACTTGCATACTCTATAAAAATAATTTCTGTTAAAATCCCTTTAAAACTTATAAAATTTAATAACAATTGCATGAAGTTGAAGAGTCAAACCTTAAATTGTTCTAATTTCTTCTTTCTATTATTCTAAAAAGAATTATGGTATATGTTTGTTACAGCTATATTTATTAATTGATTAATATTAATTTATATCCATTCATGTCATGTATAATAGATGTTTGCTTTATAAACTGTATGCGCCAAATATATTTCTGGACAAAACACAGATCTAAATAATATTAACAAGTTTATGTCATTAAGTGATATCCGCAGCAATACAAAAAGGTCGTAAGCCCAGTGTGGAATATTGTTCCGGGATCGAAATTCAGTTCCAATCCGTTTTAGTTTTTTAATTCCAACCCATATTCTTCTTTATTCTTTCTTTCAAGTGTGGTAAAACATCGTGTAAACATTTTTTAAACCTATTTACCACTGCTACCGTTACGAAATGGACATAGCATGTCGAACAAACCAACGTCACGTGTCTTCGACGTTGACGTGTTGACATATTGTGTGACGTGGATATGTGAAGATGCCTACAACATGTGCAGTTAAGGCTCATGACTACGTAGACATAGCATACAGTGTGGTTATTAATAAAGATTAAACTTGTAGGTAACCTAACTATTTATAGTTTTTATCAATATTTTACCAGATAATTATGGACATTTGAATATATATACTTGATAAATTAATCAGTTTATTGTTACAATTACTACAAATAATTGCCTATAGAATAACAATCTTCAATTCTGGATGTTTAAAGATATCGTTGTATGACTTCTAATAGACACAGTGTATTTTAATGAGAACCAAATAACTGTAAGTTTGTATCTAAGTGGCAACAATTCATTGCATATTTAATATTACAGGTAATAAAACTATTCCACGACAAGTATGCAGTTATGTTGCGAAAATATGTATTTAGACGATTTTTGTTTATTGAAAATACTATTATACATTGATAATTATTTACTGATTAAGTTGGGTGATATGCATTAAAATTAATACCAACTAGTTGAACATAGTACATTAATTAAGAGTAAATATCTAACTACGGTTAAAATAACATTCGAATAATGACGTTAAATGTTATTTATATCAAGGTTGCTATAAATAAAGTAATCTGTGTCTATAGGTCATACAAATCATAACATAACATAATAAATGTATACTTCTCAGCAAAAGGGTGATATCCTCCAGCAGAGGTCGACTCTGCGAATCGATAGGCATTAAATGAGTCGTAAAAAGTTGGCAAGGTGAACTGTTATGTTAGACAAAAGCTCATCGCACACGATACTAATTAGGCTGACCGTAGGATAGGAATGCCCCGCCGGCCACAGTGCTGGTAGAAGTAAATTGCAGAGCACGCTCATTCCATGTAGGGCCGACGCCATACACAAGATGCTGTCTAGTAAATTATACTTCGTATACAATATTTTACTTATACTTTGACAGTATATTTTAATTATAAAGTATATTTTATTTTAAATCAAAATTGTTGCGTCTTGGAAGGAGAAAAACAGTAGTGAAGGTAATATTTTAGGAATACTTAGAAATGTTACTATCTCAATAGGATACAAGTTTATTTTTTTTAAACTATATGCACAAAGTATAAATAGCTTTTAATAGTATTATGTTATTTTTTAAAACTTATTTTAATATTGCTCTCAGATATTTTAGTAGTCGTGCGTTTCATATGGTAAAATAAATATGTTGTATTGAAAACTTTGTTCTGTTTAATCTACATGTACGAGTATTCATTGTAGTTTTTAGAAATTAACTTTAATTACATTAAATTAAATTAGCTAAATTGGATCAAAAAATTAGGTATCTCTTGAGGAAATTGGATAAATAGTTCACATTACTTTATTTCAGATTTGTACTAATTGAGCTTCTTAAATGTAATGCAACTCTTACTATAGTTATCTTGAACAAGTTATCAGTGGTAGGATGTATTGCTATTTTTTAAATGCCAATAAATGTTTGTAATCAATGAATAATGAATGTCATTTTAAACAAATCAAAATTTTTTTATTAAAAAGTGAAGTACTTTAAGTACAAAAATGTATAACTGCAATATAAAAATTACGTTACAGATAATACTTACTGTTTTCTTTTATTTTGTTTTTATTTAACGAATTTTAATGATCTGATACAGCTGTTTCAAATATTACAAATATTTTGTTAATGTTATTCTAAAATAACAGGTGGGAACCCTAAGCTGCGCCCGCGGCACTCTGCCTTCATTACGAGCGAAGCTTTTGCGTCTAAGATTTATTTACATCCGGATTCTCTAAGTAATAATCTAAATTTTAAACACTGTGATACAACTTTGATATCCATTTTTCACATCTAGTTTATTCATAGTGCAGTAACAACTTCATTAATTGATAAATTGATATACATGTATGCCTTTGTAATATAATATACAGAATCCTTACCAAAGGTAAGCTTTGTAAAAAGTCATCTAAAGAATCATATAATACGAAGGAATTTGAGTCCTCTGAGCGTCACAATTCCAATTACTCTTTGTCTTGAATTTGCAGTGATATGATATTTTTATGTAGGATAATTTCGGTACCTAATCTTATTGTCTATGAAGCCAATGAAAAAGAAGCTTTTGGTTGGCAAATCGCAATTTGGCAGAGCCCACTTAATAACGAGAAAATATGAGAAAACCCATCATGGAGAATTTATTCTTCCAACATCAGTCTTATCTTATAAAATTTCTATACTTGTTCGTTGTTGTTTATAAAATTTAGATCTCAAAAGGTGCTGAATAATTTAGTACTTATCAGTATTCAAAATTATAGTGGTTTAGGTGTCCACACATGGTTAATTTGGCTAAGCGAATTGAGCAGATTGTATATTGGTTTTATATAAAGACTCAATTGGTTCCTCTGCCCCTTTTATTGCTTCCAACAAGCAACTTACTTGCATTTTATATTCTGGTGTTGAGAGAGCGCTATGACAGCGAAATTACTGTGCACGAGCAATTGCGCATTTATAGTCAGTAAATGCAACATAGGGCAGTATGGGCCTATATTTTGTGATCAGGTAGCAATGGTAGGTACACAGTTCTAAGCTGCTATTGCTGTACATCAGAATATTTACTATTCCAAGTTATATTAAAAGTGGCTGTCCTATTTTGCTTTCCAAATTAAGTGAGTCTCAACTTTGAGTGCAAGCTTATTGTTGGTAATCTACTCTTTACCAACAATATGCTTTAATGTATTTTATATACTTACATTAGGATTTAGTTAGTACTAGATTTATTTTGCATGTTCTCAGATGCTAGTAAAACTAATATTAATGAAAGTTAGTAACTACTCATTCTAATGTCGATTGTGGAGGCTGTCTTCCACCACATGTTAGACGCGGTGCTTCACACGAACTCTGAATAAATAATAGCAGGTTCGGAAGCCACCTATTCGTGTGTTTGCTTCGGTCGGTACGCAAACGGCTTCTTCCATCTGAACACTGTTACGTAAACATGTCGGACACAGCGCAAACACATACTGCACTGATCGTTAAAAATAATATTTATTTTACTACTGGTAGTCTTCTTTATTGTATGCACATCGATAACTGTCATACTGGTGATTTCGTAAAGTTTAAAAACTACCAATGTTCGTTGCTTTGTAAAATAATTTAAAATTTGTTCTGTTGATGAAATCATTTTAATTGTGGCAAATTATATGAAAAAAAAACAGATTGAGAGTTAGAATATTATTTAGTAAAGGCACGAAAACAGTAATGTTTGATTTTTTTTTGCAAATTATCTAATCCATATTTTCCTGTAACTATTAACATAAGAAGTGTTATGACCTACTCGTTATGGTGGAAGATAAATCGCTAACTGCATCTATAATAACTTAGTTAATAACATTAACAAAAATTAGTAAATCTTAACTTACATGTTTGTTCTATACCTTAATAAAATCATTCAAATTCAATGATGGAGTTACAAACATGTACCTACATATGTATATGTAAATATTCAAAGAACAAGTTTTCACACATGTAATAGTATTAGGATTCTATGATCATATACGTAGACTCTCATTTCCACGTTTGAAATTAGTGAACAACGGTTTCTATATGTTGTAATGTTTATAGCTATAAAATACACCCATAACACGTGTCCAAAGACTGGTGGTTCCAGTAGATCAGCAATCCCGGTTAGTAAATAAACCACTTCTTAATATGTAATGTGAATTCAATAATATTACAAACTGGAATCTGTGTTAATGTGTAATGAAAAATAAACAAATTAATTTCTCCATCTAAGCTCCAGACTATACAGGTCCCAAAATATTTTTGAGCTTCAAAGAACAACGACTGTTAGCCTGTCAAATATGTTAATAACAATTGAAAGCTGTTATTAAAAGGAAGCTTCTATGACAATTATAAATGATGATTGATGAAATACAGCAACCATCAGAAAGAGAGTTAATATAATTTACTTTTATCTACCTGGATATCAAGATTTAAATAAACAGAGGCTTTATGCACACGGCTTATGCTTTGTCAGTCCTCTTTGCAATTCTTCCTAAAAGCATAACTTATTATAGTGACGGTCTTCATAACAGCAGACATATATTGTCATAAGCTGCAAAATAGTAATGAATGATGAAAAATAATAACATTTTTAATTCTTAGCAATACATTTAAATAGTTACCAAGACACAGATATGTAGGTATACCTAGTATACACTTGTACAAAGTGGGAATGCATGATCTGTAAACATATTTACTTGTTTAGGAGCATATTCTACAAATAGAATCGTAATATTTTCATATAGAACGGTTTTCAATTAGTTGTGAATAATGTCAATGCAGAATATCGCATTTAATTTATAACTATTGTCCAAAGTCGTTACTCTGCGATATCATTATGTGTAGTCAATAAAAGGGACCTGATCATTTAGTATATTTCCAGTCGTATCCTTATAAATTACTTGTTGATGATTATTAAAATATGCAAACTCTTACATCATTATTGTTGAGATGTATACATGTATACTTATGTGTAATATGTAGGAGACTATGTAAGTCGCTGCGCAAAAAGGTGGTAAACAATATTTTGCCGGATAGGTATTCTAACATCACAAAGCCTTATTTAATATGTTGTAGGAACGTGGTCTATCTATAGGGTTTGTATCATTCTGTACATAGAGAGTAAGGTAAGTACGCCGCGCTTCGTTCTTCCAGTTATCATAGAGAACGTAAATTATTTGTTTTTAGACACGGCACTTCATGTATATTTAGAGTAAAGTTTTACTAATTTAGTATTATAAAACAAAATATGATTTTATTACTATGACTAAAAATAATAAAACTATATTTGGGTGCACATAGCATTAGTTTTTTTCCTGAAACTTTTTGGTTGCGCTCAACCACGATAACATTGTCGAATTACCATTCAGCAATGACAATTCTGATTTAATAAGATATTTAATATTTCAAGAATATAACTTACTCCATCTTAAAAAGCAGGCGATTCAGATTTAATCCTTTCGTGTAGCGGTTGCTCAAGTTCATTTGTCCCCTATGTTATAATAGGGACAAGAACATATTCTTGGTTTCTGGACGGAATCATGTCTCCGTACCCAATAATTTTACTGTCATACTCCATTCTTCATCAAAAATATAGCGTACTAATATACTACATACTACTATATATTTCCGTCAAGCCAGACTGCTTGACGGCTGAAATATGTAGATGAACCAGAGACATAGTCGCCTAAGTACAAAGTCTATATAAGTAGAAAACTACATTATACAATACTTCATACAACAGAAAAGAAAAGATATATGTCAATTATAATATTCGGTAAATAAATACTGATATACCTTTATAAGTAAATGAATACGGTGTGTAAAGATAAATTTTTTATTTTTATTATTTTGGACAATATAGAACTTACCTATATACAAAACAACTCTCAAGTTAAGAAAACTGTTGCTAAATTATAAAGAAACTGGCGATCTTATAAATTTAATATAGGTATTGTATAGTCTATGGACGCTGTACGGTCTGGTTTATAAATAGCCAGCGGCGAAGGCAGGTGCACCATGGCATGAGCAGACGGGCGGACGCCGACGTGCTTCCGCGAATCTGCTCAAACCGCGGTCGCGTTCAAACATCTCGACAAGCCTGACTTGCCATATATACCTACGTATATAAACATGTCTTGACACCTACAGTTAAAGAGCCGAGTATGTGATGATAATACATACATACTACGCACTGTTATTTTTTTGGAAGTAACTATATTGTGGTCATGTATTATATCTCAATTTTGTGATGTATATGTATTTCAAATTTCTATTTTATTGTTAAACAGAATAATAAGTAGTAACAGTCGCACTTATTATAAGTCTCTCCAATATGTCCTCATATTCCACTTGTTTTATCAACATTTGTGTTAACAATTTTTTTTGTTTCAATAAATAAAATCATTTAATACTTATAAAGTTCTGTTTTTAAAGATCCTTACTTATTTCTTTAAACTTTACACCCTACTAACAATTAACAAATAAATATAATTAATTAACGACAGAACTCAAATCGAAATATATTTATTTGTTGTCCATAAACAAAAGACTTTGTACCTAGGTTAGTTACACAAATACTCATATTACTATAGATACTAATATAAAAAACGTACCTAAATGAGAATGTGTTATAATGTTATTTTTAATATATAATGACATGTTAAACATTGCTCTATAAAAGAGTAACTGTGATAATGCAAAGTATATATATTTTCCTGTTAGTGCATGCCACTGTATTATAAAAATTTTGCAACGTAGGCTGTTACATTCACTTGTATTTATTAGCTTAATTTATACCAGTAATATGGTGTATATTACTGGTATAATACTTTTGAATTAAACAAATACTTAATGCCTACCAGACGATGAGTCAACTACATACTTTTATTTTTATATGATATTGAATTTTGTACTTTATCATTCTTCTCACAATCAAAAGAAACGCGGTAATTTGGCGCCCAACGTGGGTTGCCAAATGAACTTTTTTCAGCATTTTTAGTCAGTTCCCATAGATCATACATGAAACTTGATCTTCTTATGTTTATATGCGTAAATAACTCATATAAATTGTTTTTTTTTTCATATTTATGACATTTTCTACCCAAATTTTATAAATTACTAATTACTGTCCAACCATCCAGTCATTAAAGCATTATTAAGTAACAAACACAAATAGTCACACATCTTTACTAACTTTCAAGTTTATAATAGATATTAGAAGAATACAGTTATATTTTTTTCTCGACTAAACAAAAAATATTTTATACATGTAAGCTCTAAGTATTTATTGGTTCTGTCACGTAGATATAGCACTACCTACCTACGACCAACAGGAAAACAGGGACAGATATAAATGGAATCCTGATCGCCAGCAATTCCTCTTATATGCAGCCAGTACGCCTATGTGATGCCACAACCAGTTTCGTAGCATAGAATTATGGAATTTTATAAAGAATTTTATTTATACAAACAAGTGTTTCAACTTTAGCTAACTAGTGTAAAACTTCGTTTCACCAAAATAACATACCGTAACGTAAAATCAAGTAATTAAAAATAAGGTTTTAATTAATAAAGATTTTTACTAATGTTTTTATACATTAGTAATATAAAGAAAATAGTACGTTTTAATTTTTATAATTTAATACGGTATATGACGGTAATTTGGCAGAGAGAGAGTGTGTGTAAAGTAGGGAAACAAACGGATTTGTATCCGTAGTTTCTCCACGGATAAATCGAAACCTAAAAAAACATTATTAGGATATAAAATATGATAATGACGTCATGTGGTACTGTTAATGCCTATAGCTGATGCTTGTCACTTTCCATCAAGTGACTTATCAGCTTGTTTGTTATTGTAGTTATATAAAAGCAAATTATAATAATATTCAAATGTAAAAGAAATTAAGAAATTAAAATCATGAAATGTAATGGGTAAATTCAAGTGTTTGGTGAAAATAAAATAAGATGGATGAAGCAAGAGATCATTGCTGCGCATCGAATAAGAAACTTTTTATGGGATAGACAGAAAGAATCTCTTAAGATGAAATATATCTGTTCCCATTAAACTTACCTAATGTGTACATAGATAGATTTCATTTTAATTAACTTCACTTTTATATATATATATTTACTTTGCACAATTTTTATATAAAATTAATTTTCTTTGAATTTTAAAATAAATATAATAAGAGATCATTAAAAAGTTTCCTGTCTCTTTCATTTCATTTTTACTGTAATATTTTTCAGTCTTAACTTTAGATTGCTTTTGTAAATTAAAAAATGAGTATAAAAAGTCGCAGTTATATTCATGTGGTTGGGAATAATGATAGGCGGCTGGTAGACGATAGGGCGCCGAGTAAGACGCCGCGCCGCCTGCGCAGGCGCATGTAATGTGCGCGTGCGCCAGACCGTCCCGACCGACAACATACCACTGTAACCCACGCTTCATAAACAACATGTGCAATCTCATATGTTTTGTTATCTGTGAACTATTTATATTGTTGAAAATACTACTAGTACTGCTACTTATTTTGTTTGTTGGCATTTGGTTGGTTGATCAAAAGCCAAACAAGTAACAAGAGGCGCAAATATTATACTTAAGAGCATACAAAAGTTACCATATTCGAATATTAGTTATTTTTTCTTAATTCGATGTTAAACTATATTATTATCAGTGAAATAGATATATCATTAAATCGTAATTGTATTTATGTAAGAGTAAATTAGATATGTATAATATACTGACTTTAGTATTTATAGAAGTCAATATCCTATTTCCGCACAATGCAATTCATTGATATATACATATTCGTTATATGATTATATAATACAATACAAACTTTAAGAATAGGTACATGGTAAACCGTAATGGGTATGCATATTAATTATTCATAATAATATGCAATTATCATTACAATACTTATCACTGAGAACATTGACAGTTCATTTACCGCGAAGTCCTATAATCTTGGAGGCTGTGTGTACCGTTTCCTTCGTTCATCATAAACGCACCCACCTGCGAGAAGGCACCACCGATACTTGCGTCATTTACAACTTAAAATAATAAAACTGGTTCCGATTGTGATCTATACGATGGTGGATCGACGATTAATGTACAGTCACCATCATAAACATATTAGATGACAGAATTAATAATAATCTTAAAGCTGAATTTCTTTTTTATCTTATTGTATTAATAAATTAAATGTAAGCAAGTAACGAATTTATATACTCGTAAATCTTCGCAACAGATGTGACTATGGAACGTAATGATTTATACTGATCAGTTGATGTCAAAAATATTGTGAATACTTCAAACAGTGCACTCATGTTATCTACATTTAATAACAACATAATTTGTGAATATGACATCTTTGCTATCTATGGTCGACATTACTCGGCACGCGACAAATCCTTTTTAATTTTACATTCACTATTTGTGATTAAATATGATCAGCCAATTATAATAAAGGAAAAATAATAAATGTATATGTGAACTGTATATATATGAAGCTAACTGTACCAGGGTCCACACCTGGCAGCCGACCGACCCCGTGCTGTCACGACACTTGATACTATGTTACCTAAACATTTTTATGAGTAAATTCCAAATATTATTCATAATTTTACTGTTTCTTTATATATTTTTTCTGTACACGATGACATAATTTCATTAATTTTATTAATAGAGTGTAGAAACGCTAGATTATTATTTTGTATGGATTTTTCAAGTTTAGTGGTAAACAACAGATATAATAATTTAAGATTTTAAATACAAAAACAACTTTAATAGCGATCATATTGCAAACATGACCCCAACACAAAAAAATATCAAGTATAGATCTAAAATGGCCATGATATGAAATAACATATATCTAAGTAAATAATCGATATACGTAGATACTGCCTCCTTTTTGAAGTTAGATTTAAAAATTATTTTACACGACTACAAAAAACAACTATATTAATGTCAAAGTGTCGTGATCAAGTATTCCTTATCTGAAATTGCATTCATCTGAAATGCATTGCATTGTGTAGTGAGTTCCAAACTGATTGACACAAAAAAGACCTACAATTCTGATGGACCTTCCAGTGAAGGAAACACCGATTTCGAACTAAAAATGAATTCAAGAGACGGGGTTAGATTGATTCGTATATTGCAATTTTATGTAATTGATGTTGTTGTATGCATAATTATTGTGTATATGTGCATATGCATGCATTCCCATTTTGAATTCAAATATACCCATTGAAATGTGGGCATATCAAGTGTTCATCATGCGTTCATCACAACATCCACAGTAGATAATATGACTAGCCCATTTTTTTTTAAATAGAGAAAATTCCTCATGAACGCCGCGGGGGAGCCTAGCGGATATTGTGAGACTCCTACTTACCAAAAACTTCAAGGTATCTCGACGAAGCGCCATTTGCCAGAGTCGCGGAATCGCAATGTCAGTCCACTGCGATGACTTCCGCAACTAGGATGACAGTCGTGTTACCTCACACAGTCGTATACATATAATAATGTTAGGTATAACATCTGGCAACTAAGACAAAGCGTTTAATATTGACACTAGAGAGATAATGGAAGAGCTCCACATATCTATAGATAACTAGCTGACCCCGCAAACGTTGTTTTATCATATAAATTAAAATGGCTATTAAAAAATAGGGGTTGATGATAGAAGGTTGAAAATTTGGGTTTGTATGTACTTTTTAATGCCATAATATAATAAAAAATGTTCAATAAATAAAAAATCATTGTTAGGGGTGGACAACCCCATACATTTTCATCACTTAGGGATATGATAAATAGATAGTAGCTCAGACATGAATATGCATTTAAAATTTAATAAAAATCGTTCAAGCCATTTCCGAGGAGTATGGTAACTAACATTATGACACGAAAATTTTATATATAAGATTACAGTAAATAATAATTATTACAAAGTTTGTATGCGTTTATAAAAGATTTTTATCTTATTACTCATTGCTTGACTTTCCACACACGCATATGTAACATGTGTTATTTTTTAAACAAAGAAGTCGGTGCAATGACCTGTCCTTATTTGGCAGAGTCAGCAAGGCGACTGCAGACCCGGCGAGATGCGACACAGGTATGCAGTTATGCAGTGTCAAAGTGTTATAGTATATACTTGTTATAAAATTTTGGCCAGCGATAAAGATAACAAACGATATAATATATCTTAGGTAATATACTTGTTATAATGTGTAGTATTTTGTGCTGCCCGAAACTATACAAATATATTCATTACATTAAATTATGATGAATGAATAAGTATAATTGTTGAGAAACTTTTTTGATATTAATATATTTAAAGTTTTCTTGTATTCTTTAATCAAAACTTTAAAAACAAAATCATGTATTATGTCACTTCACTCTCTACCATCTTACCATTAAATATATTTTTCAGACATAAATAATTTTACTACATATTCATCATCATCATCATCATCGCAGCCTGGAAGACGTATCCCAAAGATCTCCACTACGATCGGTCCTGCGCTGCTCGCATCCAATGCCTTCCAGCGATCTTGACCAGATCATCGGTCCACCTTGCTGGAGGCCTTCCCACGCTGTGTCTTCCGGTCCGTGGTCGCCACTCGAGGACTTTACTGCCCCAACGGCCATCTGTCCTACGAGCTATGTGCCCTGCCCATTGCCACTTCAGAGTCGCAAGTCTTTGGGCTATGTCGGTCACTCTGGTTCTTCTGCGGATCTCCTCATTTCTAATTCGATCACGCAGAGTAACTCCGAGCATAGCCCTCTCCATTGCCCTCTGAGTGACTCTGAGCTTGTTGATGGGGCCCATAGTTAGCGTTCACGTCTCTGTTCCGTAAGTCATCACTGGCAACACACATTGGTCGTAAACCTTCGTCTTGAGACACTGCGAAAATTGGGACGAAAAGATATATCGGAGCTTCCCGAACGCTACCCATCCGAGTTGGATTCGACGATTGAGATAGTGATCGACAATTTCGAGTGTAGAATCTCCGATTTTTACGAGAGCAGGTACGACATGGACGTTTGACATAATTTTCGTCTTGTCCATGTTCATTTTAAGACTTACTACTTGTGAGACTCTATTGAGGTCTTCGAGCATTTTGCTAAGGTCTTCCAGGGTCTCAGCCATGACCACGATATCGTCTGCAAATCGAAGGTGATTGATGTACTCGCCGTTAATGTTGATGCCCAGCCCGCTCCAGTCTAAAAGCTTGAAGACATTTTCCAACGCAGCGGTAAACAACTTTGGCGATATGACATCGCCTTGTCTGACACCTCGCTGCAGTTGGATAGGCTTCGAATTCTGGTCGTGGAGGCGAACTGACATAGTGGCGTTTTCATACAAACATTTCAACGCTTCGATATATCGATAGTCAATTTGGCACCGCTGGATAGACTCTAACACAGCACACGTCTCGATCGAATCAAAGGCTTTTTCATAGTCCACAAACGCCAAGCAAAGTGGCAGGTTGTATTCTTCGGTCTTCTGAATTACCTGCTACAGCGTATTCGCAACCCGGCTTCCGAAAAGGCTTCAGTACCATAGATCACATTCATACGCTGCGGCAGGTAATTCAATCAAAATATGGCTCAGCAGTGTTACGGGTCTGAAATTCTTCAGAAGCGATTTGTGGGAGACAAATCGCTTCTGAAGAACAGAACCACCACACCCCTTTGCCATGCTTGATGCGTTCTGCCCTCGAGGATGATGGAGTTGAATAGTTTCTGGAGGATTCGTAAAACAGGTCTACCTCCAGCCCTCAGAAGCTCAGCAGTAACTCCATCATCGCCCGGCGCCTAGTTGTTTTTAAGTTGTTTAAGAGCCATACCAATCTCGTACAGGCTGACGTCCGGGATATCTTCGGTATAGTGTCGGGTTAATTTGGCTCTAGGGTCTTTCGCCGTGTTGTTAACAGGTGCCCGTGTTGTCGTGTATAACTGTCCATAGAACTTCTCAATTTCCCTCAAAAGTTCGGGTTTAGACGATACGATCCTGCCGTCATCCGTCTTAAGTCGCGTCAGCTGGCTCTGTCCGGCAGCCAGATCCCTGTTAAAGACTTTTGAGCCCTTGTTTCTCTCAATAGCCTCCTTTACACAATTTATGTTAAAGTGGCGTAAGTCACGAGTCAAGGACTTAGAGATCTGCCTGCTAAGTTGCCGATACTGGGAAGCATCAGTCGGAGACTACAGGACTATACTTCGCCTTTCATCCATCAGTTTGAGGGTAGAGATAGATATTTTTCCGGTTCTGCGCGGCGGGTTTTGAAGTGCTTAGACCCAGCCGCACGGACAGTTTCTACGAACCTGTTGTTGTAATCGTCCACGTCAACGCAGTCACCAAGGCATTCGAAACGGTTTTGCAAATCTAGCTGAAAGCTTTCGGGGTTTTGAATCTGTATAGGTGTAGGGCGGAGCATAGATTTCATCAGTAGGGATCGTTCGAGTTTCAGATTCAAATTCAATGTGCCTCTTACAATCCGGTGATCACTTCCAATTTTGAGGGCATTTATCACAGAGACATCATTGAAAATCTGTCTTCTCGTTGACAAGATGAAATCTATCTCGTTTTTTGTGGCACCATCGGGACTAATCCATTTCCATTTCCGGTGTTCCGGCTTCTTGAAGAAGGAGTTCATCATAAAGAGTCTCTCCTTCTCCATGAAGTCGGCCAGCATTTGACCTCGGAAGTTCCGATCACCGATACCAAATTGCCCCACTCTCAGCTCATCACCGCTTCGTTTGCCCAATTTTGCGTTAAAGTCCCCCATGATAACGTTATAATGAGTCTTTGTACTATGTATGGCTCTGGAGATATCCTCATACATAGCCTCAACCTCATCGTCGGAGTGCGTCGAAGTTGGACCGTACACTTGGATAACCTTCAACGAATACCGTTTGGTAATTCTGAGTATCAGGTACGCTACCCTAGTCGACACGCTCTCGACCTTGATAACATTATTCACAAGGGACTTGTGGACGAGGAACCCGACACCGCGTTGGGACAGTTGATCGCCCTCCCGGAAGTAAAGCAGATTGCCGGATTTAAGACTATCGAGTTCTCCTCCTTTCTTCGGACTTCAGATAATCCCACGACATGCCAGTGCAATCTGCTCAACTCTTCCTCCAGTTCAGTTAACTTTTCGTCGGTCCGCAGTGTTTGAATGTTGTATGTTGCCAGTGGTAGCCTGGTCTTACCCGGAGATTCTTCGCACCCCCTGCCCCGCCGTTTCCATGACCGCTACCATGGTCAAGAATAGCGGGGCTGCCGGGGACTGGGGGCCCCGCTAGTCTTGACCATGCATTATTACAACAATAATGATGGTACAAATATAATTATTTAATTAATTTAAAAAATAAATGTTTTATTTGGAAATTGGTACATGAAGAGACAAAATTCTAAAATTTTGCAATTGAACTTATGTACATATACATGTAGACAACCACTTAGTCTCAACGCTCTCTAAAAATTAGATATTAGAAAGCAAGAAATGTTATTAGTACATAATATTTTTACTATCACAAGAAAATAACTAGGTATTTTAGTATTCAATTATGAGTTTCATAGAAACCCGTCTTCTGTAGGCTACATGTAAGTACTCACACCTACTCTTTTTATCAATATGGGACTATAAAGGAATGGCATTAGTATATATATATTTATGTCTTAACTTTTATTTTTTATTAAAAAATGTTAAGTTATAAATAATCTCTAACAAGTAAATAAACGTATGTAATACAAACTACCTATATTCACTATGTATATATATATACCTCACCTAGCAAGTTAAAAATATCGATTACCTGATCTCTAATGTTTTAACATTTAAATATTTTTAATGTTAAATTAAAATTATTCTAATAATCGATATTTCTGGCAAAATGCTTAAAAAGTGAAGTTAATGGAATATTTGACTAGTATTATTGGCGACTACAGGTGTACGGTCAACCAGTTCGATCTCTGTATCGTGTTACACTAGGTTTCACATTAGGAAAATTATACGACGTCTCAAATGACTACTGACTGTTAATTATTGTTTTATTGACAAGATAAATTATTATAATTATTAACATAATCAGTTCCAAGAAGGTACTTTGCAAAACAACATGATTCATCCGCGTATATTTTGCCAGATGCACGCTCGCGCCGCGGGGTGTGTTTATTAAATTAAGTGACATTTCATTTTAATTCATCGACATAAATCTCGGACATTATGAGGGCCATTATCGTAGCTCGCAGGTGCCCGGTGCCGCGCCCCGCTACGTGCCAAAGGTCTTCGCGAACCGATAAACACGCGGTCAACTGAGTACGACATCCAGTCTGTGCTCTGCATATCATCTATATAGACTTACCCACTACTACATTAACTTATGTATATCTACGTCCTCTTATTGCTTCTCTAAGTAATTATGTCTATCTCTTTATATAATAAAATAGTGACGAGATGAAAACGATTTGTTTGTTTCTTCGTGTGTTTGTATGTTAATACGTATTTCATATATTAAAACGTCTGGAAAAATTAAAACTAATTTTTCACAGAATATGTTATTAAAAATGAGTCAATAAATAAGCTTGTGAAACTTTAAAAAATATTCCTGAAAGGGGCAAATTAGTACTTCTTATTATTAAATACTTCATCTAATACAATGTATAAATAAATATGTACTTCACTTATTTTCCTCGTTTGATTATTGCCCATTAACGGCGTCTAGAAATGTAGTAGACGAAGTCGTGGGCACTACTACTTTTAAATATTTTACGGCATCAGTAGTTTAGCACACCGACTAATTTCCGATGGTCACGGGTTTGATTCCTCGCACGTTGTAAGAATTTGTATTCATGTGTACGATTGTTTGTATCGGTCTGGGTGTTTTCTATGTACATTTTGTGTACACAAAAAATATCTAAGTATTTATATCAGTTGTCTAGTACAAGCTCTACGTAGCTTATATAAGGTGGCTATGTGAATTGTCCAGATTTATTATTATTATTTGCATAAAGTGCACGTAGAAGTATTACACATTTCTCTTTCATATTACAGTCATTATTAACAAATTGTAGTGGCGGAATTTCGACCAATCATCATGACAATGTCTGTATATGTTATTATGTTCACTTTTGGTTTAACGGCATTATGTTATTTTTTACAAAACTGTAGCACTGTAGATGCTTTTTTGTTTCATTCCCTTTTTTACTTATTGCTTACGTTATTTTGGAACCTTTTTTAGTGTTCAGTGTGCAACTTCAACATTTTACTAGGTATATGTCTCAATTATCTAATGTAATATGCATATGTAATAATATATCAATTATTTTAAAAATGAACTTTTTGTCGTAAGACTATTACAGTTTGCACTGTCTGGCATATCGGTAACTATGTAATTGTTGATATAGGCAATAAATGTTATATATGCAATACATTTTTCCTTCATCGTTTTATAATATTATTTTTATAATGTTGTAATTGTTTTATATAACACATTGTTTCACTTAGTTCTTTAATAGTTTTCAGAGATTCAACGCGTGACTGGTGTTTAGTAACACTATATACATTTTATGATCAACATGATGCTGTATCTAAAGTTAACTGTCATATATGTATGACTACCATGACATATAAATATTATCGAGCGTAGTCAGACTGACCTATTTCAGTAATAGTATATGCATTATCCTTGAATAATATATAAAAAATAAATTCATTATTTAAACGTTGTAGTCAAACAATAGTTAAGTTTAAATCTGTAGACTCATTGAAATCAGCTACTTTGTTTAGATGCTGGCGACCACGTCGTGATTGTAGGTTTGCACCCACTTGCTGTCAATTTTACGCGTCCACTTCATATATTTCCATATATATTGTTTGTCAATACACCTCATTTACATAAGCGATTACTTAGGCACGAGTACGAGCGAGCTTGCGCTCCGTGCGTATATATTTTGCAATACCTACTTACAATCAACACCGTGATACCACACCTTATTAACATAAGTATTAACAGTTGCACTGTAAATCAAGTCGTTTATGCAAATATTTTGCACATTGAAGATGAAATACGGTCAATAATCTAGGTATTACTTAGTGGTGGCATTGAATCAGACTATTGGACTAACTTGACACAATCTATTTATAAACATGCCTACGCTATAAACTTATTGTTTGTCTGTTATTAAATGTTTTAACACAAAACTGCAAGTACTTGTATACCAAAAATAAACTTATCTATTTCCAAACAGGAAAGTGCAAAGTGCAGTGTGCTATTATAAGTATTGCGTTGATGGTGGCTAGGTCACGCATGCGCAGTGCAGTAGCCGACCTTGCGAGTGCGCGGGCGCAGCGGCGGCGGCGCGGCGGCAGCGACGCGCGGCTGCCTGGTGTCAGGTTGCGGCCACATTTCTGCCGCTCGCCGCGCGTGCGGTTCAATCCCGAGACGGAATGCCCTCATCATTTGATAGCTTGCATTAACACTCGATACACTCTCGACAACATTTCTGTCATACCAGCGATGCAGTCAAAAGAAACATTTCAGTTACAAACCCATACGTGTGATGCGACTTGGTATCAAATTGTATTAAGATTCCCAAGAAAGATTTCAATGGTTGAATACCATTGTACTAGTTTCGCATAACTATAATTTTATAATATTATTTCATATGTACATATGTTAATCTATACGGTATTTATTATACGGGCCTAGTAGCATGAAATGAATAAAAAAAAACTTTTTTATTGACAATTGGATATTCTGAAAAAACAAGAATAAAAATTTGTATACCTAAAGACAAAGTAGTGTAAATTTGTAGACTCTCTTCGAACTCTCTAAGGATGCAATAAAATAATTTATAGAATCGCTCTATGATGTCTGAGATTGAGACTATAATGTGTTGACGTGAAGAATTAATTGTCACTAATACAACCTCTACGTGCGAATCAGTAATCAGTTTCAAAATAAGCATAACATATACCGTATTACAGTATTCAATTTTAATTGACACTTCATAAGGAAATTAAATGAGAAGCTCAATGTTCGGCGTCCAGACTGCGAGTCGCCTTTTGTAGCAACACATGTGCATCAAAGATTAATCACTGATATGGAAGCTTATACAGCATTTATTGATAGTTGTATATTCACATAACAAAAGTACAATTTCTAGTACAAATACAATTCAATTATTTTAAAGTAAGGGATTGACATGACCACATTTTTCTAAGAGTAAGCAATTGGGCACCTGGTTAAGTACTGATATTAGGATGCAGATCTACTTCTTTTTTATAGATTTTTCAAACCCACCCGCTTGCACTGAATTAAAAAAGACGC
This sequence comes from Achroia grisella, assembly GCF_030625045.1. Classification (NCBI taxonomy): domain Eukaryota; kingdom Metazoa; phylum Arthropoda; class Insecta; order Lepidoptera; family Pyralidae; genus Achroia; species Achroia grisella. Next base: position 1,146,099 of record NW_026712703.1, read on the forward strand.
AAAATATTGAAATATTTATAGAATACTGAATATAAGAGAAACTATTGTGTTGATTATACTTTTAAATAATACTTGTATATGTTATTATTATATTAATAATTAAATACATCTATAACTACATAATAAGATTTGTTTATAACATGTGGTTAAAGATTCATAAGTTTCTGTGCCATTTGAAGATCCTTGTTTATGTAGTTGGCCTACAAACACAGTCTAAGTTTGTCTACAATAATTTATTGCAGGTTGTGGAAGTATAATTATTCGTTTTAATAAGTAGTGTTAATAAGTAGTTATTTAACCCTGTTTCATATATTTATGTAGGTAGTTGAGAAGAGTGAATTTGTATACAGTTCTTCCCTCTTATGCTTTCTGATCAGACAACGATGGTAATTTCTAGCAGTAGTCTTTACTGCTAGTGCGGAAGCCGGATGGTAACTTGGCCTACTACTAACGCTAAAGAGAAAGCTGACTAGTTGGGTAATAATATAGTTACCTCGAACTCCGCTTTGTAGGAAAGAGAATACTATTTAACTAGTGGGGTGGAAAGGCAGGAGTTGCTCTAAGTGGACATTCGTAATATCATTTATGTAAATGAAGTTGAAACAATATGAAATTAGACTATCCGTTTGAAAATTAGTTTTTATTTTATATTAATTAAAATTCAAGACAGAGGCTTAGTTCCTATTGGATAATTGCTAGTTGTTTTATATGAATGAAATATGTCCTGCTTTACACCTAAACTACTATATATTATATGCAAATTTATTTTTTAAATGTTATATTTTCCTCAATTCCATCGAATGGTTTATTACTTTACTTAGGAAGCACTTCTACTAGAAAGTTTTATTCGCATTCTTACATCCAAAATCAACAAATTTACAAACTATACGATAAAAAATAAGGAAAATATTTGTAACGAGTATTTAACTTGTTACAAATATTTTTCTTTTGTAACTTTACTGCGTAAGTTTAAGCGTAAAGTAACTGCCTAAGTGATATTCTAATAGATAAATGGCGTAGAGAATAGAAAGATATGGAAAAAATAACAAAATAAATTAATACAAGACCATAGTAGATTTGATACTGTAAAGAATTTGTTTGGAGTACATTATCTTAAACGTATCTTTAGGACCTGCTTCTTCTAACTAAAATATTTTTTTAGTATTTGATAGTTCTTTTATCGAAGAAGGCTAAATGTATAAGCACGCTACAACTATAAGCAGTCCAGCTTTAATGAAAATGTTGCAAAAACGGATCTCTTATGTGGCGCAGACAAAGTTAGGATAGCCAGATTTTAATATTTGTATTCAATTCAAAAGGACTATCGCAATGCAATACACACGTGAACTTTGTATATAACACCAATACGTATCTAACAAACGCAACTATTAAAATGTATGTATCCAGTTCTATTAATAACACCGACACTGGATGTAATAGCGAGGTTCGTATGATATACGATGGCATTTACACGTCCACAGATAGGTAACTAGCGAGCCTTCTAATTGAAATCTAAGCTTGTTAAGTCAGAACGTTTAATATTCTAGTCTATAGATCGCTGTATCTGAATGTGTTTAATCAATTAATCTGTTTAAATTTAAATGTAATGTTATTAAACATTCATAAATAATTTTCCTGTCAATGTTAAAAGCTACTTAATTCGTAGCTTAAAATATTCAAAGCCTAGCAGCAATGACATGCATCCATAAAATACCTGTAAATATCCAAATGGATCTAGATGTATACCTATAACTTATTCAACTCAAAACTCAAACTTAAAATCATTTATTAACACAATACCTATCGGCCTTCTGTGTACGTAATATTTTTTATCTCTATTCCTACCGTCCAATTCAATTAGCTACTTAATTTGAAAATAGCTAGCACGAAACTCAATAATCAATAATAAATAAATTATCTTGTTATGATCACAGTTTCTTTTTGGTACAATATTCATTTGAAGTTTCCAAATAATTTGTGTATACACAGTACACTTGCATCACAAGTCCCAAGAACTGCTCGGAGTTTCCCTCTCTGCCACAGGATGGACTTGATACAAGCACGTTGAATTATTAGAATGCCAAGAAGTTCATCTTTCTTTTTGGCCAGGTAAAATTATTTAAATTGACTTTTAATTTTAATACAATATGTTTAAAAATATGTATGACAATTTTATATCCAAGATGTAAATTATTTAACAAAAAGTAATGTTAAACTATTACCTACATTGAATGGTTAATAAAAATTCAGTGCACCTTCTAACTTTATTATTCACTTTACATAAACGTACTCGCGTGGTGCTTTAGATACTAAATAGGCATTTGTGTCTATTTTAAGCCTCATCTGTTATTCTGAATCGTAATAGCTAATAATAAATAATGCAAAGCGAGCTATATCTATGCACACATAACTTTTATCTGGAAACGGTTTGACCAACTTTCAGTGAGGCAATGAAGGTGATGATTATACAAGAATCTATATAAAAGGAAACTTTGTATAAAGTCAACTCCGGGTCTGTCTTATGTATTAAGTCTGAGACTAGCATCTTGCCTGCATGTTGTTGTGTTAGGAAAAGTTAAGGTATGACAGTAAAATTACCGGGTACCTACTATAACACGAAGATATTCATGTCACAAGAGGCAGCAACAGGTGCGGATAATGCCTCTGGTGTTGAAAGTGTTTACCTACGTACTACGATAGTTATTTACAATCAGACAGACCGCGCATGATCATCATCCGAGTTATATAAAAACTCTACCGCTGCGGTATAATAACTAGGAATACAATACACTGGAAATATGTATAATATAATAGTACAAAACTTACTAATAATGTTTGTGGCGGCGGATGGATGGACAAAAACTATTGAATGGATTTGCATGAAATTTGGTACATAGATAAATCAATATCACAGATTAACACATATGATACTTTTTGCAATAGTTCATATCTACAGACAATATTTGTTACTTTCCATTATAAGGACCGTCATCGTAATCTTGACAATTTTAAAATAATATCTGACCTATTTTAATACATAACTGACAAATAATTTGTTTAGTGTTTGTGTAACAGAACACTAAACTTGTTTCTGTGTAATGTAATAAATGTGACCGTTAGTTTTACAATCATATTGTCAGACGTGTAAATACCCAAGAATAACAGTAAGTAATCAGTTATATGTATAATAAATAGCGTCCATAAATCGTTCTTAGAGTGCGTTCTAGTAATGTTCAATGTCCAAACGTGTTATATTTTGATTCCTGTTCATGTTTCTACAGACTGGACTATTAGCTCACATGTACTGTAATACGAGTAGGTATAGTAGAAATTGGATTAACTTGCATAAATCAAAAAGATGAATGAAAGCCTGTTAGATGAAAAGTTTATGATCTCCTTTGAAAGGGATATTTTTACGTAATTGAAATGAAGCTGGCCTTTACAGCTTCACCGGACAATAGAGGGCGAGTGCAGATGGCACTCCAAACCCGTGGAAGGGCTTGGAGCACCTAAAGCCCAACTCCCGCCAGATGGATACGGCTTTAGTCTAAGGGCACCGGTAGGGGTTCGACCCCACTCAGAACGTAGTAATTTCGACCCCCGATTGAATTGGACGGGGGATCGATCGGAAGGATATCGAAAGTGTCAGCCCTCCGTAATTTCAATCGAAACAAAGGTTGGCTGTAATAAATAAGACAGAGTTTACAACGGTCTTGTATATTTAAATTAATTTAGTTTTACTTTGGTTTTGAAGTAGAATAAACAAAATAATACAGAATCCAAGACGTAACATTTTGACAAATTCACTCAACTCTGATCAGGTATAGCTAGCTGTCTAACTCGAGATAACTCGTGTTTTAAAGGTTCAAAATAGAAGTTTACCGATCGATCATTAGGACTTATTTGTTTTTTGATGGTGACAGGACACAACGAGCCGGACTAGTGTTCTCAGCATCGATAATATCGATACTATTATTGTTCATAGACACAGAAAACACTCACTGTTCGTATATTTTTTAATATACATGAATAGAATCAGTTAATATGATATTATGTCAGTTATCATTCGATAGTGATAATAATTGTATTGTATAATTATTAAAGAAATATTCGTACTATGGATTTCTCAAGCTGTATGGTTTTGTATTAATCTACGAAGTAGGTAAAGTAGGTAATTATCACCATCTTTATTTAATGTGATTTTTATGTAAATAGCAAAATACATAAACATATTTATTTTTATAGAAATAGAAATAATCTTCATTCAAATAAATTCATTACAAGCACTTTTGAATAGTCAATTTTTGATTCTACCACTCATTCGGAATGCAGATTCATTACAAGAAGAATGAGCAAGAAACTTGTGTGTTGCTCTTTTTAATAGATGTTTTTTTATATATAAATAATATAAATAAATAATGATATAATAAACATTTTAATTTCACATGGTGTGTGAGGGATAAGTGACATCATCTTAACTATATGTTATATTCTCATATATGATTATAAGTAATTAGTAATTAGTTTATATTACAGGCAACAATTATCTTTTTTGATCAGATTCTTTACTTGCACTAAAGTTAATTGCTTGTTTTTTAACTTCTTGTTAATTACTGAAATTTACAAAAAGACAATTAAAATTATTTGAGTAAATATTATTTTCAATCTGGGTTGACTGGAAGAGATCTCTTTTAGAGATAAGTCCTCCTTTGTTAACATTAGTTCTAATTAATATATCTAAAAAATGTATTTAAGTGCAATAAAGAATATTTAAAATTTTAAATGTACGTTAAATATTTTGGAAATACAGTTTATTTACAGACGGGTATTTTGATATATGTACTGTACAAATAAAAATATACTCCACGGGTATACCTGAATGGCAGTAAGTAGAGAAAAATGACGAACCATTGTACGGTAGATGATATCAACCCCTTAGCCAACTACGTAATGACCACGACGCCACAGTTTTGTTAAGAACGTTTCGAATGAGAAGAAGAATAAATAAAAGCCTTAAAATTAGCGATTAGTATTAGTATTAGCAGCGACTTAGTCTGCTTTTTATTATAAAATATGCCCTATGTTTTCCTCCTGACATGAAGTACTTAGTTTACAATACACGGACAACGGCCCAAATGATAGGAGATAATATAGATAATAAGATAATTGCGGAGAATAGAGTCCACATTACATGAGGCACATATGTCTTCATGTCAAATTTCAATAATATTTTTCAGTCTTTTAATTATTTAAGGGTAACAGATAGACAGACAAATTTCAAAATTAAGAATATCTGTATGAGTACGATATACCGAGGCAAGTAAATTGTTATCGACATCGCTAATATCGACATTTAAGGAACACTAGCAGTTGTGGACGCGTTTTTGTTATTATCTACAGTTCGCATCGGACCATTCGTCATACTGTCAGTGGGACAGGGCCAAACGAAACAATCAAAGTGACCGCTTGATAACGGTGACGGCCCCGGCTCTCCCAACTGAAGCGGATGGTTTGGGAGCATTGCGTTTTATATATAAAAATACAGGTGGATACCATTGTGGATGGATAAAAACGAGTTTTATGCTAGTGTAATTATTTATTTTTAGATTTCAATAACACAATTGTGTTATTGTAAGGGTTATTATTTACTATTTGACTATTAACATTAAGAAAAGGTACTAAAAATATTTATAAATTTCGACTACCTTAAATCGACATAGTACTTAAAAATCAAATTTATGATTATATTTTACTAAAACATAACAATTGAACTTCATTGGAATTTAAAATAAAATATATGGATCATTTTACAATAACAATATTATTCTGATGAAAATACTTATTATTACAAAAAAACTTGAATAGATTCAAATATACAAAACAAATCCCTTAACCACGTTGCTATACATAACAAGGTGCATGTTATGGTGTGAATTTACTAATGCTTGTGAGACACTATATTATAATTGTACAATGCTTTATAAATAAATAAAAATATAATTTATCTGCGTTTGTAATTAACACTTATGAAGATTATATGCAATTGCGAAAGTTTATAAACTTAACCAGTAGCAACAAGGTTTAGTCAAAGAAGTTTCACGGGGATTTTTTGTCATTACATATTTTGTCCTATGGAATTCTCGCGTTAAATTCACAAATAACATTAAATAATCTAAATATTGAAAATTTTCATCATTTAATGATCTTTACAATAATATGTTTTCCTAAGGCACTTACATATTGTAAAAATCTAGAGCAATCTGTAATATAATATCAGCTAGGCAGATATTTTCGTAAGCATGTAGGTATATAGGTATACAAAATAATAATATAACATACCTAATGGAAATTTTCTAAGAAATTAATTATTTTGCATCTCTTTTACCAAATATGAAACATAGAAATGTTAAAAAAATCTTTTTAACGATGAATATCAAAATCGAATTAAATCAGATAACCGGATGTGAGTGACCAAGATAACATTTAATAACATCGCGTCTACGGTGACATATGCATGTTTGGCAGAAAGCTCTAGACCAGTCTTATTTCAATTTGTATAAGGATATATAGAACTACTTTATTGTATGTATGATACAATAATAAAATATCAGCAGCAAATCAGTTTATCTGTCTACAATAAGATTTTAATAATAAATTATCTACGACAGTCATAATAAAAAAATCTCCACGTTTAACTAAGAGTGTGTGTTGCTAAAGCCTGCATCCTATTTTATTATTAATAGATTATAAATAAAAAATCTTATGTACGCTTAAAAAATAATAATCATTAAAAATCGATTACTGATATTGTCACTTATTGCAACTGTGAGTATATTAATAAACGATTTTTTATGTTTATACCTATTGAGCAACCAATGCGAGTGCATATTGTTAATGAATGGATCATCACATGACACAAATACTGTAAACCACATAAGACGTCACAATGCTAGGTATCATTCGAGGTTTTATCGCTGTTTTTATTTATTATTAACCTATTAGGAATCTACTAGTGCATAACAAATGGATACTAAGAATTGATAAAATTGTCTAGACATAAATTAGTGTAAATAATTACTATACCAGCAGTTCAATTATCGTATTTACGAAAGCGGTTCATATAGAGAATATTGGTTTGGCCAGTAGATAAGCCGAATTTTGGAAAATTACCTACAAAAACTTCAAACCATTTGGAACTATGCAATGTGACTTGGTTACTCCGCCTAATATTTTATCGTCTATATTTTTTTTGAGAATAAAAGAATTTGTTTGCATTTATCTCCCTGTTTTCTTATCGGCACAGTGTAACCTGTGCTAACGTAATAATGCCTTCATTTTTATATATTAAATTTAAATAAGCCTCTTTAGAACATATTAGCACACAAAAGCTAAATTCATCCAATTAGAATTAAAATTTAGGTATATTAAAAAATATAAAAATGCATGCCATAGCAACCGTACATTAAATCAACACTGTATACCTGAATTTCTTACAAGTTATAATGATTGGAAACAATGTGGATATCTTGTTGGTCTGTCAAATAATTAAAAGTATATATGTTTATACAGAATTTGTTCTTCTCTTATCAAATTAGAAACAAAATAACTGTGATACTTTTTTAAAATATGATCTCCTAGTTCCAGAAAAAAAGAAAATCTGTTAATATAATTAGTACTGGATCAATACAAGAGTAAATTCTTACTATTAAAATAAACATCTGGCCACGCTACTTGTCGTTAATTCTAAATTGATAAACCTGCCTATGTAATGATAAAGTTGTTAAAAAGTAATACATATGTACAACATTAACTGTTTTATAAAAAATATATATACCGACTAATATTATAAATGCAATAGTCTGTTATCTTTTCAGTACTGAACGGCTGAATGGGTCCTAATAAAATTTTATGTGAGCTATCCTCATGACGAGGTATACCTAACTTTTACCTAAAATAATAGACGAGGTGACGGGTTACAGCTATAACTGCATACATAAATATTAGTACTAACATGTAGTCTAATAGAAGCTACGCATAAAATAACTTAGATGGATAGGTACCTACATATTAGTATTATTAACGAGAAAACGTGATTTGCCTGTTAAATGCATGGTTGAACACTAATATATAAACACTAGTATTAAGTTCTTTCAAGTATTACAAAACATTAAGTACCCAGCTGTTACATCTGTTGACATTTATAGCTTTGTGGTTTTCCGTAAAGATATGCGTCCTTGTTAAGAATTATTTATATACAGGAAACTATGATGGAAATACGGTCATAGTAATATTTTGTACATAAATAATTGTAATGACATTTTTTTATAAGAGTAACACAAATTATGTGAATTAAATACGAGTACCCATATACATTTTGCAAAGCAATTTAATAATTTTATACTTAGTGGATATACATTTAATTTTAAAGAATTGTGTTGTTGTCATAGTAAACATGTTATTTATGAATTTAATAATATATTTAAAACTTTAACGTTATAATAAGAGAAAAAAATGTCCCATATGAATAAATATTATTTGGAGTATGACTTTAACTTTGAATGTAACCTACATATATAACATACATTTATAACAAAATTTGTCTTAGTTAAAATGAAATAAATTGCATTTAGCAGAGAATTAAATTGGTATTTTCCTAAGTTAAACTTTTCTGTGTCCATTTATCTGACCATCTAGTTATTTTGACAAGGTTTTTTTAAGATGACGTTAGATAGTTATCCAACGATTAGCAGTTGCTTAATCGCATCAGAACTGACAGTACCATGTAGTATCTGAAAAGTTTTTATATGTAATAAGGACCTTTAATGACCTTTAAATAAATATTTAAAAAACAAGATGTCTCGCGACTATTCATCACACTTGCTCTACCATATGCTCTAGAGCTTATACTATACTACATTTGTCCTTTATTATATTAATAATAAATGTAAAATATATCTGTTTGTCTGTTTGAATATTTGCTTTGACAACTAATCGGCTTAGGAAATCTTAAAAGAAATTGACTTGAAGAAACTTCTATCTCAGAAGCCTCGGATAAGCAAATTTGTTAGGTAATGAAATGAAGAACGACGAGTATCACAGAGCTTCAATTAAAGTAAAAGTAAGTAAATCAAATCGTTGCTTTATATCAAAACTAGGACCGTTTTGTTTTGGCTGAATTAACTCAATGTTCCATTTAATTACGAACTGATGCAGTTAGGTATACGCTTACTGTAATTACAATTAGTACCTACATGTATCTATATGAATGCTCAAAAGGAAAATAATTCATTACGTAAACATAATTTTACTATATATATTATTTATTATAGGAAAAACCATTCATAATAATGAATGAAATTAAAATTAAACTTCTTTTTTGTATTGCATTATAAATATCTTAGCTTTTACTTTTATAAGAAACATCTGGATGTGTGTTTGAGTTCAATGACATTTTCCAATTAACTTACCCCTTGTTATAGAAATCAGTGCATCGAAACAATGATGATTACATAGGCATGCGGGGTGATTGTACTCTTTACTGAAAATAAACATTGCCCCACACCATTCACAATCAACTATAAGGCTTTGTTTCTCTCACATACACAACTGTCAAACTGGAAGGACGAAGCAAATTATAACAATTTATTACAACACTTGTTAGGACGTAGGAACGTTTATAAATAACTAGCTATTACCCGCGACTTCTTCTGCTTTTTTTGAGATATAAGGTAACCTATGCCTGTCTTTGAAATACAATCTGTGTTTCAGTTCTGAATAGACTAACAGACAGACTTTCGCTTTTATAATATTAGTATGAATATAATGAATGAAAAGAAGAAAGTTATGTCATATCTAAACACCGTAAAAGTGGTAATATTGTTTGTGTATTGTGTAATTGTTTACAAATTCGCAATGATTTTACCCGATTACTCTATTACAGTTTTAACGGCAGTAATTCGTACATTTCTACCGCAAATTCTTAAGATTTGTTTCCTCAGCATGATAATTAATTTTTTTATAAACTAGTTGTTCAGTCCACAAACTGTATTCGTTATAAAATGTTTAATCAAATAGATCGTTAATTTAACATACGCTATTAGTAAACACATAGATAGCGAGTGAAAAATTAGCAGTAGTTAGAACTCCAGGCAATAAAATGATAAATAAGCGATTAACTTTTAATTACTACCTACTTGTTGTATTTGTTTACCATTATGCCAAAGTGATTAATTGTTATACAACTGGTCATTTATATTTAAATAATATATGACACTTTAATCGAATGTCTATTAATTTGTGCGTATCTGCCTTTTTAATGTAACAAATATATACCAATATGACATTAATTTTTATACATATCTAAATTTTAGCCTTATATACTTATTAATAAAAATACAAGTTCAACTATGGTAGTCTTAATGAGGTCTTAAATCATAATTCAAGCACATTTATATGTGACACGGGAATATTTGCATATAACTTATTGACGCGAACACGACGAGGACCAGTCTCCACGACTCTACCGCATAAATACTTGTGGTTGTCAATATATTTCCATATGTTTCATCCATAATGGTCTTATTCCCATTAGATATAGCCCAATATTGTATAAACAGAAACGAATGTGACGGCAAAATTAATTTTGTAATGGTGTACGTGAGATTATCGAAGCCGAGTTTTGCATACCGCAGGCCACAACCATAAAATACAATACATTATGAGCAAGGCAGCAGCTCCCGTGTTACGTACTATGCTTGATTTTTAAGAATATTAACATATATGATACTAGACTATTACGAGCGTGTATATTAAGTACGTATGTAACGGTTTAATTTTTTATATGTATGCAAATCATATCACAAGACACCTGTGAATTTTTATACTTAATAGCTATAATATATTAGGTATATATACAAATGTAGACCGAATAAGTGGTTTAAATAATATTTGGATACAGAGCATGCTTAATCATTGTTTTCGGCGTAAAGAACACAGATTCCTGTTCTAAAACATCGTTATCAACGTTCCCACTCTAATCTTAAAGCAATAAAATTTCGATGGTTCAAGAAAAACGGGGCAGCTCGATAACCATAAATTTGGGTCGAAACGGATGGGACAAATTTTTATAATGGGCCTCCCCCATTTGGGTTCTGAGTCGCGTTAATGACATCCTAACAGTTTGTTTTAACATCATTATAGGAGCGTATCGGGCATTCCATCGCAGGTACCTGCGTCTGCGCATACCGTAGTAGTAGTAGGTAGGTACACATGTCGAGCCGACGCGCTCCCACTGATACAACTTGTGATAATTGTAATTTCCTTACTGATTTCAACTGATCGTAATCTCAAGTGATTAATTTTACATCAATTAGTAGAGTTTCAGAAATAGACATAATGAGAGTTAAGCGTTACTGGTCACGGCTTTATAACATTGCCAACAGGATTTCTAGTGTTAACTTAAAGATTGTATGAGGTGAAAGTATTACATGATTAAAGAAAGTCAAAGGGCGCGTAGATACTGCGAAAATCTGCCATCAGAATGGAGTGCTATTTACATCAGTGATTCTTATAATATAGTTTATATATTTTATATAATATAGCTTTAGTATTAAAACTTTTCTATATTTGTATCTGAAACATGTATATTTTATTTATTATATATGGCCCAAAACGATATTTTAAGAGGTGAATAATTCTTCTCTACAATGTAGGAGGGTTCGGGCGCGGTCGATCAGGCGGATTCGAAAACCCACGGCAATATATCCAAGGGACAGCTACACGCATTCACAATTACCTTATCTCCATTTGCTCGGCTCCTGACATCACGCGACAAATATTCGTGATCATCGCACGATCGCCACTCGCCGACTCACCAACCCAACATCACCGTTTTGAAAGTCTTCCTTGCATGTAAATAATTTCCTTATTTCTTTTCATTGCTTACATCGATTTTAGTATGTCAGTACATTTACACTTCCGTTATTTCCTTTAGTGGAGAAAACAGTAACAGGTTTACGGTGTAAGGAATTCCGTATATGAGTCCCTAAAAAAGATAACCCTTTATCTTTTTTCTGAGATATACCTACATACATTTTCAAATAAGGAAATAATGCATATACGTTTATAAATAAATCGAGATTCTTTAATTGATTTTAGGCAAGCAGAGCGCACGAGGTTTTGTTTAAGAAATTGACATTTCAATAGCAAAAAAGGAAAAGTTGGATGCTGCACGCAGCTCTCAAGTGATTTAGCGCAGAGTCGCGCTCGCGGCTCGGCGCACGTTCCCATGGGAACCCGCCCGCAAATATTGACACTACAGAAACATGTTTATATGCACTTAATGCATCGCTCACCTTTTAACATTTTATTTGTTTTGAGCGTGCGAGGCAGACCGAACGTCGGCCTCTTATTTAAGTTGTTTTTGTCGTAATTTTGGTTAACAGGTAGTATCTAATGTCGGTTATAAAACGATGACTTGGAACCACAATGTTATAATGGAGTTTGATCGATTTGTATCTTTATCGCCATTCATAATATTATATTATTTTTTAATGCTTTGTTCTTTATCTCATTATTGTTAAAAGCAACGAATATAGTATGTTAATGTATTGAGCAATAGGTATTAATTATTCCACATTATGTAGGTTCACATAGCGTCTCTTAGATGTGAGTGAGGAGTACAATAGTTCACTATTCGCTATAATTCCGTATGTCTAACAAATGGCTAGAGGCCGTATTCTATCTAAAAGATCAACAAATATTGTAACGAGAGAGATTTTAAACAAATAAAAGTAGATTTCGGATTGACACTGTATTGAATTGCGAAATAATTTCACTGTTTCAAATGTATTATTCCAAAGAGATATAGGGTACAATAGCTACAATGTTAAATATGAGACTCCAGCTGAAGTCGAGTCCAACTACTCGTTTGAAATAGAAGTGTCAAGCCGCCTCAGCAGCGTGCTAATAAACTAATAGTAATCTAAATCTCTGTCTACGCCTATCAATGGATATACTATAATAGATGGTTGATGATGATATGTGAACAATTAAGTTAGGTTGGTATCTAGTTCGAAACTTATTTATATTATAGATACCATAGATATGACGTTTTTTAGAATAACAAATATACTCTACTACATGATTATTTACCTCAAACAGACTACACGGCGGCACAGAACATTCCTGCATATTTGAATTTTCAAAGAGCTTACTTTATTATGTTAGACAGACACTACTACTTTATACATTACATAATATTTATGAAGTTAGATACCAACCATGTGTAACTTTAAATATATATCACATAGCATCAGTCTGGATTTTTATTTTGTAGAGGCTAATTGACTGGATTCAGAGATTCAATATAATATATCCGATTAAAAAAAATTGACAATTCTCCAAATAGCATTACATTTTCTCTTTTAAATTCGTGACTACTTTCATTCAAGCTACTCGTAAATATAATGACAGAAATAGAATTGTTTGCTATTTTTATATCGAATAAATTCTTAGACTTCGCTTCTTCTATTACCTACTGCTATGAAATAAAAGACTAGATACCTACAGTAGATACCTAGCCCAAGCAAGGTCACCCACTTTTGTCGTCAAACAATTTTACTTCGTGACTATGGAAATATTTGTCATAATATTTAATTATTTTAGATATATACTTAATAGTATTTAAGCTACACATACTTACATAGTTATGGTACATTACTAGCAATAACCCCATTGTTTACCGTGGTGGTATCATTTATTAAATACGGGGTATAAATAATTAAATTTTGTTAGGCTTTATACCGGATTACCAGCAGATATTAGTAGTGTATAATAAGTAGAGTAAAAAGTGTAATAATTATAAAGAAAATGTATATAAAAAATGGACACATACAGGAATAAAATATACACCAAAACGACGTCACCACAAAGAAAGGTACAGTAGAACCTAAAAAAAACCTGCAGGTATGCAATTAACTTACCGACTTATAATTTACCTATAATTATAATCTATCTACATATAATTTCGAAAATTGAATATCATCTGATACATAAAAACCAATTTAGCCAATAATTAATGGAAGGCTACCGAGGTCGACGATACCTAACGACTTCAATACTGGTAGTAGATGATATATAGACTCACGACGTCACATCTATTTTTAATACTAATTCAATAAGTGCAATAATATTTTTAAGTAAAAGTAGAGTTACTATCTAGATTTCATTGTTCTATTCTCTAATCTCTCTCCTAATATTAAAATTTATTTTGAATTACGTATTAGCATTTTGGCACCAAAGATATTTTGATTATTTCAATATATTTTGATTAAGTCAACACTATACCTATATCAGATCTTCTTGAAAGTGATAATAATTGTAAACGTAATGAATCTCATGTTGGTCGCTCGAATAAATATATAATAAATAATCAGCACCTCAAGTTTCAAGAAAAACGAAATATTCACTTCTATTATACTACTATATATTATTTTAATTTTTTTATTATTATTTTTGTGGTTGTGCTATGGAGAATATTACCCGCGGTGCTACGCTGCTGCACTGCTCGTAAGTGTATAATACAGGTAAATACTACCATTAACAACTGATGCAGAGTCTTTTTACTAAGAAAATATATAACTTGCTTATTATAGAAATTTTGCGTATGTAATTTTCAGCTTAGCTTTGTTATTTTTTTTTGTATAGGTAGGTATATTAAAATTGAAAAGGTAAGTAAACTTTTGACCCTCTTATTTTTAAACAGTACTACAAACATCACATTATAATGTTCTTCTTTTGACTTAAATATATAATGCATTAAAAAGTAAATTTTATTATGCAAAGTATAGATAATACCTACATTAGTAAGGGATGCTTACATACTTCTTAACGTACATTCTAACATCTTAATGGATTTTATACAATTATAGGTACCTTGTATATTGCAGTTACCCTTTATATTCGCACAAGTATAGGTATCTACGTGTCAAAATAAAGTAGGTATAACTTTATTTATTTAATAGAATATAATACAAAGAACTAATCTCATTTACAATTATTTAAGTTCACGCAAGTCTCAGCGGGCAGCCGCGGTGTGATGGTGGACATTTTGCGGTCAAAATAATGGGTCAAAATTATGTGTTCTGTCCTTGCCGTGTCCATGTGGGAATGTGCAACTTATTGCATCACGTTCCCCTTAATTATGTGTCGATGTAGATGCACAAATTATAGCCTGTCGATACCGCCGATGAAACAAGGCCCACAATCGGAATGGAATATCTTTAATATTTTTTGGTCACAGCATTCCTTTTAATTTTTGAATATTCGAAAATAAGACCTTATGATTCATAACTATTTCTTGATCAAGTAGAGGTTAATAAAGAAAATAGTTACTACTTATTCAATAGTTTCAGTGTATAGGTATTCATTATTCTATGAGTTTTGAATACAAACTTCCGTTAATTGAGTTTTCACAAGTATCAATATTTTCATGAAATGGAATAACAATGATTGACACTTATTTGATAGTCACTTCTTATAAATATTTGAAATTATCTAAATAGAGATGAGCGTCCGTTCATTGTCGATTCAATAGAAAAGTTACATTCACAGTCGACTCAAGAAGAGGTTGCGTTGTTTAAGACATCAAAATCAATTATTATTCTCCAACTGGATTTAAACTTCGAGTTATTTATCATTATGATTTCCATCACAAAAGGACAACAAACAAGGAATAACTTATTTAACTGATACAGACGATTATCAGTCTTATTTTTATAGCGTCAGATGCAGTTATAGTGTGTAGATTCAATGCAGATGCTCGAAGCGATTTCGATTTGGGATACATGAAAGCGTGCAAAGGATTTGGACTGTTTACGACTTCGTGGGTGGTTGTGGGCGTGGCACATTTTGTCCCTTTCTAACAAATGTAGCCTTTGCATTACCCTCTCAACTCCTGGCCGCTCCCACAGGACCTTTCTTGTTAACGTATTTTTTGCTCCTCGGCATGCTCGAGAATTGTGAAGCGAGCAAATATTTACTCACGATTTTGAAAATTTTGTTTTGGTACTAACTACCATTTTTAAGTACAGACAATGATTCATTATTTTTTTATCGCGTAATAAAGTTAAATAACTTCTATTAACATCGTCCTAAAACATTCAAGTTTGATTTAATAGCAAGTTATGGAAACGTTTGTGATTCACACAGTGCCATCTAGTCGCAAGATATACATAAGTAGAGCTTGTGTTATGGGTACTAGACAAATTTAGATATACTTATTTTATTTTTTCGGAAAACTTACATATATACATATAAATCACCCAGAGTAATACTGTTTGTACTGCTATCGTAATCATTAATATAAATGTGTGTACCGTGCGGGGAATTGAACCCGTAATCGTTGGACGTAAAGCGGTGCGCTAAACCACTAGAGCACCGAGGTCGTCATAATAAGACACAACCTAAAAATGAAATAGTTAAATCAGTTAACTATCGTAATATGTTCACTTGGAATTATAAAAAGACCAAGATGATTTCATTAGTAACAATTTCTGACCACCAAGTTTTAGAAGGTATTGTACTGTAACCTACCAATGACTCAATATAATATTATTAAACCCGTTGATATTGTTATTTAAAAATGTAATAATCCAGACCATTTCATAGTGTCCTCTGACTAGATGATAGTCCAAAACCAATCAATAGTTCAAGCTATTGTACTATTGAAGCCTAACCCCATAAGGATTTTTTATGTTCAACACTACTTTTACTTTTGAATTTTTATTACTTTTAATTTAAATAGCAGTATTGTACTACTGTACAACAACAACTAATAAGGCATATATATAAATTGCTAACACACAGGATGCTAGACAACAGAAGCACGGAATAATACATATCAGACCACTGCGGTGCAGAGACATCTATCTAAATATCATCACGGCACATTTCTTATGGAGTAAGTAGAGAGAAGCAGACAAATATCTTATTTTTTTAAATAATGATTAGCAATAAAAAATCGAAATTTAAAGAATAGCAATAATATAATACCCTGGATAATACATACAAAGCCATCTAGTCCCAAGGTAAGATGAGCTTGTGCTATAGCTACTAAATAACTGAAATATTTTTTTAAATATATACATAATATTCTATAGGTAGACAAAACCCACACCGATACAAACAAACATACTCATGAATACAAATATTTTTAACGTGGATCGAACCCGCGAACATCGGAAGTAAAGCGGTGATATAAACCGCTAGGCCACCAAAGCCGAATAAAAAGCTCTTTATCTTAGGTAGGTGTTTAAGGTGGGTCGGGGAGTGCAGCGCGGCGAACCTGACGGACCTCACACGCGTCCTCTACGCCTGCGCCGATAAAGAAATTATCCGCTTTCAACTAACGAGCCCAATCTACCATCATCCTGCCTAATTGCTACCTGCCGAGGCTTATTCATCTTTGTCTACACTGATTCACAACATCAAAGAATGCCTGCTCAATTAAGGTTCGTATGAATTAATATCAATAAATAAAAATTTCAATTGAGCATTACATAAAAACATTATAATCTATTATATATATTGCGGTGATTGCTTTGAAAAGACAATTTTTAAATAATAAATTTTATACTGCCTACCAAAATACACAAATTTTTTTGCAAAACATTTTAGATGTTATCTGAGCTAGCAGACCAAACTTTCTAAATGACAAACAAAGAAAAGCATGTGTCTTTTTCTCTAATTAAAATGCATGATCGTTATTTTATACAGAATTTCACGAAACATGATGTATAGGCATAGTTAGGAGCATTCGTATCATAGAAAAGATATCAACGCGCTGTGAGTGCAAGTTTCCTGAAATGTATTCAGGACCTTATATATAACCAAATATAAATTATTATATATACCTACATTAATATACAATTTCTAGTAAACTGCTAGTGATTACTAGTTTACTATAAATTGTATATTATATTCAATTATCGAAAATATTAAGTTTTATTCATATGAATTCGCCTTTATTATTTCCAATAGTTTTATTACTTACACTATTCATTTAATGGCATAACAATTATTTTAATGATCATCAATAGATCATCGTAGACATATTATGTCATAGAACAGGTGTCGACAAGTTAAATTCTCCTCAATAAGGTGTCCAAAATTTCCATGATAATATGCAATGACTCACTTGTAAGAAACGTTCATCCCTTAGGGATGAATCATTGCTCACTTAACTACCGCTAACATCTAACGTTACCTGCTCAGATAACGTGATAACATTTAAGAGTACTTCTACATCAAACTTAAGAAAGCAAAGAGCTACAACACCAATTATTGTTCTGAAAAAAACATATATATTTAAAATTATATTCTAATTTGAACCGTATGTATTTTGTAAATAGTAAATATTTCGCTTGCTACAAATGGCTAATATGTAGTTCTTAGGACAGAAGCCTTTATTGATGCCGCTGGCGCTTAGAGGACAATGCTGATTATCTTTCGTAGCAGACAAAACACAAACATGCCATCTTTGCATTATACAGGATAGAAAAAATGACAGCGGCGCTAAGGGAAAGTTAACAGGCACACAATAGATGTGGCATAAAGCTCTCAAATAATACAAACACGCACCATGAAAAATATGCGATGTAGGTACTACGTTACGGTACATTTCTCTGAAGTGGTCGCGCTACGTCC
Source organism: Achroia grisella (assembly GCF_030625045.1). Taxonomy (NCBI): domain Eukaryota; kingdom Metazoa; phylum Arthropoda; class Insecta; order Lepidoptera; family Pyralidae; genus Achroia; species Achroia grisella. Next base: position 1,164,804 of record NW_026712703.1, read on the forward strand.
CTTGTTAGTCGTTTTTGTAAAATGACATCACCCGCTATTGATTTACACTTGTAAATTATTTGACCAAGCTATTAAAAGAAATAGGCATACACTACATATAAGTTATGATTATATGTACTTATAATCATAACACACATACACACATGTACACGCATATGTCTACAGGTTCATAAACTCACAAACGGGCACATAACAGCATGGCAACACAAAAACAGTAAATATTTACATATTTTAATACTAGTCAACCGCTCCGGCTTTGTTCGTTTGCATGAAATATTTGATTAAAATATTATTATAAATTTCTGCCGTTTGCAAACGTAATTAGAATACATACAAACTGATACAAGTTTCTGAATATATCGGATATGGACATTTCAAAAACTTTATCAATATTATTAACAAATAGGTAAAACAAATATGTTTTTTTATGTAATTAGAATGGCAAACAAATGGACGGCCCACCTGAACAGCATTACAAACAGCGTGTCCCACTACCATGTCCCACCCGAGATTTCATGCCTCCTATCCTGTAATGTCATTCAATAATCGCACTGATATGCTTGATCGGAGAAAAATGGCAATATTTTACTAACAGCCATAACAAACCATCAAATTAATATAAGAGACAGCGGTACAACGTTAGATTAAATCCAATCTCAAATAAACCTAGTGAATGAATAAAGAAATAAAAATGAAATAAGGACACGTCAGGCGTTGCGTTGACCACGGCGTGGATAGTAGACTCGCATTGACTACCCCAATGGGACGACAGTCGTGAAAATACCTATATTACATATGTACATTGGTGTACATACCTATTTATTTTAGAATATTTAATACTGGTATAATAAGTAAAGCATCAAACATTTAGTACATAGATATTCGATTATCTATTTCCACTTACATAATCGAACTAACTTGATTTATTTTCAATCGTTCTATGTAAATATTAATTAAAACTTACTCGTATTTACCTCTCTAATGTAATGTGCCGTTGATTAAATCTGATCACACCTAGATGCCAACTGGATGACGCATGTACCTAAAATGCGGCAATAATTATCCCGGGTGGCTAATTCTCTTTGCTTTAAAAGGCAGGGTGGTGGCGCTAACATACTATTTTGCCTCGTATATTACGGCTTTTGTGTCCAAAGTTAGCGCCACTAAACAAAAAGCAGCGACGGAAGTAAGCCCACAAAGCAAATGCCAACGAGCAAAAAGTTGACGAAAAAAACTGCATAATGTGGTCGGGAGGCAGTGTGGGCCGCTTGGCCGCTCTTGTAAAATTTATAACAGCTCTATTTTGTTTACCTGCTTGACTCTGCTTTATATTGTACGGTAATTGGAGGTATTTGACGATGACTTATTAATTTATTGACCGTAGTTTCGCTTCAGTTTTTATGGAGGTGCTAAAACGTTCCTCGTCGTTTGCCTTTTGTGTTTCAGACGCTTATACAATCAATCTTTGTTTTATTTTTGATTATTTTTATATTATTATTCGTAAAGTATCTTTTAGTATTATTCACAGATGAATACGTTTTTTGTATCAATAGTTATTGTTTTTTTTTATTCTCGTGACCGGAATTGGTAGGTATATAGCTTAAGTGGAAAAGTGTCTGACTATATCTCCTGCTATGCTTTAATGAATAAAAATTACTAACTCACTTTTACGTATATAATTACGGATAGTGTGAATTTAATCATCATTAATGGAAATATCGTTAATTAGAAATACATTAATAGTCTTATTGATGATAATGGAATGGTGCACTTGCATACGGTTTACTGGCGGGAGACCAGTGGAGGTTGATAAGATGAGTACGATCAGGTCGGATCAGTTAGCCTTATCGTGGTAAATTCAACAGGAATTTGTCGTGATAGTTTCCACTGGGAAAAACGTGTACGTTAGTCCATATTATTCACAATCCCGTCCTACCTACATTATATTGTCACTTAGTGCTATAGATGTGCATTGTCGGACACATTGCAACGTAGATAACAGTCTGCCTTTCACACTCCTTATCAGGTCCACGACCACTACTTTAGAAACCCATCGTGGTTAATTTCTTGTGAAATGCCTAAGTGGCCTTACTTAGGCATTTCACAAGGAATTATTAAGTGATCATCCCTATTAAATTGGTAGGTTCCTGGTGCATCGTTAGAGCAGATGATGCAAAAATAAAATAGAATTATTCGAAGAGACAGTGTAGATTACCAACTCTCTGCTGCTCCCTACTATCTCGAATTCCAATATACTTAATGACTAGTGTATTTACCAAGACGACCGTAATTGTAGCCTGTGTATTCCATTAATCAATCATTATTATATCCGTTTATTATCATTGATCTGCAAACTAAATGTGAATAATCATTTATATTTAGTTAGCAGATCTAAATATGAATTATTAATAAAGGATTTCAACTATTAAGCATTAATATACGGAACAAAAACTTGTTTGTTAGTCACTCTCAGTTATCATTTCACAAAGAATCTATGGAAGATATTACTCGTGTTGTTACTAACAATGCCTTTCTCCTATGTAATATTATTAAGACAATTAAGATCACGTTATTGTACTTGTAATTTAAATAATAATATCCTTGAAAAATTCACACAGCGCCATCTAGTCCCAAGTTAAGCTGAGATAGTGTTATGGTTACAAGACTACTCATATAAATACATATATAATTTTTTTTGTAAATGCATTCATAAAATAAAAATTCTTCAGAATGGCAGTAGGTACTTACTTACTTTTGTATTCATAGTTAAGTCTAATGTTGGTGTTAGACAGCATGGAAGGCCTACCGTAGCTGCGTAGGTACAAACGTGATCACAACTGAACCGAACCGAACGGATACTACCATTACTGACGACTCATTCAATACTTTTCGCCCATATAAATTTTATTTCTATCAGTTACCAACAATCACTAATATAACGGATGAGGAAACTAATACAATTTAATTTACAAGGAAAATATAATTTGTAATATTTAAAAAACTGGTCCTCTTCATGTATTTTATAGTTATACGAACTGATATGTAATTTGCAAAATAATTTAATATTGAAGATAATTGATAATTTATTGCTTTACACATTACAAATTAAATAGTTCACATTAGTACAGTACATTATTTTATTTCGTGTTGTTTAACGGAATTCGTATAACCATACGCATGTATTATACATATAAATGTGATATATACGTATACTTACGAAAAAAATATCAAAATTAATTGCGATTGATATCATTGTGTGGTTTAGTTTCATCATGTTTCTAAGCAGAGAAATAGACAGACAAAAAAGTGACATTATAATATAATTTTAGAGATATAGTATCTACTAAAATATTAATTTCACGGAAGTAGTATTTTAAATCACAAACATTGAATGTAAAGACAATAAAGCGAGTCACACAACGCGTTGTGTTACTGATGGAATTTGTGCCTCCACTAAATGATTACTGTCATTGTTTTCTTTTTCGTCCGCGCGTTGAATTCAAACGTTGAAAGATTATGACTTTTATATTATTGAAGAGAGCCATGAGCAAACACTTATACATGTTAATTTAGGTATGTTTACATACATGTATTGTATGAGTATTGTATTAGAGAAATACAAGAGATACGGTTACAAAATTCAATAGGTATCTCTAGTATTTCCTATATAGGCAATTATTATAACAAAATATAATCGTACCTAGATTTTGAATAAATGTTAATCACAAATAAACTATGTATGTCACAATTGAAGTGTTTTAGGTAACCCATGTCAGTATAGAAGAAAGTCGTAGAAACTGTAAAAGAATACTAATTTCCATACTCTACGAAAAATATAAATTTAAGAACTAAAATATTTCTTTACTTTACGCCAACTGTGCGTCTAATTTTGTAAAATGTAAAATAAACTGGATTGTTTACCATATAACATGGCCACAAACAAAATTATACGACCGTTTGTGGGTTGGTATATGTACATATGTGTGTATATTGATCGCATTACCTTAACAACATTGAAGCAGAGTCGCCCGCGTGTCTCGCAATGCCTCCACCTGTGACCTTTACCAAAACACGTTTATTGGTTGCACACCTACTACAAAGGTTCATAGGCCGCATTACACTGAAGCATTCTGTTGGTTTAAAATATCGTTCTTCTTAATACGAACAGTAATGCAAGGAGAACACTTGAAATGTGTCATGTAGAAGATATTTGTTGTAGCGGCATACACACTTCAGGTTCTTTACGGCACCTGTAGACGAATGTGCCATTTACATTGTAATGTATGTGTACTGTCTTCAACCTGTTCGATTAAGAGGGGAATGCTGTTCATGGGCTAGCTTACAGATGTGCTATTGTTATATGTGATTAGGTTTTAGTTTATGTATTATAACAAAATAATAGTACAAAGACGCCATGGTTATTTATACAGTTAGTTTCCACTCAAAACTAAATATTGGTAAATAATATAAAAAATAACATTTTACGATGTCAGAAAACGTTGGTCTAAATTGTAATGGATTTAATTAATATTCTAAGACAGCATACCTATGTAGAATAGAAGAAAATAAACTACACATAAGTAACCTCAACAATAATAACTTCGGTTTCATCAAAATTATTGTGTAATAATAAATACTATTATACTACTTCATGAAACTATCAAATATAAAAAATCTTCTTTTTTATACTTGATAGTCTCACCGCATTCATATTTTATAGTTATGGGAATATAATATTTTATGATCCTCAGGAGACGTTACGAAAGAGAGGTTTCACTCTTTTCCTCCTATATCTGTGGCATCGCAAGTATAGCTCTATTCTAGTCAACGTAATGGTAAATTCCAGTATTTTAAAAAATCACAGAAACAATAATAGACTAGCAAATTTCAAAACATTACTATCAAAATTCGTATTCCAAATATATTTATTATTTTTTAATCCTGCCGTCCAAATCTTCTCTTATAATAAATCGGGCTGAAATTCTGAGAGAACTAGTCTAATATCAGAGCCACAAGTCACACTTCGTGCCATATTGTCAAACATTGATATAATCATTAAATACCCCAAAGAACATCTAATTTTATTCAGTCCATTGCACACGATTTTTTTTCCCAAACTTGGTGAAAATAATTATAATTTTCGTTTATTATATTTACTAGTGTAAGTTATATAATAAAACTGGAAACATCACATCGAGGAGAATGTTACAGAAATAAACCATTGCGAGTATGATATATGTATGTGCATTAGTACGTGATTGATTCCAGTGTAGTGGGGAGAAAAGCCACAGTGTTTCATTACACGCAGTTGAATAACGAATATAACTACTAGTACAGAGTAACGTAGGAGTGTTTGCGGAGAGAAAGGTTACTAGAAATGATTGGAATATTGCGGTACCAAACGTTGAGTTTAGGAGTATGTCTGTTAAAAAACTTTGCTGCTAATACAGACAGCGTTCAGTGTTACGACTCAGACTTGTAAGAAAAGTGTGTAAAGTTTTCACGTACCTGTAGCACCTGGTATCTGTATATCGCCCCACGGTCTGAGCTGGTGAGCATGCATACGTTTGGAGTTTAGTTCAGTTTTACTGAACTAAACTACTCTATCTCATCCATTTTGGTTCCCAGAGGCAATGTCTGGGGGCCCTGGGATCTTGCCCTATTCGTTGTTTTAACACAACAACATTTGCATTGACTGATAGTAGCTAGAGGATTTTTATGGGCTTGGAACACTTGCTAAACAATGTACGCTACATAAATTACTTGATTTATTATTTATAATTATAGCAACTCAGGACAATTCATGCATCATCTAGTCCCAAGCTAAGCAGAGCTTGTATTATGGGAACTATACAAATGTTTATACCGTCCGAGGAATCGAACCCGTGACCATCGGAGTAAAAAATTACTCGAGTCATTTTTAAAATAATATTTAATATTAATTTATAAGTAATGTTTTTCGAGCAATTCAATGGAACAAGCATGGTTCGAATATGTTTTGGGATTTTGGTGATTTACCATGCTGGCAATACTGGCTGTAGTATCGCCAGAATCAAAACGAATTGCGCTACTGTATAGAAGGTATTATAAAACTGTATACATATGCATATCGCCAGAATTAAAACACATTGCGCTACTGTACAGAAGGTATTGTAAAACTCTGTACATATGCATATCGCCAGAATCAAAATGCATTGCATTATTGTATAGAAATTATTGTAATACTGTGTACATATTGCTAGAATCACAACGCATTACGCTACTGTATAGAAGGTATTGTAAAACTGTATATATATACATATCGCCAGAATCAAAACGCATTGCGCTACTGTATGGAAGGTATCGTATAACTGTGTACATATTGCTAGAATCAAAACGCATTACGCTACTGTATAGAAGGAAGTATACAGTAATACTGTGTACATATGCAGTCGGCAGGCGCAGCGACAGTGACCGCTGCAGCCAGGTGCGTGCGGCCATCGACACCATAAAATTAATAACCCGTCGAGCCTCCTAACCAATGCACTCTTGAGCATCATGCGTACTTCACATGTGCTGCATTCAGAGGATACCTGCTTGATCTGAAGGTATCCGGTGTTTATGAAGTTATAACCATAAATGTTCATATAAAATAATATAGGCATGTATTCTATTATATATAAATAAAAACATACGTATGTTTTATACAGCAGTATAAAAACCTAATATACAAGGAAATACGAGTGTAAATTATATATGTCCTTGAATTGTATTTTTTCATCTATACATATAAATACAATTGGAGTGTCTGTTTGTAACAGTGAAGATTACACCATAGACCTTTAAAAAATCGCATTCTATAGATAATATTATTGCAGATTGTATGAAAAGTCGTTATCATACATAAATACTTTAACAATACATACATATTTATTAATAAAGGAGTGTTGTTTAACTTAGTCGAATTTTAGAATAAGGTAAATACTTCCTTTGAACAAAATAATATCTAGTCCAAACTAAAGCGAGTTTGTACTAGACAAGTACCTTATATATTTCTATGTAAATATACATATACATTTCTTTACATAGAAAAAAACACGCAGACCAGTAATAAATAAAACAGATATTAAAACATACAGATGTTTATATTATGTTGAGATCAAATCTGCGACCATCGTAAACTAAATGATTTGGTAAAAAGACATATTGTGACAATAATACATCTTTAACAATTAGATTTGGTATTAAAAAAAATGTAAAGGCACAGTACAGAACTTTGTTTACGTTACGTTAATTTTGGTCACCGTCTGTACTATATTACTTACATAATCAAATATATCTTTATTGGGTAGATTTTGTATAATATCGTAAAAGCTTTTTATATTCTCCACAATAACGTTAAAAGGTTTTATAGATTTTATAGGAAACATAAAACGTTCCACTTCAACTCCCACAAATTGAATTATCATAAAATTGATCCTTTCAACGTGTTATGCTCCATTCAAAGATGATGTTAGATTTATATTTAATAACGGCTTAAGACGGTTGCGGATGCGCTCACACAGACGAGCCGACTGCGGTACCGCGACGATAAAGGCGAGGAGAGGCGAAGGGCGCGAGACGGTGAGGCGTTGAGGCGGCGAAGATGCCTAAGAGGAACGGACTCCGGCGAGACGGTGAGTCTGCCTGATAAAAGAGGATTTTATCCGCTCGATTTAGCATGAAATTGGAACACAAAGTGAATAAAGCCACAAGATTGTAAACATTATGAGGTTCCCCTTTTTTATTGTCGGTATTCGGCTTATTTACGGACCTCTTTTTATTATTGGTCACTGATGTCTATTTATTGCCTTGTTAAACTATAGTTAACGAAGTGATCCTTCAGTACCAGTTCGATGCTTGCGATGTAGTTAATTGGAAATTTATCGCTTTACTTCTACAGAGCTTAATTGAATCGACTTGTAAGTGATTTTTAAGTGGTAAACTGGACTGCATAAGTTCTGCATCACATTAACTTGTAATAAAACTACCGACATCTGTAGGTGCACATACCTAAGTCATTAAATCAAATTGAAAAACATTTTAAGTGGAAGTGAGTGTAAATCATGTAGAGTATATGTTCCCACGAGGGCGGGTAGTGTTCGCTCCTCTAGAATGAATGACTCACTAAGCTCGAAACTCGGTTTCCACAAGTCATAGTGCAATTAATAATATGCGGCATCCTGTCGAATTATCTCTCATCGTGGCAGGGGTCCGGGCGGCTTTAATTTACCACAATGGAAGTTGGTTCTGAGAAGCGTTCGCCGGCGAGGCGGGTCGATTCTTCGACGAAAACAAACAGAAAATAATTATCATAAAGATGAAGAGCGGCCGCTCGAACCTGGCCGCTGCTAATGGGAGCCCACCTGGCAGCGAGAGGTCCCTCCACTCAGCGCCCTCCGCTGCACGCATGTGTGAGTGCCCACACATAACATATGATTACAAATACCATAAATATCGATGTTCGTTTTTAATTATTATGAGTGGTATTGAATTGTCATTATGTTTGGAAGTACGTTTTAAGAATATAAGTGGTCTACATTGTGATTGCATTATTTCTTCTGACCTAAACTATAGTAAGTTTAGGAAAGATCACTTATTTGGTGATTATTTTGTGTATAATAAGCAGTTGTTGTATAATGGATAGTAAACTACTAGATGATAGAATTAGTTTTTTTATAAAAATAAACATAATACAATAGTATTACAGTCAGATTAATACAAAAAAAAACAAACTTATGAATACAATTCGAAAAATTACGCATGACCATAGAGCACTAATAGTTAAATCTGTTCAAAATAATATTTATTCGCAACTCTTACCTCATACGATTTTTCTTATTAATTAACTGTAACAGCCAACTATACCAATGACCCAGTTCTTTATAATAGACAACTCTGTTACTGACGGATTGAGATATATCAATGCTTAATGTAAACCTCAGTCGTTAGAAACATTTTTATAATGGTAAAAAAATATTATAAGTAAATAATAATATATATCGTCTAGAAGCAACAGCCTAGGCTAATTTTTAAATCAACTAAGTATTTTGTACGTATACGTATCGTATAGGTAATACGTAATTAATAAAATCCGAGAACATTTCACACAGCACCCAATAAGGAAAGCTTGTGTTATGGTTAATAAACAACTGGTATAAATACATAGATATATTATATATACATAAATATATATATTTTGTAAATACATACTTATTATACATGGCAAACACATAGACCGATACAATAGAAATGTTTGTACAGTACGGGGAATGGAACCGGTAAGAAATCGAAGTAAGACGGTATACTAAACCGCTAGACTACCAACTTTATTATATTGTAACAAATAGGTATTTGAACTGCACCAAGTAGTGACAAGTTAATGCGCTTATCATGTTACAAATTTACAATCTATACTAATATTGTTAAGGAATTGTTTGTTTATCTGTCTTTTATTACCTTTTCATGATTAAACTGTTGAACGGATCTTATCACGGGGACGGATATAGATATCTTTTAACTCGAATGAAAAGCAGACGAAGTCGTGAGTAACAGGTAGTCGTCAATATAGTATACGACAGGGGGGGAAACCTACCATTATTAAATAGGATCTAGGTACCTAGATCCTATCGGCACTTGAAATATTAAAGCAGGATCTTCAACAATTATTGCATTGTCTCACAAGTGGCTTTGATGATACAAAAGTATCAAAACAGATTTTTTGAAAAGCCTTCTCTGTGGCTACTATATTCTCACAGCAATAAATGCAACAATATAAGTCTTATTATGTTTTGCATACATTACCCTTTCATACTTAAATATTGTTTACAGATGCTTATCTCATAATCTACCGTTAAGGTAATTGTTAGGGTAAGCTTCAACTTTAACAATTTACCGCCGCTTTATCGCAACAATTCCTTTTATGCTGCTACTTAAATCCATTTCCAAGATTTGCGATCACTAGCAGTAAATTGTACTTCTTTCTTTCTTATCGTTTTGTGTAATTTTCTAGTGGTGTACCCCTCTTTACTAAAGTTATGTAGGTCTAAAGAGATACGGTAGTTTCTTTATGAAATGCAATTTTAAAAATTACTGGAAGAAATAAATGGTATTACATGCCCTTGAATAGCCGTGAAACAGTTAACTTACAAAGTAATGCTTATCGCAACCAATCTTACTTGTGTATAGGCATACTATTTGGAAGAATCTCACATTAAAAACATAGATAACTTAGTCCCAGCAAAATGTAACACTGTGACCGCCATCGAACTGTGAAAGCCAGAGATAAAGTGGATACTTTGACGAAATTCTTCGGCTGTCTGCGTCAATGGCAGAATGGTTTTTCTTGTTCTTTTTTTGATCTCGATATTCCGTGAGGTTTTTGCAAGGATGCCGGCATGTATTAGCCGGTGGTCCATTAAAGTTTGGAACAATGGTCCACTCTGTTTCTATTACCCGTTTTATCTAACTTTGACGCAGATTACGTGAATTCTGTCGGTAGTTTTTTGAAGCCTAATAAAAGGAGTCAACGTAAGATAAAGGCAATACTTTTGAAATACCGGCCCTGCCATACATTTAATGGTTCTATTTAAAAATGTTCTGAAACTGCAGTATTTCAGATAGGTATAGGTACTTTTTTGTTGATGAAGTTGATTGACAACGGTGGTTACTTATTTTAAAAAAATAGATGTTGTTCGTATATAAGAAGGGTACCTAAATAAATAAGTATTACCGTACGGTAATACATATTTATTTAGGCACCTTTCTAAGATGTAAACTAAACCTTTCTAAACATGACATCTGCCTGGATTACGTAGAAAGCTTTAATTTATGAACATCATATAACAAAAAGTATTCACACATTAAACATAATCCAACAATATTAAAATAGTTAATAAAACTATTACAACATTAAAGAAAATTGTGTAGAGAAAAAGAACTCATATCTCCGTATTATGGAATGTCGGCAAGAATTGTTTAGTGTGTTGAGAATTTTATCAATTATAGATACTTTAGAACGGCGGGCGGCGCCCCCTGCCGAGCTCGTAGGTTAAAATAGTTTTAGGCAATATAGAGAAGGCTTTTCTTATAATCTCTTACTTATTTGTTTAAACTAATTATTACTTTTCAATTGTATCTTTAAATACGCCTACTACTGTTTAATGTCATAATATTCACAAATTTGTTATCTTTTTACGAGTTTAACAGGAAATAGTTGTAAGTTAGAAATCTCACTGTTGCACTAGTATTTATCTTATGTGGGTATACCTACATAGGTATACCTATAGAAAATTAAATTAAAGTGTCATCTTTTATTATAACATCAATCGGATTTTATCGAAACTAAGAAGTTCATGTATGATCAAAGAACATCAATGTACACAAAAATTCCTCCTGCTACTATAAGTAATTCTATTGACTTCAGAACACAGCATGGTATACATACCTACTATATATACCTATACATGATGCATTTGATAAAAGCTATAAGATATATACCTAAGTACCTACTTACTTAATATACCTATTAGTTCTATGTTCCATTTACAAAATGTTGTCTTTTTCATGACAAGTTGATTAAATATTTTTGTAAATAGATATATCTATTTAAAAAAAAGTACATTCCATATTTTCTAAATCTTTATCAAAATCAAATCACACAGTGTCTGTCGTAGAAAACATTCTAACTAGGCTCGCTTCGCGTGTGTTCTTGATTCCAAATTCCGAAGAGTATTATGTAAGGGAGAGAAGCCTCAATGACGAACTAACAGCTCTGTCGTTTTAGAATGTATAATTACCAGATTATATTCATCTGACGAGCCCTTTCTATCTTTATGGTAAGATTTGTAAAAAGTATAACAGTTACATCTAATAAATAACAATTAAAATAAGTAGGTATACCTTTGTAATCAAATCCAAAAATGGAAGAACCTTCAATATTACTATTTTCTTAATATATTTAACATTTATAAACTTCAAATGGAATGGCAGATATTTTAAATCGCTCTGGACTGTTGGGTATTTTGATATTATCTATACCTATTGCCTAAACTGTTCAGTATCAAATATCTACCTATAACGTAACGTCTCTATCATTACGGACTATATATTAATCAAGAGATTGTTGTAAATGTTTGGATAGATAACGACGGAATGGTACACCATCCAGCGCCAAGAGTTAGTTATACGCTGTCTGAGTACTAGTGAAGGTCGAACAGTCATGGCATATTGCTAGCAAAAGGACCTCTTATGCTCAACACTAACATTTCCTTCCCCGCTGTTTTTAGTAAATACTAGAACCTAACTACAGGTAGCAAAGGGACCTCTAATCCCCAACATGAACATTAACAACTTCCCCAGCTGTTTAGTAGATAACCTATGCATAAACAACTCGCTGTTTGATGGCCTAAATAACAAACAACTTTCAAACAAAACTCTGTAATCTTTGGTTAAAAATAATAAAAAAATCAAATTACGTCTTTCAGTTCAGAAATCAAACGTTTGTGTGTTAAACTGAAAAATACCAGATGTTATTATGTAATACATTTGCAAGGCGCAATATCGAGATTTAATTTAAATAAACACAACATGAGTGTATGAAAAACCGCTCGACCTTATAAATATTTTTTTATATAATTGCAAAGGCAACAAGGTGGCTGTCCATGCGATGGTAAGTGATAACCACCACCTAGTGATAACATCACATTATCATGTGTTATCGCGGGTGCTTGTCAAAGAACCTGTCGAAAGAAAATTAATGCAATAATTTATATAAAATGTAAATATTGTAGGTACATGCCTAATGATTGACAAATAGCGCCTAATTTTGGTAGCTTATAAAGTGCAGTTCTACTTACAATGAACGCGTAGGTAAGCTCATTTTTACGTCTGTAAAGAAGTATTACGACAACTACTATAAATGACATATACATAGTTGTTAAATACAAGTACATAACTGAATATTTTTTATGAAATACAGCATAAATAAAGGCGGCAAATATCGTGTAGAGGGTACCGATCGACCTATCGAGATATCCAGGTATTAGAACTAGTCACCTAGGTACTATTGAACCATCAACCTCGACATTGTATATGAAGATTACACAACAAAACATTTATGTGCTGACTAATTCAATGAAAACGAAACAACAAGTCTGTATTTACTTGCTTTTCACAAGAAATTATTTAATGTTATATCTTACGAACGAAAAACAGCACGCGGTAGTGTTTGTAAACCACCTGAAAAGACCGGGAACCTTGGCAAGTGCAGCTAACATGTTCCATCCCGCAGTAACCAAAACCGTACAGTTTTAAACTTTGAATGCAGGCCCTCAGAGATCAAATTAATGAAACATATCTGAAATCCTCATTTAAAATACAATATGCTGCCGTAATACCAACTCTAAATAATAACACATAAGATCCAATGAAGATAGTCAGAGATCTGGAAACTTCGAGCCCGAAATCTGTTTACCAGTAAATCACGCTCATTGTTTGAGTAAACTTCTATTTCGATGCATTACTGTGAACTCAACTGTGCTTGTGGCACGAGATTCGCGCTAAACAATGTTTCTTGGTAAATGGAGGAAACGAAAGCTAACTGCGCACTTTAAGAGCTTTCAATAATAACATTTAATGGCTACTCAACCACACCTATCGACATAATTTATGTAGGTAAGTATATTTTAACCAGATATGTAAACTTTATACCTTTATTATTTTGCTAGTTTTCCTTATCAGGGTCGAGACATATTAATACTACCACTATATGTAAGTGAGTACCTATATAATATCAACTAAGGAATCAAACGAACTAGGAGATATGGTTTTTACAGCATTGTCTTAACTTTCTGAGCAGGTTAAATCCTAGGACAATACAAACAATAGTACTTATCCATAAATCTAGCTATTACTAATCATTTCTTTCTTTTTATTATATACTATTGGTCTGGCTAATTTCTGTATACATATTGGAAACTGTTTAGTACTCATAGTTCGACGGCCGTCGTTGTTTAGCAGTTTAACACACGCTCTTACTGCCGATGGTTCGGGTTTCGGTTTCCACAGGATACAAACATTAATATTTATCTGTAAGATTATGTGTACCTACTGATCTGATCTCATTGATCTGTGTTTTATATGGAAATATATTATGTATATATTATATATTTACATATAAAACACAGAGATATTTTACTCGTGGTTCCTCCTCAAGAATGGTTCCTCCTTAAAAACTTTGGCAAGGACTAAAGTACCGATGTGTGTCATGGGTATATGTGTCATATATTGTTATAATGTCATAGACCTATGTAATTACTACTTAATTCAATTAATTTTAGTTTTTTTTGTGAATGTCACTTAGCGATCAAATTCAACAGAAATTAAACATGCTCTCAAGTTGTATGGCATCACCAGTACCCACTTAATATTACTTCTTTCAAAATTAAATTTCAGGTTTAAATCTTGGCATCACAACGGTTAATAATTCAAGCAATCTTAAAAATTGCATTATAATTGGGGTGTTTGCCGGTCACTGGTCATCTTACCTTCCTAAGACAAAATCGGTTAAAAAACTTCATGGTTTTAAAAGTATCCATTAGCATTAAATATGTCATTATTAGCATCAATTCATCGACAGGCTTTAATTAATTTGTTATCACTGCCAAGTTTTATTCTTTAACGAATAAAACATAGCAGCACTATTTTCGGGATGGGCTTTGTTTTACTATATCCTTTTTTTAATGGATGATAGTGGACTGGTTTACGCTTGCGGAGCGCCAGTGAAGGATAATATAATAACCTTGAGGTCAGGTAAGTTTGTGACAAATTCAACACAAATTTGTCATGTTGCTTTCCAGAAGGAACCGCGTGGAGGTCAACCTGACATATTATTCTTTTAGATAAAAATACAAATATATTCTCTTGTTTGTAGTCTTGACACAGATAATATTACATGATTAGTAAGCCTTCTGAAGTTGTAGCATAAAAATCATAAGGATGTTTGTACGCTTTACGGATAAATCAGTTTGACGATATCGGTGGTCTGGCAGCTTAGCACAAAGCCCTATTACAATTGTCGCAGATTCGTTTCCATACAGTACAGTACAAACATTTGTAACATGATTGTTTATGTTTGGCTGCGTGTTATTTCATTGTATTATGTATGTATTTATAAAAATATATATAAGTATTTACATAATCTGTTTAGTATCCATAACACAAACTCTGCTTAGCTTAACACCAGATGCTGCTATGTAGATTAATAATAATAATCTCGGGACAATTCACACAGCGCCATCTAGACCCAAGTTAAGCTAGCTAAAGCTTGTGTTATGGGTACTAGATAACTAATGCAAATACATAGATAATTTTTTTTTTCGTAAATACATACATAATATACATAGAAAACACCCAGACCGACACAAACAATCATACTCATGAATACAAATGTTTGTGCCGTGCGAGGAATCGAACCCGCGACCATCGGATGTAAAGCAGTGTGCTAGACCGCTAGACTAGCGAGGTCGTCATTGATTGTACAGATTGTACCTGGTTATTATTATATTGATGTAACTGATAAAATAAAACATAAATAGAAAGAAGAAATAGAATACCCTCAAATGATATTTCTAATTATTCAGTACTTGAAAACTCATAAGCAGATGGATATACACTGGTGCCTCGCCAGCGTAAACCGTTAGCGCAAGCGGGTGCACCATTCCATTATCAAACATGAAAAAAAACCTGTTTCAACCAGCCGCAAAGCAGCTTCTTTACAAACTATGTTACTACTACTACTATACTAATATCTCTCGATTGGACTTCCCTTAATGAAGTGGTATCGCTCATGTATATAAGCGTCGATTACCACTTACCACCAGGAGGCTCTTCAGCTTATTCGCCATTCCCATTATAAATCGGTGATCTGGCGGTTTAATACACCGCTTTAATTCTGATAGTCGCGGCTTCGATTCCTCGCATGGTGCAAACATTTGTATTCATGAGTATCATTTCATCTTTGTATACGTCTGGGTGTTTCCTATATAGATATACATATATATATTGAGAAGAAAAATATTTCACTTGCCTAATACCCAATAACACAAGTTCTGCTTACCCTGAAACTAGATGGCGCTGTGTTAATTGTCCAAGTATATTTATTTATAATTATTTATATAAAAATATATATATATAAAAACTACAATGTAACTATGTAACTATTTTTTTATTCAGAGATAAATAACTAAAACGTTTCATCAATTAAAAATTCATGTACAGACTTATTGTATCTGACCGGCAATACTTCTGTCAATTCATTTCTGGTCAACCAATTTGCTTTCACATTGCTTGTAACGTTTCCGCTCTTATAACTGGCATAGTAGAAGAACACCTGCAAAATCATTCATGAAATAATACCAATAGTTTGACCGAAAATAGGTTATATAACCACAATAGAAACTGGTTTTGTTTCTATTGTAGTTTTAAAAAGCTGATCAAGAGAACGTTCTGACCATGCTTTTGAATATAGGATTCGATACCAGGGCTTTGAGACGACGTCTATATTGAATAATAAAAAGTACGCCATTATGACATGAGGCATTAGTGAGAACATAGTGTTGAAAAGTCGTACTATAAGTTTTTTACTTATATATAAAAGCGGAAGTTTTGTGAGTAACCTACGGATGGATGGATGTTTGTTACTTTTTCACACAAAAACTACTGAAAGGATTTTAATAAAACTTTGCAATAGTATAGTTATATACATCAGAATAATACATAGGCTATAAATATATTCTAAACTGCGGGCACAGCTAGTTATCAATACAACTGATATGCAATCAAATAATAATTACTTTGACCATTAAGAAATGAACAATATTTTTTAATCACAGTAATTCTTAATTATACTTAAATAAATTTTATATATAATATAATAATTATTAAATAAATTATATAATTTTCATTAATATACTAAAAGTGTCCTCGACTTCGTGTAAAAGACAAATAATTTTCACCTCATCACTATTTTATTTTATTTTATGTAAAGATTTTTTTTTTCACATATATTTATTTATTGCGGTGTCATAAAACATAAAGAACATGCATACAGAGTAAGATTAAATTGTTACAATTGAAAACATATTTATTATTTATTATTTATTTATTATTTTAAACTTTATTGATTTGTACAATAGGCGGGCTTAATGCTAATAGCATTCTCTACCAGCCAACCTTAGGGAGTGCAGAGATACTCGAAGGCGGTTTCGTTTTAAGAAATTAAATGTAATTATATTAAATAGATATAAGATCATACATATACATGATAATATACTACATACAAACGAATTATGAGCATACATACATACATATTTATATATATTATAAACATACTACACATATAAATAAGATAATAATGATGATGATCATTTTGCAGTTCTATGATAGACTATTTAAAAGGTAAGCATTAACTCTTTTTTTAAAACTATATTCTATATTTATTTATATTTATTTAATGCGGATGTTTTTTTACAACCCGTGAAAACTCAATATGTATAGACATGTTACTGTGAGTGGTCTTATTCTAAGGTAACGCTTCTAAACAATCATAATAGGTTTTGAGATCTGATGAGTTACCGCAAAGTACGATTCCGATGCACACATTTTATTTGTATTTTTTCCTAATTGACGTAATGCATAGGCATAGTAGTTTTAGTACGTATAATATAACGTACTAAGTATGATATATTAATTAAGAACTATTTATCCCTACAATGTTAATGAATTTACTTAAAATATTAAGTCAACTAAAACCTAAATACATAATAAACATATGCTTACCTTACTACCAACTTTTCCATTAATTTCTGATGGGTACTTATATTTATAAAATCCGCATGGTGCATTAGATAAGAATTTTACTTTCAATTCTGGTCCACATTGTTCTAATAATATCCTTTCAGCTGTCTGTAACCAATTACGAAAAATATTATGACGTAACCAAAGTAAACAAGCTAATGTCCCGCCTGAAGGCGTGGCATCACGCTATAATATGACCCTCATTACGATGAAATGCTGACCTATAAGTACACTGTCTTACTATCGTCCAGCAACAACAGATCTTACAATGAAGCTGAAATAAAAATAGATTTTTTTTTCTTTTAATTATTATATGTTCCTGACATATAATCTTCCTTAAGCATATTAGGAAACTGTAAAGCATAGTATGATGTAAATAAATAAGTATATACTTATTAAAACTCACCTGTCGTAGTGTTTCACCTTCTTTCCATAAGCCCTGTGGCAGCAACTTTTTCTTATCTTGGCCCAGCTGTACATCTGTGACCAGTACTAAATGTCTCTGTAAACACCTATGTGGGGTACATTTGTCTCCTTTTTTGTCAGCTTCTGTAATGTAGTAATATTCAGCTTTAACATGATACTTCAAATAACTAGAATAGGAATAGTTCAGAAGATATCTCATATTCTGGGAACATTACCGCATAATACAAAAAGTAAACATTCTTAGTAATTCAACCTCATAGTATGTTGTTGTTAAACAAAAAATTTAAAAAGAATTCTAATGAAAATCATAAAAGCAAGCAAAGCAAACCAAGCAAAGCTATTGGAAAATATACAAATGCGGCACCTAGTCATTATTGTTGATTATGTCACAGCCTACATTACTAATAGCAATAAACGGAGAACCACTGATAGGTCTTAATATCGTAAAGATAATATATAAACTTATATCACTATGAAGTTTTAAAGAGGAACAAAAAATACACAAATACACTGTCTGTCTAGACAGACACAGACATAAAGTCTGAAAGTAATATGTAAAGATAATGTGTTTCACAGAAAAAAGAAAAACCTTTATAAATCTATACATATAAATAAAATTGGAGTGTCTGTTTGTAATATTGAAATAACCGTTTTTTACTACATGCATATGAATATATATATATATATACAAATAAAAAAGTCTGCTGTCTGTTGGTCTGTTTATTCTGGCTAATCTCTGAAATGGCCAGATCGATTATGACTGGACTTTTTTTGGCAGGCAGCTGATGTAATAAGGAGTAACTCAGGCTACTTTTATTTTAGAAAAATAAAGTTAAATTCCATGTGGAAGAAGTCACAGGAACAGCCAATAGCAAATATATTTTATTTATTATGTACATGTTAAAAACGGATTACCCGTAAAACTAAAATTCATAACAAACATCTCTAAGAATGTCAACACAGGTTGAATGAAGTTGAATGAAGCATGTAAAATCTGACCCAATGAGACAAATGGAAATGTTCATCAAAATATTAAAAGTTTCATTCATTAAAAACATTTCCATAATGTCCATAATTAGGTATTATGTTCAAAGAGCAAAATTAATGGTCAGTCAAAATTAGTTTTTATTTGATTTATTTAATATCTATACATCTATACTTAGTACAGAACATACCTGTTTCAACAGCAGCAAATTTGAATTTGGCTAATTCTTCATTAGCTGCATCTTCAAAGTCCTGTGCAGTAATTTTGCTGATAGCATCCATGTCAACATCAGCAGCGTCATTCTTGAGAAGTTCTGCTTGAATTCTAGAATATTAAAAGAGAATATGTATCAAATATTTTCGGATAAATAAAATTATCTATTTGATAGGTTTTTGATAAAAAGGTAATGAATGAACAGAACAAACTAATGAATTTACACAGTAAAATGTATATTTCCAAATGAAAAGTAGTACAGTCATATTAAGATTGTTCGATTGTAAATTTGTAAGTAATGCAATAAGTAGGTCTTGATATATTTCAATAAGAAATCATTTAAACATGCTTACTTGTCATTTTCATGCCTAAGCTCATGGTCTGACTTCAAACTTTTCTCAATTTCCAAAGTATATAACATATCATTATATCTTTTTTGAATATCGCTGAGTGGCGGTGATACTACTGGCACCCTTTCAATGCACACACTTGTAGCTATATCCCAAGACACCTTAGTGCTGAAACCTAAAATATATTTTATAACATAATACATAATAATACAATAACACAAAAATGAATTTGGACACAAATTCTTTTTTGCGCTGAAAAGAATATTGGTATAACTTCAATTAGTACCTTTAGGAAACAACTTCATACATAATTTTATATCCCTACGAACTACCGAGCTGAACATCATTCCAGACCAATGGATTCGAAACCCTATCACAAATCAGACAAATAGTATTTTGTAATTTTTCAGTAATTAATAAAAAATAATTAAATACAAAATCTGTTAGTTACTGTTAGCTATAGATAAATTATTAAGCGAAAACCTGATTAACCAAAAAACAAAATTCTAAAAATTAAACTATATATTGTCTAACCAATTCATAACAAAAGTTATTATTTTACCGAAATGAAGGAATTGTTTATATTACTGACAACAATATCAATCGGCGTCAATCTGACTGATCACTGAGCAAGTAACCACTATACTGGAACTCACAAGCTTAAAAGCAAAATGTGAGAAAAATCTACTTTAATGACACCTTTTTATTAATACAGATTTAGCGTCGTTTAATTACTTATAATAATTTTGCTAAGGAAATTTATATAATTTCTCCGTGGGTTTCAATCGTAACCACATCGACTTCCGAGCAAAATTTTATACCTTCATTACCTACCATTATCTTCTGTCTTGTGTTGAGTGTTCTCAAGGCTGAGGGTCGCGTCGTGACCACTAGGAATCCAAAAAATCTTCCAACCAATATTGTCCAGCCTGGAGAATATTGATTGGATGGCATATTTACCCTGTACCAAGTGGATCGCCGATTGTATTTTTCGCTTGACGGTAACTCGAACAGAATCGGTCTATAGCGCAGGCCCTACTCCTGCCGTTCCTTCTGTCCACGTGGCCTACTATTATATATTTTTTCAACCGTGACTCAACAAAGCTAGCAGACTGGAAGCACACATTAGATAGATATAGATATATATCGTTTATTTATTTGTTACTAATCACACACACCATGTTCATAAGAATAGACAATACATAATACAACATAAGCTTTATAAAATTGTGTTAATATGTGTGATCTGTAGCAATACAAAAAGGTCGAAGCTCAGCTTAGAGAGACTGGTTTTGATGCCTAGTTGTTAATGATGATTACCATTTGCATATTAGCAAATATATAAACAATCACTAGTGATGACTACGTTTCCAGTGTCAGATTCGAGAAGATAATCAATCATCGTACAATTGGTTCGATATTTATATCTATGGAAATTTATTTATGAATTTTATACTGCATCCGATATTTTTACTAGCAAATACCTCAAAATTTTATAAAAAAATATTATAAAGTACTGTTGTAAGTTGTTGTTGTAAGTTTGGAGAATTTTATTATATTTTAGGTTGGCAACCCTGTTCGTTCTTGCCAACAATTTTGTTTTATATCTTTTCAATTTTTGGGCTCTTTCTGTCAAAGAAACTAGGTGATTTATTTTGGAATAATCGTATTAAATCAGTTTTAATCTTTTACAAATACATGTATTTTTTATTTTTTCCACCGGCGGAAGTTAATAAACACATTTGTTTTATGATATTTCAATTTATTTTGTAATCAAACAGAATAATAACAACTTGTCAATTACTTATAGGTTATATCTCATATTATATATTGTTTTAGGCCTCACAATGAAACAAATTGTGGCAAATCAGAAAGTGAAGGTCCCTGAAGGACTCACAGTACATGTGAAATCGCGTTTGGTGACTGTGAAAGGTCCTCGAGGAGTTTTGAAGAGAAACTTCAAACATTTAGCTGTGGACATTCGCATGGTGAACTCTCGTACACTTAAGGTAGAGAAATGGTTTGGCTCAAAAAAAGAGCTTGCTGCCGTCAGAACGGTCTGCTCCCATGTTGAAAATATGATCAAAGGTATTTCTAATTGTCATTTATTTATGCTTTCAGTAATAAAAATATTTTAAACTAATGTAGCATTACCGTTTTAAAAATATATAATACAAATGTTAAATTGAAAAAGTGGAGTAGTTTGGGATCGTTAATTAGTAATAGACATTGGTAGTTTCATTAGATACACAATATTACATACTACCTTCCCAAAACATTTTAGTCAATTCCTTGTGAATTTGCTATCATCAGTTCATTTTACTTGTCCTACTATTTGGCTTTGTTTTCAAAAACTATCAAATTTAATAACATATCATTAATATACTAAGTGATGTATGTTATAGTTTAATACAAGAGCAGTTATAGTAAATTATTAAGAAATTTGTAAATGATCATAAAAAAAGCCAACTACTACTATTTTTATTTAGAGGGATTATTTACTGTAAGCAATTATAAAATATAAATTTTCAATGCATAGTAAGTGCTAATTTGAATAAAATCTTTTATCTTTGATATTTCGTTTTTGTAAATTAACAACTGTAACTTTACAAAGACAAAATAATATCTTGTTCTTGACTGAACTAAACCTATTTAACTTTTATTTTGGTTCTAGAATGTAATTTTGGTTTAAATTTCTATAACTGTTTATAATTTCAGGTGTGACAAAGGGATTCCAATACAAAATGCGTGCTGTATATGCTCACTTCCCCATCAACTGTGTTACCACCGAAGGCAACAGTGTTATTGAAATCCGTAACTTCCTTGGTGAGAAATTCATCAGGAGAGTTAAAATGGCACCTGGTGTGACTGTAGTGAACTCACCGAAGCAGAAGGATGAGTTGATCATTGAAGGAAACTCCTTGGAGGATGTCTCTAGCTCTGCAGCACTGATTCAACAGTCCACAACAGTCAAAAATAAGGATATCAGAAAATTCTTAGATGGTTTATATGTATCTGAGAAGACAACTGTTGTACTGGATGAGATATAAGAGCATTAAATAACAAAGCCTGAACATTTTGTTTTATTCTTTTCATTAATCTGAGTTTTTACAAAGGTGGGCTTTATATAGTTGTCTGCATGAGTAGTTATGTCTCCTATTTAGCCACCGCAGCTTGTTAATTTGTTTAGTTAAAAGCTGAAATCTGTTAGTGGCAGTGAAATTGCAAGATTTCTGTATCTGTAGCCTGACAGTTTAATCCTCTAGAATGGCAATGCCTTAAGGTTTTGTTATCATGTAAGAATGTCATCGCTGTCTGTTCGCCTTATATCTTTTCAATTATGCAACCCCTTTTAATGAAGTTGTCAGTAATAGTTCGATTAATACAAGGGGAATGTTTATATTTTATATATGAATTTTATAGTACAGAAGAAGGCGAGAAATTCAAAGATTAACGGGACCGGTCGATACATAATTATATTTCATACTTTGTATGTGACTTGGCAGGTATATGATTGATGTCACTTATCTATAGATGTTATATAAAATGTCAACATGACAGTTGGAGTCATCGCATTCATAGATTCATAGTTTTATTATACTATTTGGATGTGTATTGCAATAAATTTATAGTTTAATTAGTTAAATCTGCTAATTACGACAACCACGTTATCAGGATTATGAGAACCGAAAGTCACGATGTGGTTTAATATTAATCTTTACTCTTAGTTACATATGCGTTCAATATCATGGTATATATATATATATAAAAGTATATATGGTGGGTCATTCAATGTTCATTTATTATTTTTAAACCACTCGGAAAATTAGTAATAATGACAGCCCATACATTCTAATTAAAACAATAATTGAACCAATTTATCAACGCACAGGGTTTTCCAAGCAATAGGGTTAAAAATGCAATTACACTGACAGAAAATTCTGTAAATCTCGTCCACGAATTGAATGCTACTCTAAATAATATACAGCTTATGGGTGATAGCCATAAAAGAAACAATAATAGAATTTTCAACGTAAATAATTTTATTCAAACTATTCTATTGAACATCACTAACTCATAAACATTGTACATCTGCAAATATGGATAAAGTTAAAATTGTAATAAAAGTTAACTAAGGGGGTTAAAAAGACATTAATTACACTAAATTACTTTACACAGATTAACACGCTCCATTAATTAAATAGAATACCTACTTAAACAATAAAATAAATAGCTATTAAAATAAACATTCTCATATTATTGTTAATACATCAGTAGAAACTTAGAATAAATTAAAATAAAATTTATTTTCTATTATTATTTACATAATAACGCTTTTGAAGGAATCACAACGAGCCTCACTCTGAAATCCAATAAACCAAATCAATAAAAAGAAATGGTAATTTTAGTGCCGTCGAACAGCTCTTTGGTACATTGTCTTATTAATGACTCACAGACAAATATAACAGAACAAATCCAATGAAGACAGTCATGATTCCTTGATTATCCAAATTGCCTACAGTAAACCTGTATTTGTCATAATAAAATAAGTAAAAATATTCACTTTTTTGTATAAAATTAAGTACATGTGAATAATGTATAATTTTTATTGATATAATAGTATGTAAAAAAAACCTTTACACATTATTTCTGCATTAATAAGTTTGATATTTAGAATAATATTAAAATACTGAACAATAAGTAGACTGCAAATATAGATAGAAATAGAAAGGAGGCTAAAGTAATATAATATTTTAAATATAAAGTAAAGTCTCTGAAGTTTGAGACATGTAATATTACTGAAAGGAATTATGTGATGTTGTTCATTCAGTTAAATCAGAAAAACAGCACGAAATATCGAATTGACTGCTTCTAGTGCTCTACCCAACTTTCTATTTCTAACGCTATAAAAAGATACCAAACAGCACTTTTCACAATATAAAACATGCTTTAACGATAAAAAAAAGAGTAAGTAACATGTCAATTAACAGGCAATCTAAAAACATTAGATATCCATGATTATCGCCATATTTGCAGATGGGCATTTTATTATTCCGTAAGAAAATAAAATTCTCAATAAATAAATGTCAAACACTATTAAATTGGTGAGACATTTCACACTATATAACACAATTGCTTACTATAAAAATGATCAACAAACAACTTGCACCTGACCTAATGTGTCAAGGGGACATGGGTGTGCAAAATTTCATGAGATTCAATGTTTACAATATAGATTGCCGCTTGAGCAAATAATTCTGATTATGTACGTCTTAGCCTAGCCATGCGTGAGGTGGGATCGACTACACAGCGTCATAGTATAAGTAACTATACAACTAGTGGGTATATATAGCTTTAAACATCACCGGTGCACCGTGATTCGTCTCGTACAATTACTTCACTATTTGCATATTCTATTATAGTATAGTAAATTCTTAACGATGACGAATATTCAAAATGTATCTAGCAACCTGAGTAAAGTAACATGAATAATACCACTTAAAAATTTATTCAATATACAATAAATATACAGTTAATTGAAGCATAATTATTGGATTTAGTAAAATAATTAATGTTTTGATTATAATACATTGCATTCGACGAAACATTGCCGCTAGTTATTATACTTGCACGATAACATAAGCGTATAGTGTTCTACGGTGAAAGCTATCTAACAATATTATCCTGGTCAACAAACAACTTTATGCACGAGTGAAAATTTACATTTATTTAAAAATATTAAACAATTTGTTACGCTAAACAAAATCAGATAAGCAGCAATACAAATCCGATGGCCAAACTATCGAAATAGGGAGTGTCAAAACGAGACGATTATCTAAAGCGCAGCGTGTCCGCCGGCGACGCCGGTTGCGGCGGACTATATTGCTTATACGGTAACGGGCTACGTGTCGCTGCTACGTTTATTGCTATGCCGTATCGAGAAGATGCTAACGCGGCCCGCATTTCCGTCTACTCTAACATTTGTGACCGAAACACACGGGAGATTCCGACCTTGTTCCACTATCGTAGAACTCGTGTACGGAGACACCGAGGAGTAACGTCGACGATCAACCAATAGGAAATCGACTCCATAGGTAAAACAATCGTGAGTCTACTCGAGGCACTGTGTAGGTACTAGGTAAGTACGCGAGTGTAGGGCGGAGGGACTGTGCGGGGGTGGGACGGGACTGGGCGGGGTAGGGATGTTCAGAGAGGTTCGCGACGTGGGACCCACACGTTGGGCCCGCTCTCCGCCGTGATCACCGCCTTCACCTTCGCGTAGATTTCTTCTGGGGTATCGCCCGTCACCACCGCTATAAGATAATAAACATTTATTATAATCAGCGGGAGAGGTGGATAGTTCGTAATGGGAACTATTGGCTCAATTGCTAACAATGTATGCTACATTCAATATCCATGTAACCTCGTGGTTAAGTTCTAGGAAATTCCCCATGATGGGTTAACTACCTTAACTTCATGCTCATCCTCTCATATTGGTGTCTAGCCAGCGTAAGACAATGTTAATTATATACATTTATACTAACCAGTGAAATATTCAGCGAACTCCTGTTCCATTTTTAATGCGCGTTCGTACGTTTTCTTGGCTTGTTCTTCAGTCATTCTCTTATTCATTTCCCTGTATAGCAAGAAAGTGATTCATGGTATATAATAATAATAATAAAACGTAGAATAAAATATAAATGAACAGAAAAATACTTACATTATAGATTCTACACTCTTTGGTTTAATAAATATGGCAATCGGGTAAAGTTGCGCCACCTGTAATCTTTTTATAGCATTACCGCTCACGTCCAAAATGCAATGTTTGCCCTAAAAAATACAAATTATAATAATAACAATTAATTCGCCAAAACAAAAAGACTTGATATGCTGGTATTTTTATATACTTTTAAAAATCTTACTAAAACCCTATAAAATATCAATTAAGGAAACATAATATTATACTACTCGGAAATCCTTTGGCAATATAGCATACAATATTGGCTTAATTGTCTGACTCTGGGTTGTGGCATACATACGTATACAGAAGTATGACAAATAATTATTTCTCCCATGACCTAAATTAGTAAAGTGCAATTCATCATTGGTCGGGGACTCGATCAATACAAAGAATATATAATATATTCATAGCCTGTTTCATAATACATTCAGTTTTATTTTATGAGACTACTTATATCTCGCGGCTTTATGCGCCTGGAATAGTAGGCTATATTTTAATCGCTGATATGTACCTTTCTATGGATGAAATATTCTTTAAAATAAAAGTACTTTTTAAGTTTACCCATGCAAACAAATAAACAGAAAAATTCAACTAATGGACAACATGTTACACATAGCATATGTTACAGAAATTTATCAGTTTGAATTTGCTTCCTATCAAATAATGAAAATGGGTCTTCGAATGTCGATTGTATTAAGCGTTTTGTAAATCTCCAATCGACCGCAGTGTGAGCGCATTCGTATTCCGACCCTCTGTTGTGTTATCTATAGGCAGTAATAACTGTTTACAGGGTACTCTTGTGAAGCTCAAAAGAATTCTTTATTCCTGACAGGTCAGTATCAAGCTTATGCTCTTTATCTGGGCGTACTGCATACTTGAACCAACCCAGTGTCGTTCATTTTTGCTCTATTATATACATATAAATATATATCGAAGAATGAAGAAATTATACCTTCTCGGCGACCTCCCGCACGGAGGCAACGGAGGTGCCGTACAGGTTGTCGTTGTACTGGCCGGCCTCGATGAACAGATGGTTCTGTATATCGCGCTCCATCTGTTCGCGGCTCGCCACAAAGTGATAGTCGCGCCCGTCCACTTCGTAGTCGCGGCGGGGTCGTGTCGTGTCTATGGTACAACATTTAATATAATAATGATTACACAGCGTCATCTAGATCCAAGATAGGCCGAGGTTATTTTATGCAATATCATTCTTATTTAATCTTTAGCTGTTTGAAAGAAATAAATAGTTGGATTGTAGATTAGTAGTTTAAATATTTCTTTACATATGTACGGGTACAACAAAAATGAATTATTGTGTTGTTGAATTCAATAACAGTAAAGGAACTATTAGAGTAAGTACGTGAATTTTATAAATTGGTTGTGGAAATTATATAGAAACTTTAAACGATTAGTCTGTCATATGGTACCCATTCCTAACTTTTTATTTTAGTAATAAAAAGTTAGGTCTTAGTGTTAGGTTTATTTACAATAGTCAATGTAGACTACATTTAAAAAATAGACTGATACTAAAACTGAGAACGATTGAGATTTAAAAAATAGACTATGGTAAGAAATTCAATGCAGAGGTTGGGACATAATGTTAATTACAACGGGTTAACTTACGAGGCACGCAGCTTCCAAACTTGTCAGGGAACTCAGATATCAGATCGTCGTTTATCCTGTCCTTCAGTGGTCCTAGTATAATCACGGGCCGTGTGTAACTAATAGTCAACTGTTGCACTGTTTCATACGACAGCACCGTCTCATCTTGGCCTGTAAATGTATAATATTTACATACACATCATTCCTGCCCAGAAAATATTTTTTGTCAAGTCTAAATATTCAATTTGAAAAGAAACCTTTGAAACATTTAGCATTTCTTGTGCAGAGTAAAAACAAATTTTATTTTTAGTTCCTCTACACAGTACAATTTGATTACATATATTAAATGATCGTGTTTATTATTTATCGTAATAATTTATTAAATTATTTATGAATTTGAAACACTGATTATAATTTTTATAATTTACACAATTCAGTGGAAAATATAAAAAAAATACACCACTCCAATGTCCAATATACCATTTTAATTATAAATTGTGCAATGCGTGCTTTCTATTTTCTGCGTGCAATACCTATAGCATGTGACATTATACCTTTGGTGATATCATCATCGTAATATAACTTACTTCTTCCATCAAATGATGATTGTATAGAATGCAATATCTTCTATGAGAAATAATCTACAATTATACTTGTTTAATATTATTAAACAATTAAAGATTGAAAATGTTATGTAAGAGCAAATTAACATCTAATAGTTTTAGTATTGAAATACTTTATACTACACGGTCTTCCTCTGAGTTTCATTATTTACACAATTGTTGTTTACTACTATTATAAACTATAAGAACAAGTAAACAAAATTTAATTAAACACCTATTGAAACATTAGGTAAATAAATTACATGCTTTTGTACATATTACGCTAGATATGTATAAAACGTCAATAGAAAAAAATATAGCCAGAATTAAATAGTGTATTATATTATTTACATAATATATACTTATTATTTTATTACAATTTTAATATGAAAAGTCAGTGAACTTTAAAACATTTGAAATCTTTAATTCTGGCTTATAAATTGCCATGAATGATGCCTTTAACAAAAGTATACTAATAAGCGAATATACACATTATGATACCAATATGTCAACGACTGCAAGGCTATTAAAAAATACAGCGTCCCTAACATCTGAAGCAAAAGTAATTTTAAAATAAACCATCACAGCGTAATTCTGAAAACTTAAATCAAGCTCAAATGATGTATGTCGTGAGGTCGAATTTTACATCTGAACATGCTAGTGACTAGTGACGTAGTGTGTAACTAAAGGCAAAGCGCGCGTACGCGTGCGAAGTTGCGACATGCGCGGCGCCCGAAGCGTCAGCTACGAGTTGTGTGAGAGAGCGGAGGTGGCTCTCGTGTCCTCGTGTGCTTCCAGTGGCCCCGCGGTGCCCCCCTCCCCCGCCCCCGCCCCCACGCAGCCCAACAAACCCCGCGGAGCCGTCGCGACGCTAACGGTGCGTGGACCGCGGTCTTTAGACCATGGGCCGATGAGCGCGGAGTGACAGTACAATTTTGAAACATGATCCAAACATTATCGTGATCTCGGATGATTATATTCGAGTGCGGAGAGGCTATTAGAATCATCGCGTTGTATGAATTAAAACAACTGAACATAAAGAAAGTATGACAAATAATAAAAAAACTGGAGTGTTATTGAAATGAAAACTACATTTCTAATTGATGATCATAACCAGAATGCGGGAGGTAAGGTATCGGCTACGGCACTCGCAAGCTACGCCTCACTCCCAAAACTTACTCTCGTCCTCGAGATAAATGAGCGTTATCTCCTCCATCATGGGAAGTTCCACTCGGTACAAGATTTCCCCTACACGTAGAAAAATTAACGTTACACAAGTTTATCACAAGGTGTGCAATATGAATAATGTCCGCACCATGGACACGGGACTGGAATGGGTGAACCGCTAATTTGATAGAAGCCAGTATCAAAACTAATAGGGATTACAACACTGCCGGCAGTAATTACGTAGTCACATGTAGAATGTTTGTAATTAGCAGCTTCATGAGTAGGTAGCGTTTAGGAACATAAAGAGCAAATAAAAATACGTTATCATGAATGTTAACATGTATGTTGGCTCCGGTTAGGCAACTAGAAGCACGGGACGGCGGCCGAACGTGTCTCAAACCAATCCGTGTGCTCGCTGCGACCCATTCTTAATTTCAACATAGACTACATGTGGAACACCGAATTGTATCGTCTAAGCCATCACTTTACTACACAACTGTGTTAAGACAATATGTAAATACTTTTTTTACAATAATTTTTAAATTGAACGTAAAGTAACACATGTAACGTAATATGTGTTTTTATTAATCTGTATATTGTGTAATTAAATTCAGATATGTTTGTTGTTACTCACTGTTACACAATGTCAATTAAATTATAATTATCCAGGTGTAAAATAACCTACTTTTAAACAATCGCAATGTCGTGTTTCCTGTCAAATACTGTTTCTATTTTTTTATACTTTTATAAAAGAGAAAATGCATCTAGCGGTACGATCCAGTATATTTGACAGTGTACTACTTTTCTAGGATCTTTGAAAGCTAGCAACGCAACGATCATATAATACATTGTCAGATATATAGGATATATAACAGCGTAATTTCCCTAGACTACTTCAAATATATAAATTGCTGGAACATGTACAAAAAAAACGACAATAAAAAATCTGAATAAATGACAGCTCACGACGTTGAAATTGTCTCGATAATTACGTTGGACAAAAAAACACAGTTTTGTAGTACATTAGCTGTCAATAAAAATTAGAGCTATCTAACACACAAAAGGTAATGAGTACATAGCTTGTCATCGAGTCGCCTACAACATCATATTCGACAAGCGACAATAATTATATATAACTTATGCCGATACTGTAAATTATTGCTAAACCTATTATATAGGCATCACCATGCGTCTCCATAAACACTACAAGCGATAATTTACTCACACAAATCCGGTATTTGAATAACAATATAATAGTAAAGAATAATGTGTAAAAATATATAAACACAATCCCCTACTTTGTTTTTCTTATTTATTGGAATTTGGTATCCTGTTGGTTTAGTACGGTGGTATTGAGCAGTATTTCTAATAGGTACAATACCGCCAAGAATATATATAAATATATATAAATAATAATAAAGACGGCACACTATTAAGATCAGGTATTTTTTTAATAGTTTATAGAATATAAATTTCATTTCATACTCATCACATTAAATTGAACTAAGGGTTATATTTCTTAGTTATGAATACAACAGGAACATTATAATCAATACACAGAAGTTATTCTCTCCTTTGCTTTTAAAATGATTTAAAACAGTATTGTGGTTAGAACAAGCAAATAGCTCCATATATAGAACCTAACTCTGGATACAGTGGTTATTGGCAGCCGCATGAAAAAAAACTGCGTAATGTAATGACCTACATACGAACAGCAAAATAGCGAATGTAATAAGTACGTATATAGATATATTGTGCACTTACCATCCGCGTTAGCATCCTCCTGAGTGTAGCAAAGCATGAAAGCTGTAACAAAATTAACTGTATAAATCTGTTTCACGCGACGCTGTTGGCAGTGGTAAAGCAAAGTTGTGGATTTATTTTAGATCCATATTATTAGTATTAATAGTTTATAATTGTAATATATAATTAATAACATTAGAGGATAATTATATAAGAATTCTATGTCAATTAGTGTTTTAGTCACAATTCATATAATTATAATGTGTAGATTGAGTCACAGTTGCTGTAATAAGTTGTAAAGCGTATGTCTGTCTCATTAATAACTTACGTTCTTGATCTGAACCATCCTCTGATTTGCCATCTTCTCGACTTTTCATAAATGGGAACTTTCTGCTGAAAGATAGGGTCTTCTTTTTCCTTTCTAACGTTGATTGACTCTGCAATTAAAAATTACGGGATATTCAATGTCATTATACGGTATACAAAATACAAATTAATTACATAAAACAAGTAAGTTTGAACAAAGTATGGGTACATCGGTTTATCATCTTTTTCAGACATCATGCAGTTGGCTTTGTAAGACGTAATTCGAGGAAGTATATGTAAGGTAGTGAAATCAAAGCACATGGAGACAAGTTACTTAGTTCTCCGGTAAAATATGGAGTAAATATTTTTTCTTTCTAAATAAAGCTAATTGGCAATCAGTTTTTTTATACAATAGTCCAATATGATGGCTCTTTTTCTTAAATTGTATGTTTTTCTTTCAATTTATGAGGCTGAATCTTAGACTCCCCGATCCCTGCAGTTTATGGCGTATGGGGAGTATATATGAATAATTTTTATTATATTAAAAATTATTCATATATACTCCCTAGTTCAAATCAATGTTTATTTTTTACCGTGGAAATGGGCGTGCCTTGTCCTTGGAATTTGACCTGACGGTCACGTGCGCGCTGCTTTCGTTCCCAACGACGTTTTGATGGAATTATGCCGATTGCATCCGACTCCGTATTGTCTAGTCGTCTGTAATTTAAATGCAAAACACGTTCACTATATTAAAATTCTTTATCTCGAATTTACATATATAACAAAGACAATTATCGTTGCATTATGTAAATTATATCACGTTTATTCCTTAAGAGGATAGAGCTGTGTTTTGTTTATCGTACGAAAATATTTTCTAGCACACATGTACTATTATGGCAAGTTAGTAGGATATAAGGTCGATAGGCTACGAGGTTTACAGGCTATGGTTGCCATTAAGAAATATGTATATGTACATTGACAATTTGTCGAAATCCATTCGATAACTACAAATTGAGTCAAGCCTTTATAAATCTGAATAGACCTTTATCAATTTCCCAATTTGTCCCAAAAATATTTAAATCATGTCAGTTTACATGAAACAAAACCGTATTGTCTTTCTGCCAAGCTTTAGAAAATGTATGAAGTACTATGTAATGTAATAAGTAAATATGGCCACATGGCATTAAATAGGTCCTTAGATATATATTCCAGAATATTTAACAATACTGTCATTAAATTGTTAGTGCTTATATTTACGCTGACTAAAATTGTTCAAAAAGTATTATTAATTTACATTACCTTGCTTGCCACCACTCGTCATCAGATGCATTGGTGACATGAAGAATATCACCGTAGCGGAATGGTAGCCCTCGGGAGGGAAGTCCATCATCCTTCACAGGGTCGTAGTCGAACAGGGCTCTGTGAATATAATAATTATTTCTAAGTTTTATATAAAACAATCAGTCAAATCAAATAAAAAGTTAATATACAAAGAATTGGATCAGCCACTGATATTAGTTGTCAAACATAATTGTAAAAAAAGGTTACATACAATATCTAAAATACAAATTCATACTTTATAGTGTATTTTATATTATAATTTTAGTGTAATTATCGAAAATAGTAATCATAATCTAATCATAGATACTAATCTTAATCTAAGTACCTAATAACCATTTCTTCCGATTTAAAAATACCTTAATTTGCAAGTTATTATAAAATATAAATAATTTAATATATCAATACTCCCCTCTAAATGTAGAATACAAATTGTTACGTTTAACATTATTTTACACAGAGGTAGACTTTGCAAAGTACCTTAGTTTTGCTTATTTCAGTAACCAGGATCATACAATCACAGCATTTTTTTTTATAAAAATTAAATAATATCTGTACATAATTGTGGTTTAATAAAATTTATTATTATTATTTTGGTCGTCAAGCAGCTTGCTTTGTAAGCTGTGTAGTGCTGTCAAGTATATAGGCTACAATTATCACTTACTCAAGTGAGCTCTCAGATTGTTTGCCATTTCAATTACATAAATGAAAAATAATAAAAGGTTAGTTATCTATAAAAAATGTCACATTACATTATGTTACATACCTTACATATAAAGACCGTTTTTGTGACGTCCTTAACAGAGTGTGGTGCTGTTTCAGTTCATTAATACGAGCTTCGAATTTGTTGTATTCTTGAGGCCTGTATACAACTGTCAATTTCACTTGCTGTCCGGTACCCTGGAATAGAATATTATAAAATTAGAAATAAAAAAAATCAAGCTGTAACTTTACTGAATGCAGGGTTCAAACATTTATATTCATGAGTACAATTGTTTGTATTTGTCTGCGTGTTTTCTATGTATATTCTACATGTATTTACAAAAAAAAGTACCCATAACAAAAGTTTTGCTTACTGTGGCACTAGTTGGCGCTGAGTTAATTGTCCAGGATTATATATTTGTGTCGTGTGATCTGTAAGTTGGATTACCTTGAGCGCCTTGGCGGCCAGTTCGTGTGTGGCGTGCGTGATGTCGACATCGTTAACGGCCAGCAGTCGGTCCCCACGGCGAAGTTCGCCAGAGCGTTCTGCTGGTCCGCCGGCAAGCAGGAACGACACGTAGATCCCGTGGCCGTCCTCCCCGCCCACTATGTTGAACCCTAGCCCGGCGCCGCCTTTCTCCAATTCAACCACGCGAGGTTCTTCAGCACTGTCGGCGCTCTCCGCGCGTTCCGCCCTCTCGGATCCTTCCTCGCGCCGTAGCGAGTTTGCCGTACTCGACGCTGTATCGATAAGTAATAGCTCAAGTTATAATTGATTATTTATACCACAAAATACTAATATTGTGTCAATTTTGGCACCTCGCTAATATTGTCAGGGTATTGTACATGAAAAACTGGTAGTTGTCGATTTTAA
Source organism: Achroia grisella (assembly GCF_030625045.1). Lineage (NCBI taxonomy): Eukaryota > Metazoa > Arthropoda > Insecta > Lepidoptera > Pyralidae > Achroia > Achroia grisella. Next base: position 1,199,728 of record NW_026712703.1, read on the forward strand.
AACGACGTGTGTCGTTAGGTATCATACTACGAAAAGATCGGGAATTCAAAGGTATACAAAAAATCTTTCTAAATTTATCTTATATCCCTCCTCAGTGAAGAGATCACTAATAGCAAAACAAATAATCGAGAGAAGGCGATAGTCTCGCCTCAGTAATAGTTGCACAATTTAATTCAAATATATTAAGAGTGTGTATCGTATTGCATGGAACATAGTTATTACGGTACATTTTTATTTATTTTATGCAACAATTAGGCCATTAAGTCCTTCATGTACACGACTATATACATGTAAAAAATACATTAATTAAATAGCAGTCTAAGCAAATGTTAGATACTGACGTGTGTTAGCGCGTGAGGTGCGCGGCGACGGCTGCGCGTGCCGTGGACCCGGGATGAGTTTCAAAAGCACGCGCTCGCCAGCCGCCTTCAGCGCGCTCACAGCATCTTCGTGCGTCACGTTGTCGAGATCCACGTCGCCGCGCTGCAAACCGAACGTATTTAGTAGAATCACAAAGGACCCACTAAATAAAACAGTGTATAGCTACAGTACTGCGTCAATGTAACGTAATGTAACCTTTTAAAATACTTAGGCCACAAGTAATATACCTACATAATTTATAACACAAAAAAAATTAATTGTTCACTTATGACATTTAAATAATAGGTAATAGGTTCTTCCTAAAGTAAGAAATTATTAAATTAAAGAATTAACTTCGTAGTGAAGTTAATGAAACAGTAAATATATTTTCAAACATATGAAGAAAAATTTTAATTTACATTTCTTATAAATTTCATATACTTTTAGTTGGGAAAACTAATGTAGAAAGAACTAGTAGATTTTTTATAAGTAGAATGGATAAACAAATGACAGTAAATAACCATTGCATATATATAAAAACAGCACCATAGATATTAAATTCTACATGTTTATGTAATGCTTATAGTAATGCATTGATGCATTGTCATTTTGGAGAACTAATATGCCATGCCGCCGTATCCTGTTATTTCACTGCTATATGTCACCCTTTAATAGAAACATTGCATACAAAGCAAGCTGCATTGTGACAAAAGCAGGGGGAAAAGAGGTACCCATGCAGACAACACTACCAAAGTAGAAAATAAAAATATGAGCAATATTGTGAAGATAATTTAAAGTACTTAAATCAATAGTACTATTCATACTATATGTGTTGTTGCACAATTACATATTGCTAAAATATGTGTTTGTATCAAATAAGTTGTTTATATAGATTTATTAGGTTCCTTATTCTGTATAGAGGATATTTAGTCTGTTGAGTATCCTCAACTTCATTACTGTACTGAATATTATTCAACTCTTTAGATAGCCCACAAACTATTTGATAATAATCAAATACATATCCCACACATTTTTTTGCTTGCATAGTAGTATTTATACTTATAATCATGGTATGATTCATTTCGTAAATATAAACAACACACATTTTGGTGGGAGCATGTGTGATCAGTCCAAAGATTTAGTCAGTGAACTTGCAATAATTAGTTCAAGGTCGTACGTAATTGGCTCTTTTGTACGACGGCCTTGGTGGTCTAGCAGGTTAGCACACTGGTTTACTTGGTTCGAAGGTTCTGGGTTCGATTCCTTGCACAGTGGAAACATTAGTATTTATGAGTATAATTTGGTTTGTGTTTTCTATATATATACAAATAAATGAATTTAAATATTTATATCAGTTGTCTAGTATCCATAACATAGGCTCTACTCAGTTTTTTTATTTATATTTCTGTTATTTTTATTATACATATTATTCTAATACATTAAAGTGCTGATAGCTAGATGCTCGGTTTGTACAACAAAATACTACATTTATTAAGCTTATTCACTACTACTATTGTATTATTGAAATAAACTTACAGAGGTATTTTTGACCATTAACAATTTGTCTCCAACTCTCAAACGGCCATCTCTATGTGCAGCACCACCAGCCATTATTTTTGTAACATAGATACCATTGTCTCCAGGAATGTGCTGGTTACCGAGACCACCTGCTATACTAAATCCAAGCCCTGAGCCACCTTTAACAAGTTCTATCTCTACTGCCTCTTCTTTGTTTGTGATTTGCGATACATTTAATGTGTCTTCTGTAATACGACGTCTCACTTTCTGTAAACGAAAACAAAATAAATAGTATCAGAGACATTTAGGTCCGCAAGTCTGCTAAATTAGATTTTGAAATATTTTATTTTAATTAAATACAGTACCATTTCCAAATAAAATTATACATACCAGTCTTACTGTATTTCCTGCTTTCTTTAATGCATCAACTGCTTCGGCGTGCGTAACTTGTTCTACATTAGTGTCATTAACCTGATGCAAACAAATATTATGACTTCAATGACCTTGACCAATAAAGAGTAGGATTACAAAGTGCTTTCAGTCTTAAATTTTTTCATTTCTTTACAATATATAAAAGCATATTACATTGCTAAAAGAATTTCGGTTTCAGTATTTTTATTATTACAAATTGTGATTTCTTATAAATATAGAAATATTCTCTTTCTTCTTAATCATTCCCTCACTACTGAGGATCGTGACTCTATACTATCTTGTCGACCAGCTGTCGCCATCTGCTGCGCTCAGATGCCTGATGTACATGTTCTCTTACATAATTATAAGCTTCCAAATATCATGGAGTATCTTTCCTGATTAATCATTTACATTTTGAAATATGTATGTATGTATATAGTAATAACTATGACTGAATATGAATAACATTAAACCATAAATAATAACTTAGGAATAATGAATGAACAATGCATGCAAAGTTTCTTTACAACTTTGATTGTCATTTTACACAATTTCATTGTCACTATTTAAGAAGAGCATAAATTTATACCAGATTCATAAGTAATTATGCTTTTCAGCAATAGTGGAATAATATACCATGATCTATATATGGATAAGAATAATGTAAACACACCTGTAATATGGCGTCATTAATTTGCAGCTGACTAGCGGCGGCCGCCCCGCCTGGAATAAGTTTAGTGACGTAGATGTGGGGGTCGTCAGCCACGTGTGGGTTGTCCGACCCACCAGCAATGCTGAACCCGAGGCCGGCGCCGCCCGTCCGCGATAGCACCACATTCATATATGAATAGCCCTCCTCTTGTGTACGCTCTGTGCCGCCCCCTTCAATGCCATTTACCTGTAACTTTCATATAGGTGCAATTAGATCATCACTATTACAAGACATAAGTTTTATTATATTCTTTCATAATGAAGGAAGATGTAATAATGATACTAGAGAAGATTTAAATACTACGCAACTAATTTTGGTTTAGTACACTGGCTTACTGAATAAATTTAATTAAATATTTACAATTATTTCGTTTAAATATTTACAGGATATAAAAATTTGTTATTCTTTGTCTGAGTATTTTCTATTTATATAAGGTATGACATACATTAAAAAGAATATACAACTGGATATTTATATCAGCATTATATTTACTATCTTTTAGAATTAGATAGTAATATAAAATTTGGAGTACTATATAATTTTAATCTTAACACTCAACAATAAGATGGCAGGAACAATTACTAATTAACTCTATTTTAAGTGACAAATCAAAGAATACAAGCATAATACGAAAAATAAATAAACCATTGAAATTACTAGCAATAAGTTCTTATTTATATGATGATACAGGTAATCAAAATAATATCTATATATATATATATACAATAGTAGTAATTAAAATTTCCATGATTCACAAGTCAAGTCATGTTTTAATTTAATATAGATTGTGTACTTACTCAAATAGCCCTTATCATAGTTATAAATACAAGATTAGTCATGTGTTGATTAACTGCAATTATGGGTAATAATATATATCAATATAATATGAATAAAGAAAAATGTACATAGACATACCTGCTTCATTTCAGGTGAGGTAATGTGAGCCTGAAAGAAACAAGAACCAAGTTACCCAAATTTAAGTAGGTAAATGGAATAACACAACTTTATCTACACATTCATTAAGAGTCCACATTTTTAACTAAGTAGATTTAAATCACTTTTAAACTTTCACTATATCATTATAGTCCATCACTGGCATGGTAGAATCTCACATAGCATGTAATACCTACATCTAACAAGTACAGTGAAGCTTGATAACTAATATTAAATTTCCTTATTTACATTTGAGTAACAATGGTGAAATTCCACCTGATATTTTATTACATGACCCATATTTATTTACGGGAATGTACTGACTTACCGTTTCAAGATTAAATAGGGAGGACACTTTGCGCAGGAATCCATTGTGAGTTTTTTTCTTTCGCCTTTCCGTCATTTTGGAGAGTCAGAGTGCATAGCCTTCAGGTACTTATGCTGGTGTCCTTATTATACTATGTACACTTCATGCATTGTTAGTTACACACTGGTGTCCATTGTCAGCACCTTGACGATGTTCTGCATGCACCATTCTCTACCTAGAACCCATTTCTAACTTGCACCAAAACAATTCAACTTAGGTGACCTCTTTTAGGTGTATGCACGTACTGATATTCTTTTCGTGTTACAAAATGTTCCCACAAACTAAGCCTATTAATCATGTTAGGTTAATTAAAAATTACAGCAATCCTTATCTAATGAATGTAACAATTGGAGCCGAGCCCTTTTCTGATAGCGAGTTTTAGTAGATACATGTATGGCTAGGTAATTATTAGGCATGTTACCAACTTGTGTACGATGATAGGATGGTATGAATGTCAAAGCGATGAACTTTAATTAAAATGTCCGTGTTACGTTATTAGTGTGCAATAAATTCAATGGGCATTAAATAGGTAAGTATAATCATCAGCTAGTAACACAGCAGATTGTTTGACAAGCAAAACTAACTCGAGAAGTCGCATTAGTCTCACCAAGATTCAGTATCGTTCCCAAAGTGTAAAGAAATTACTAAAGGTTTAAAAATAGATTAGTGTTTATTAAATGGCCTTACTTGCGACGAATACGAATTATCAGCAGTGTGAATGTCAAAATTTTGTGTGCAATATCATTTCACTGATTATCATCTGCGAGTATACTCTCAGCCGATGTAGTGTTCGTACGTCATTGGCACAATTGTAATATATAACGGCACCAATCCACACAACGAAGAAACGTTAGCGTACATATCGCCGAAAACTTGTACTATATTTTAGGTTATAAATAGTACTACGAGACGCGAAACACCAACTATCCGCCATTAGCGACCACTTGTTGTATGTAGCGTTCACGAAATCACGAATCCACCTTCACAGATGTCACGTCATCAAAGTAAAGAAAAAAACTCAAGCACGTCATGTACGTATGTTCTTTCGGATTCGATTTATTGATGGTGATATCTTGGTGTACCGTTAGATGGCACTGTTCAGAATAAACAAAGTATGAACTGTATAAATATTATAATACCATTTAACTATTACATATTTAAAAAAATATGTATTTTTTTTTTTATTAATATCTCATAACGGATTCAGTAAAGAAATAATTTACTGAATCCGTTTATAATAGAAGGAATTATACATAGATGTGTTAGTTAACTTGTTTAACCGCCAGAGGGCATTAAAAATAAAAGTTATAATATCAGAGGAAATATATACGATTTAGAAACAGACAATCGTGATTAAATAATTACATTTATATACATTTCTAAGTATGTTAATCAATACTAGAGTATTATCACATTTTCTTGATATAAAAAAGTAACTATTATTGTCATCCAACTGGCTATTACGTCATGCACTACAATAGCACAATACGAACTCCTAACAGACCATAAAGAATAAGTCAGTGTTTTATTATTGTTTATATTTTTTTAAGTCTGAAAACGTTTCGTATGTAATAAATTATAACTTAGGTACATACTTATTCTGTATCTGTCGTAACAGCAGCTTTCAATACTGACTGGCACCAAATAAACTCTGTGTGTCAATTTGTATTTCTGACTGACTCTTCTGTGATGGAAATACTTATAACAAACCAAATTCAACACAACAAATTTGGACATGACAAGTGCTACATTGACTACAACGCGACGTCTACAATTGACAATGCCTCTGGCTACCTCGTCTGGGATCATAAACATAATGATATAACTATATAAGTAGGTCCTATACACATGATACTATGACAAAGTACTAAATTATTTACACTTATACAATAATAATCATTAGTTTATGTGACTGTATTTAACTAGGTACCTAGTTTGTATTCGATAATCAATGATTAACGTACATATCTGCCTACTAAGTCAGTATAATGTTAAATGCTTTAGCGACTTTGTTATCAAACTACAACTTTGCTTTCGATTTGGTTTCAGCGATTTCTCATGGCTGATTATTTTATTTAATAAAACATAACGTAGGCACTTCCACATACATACATGCGTTGTGTCAGATTATAGCATTATTTGTAAAAAAGTATTCCATAGCAAAAAAATTCTCTAAACATAATACGTGAACATTCTGTCGACTTTATTTTTGTTTGAATTATCTTCTTCTGTTCAAATTTGTAGTTCAAAATTCCTAAATTGCAGACAAAATTTGCACTTCAAATTGTGTGCACGAGGAATAATATTAAGGTACAAACAATTTTTGTACCCTGTCACAATAACCCTCTAATGTTTTATTATGACAAAGTACTCTTGTATAAAATACTTATGTTAGGTTCTAAAAACTGTATATCGTATTATATAGGTATGATATACATTAAATATCAATAAAATTTCACCATTGTTTACTTTGTTTACGTCAAGAAAGCACAGTTTAAACTACATAAAACAGTTGTCATATGTAGGTATTCGATTTCATAGGGGTTTGTTTCTACTTACCGAATTTAATATATCCTATACATATTTTTTTTAAATAAAATTGTAAATATTTATGCCTTCCCTATAGAAATAAATATATAAAACTTTCGAACTCCTTAACTAACAGTAGATGCCTCGTGGACTTGACTTGGACTTGAATTAGTTTCTAGACAGGAAATATTACAGAAGGTAAGGACGGAGTGAAAAAACTCATCAAATTATAATCAGGAAGAACGTTATTACCATATTATTCCTAAGATTTTAGGTATCTACTCAAAATGCATACCTTTTTTTCCTCGGCCTCACTACGAGCCATGACGAGCTGGTGTATACTGGCTGCCATCTATAACAGTTATTTTTATATAATTGGATAGATAAAAGAAGTTACCCACCTTATGCTAAGAGGTAGGTAATTGTCTTTGTATATACACACACTCATTAAGAGTATAACGAATATGACATTATATTGTGTCGCCCACAGCACCACTCCTGGGTTGCCATTCCGGAGAGCTAAGCTGTCATGACTTCATTTCCGGTAGTTTCACTATCTTAACTGACTTTTTAAACTAAATATAATAGAACAAAAAGATATGTATTCATGTAGATAATAATAGAACACTTTTCTGTTCTGTGATCTACCTCGGTAAAGTTTATGGTGTTGTTTTAAAATATACCTACATATATACTGTATAAGAAATGTTTTATGGAGAAGAAGGAGAGATAATCGCTTTACTTGAACCAGAAGTACCTAAGAGTTTAAACATACGGAAAAACTGTTCGTCATTTGTCATGACGATATAAACTGTATATAGGTATACGTGTTCATAAACACAATTTTTATATTTATATTCTTTTGTATGTTCATAAGGTGTTCATAAACTTTTTATATTATGGGCCATTAGTAGTCTGAAATAAGTAAATACATGAACATTTATAATAAAAACATAATAAACACAAACCTTAGCCGATTCTGGAGATTCATTTCGTGATTCTGTTTTCCTGTTGTTGTCTTGAAGAAAAGCATTTGATACTGATCTATAATCACTCTCCTCCGATGGTATCTGGGTAATATACAATACGTTAAGCGATAAATAAATGTTATGCTTTAATAATAAGTAAATAAATATATCAGCAATTTAATCGAAGGGGTAGTCAGCGCTTTTGTTAACTATCGCTCTAGAGTTAAGGTGAATGTTCTGCATTCACCTTAACTCTAGAGCGATAGTTAGCTAGGTACATTCTGCGGAGCCATATATTACTCCTATATGACAGTGTGTACGTGTAAGTATATACCAGCTGCTTTCTAATTATTTTTGTGTTTTTCACCAACTGTCAAGTCATAAATTTGAATAGAAACACAAAGTTTTTAATTGAATGTCGCCTAGGTTTGACTGTAACAAACGAGTAACAAACCACAAGTCCATGCACGATGAGTAAACATTGTGTAGGTAAACACTGATTTTCACATAGTACTAATACAAGTAGGTACCTACGTCATTTATTGTCATGCTACGAATAGTATTCAAGCGTTTTTTAAATCTGTTCAATATTTGCAAATTGTTAACGATAGCATAATGCCCGCTGTTGCTGTTTTACAACTCTGTATCGGTTTAAAATATGCTAACAAGTTCAATAAAAGGTTAAAGTTTCAAACGTTTAACAGTTCGTTATGCGTTAATTGCATCGCTTGCAGTATTGATTCGATTTTTAACAATTCGTTGATAAATTGTTTGGGCATTGAGGCATCACGGAGTAATTATAAAGCAGCAGCAGCACTTCTACATAAGGTTTGTTTTGTCACGCGAATTTTTCGCCTGACTAAGAATTGACTTACATGAAAAGACTCTATTGATTTTTTTCATCCCAAGTATTAGTTAGGTGTCTATGGTAGATATTAAATTCGCATTGTTGGTTAAATTAACTAAGTTATATAAGCATCATTAGGTAACAAACCAACAACATATTTATAGTACCCATATAATAAAGTAGGTGTTTAAAAATTAAAAATTGAATGAAGAATGCTTTTTGTTTTTTTTACGTTTCTCTGCACATTTATTATAATATACAGACTTAAGCATAGCATAAGATATTTTATTCCTATAAATGCGTTCTCTTTCCATTACATTGGATCATAGCGTAGAGTATATCTCTTTTTAATCTACTTATTTGAGTTAAGAAGATGAAAATCAGTGAAGTCAATGCTAATGTTCCACTACGGTTTTTGATACCAGATTAAAACTTTGGATTACCTCGCGGTTGCGTGTACCATCCGCCTCCCATTTGTTGGCAATGCGAATGGTTTCAGCAGTTTTCTGCTGTACCGATTTAGTGTCATCGAGAAGAGTGAGTTCGTAGAACTCTTGGATATCTGAAATCAACGACAAGCAATATGAGTTTTCATAAAATCAAAATATTTAAAAAATATTTCAATAAATAAAAAAAGATGTAAAGAAAACACGATATTAATATTGTGAAAGATTGTTCGTTACGTTTGAGTAACGAACACCGAACAACCGTGCATACTTGTATGATCTGTGGTAATAATGTACTTTTATATACTGTTTATTAAATTTGTCCTAGACACTTGTAGACAAAGTCGTAGGTTAGTATGTCTACTTAAAAATGTTTCTCACTGTCATCAATAAGAATAAAGCCAATTAACTAAAACGTCTCTAGGGGGCTGTATTAATTTGCCTCAAATTAACGCTGGTTCCTATAGAAACCTTTCTTTCCGTAATTACTTTTTACTATCGCGAGTATGTATGGAAGAAATCCTAATATAAAAAAGGACGACCTTTTCTAGTAACTATTTATTTCCAATATAAAAATATTGTACTGGTGCAGGAAAGTAATAAAGTAAACAAGTAAACCGTAATGAAAAAATAGTTCAATATAGATAACATTTGTAAAAAAATAGTTCAGATTTTGTCTTATTTATACTTCTCTCATCATCTTCTAATTGTAATTTTGTATCAAATGTATTTTAAATATGGTATCTAAGTATATCAAACTATGGATTATCATGAATGTTAAATGTAGTAACGAACAAATTTAAAAAGTCACTGCATTGTACTATAGAATAGAAAAATTTCATAAATTTTATTTACTATGAGGTTAAAAATAACTATAATTAGTAAAATGCAAGAGTCTGAAGAAGATTTTCTGAGATTGTATTAATCGTGCTGTATGTACTGTAGATAGGTCTCCACGAGTAGTGCAATGCAAACTAGGTAGGTATCGCGTGAGTTCTGTTGTGTCGAAGATCGATATTGAATGGGCGGCGACCCCGCCGTGGTTAATGTACGATGAAATTATTGCTATGATATGTAACGAACAAAGACCTTCATTAAATTCCTGTTTTATTATCTCGTATAAAGATAAGTAAAATTTACCCGTCCATCAGGTATCACTTGATACATTAGACTTGAGTGGGCTAAATAGGCGTTCATTGGGTCACTACGACTATTATCCGTTATTTGAAATTGTACTCATTAGTGAACATTTACTATACTGCTAATAGTAGTAGTCGTACTACAGATAATATAATATTACATAGTAGTAGTACTACTGGTATTTTCACCTGTTATTTCTATGTATACACTATCGCTTTCGTTCTATATGTCTAAACCTTTATGAAGACTTGTATGTATGGTTATAGAAATTTGGCAGACAGTTTTCTCTTAGTGAAAATAGATAGGTAGAATTGAGTGAGAATTTCAGAAAGCGATTGCTCATTGCCTACGGAGTTTAGCTTGGTTAAACTACAAAAACCTTTTTTAAGGGGTCGTTCGTCCATACTACGACTATATAGAGCCACAGATTGTCTTTGAACTTTGATATAAATATACGATAGAAATTCTTTATGTATATACATATTAAAAAAACAGTACATAAGCATTTTCACTTCAAGATCCATCTATGAAAATTGCATTAATTTATAGATTTATTGTCGTATCTATTTATAAAATACTCTTAGTCGTATTTTTTATTTCATTAGCTATCTGTACGTACGCTGTGTCGTGTCTGGTAGCCGCACTGAAAATCAACGCTATGGCAACTTGGTTATGTTACAGTATAAATGCTGAGTGGGATTCACTTTCGCAGTTGCCAGTAGGTTTTCATTTTGAAGTAATATATAGTACAAACAAATACATGTCTTTATTATTAATATTATCGCATAATAACATAAAATTACTAACTATTATACCTCGAGTATGTTATAGGTTTCTCTTTTCTTAAAAAGCTGATGGATTTTAGTACACTAGGTATAAATTGGTATAATAATCTTTTTGTTTATTGAGTTATTACTTACTGGATAAAATATTAATAAATTGTGCATTTAGGATGTTTATCAAATATATTTTTATTAAATTAGGAGTAAAGGTAAACATATATTATAAAAGGGCCAAGAGTGAGCTGTGCAGAAAGCTACAGACTCCGGTATACCTATCCAGTGACCCGTATCTAGAGATCTGGGTCAAACGGACCATCGCACAGAATACCGTAGTTTACAAAAGCGCACCAACCAGGTACATAACCCTCTGTCAATCCTCGATCATTTTATCGCCAAAAGTATGTACACGTACCTACATACATTCTTCCGTGTGATACATAAAACAATACATTTATAGTAAGTATATGTAATTATATGGTTTCTGAAACTACCACCATAACTTGGCGACTATTATACTCGTATACCGAACAAAATTTGCACTAATTGTATCTAAGTATTAAATTGACATCGAGGATTTTATAAAAATTTATTAATATCATAGTTTTTTAAAAATGAGAGAAATAATAAACCTATTTTTTCTAGTTACTAATACTAAATTTAAAATAGCTACACAACAACTTTTGTATAATTATGTTTACTAGATATAGGCCAAATTCTTTTTAAAGAACAAGTAGTTAAAAATAAGCGATAACATGACCTACTTATTTTGTACACAATAATGACTTGGTTGGAAAGAGTTACATTCTGATGAACTCCGCGATAAGTAATCAGTTCTACATGCCAACGTCAATACAGCAACATGCTTGGAAAAGTTTTAAAGCATTACTAATTTATTTAGTGAGTAGGTAATAAGTTTAATGAAACTGTAAGAGTTAGTTTACAAACGAATATAGGTAGGAACGAGTATGTTCCTTTATCCTATTTGACATAAAAATTCAATAAGACATAAGGTACATAACTTCTTCTTTTGTAATGTCGGCTAGATACCATCTTTATAATTTTTCTCTAGACTTTATAATAATACGTCAGATCGTTTATATTGTGAAGAACCACTTCATTAAGATTAAATAATTAATTAATGTAACTTGTAATTTAAGCTAATTAAATATGTATTAATAAATAATGAAGAAGAATGAGGTTATTAAAACACATTGTGGTGGTGTATTATTTTATAAAAAATATATTACAATAAACAATTAATACTTATATTGATTGGCCCACAAAGATAAAAGTCTCAAGAAACTGCATAGATTATGTTGTTCAAACGTATAATTTACATGTTTAGTAAAATAATAACGTGTTCAAACAGTAATATGTCTAATGAGTGGCATTACACATCAGCAATTTACATCGATATCATAAAAATCATAATTCTACTTAGAGGTTATCAACTCAATCGAGTTGTTTTTACATTACTTGATAAGTGGCTATAATTTCAACAAATAAACAGATTGCATGTAATTTGATACATATCTACATATAACGTTGACCAGCTCGTGTGTGGTGTGAAGCCGATGACGCATGTTTACGCTCAGCTGCAATCAAGTACAAACTAACAGGGCAAGGTTAATCCAATGTAACTATCTATGCCCTCGTAATGAAAACTGCACCTTACAATATGCATACTATTTAGTATGTATATATACGGTAACACATCAATCCACCTGATTGTACTTGTAAGGTTTACTACCTTACAGAATAATTGCGATTCGAAGTACAATTTATTGTCTTTGGACTGTAAAACAGTTTTTTAACAACATACTCTTTTGCGTAATTTAATAATCTTAGTACAATAGATGAAGTTACTTTGCCTACCCTTAGCTCTATTATCAGATCAGGTCAATGTTACCATAGTATAACATTGCCATCTGACCTAGCAGAATAGATACGTACGAGATCTTTAGGCAGTTCGAATGCCAAATATAAATTAATCGAACTGCGAACTGTAACACATATTATACGAAGTAAAGTAATTAATAAAATTTATAATAATATAGCATTAGTTATAGATACTATGTCTGCTTGACATTTTCCTGTTGATGATGTAACGAATTTGAAACAGTTGGAGTATAATTACCGCAATAAAATGTCACGAACTCTTATATGATTCTATCGACTTTCAATAAATTTGGTGAAAAGTAAGGCAGTGGTTTATAGATTTTGAGAGATATTTATATTACAAAATTTTGAATCTTACTACTATAATAAAATAGCATAATATCGTAATTATCACAATAAAATACCTTAAACTCTACCAACAAATTCTTCGAACAATATTGGCAAAAAATAGGTAATTGGTTTCCCAGATTAATCATTGGAAAATATTTTATTCTCTTTTTATCATTAACGCAGTTAAGATATAGAGATGTATATCTCAGTAAAACATTTAAATTGTGATATTACAGAAAAAGCTGGAGTAGGTAGAAATGATATAAATGAGCATAGAGACTGTTGCCACTGGGTTTGCCTCGGATACATAATTGGAATGAATAGAGAAAATTTTAATTAATTGTCATAACAATTTTATATGCCTTCTCTATCTCCGGTTAAAAAAAAATACAGTGGTCTATCGTTTATATATTTTCTGTATACACTAACTCCTCGCTTGTCAACCTATATTCGGCATTGTCGTTTAAAAATTGCATAACATTAGTAGGAAATGTTATTACTTATTATTGTACAAAACAAACAATACTAGTATTGTTTGTTTTGTTGAATTAAATGAAACTTAATATTATATTTATCTTGCACAACTAATCGTTGCGGTAGTTCGTAGATAAACGATAAGTAGTACGGTATACCATAAAGTATGTCATAGTATTTAGTTCAATGGTTAATACCTAGTGCGCTTCTCTGGAAATCAGGGCAGCTGCTAGGCCTAGATAGATCGATAGGGCTGTCGTCAATATGAGTTTCATCTCAATTAGGTTTTTACAAATATAGATTGTACTAGGCTAATTTTATTTATTAAATTTATGGTAAGTAGACATTGATGTGATATGACGATGATAAAAATGGTAGTTTATTCACATATTGTAAATTTGAACACGTCACGACTCAAGGATTGAGATTGAGAAATGAATATTCAGTACGCATAAGAGGGATGTTCGGAAATTGCCGATTTTTAAATTTCCGATTAAATACAAATGTTTTTTTCTGTCACGACTGTTATCACATAAAGGGTAGTCAGAGGCATTATCAACAATCGAAGTCATGGTGAACGTAATAATTGATATTACTCGTTATATTTAAATCCAACGTAGTGTCGTGTAGGGAAAGTCGGGTAGTAATCGATCACAACGCTGCGACGATTTTTCTTAGGCTATCAAATTGAATTGATTAATTTCTAATGCTGTTGATACGAGTAATACACAATATTCATTATTGGCTAAATATAATGCGGCTCGGATGCGGACAATAGCAGTGTCGTGGTCAAGGAAGATTCAAGAACATTTGTGACGCGCGGTGCGTTCACGCGCATTTTCTAGTGTAGATATCTATTTATAGCAAGATATGCCGATAGAGGTTGATCCCTTCAACAACTAAACTATCGCAATTAGCTATTAATTACTACTTCCCGTACTTAGCAAATATCAATTCCAAATGCATATTGTAAATTATGCCCAAGTATGTAGAGATCATTGGTACTTATGCCTCATGAAAGATGTATATATATGTACATATGTGGTCACTGACGAGATTTTCCAAAACTAGCTACAGTACATTGCGGGTTGCGTGTGTGTGTGAATTGGTGACCTTTAGTGGTCATATTGCTATGTCATGTGAGTAAGTGGTGTAATCTATACTACCTATATTTTCAGATATAGGTTAGTTATATATGATATATATTGCACACATATATTTATACCAACCCCACCTACATATAGCTGGTCCCCGATCGAACTTCATGCAATCTTCCTGGATCAACCATTGTGTTTGGATGAAGGGGATTCTTAGTAATGTGGACTGATAACCCTTTTGTACTATATGTACCATGTCAGGTTGACCTCCACGTGGTTTCCTCTAGAAACCACCATGACAAATTCTACTGGTGCCCCGCCAGCGTAAAACCTTAGCGCAGACGGGTGTACATTCCATTATCATCTATAAAACAAACATTGTGATATGATCAATTCGCCATAATAGGCCAACTGATTTTATGTTTTTTCTATTATACTCCATTGGTGCCCCATTAGTGTATACCGTTAGTGCAGATGTACAAAGGGTACAAAGCGCCATATTAATTTATTTCAAAATATCTATAGTTGGTTATTTTAACAAAGAGAAATACGGCAGCTAGTGGATGAGACAGCTACATTTAATAGTCCACTGAGTGACTCAGTAGAGGTTCTTCTAGTTGCAGCAAATTAGTATGAATTTTACGAGATGATCAATCTCTTCAATTGGCTTGATCTTGTAATAGGGAGGTGGTCTATCGGCGCTACCGTGGCAGATTGCCGTCGTCAGTGCCGTGACCATAGAGACAATTTTATTTTTCATATTTTATTGTTATTTCTTATGTATGTTAGTCTATAAGGTATTTATAATATGGGCCATGTAGCCTGAATTAAATAAATAAATAAATAAAATAAAGAACTGTAATGACTCCTTTATATACACCGTAATTTTAATGTCATATCTAAACTCTCTCTTCAACCGGAATACACAGCAAGTTGCTTTGTGGTTGAAATAGTAGAGACGGAGTCGCCCACTTGTTCAAAGTCTAGATTGGTTCAATAGATATATTATAGAATAGTTTTGTATTGAAGGAATAAACAATTGACTGTAAAACTCAAGTACTTCTGTTGTTGCACATGTCTTTCTTAAAAAGAAAAGAACACCTATGTAAGTGAATTCTTATATCGGTATTACGATTTTTCATAAATGAATTATTTTCACTCTTCCGCTACTAGGTACATGTGAAATAGATCTGGAGTATGTTACAATATTAAAATTAAAAGAATAGGTTAAAGTAAATGTTTATTATTGCCTGTCGTGCACCTACAATACATTCTCTAGGTTGATAGGTAATCTAAATAAACACAATCTTTTAACACGATGCTATCGGTTGGTATTAAATTTCAGTAAAATAATAGTCTAAACTAATATTATAACGAAGAAATATTTTATTTTTTGTTTATAATGGATAAGCTCAAAAATTCTAAACAGATTTTAAAATTCTTTCACGTAGAATGTTTCATTATCGGTAAATAATATATAGCTTCGATATTATATTTAAAAATATATAGAGATCTTTGCAATAATTGTTGGTGTAAGGTAATAATTATGCATTATCCTCTGTTTTATATTCTGTCATATAATATACTCATCATCCTCGTCATCAGATACATATTATATGCATACACACGTCTATCTGTGTACTTGCGAGAATCTCAAATACTACTAAATGAATTCTTCTACGGTTTTCATCCATTATGAAATATGAAATTAATCAGAATGATTGATGAAGAAAGTGTAGTTGTGTAATATGCTATGATTTCTCATAAATTAATTGAAATACTCATGCGAAGCTGTGGTTGGAGCATCCATACTTATCCGAATATATATTAATATGTGAAACTGTGTCTACTTTTAGCAACTAAACTCCGAACGTAAATACTAAATACTTATAGATATCATCACGACGACGACCACCTATCTTTGTTAGAAAATAATTAAAATTTATTGAAAAACCAGACCAATGGCGCTAACAACTAGTATATTATAGATGTACTGGATGCACTTGTACGTATTCGCATAGATACTCGTAGATTATGTGTTATATTTTGTTTAGCGCACCGATATCGGTTTTAGATCAATAACAAAGATTTACACACATGATGGGTAAATATTTTTGCTCCTTGCTCAATAAGTAAATATCTATCTAATAATATTTTGTATTTGGTGTGAAATAATTAAGTAGAGTCTAAGTAAACTTGGGTAATGTTTATTATTATACATTGAAAGCTATTAAGGTGCATAGTTTATAAATAGTAGTAAATAAATAAATATCCCTGAACCATTAACACACCGCTACCTAGTCCCACTGCAAGTAGAGCTTGTGTTATGAGTACT
The DNA here is from genome assembly GCF_030625045.1 of Achroia grisella. NCBI lineage: Eukaryota > Metazoa > Arthropoda > Insecta > Lepidoptera > Pyralidae > Achroia > Achroia grisella. The sequence goes on from NW_026712703.1 coordinate 1,216,876, forward strand.
ACACAAGTGATTTACTTTTCTTTTTTTGTAAATATATACATATAATATAAACATCAAACACCCAGATAGATACAAACAGTGATATACTCATATTAATACAAATGTTTACACCGTGCTAGGAATCAAACCCGCGATAATCGGAAGTAAACCGGTCTGCTAAACCGCTAGACCACCGAGCCCGTCTAGGATATATATGACATATATGACACCAATATATTTGTTTAGCTAAGAAAGTACAAGAAATGTTTGTAAGGTGAGATTTAAAAGAATGTCTATATAAAATATATATTTTCACAATTTGACCAGCAGAACTATGTAGGTAGATAACAAAATTATTCTTTATATATATATAGAAAAATACTTTAGAACTTTGTCACAGTGGCATTATTTACAACTCTGAAATGTTTGTGTCCTTCCCTAATGCTAACAATTTTTTTACTCCTATAAATTTATATTATATGTATAGTAATAAAGTATTTGTAGTCCTACAATAATCATGAAAATGCTTTGGTGACGAACCAAAGCATTTTCAATTTTACAACTATAGAAATCAATTTGTTTGAACATCTCTGATTGGACTTCAGTGAAAAATTGTGTGTAGTTTTATTAGCATTGGTCGACCAAGTGACACAATTTAATTCTTTGGAATACGAAGCAAAGAAATAAAATCGAACATACACTAAACAAAATGTTACGATGTTTGCCATGTTCAGGACTATGAGGTTTCAACCGTCGAGAAAAAGTTAAGTTTATTGTTTAGTATTCTCCAAATATCGTTTTACTTGATTAAATATATTATAAAATGATACTATGCATTCTAAGCTGTAGCAAAAAGTTAATGAAATAATAATAAAGACTTACCAAGGAGAGCTTGAAATAATCGGGATTTGAATATCCTGATGACCCTCTCGATGGCGAGCCGTAGTTGCCGATCCTGGGGTTTCACGAGTTTGCTGTGGTAATCTTCCAGCAATTCTAATGCTCGATGGGCCTCTGGAGAGCAACCAGCAAAATATTAAATAGTATGGAATCTCAAATCTATATATAATATACATACTAATATTATTATTATACCATAAAGCTAAACAGTTTGTTTGAAAGCGCTAATCTCAGGAACTGCTGGTTCGAAATTAAAAATTATTTTTGTATTAGATAGTACACTTATCGAGGAAGGCTTTAGACTATGTAACATTAGGCTACGATAAATAGGAGCGGAGCAGCAGTGACAAATGTTGCAAAAACGGGGGAAATTATTCATATTTTAGGACTTCCGTTGCGTGCGCTGTAAACGTTTCAAGTTACCCCAAAAATATGTATGGAAGAATTATTCTTCTTTAAATGATCTAAAAAAAATCCACGACAGTATATGTCTATCTTTTAAGATTGACTCACTATAACCTTGATAGTCAAGACCCTGATAAAGGACATAGGCTATACTTTTTAGTACGAAAAATGTTTCACTTAAAAAAGTATCGTAATATTTTATGTGAAATTTTTTTGGATTATAATCCAACTAAATATATTTTATTTATATGGTCAATGTCATTATACCACGCGGACGAAGTCGCGGGAACAGCTAGTATGTACATATATCTCAAATGCATACTATCTGTAATGTTGAGATTTTTCTTCTTTTTAAGTTCATTAGTACCTACCTAATGTTGTAAACATTATTAATGAACTTAGAAAAGCATGTTGTGTATGTTGTGCAATTAATTAATTATTATTTAATATGTTTTTTGTTTCTATGATGTAGTTTTTGTCAACTTGACTCTATTTTGATGTTTTTTTTATTGACAGAGTTTATTTACTTCTCTGTTGATTCCATACTACATACGTGAAAACTGCATTTTATAGAAAAATGCAATATAAAAAACTACATTCTATACCCTAATATTATAAAGACTGACAGCTATATAATGATTTTTTATGAAGTAAGTAAACTCCGGAACTATTGTACCGATGTGAGAAATTCTACCCATCACCGTTAGAAAGGTACATCGTCGTACATGTTAATTTAAGCAAAACTCACAAAGTTATGAGGATACAACTTACTATTATTCCAATATTTTGTTATTATTTCTCGAAATTGAATTCTAATTGTTTCATTTTTTGCGACGTAAAACGTGCTCTTTATATCTACCTATAATGTACATATATGTCCTATATAATATACTAGAATCGATACCTAAAGGTAAGTATATATAGCTGTACATAAAGAAAATCGAAACAATATAGGTACCTGTCTAGCAGACTACTACGTATCAATGTGAGATATCAAAGTATATCGATAGTTTAGGTACCTACGTAACTCACTACCTAATAACGAAAATAATGAATGTAAATAATGTAGGACACGTGGAGTTACAGTAGAGATTATAGCACAACGATTGTACTACAATGAATGCCTGGCAACACTACGGCTATCGATACGAATCAACAGAAGGGTGCTTTTGTGCAACCCCCTACAAATGAACAATACGTCAATAATGTTATAACACACTACGATCTCGCTTCTTGCTAATAACAATTTATTTCAAAATATATTATTGTAACGAGAATTCACCTTGCTTACGAACTGGCATCACGGCACCACCCCCTAATAAAATTGTAGAAACCTATATTAATTTTGATAAAAATAAAATATCTATTGTCTTTCACAACACAAGGTAGACATCGGATATAATTTTTTAAACAAGTTTCACCACAACGAACTGCATTTTGAATTGCATGTAATATATCCCACTATGAAAACATTTATGTGATAAAGTAAAAGGTAATACGCGGTAGTGACTCCGCTTGCGAGGGCCATCGGGTACTGTCTGTACCCAATGGGATTGGTCGATTTTCACTGTGACGTCAGGGGGTGGAAGCATAGATAATGGAAATTGTAGACTCAAGTAGGTTGGGGTGAAAAAAAAATTGCTGCTTTATGTGCAACCATAAATGTATTTTATACTTCATTTTACATTTACAGTAATGAACACCTATTATATATTTATATACAATTTTTTTATGGATCGAAATTTTCTATGGACATTTTATTGCCTGTCATATTAATGTAGATACTACACGGTTTCACCCCTTATAAGTGCGCCTGTATGCCCGTTTTTTTTGTCACTTCTTTTGTAATTGTTTTCAAATGTTTTAAATTTTATTCCCAGTTAGTAGATAGAACGATAGTTAGTATGATACTTGATATTGATATTATTATTACATAGTAAAAAACAAAGTCGCTGTTGCAGTCTGTCCGTCCCTATGTACCTATGCTTATCTGAATCTTTAAAACTACGTAACGAATTTTGAAGTGATTTTTTTAAATAGATAGAGTGATACAACAGGAAGGTTTATATACACATATAATACATGTACAGTCGTACGAAACCGGGGCGAGTAGCTAGTAATTTAATATGACTATGAATAAATAAGCTTATCTTCTATTAATGTTATTATGCCTGTATCAGATATCAATATTATTATTATAGAATTTTAGTTTGCTTTTACTACTTACATTGATCAAGTATCTTGGTACCTATAGAAATTTATTTCGGGCTTCCTTTCTGTTACACTCACATCGCTGCTTTGATCTAATTGTTTTTAGTTCTTTGTTCCCCAGTGCCAGGTAACATAGGTTATTATGGATGCTCTATCAGTTACACGGCGAGTGTATAAATAAGCATAAGTATTTTTCATTTAAAATGTATCATACAGGCACTATTGAACTAGGTTCGTGCTAATTTGTGCTTAGTAAAATAAATCAAACCATTAGAAACAAAATGAGAATGCAACATAAAGATCGTTACACAGATTTTTTCTAAATCTTTTTGAAGTGAACTTTCATTTCGATGTCGTAAACATAAGGAAAGTTTGTAAAGAGAGTCTGCATGTTAACCAGATATAATTGTTATTATTGGCCTATAATCTTGTTTACGCTTCTACAGATTATTAAAGCGACTATAGTTCAACCATATCTAACTACCTACACTTTACGTAATGTACGGTCTCCACAGCTGGAAAATGGTAGATAGGTACTTATAGAGTACATCGCTATTGAACTCACAATAACAATTAATAGTGGAAAACTGATTCTATTCGTATTTATTTATAACTATCGCTTTAACTTACCCAGTATCGTTAATTATTAAATAGTACAATTTTACAGTGTTGTGTAAAAATGACAACTGTCACCTAGCCGCGCGCGGAGTTTATCTAATATTTTATGAGAGTGATCAATTGTTTGAAACTAAACTAAGTGTAACTATTCTTGGAAGGTTAATCTAGAGCTTATTATTTTTTTTATTTTTAAATGTATTCAAAGACTCTACTTTATTATTAATTAATCTGTACCTGCACTATGTTAGTATCTTAGAACCTACTAAAAGATAAACTAGTGTTATTTATTTAAATTTGTTGTTTACAGTACAACAATTTTTTGTTGTTAAAAACACTTAATTTACTTTTGTTACTTCGTATGTTCTTACTAGTCGTGTACGAAACTAACGTTAAACGAAACGTAACGAGTTTTTGACAAATGGCCTGACCTTGAGCGCCCTGCGCAACATTCCGTTTAGCTGTGAAGCCAGCCGTGCAAGATTATTGTTCTCTGTCCAGGCAGAACATCAAATATCTGCCATATGTGCGTAGAATTTTTTTAGATAAGTAGTTTGTAGATCAAATCCATAAACGTGAGGCGCGAAGATGCCTCTATTTGGTAAAAAGGATTTTGGTAGAAAATCCAAAAAAGATGGTCGAGATTCGGAGAAGCAACCATCAATCGAGGACAAGTATACTGTGAAAGATCTATTAGGCACTGGTGCTTTTTCCGAAGTGCGTTTGATAGAGAGCAAAGAGAACGGACAACTGTTTGCGTGTAAGATTATCGACAAAAAAGCTCTCAAAGGGAAAGAAGATTCCCTAGAGAACGAGATAAGAGTGCTGAAAAGGTTCAGTGAACAAGCGAAAGTTGAAGGAGGTGAGAAGAAAATGTTTTCCCATCCCAACATTGTTCAGCTATTGGAGACATATGAGGATAAGAATAAGGTCTATCTTGTAATGGAACTAGTGACTGGAGGGGAGTTATTCGATCGCATCGTAGAAAAGGGCTCTTATACTGAAAAGGATGCTTCAAATCTTATAAGACAAGTGCTGGAAGCAGTGGATTACATGCACTCACAAGGTGTAGTACACAGGGACTTGAAACCTGAAAATCTTTTGTATTACAGTGCAGATGAGGACAGTAAAATAATGATCAGTGATTTTGGTTTGTCAAAAATAGAGGATTCAGGAATTATGGCCACTGCTTGTGGGACACCAGGTTATGTTGCCCCTGAAGTGCTGGCACAGAAGCCATATGGCAAAGCTGTAGATGTGTGGAGTATAGGGGTTATATCTTATATTTTACTCTGTGGATATCCACCATTTTATGACGAAAATGATGCCAATTTGTTTGCCCAAATATTGAAGGGTGATTTTGAGTTTGACTCGCCTTATTGGGATGATATTAGTGATTCTGCCAAAGATTTCATAAGACATTTAATGTGTGTAGATGTGGACAAGAGGTATACTTGCAAGTAAGTATTTAAATAATGAAATATCTATCAACTATAAGACCTATCCCTTTTTTGATATACATGTAAAATACTCATTTTTAATAAACAATTTTCATTAGGTTTGAACTAGTTCTATAATTATGAAATATTATGGCTTTAGAATTAATTAAATTCATAGACTGTGTCTTGTTTGTGTAACAATCAAATTAAAAATGACAATGCTCCAAAAGTATGTGAACATAAATATTTTTTTTTGTAAATGTATCCATACATTTTAAGTAATCCAACATTGGATTACAAATCAAACATTTTTGAAGATATGGTTGTCTTTATCCATGTTATATCATCAGTAGAAGGGTCAGCTTCTTGAGAGAAAACAATCTAATTTAACACTGACTGAGATGAAGACTAACAATCCCAAAATTAAGTGAAGCCTTTTAAAAATAGTATCACCAGTAGAAAATGCCTGAATAGATGTTAATTAACTTTTTAATTATGTGGCTATAAACCCAAAGACAGAAGTCAACAATTATCTATTTTATAAAGATTTTCTTGTATACTTAAAGCACTTCATATCACATCACACTTCTAGCTTTTTCCTGTAGTTGGATATGAAATAGAATAGAAAATCCTATAAACAAGTAATCCTAATTTGAGCACTTTGGAATAGTCATAGTTATCCTTTTATTCGACCACTCATTTGGATTGCTGTGCTCATCACATCAAATTTATTTTTATAAAATAGAAAATTTTATATTTGAATGTTTTTGCAGGCAAGCCTTGGCCCACCCGTGGATTTCAGGCAATGCTGCCAGCAACAAGAATATTCATGGTACTGTATCTGAGCAGCTGAAGAAAAATTTTGCTAAGTCACGCTGGAAACAGGCTTACCATGCTACAACAGTTATCCGTCAAATGCAGAAGATGGCATTAAATAGCAGCAGCTCAAGTCGTAATGCCAATCAGACCAAACAATAGCTGTTTCCCCAATGAATGCCGTTGCCATCCATCTTGTTACGCCTGCTTAATAAGGTACTTAATATTATTGTATTTCACACTTAAATTATGCAAGAACTGGTTCATGCCAGTTTGTTATTGATACAATATTTGTGACACCTACTAAATTGATAGTTGGTGTCACAGTAATTGAAATTCATTGTTTAAACAGTTGCTAGCAGACATTTGAGATTTGTGTCATCTCTACATATATACTGCTGCAAATGTTAATATGCTAATATTGCTTTGAAAACTTATACAGAGACAGTGCATATAAGCTATATATTTATAAGCATGTATAAATTCAAAATCAACGAAATGTTATAAGACATGTCTAGTCATTATATGTCATTTCAACTTCTGAATTTTCAAATGAACTTTGTAAAAAAAACTATAATTCCATGACAAAGTAATGTATCTATGTATTGCATTCCAGAATGCATTTCTGACACTATGTTATTTAATTGAACATTTGTCTCTATTACTGTCTTGAATCTCATACTTGACATCTGAATAAATATATTTTTTTTTTATTAATTTACAATAAAATATAGTTTTATCTATTTTTTAAATAGAATTTATTTTATTATTGCAACATTATATTATATCTACATATTTATATTACAGTACAAATTTTTACTTTATTGTTAAAGAAAACAACAGAATTTATCACTAACTACTTTACTATCCATGAGTATGTAATAATATTTATCCTGAATTTATTGTTAAAGTGAAATTGGTCTCAAATGTACTTCAACAAGTATGTGTTAGCACTGCGTGTGTTAACCCTTGTCAGTTATTTATTGTTGATGATTTTGTATGTCTATCTATCATATAGTATCTGCTAACCAGTAACTATGACAATTTTACTTGGAGATTAGATGATGCTCTGTGATTTGTCCATAGGTCATTGTTAACTCATGTCAATCTATTATTACTCCACTGCTGGGCATAAGTCTCTAATTATGGCGATAATGGGGACCTAGTATACTATTGCCAAGCAGGAAGTTTAAACCAATGTAATGTTCTCCTAGTCTCCTATTATAATTTCTTGGGAATAGAAATGATTGAAGACACATTTTCTATTCTCACTTCATAAACTGCCCATGGGCATTTATAAATAGTTTTTCTGCCCCTCTTTTATTTCTTATAATAGATACTTTGATTTTGATGCATGATTCTAGACTGATTTTTGTCTATCGTCTGTGATAGATTTTACAAACAATCTGTTGTTGTTTTCATACATTTTGTTATATAACTGACTAAAATCTTTACATACTAATCACTTTTGAATGATAAAATATATTAGGTAGGTAAAAAAAATCTTCTCTTTTAAAGATAACTGACTAATTCTTAGGTATGGTGATAATCATAATAATATTTTAATGTTAAGATCTGTTGACAAATTTCATTAGAGGTAAATTGCGAGTTGATGATTATTAAAAGAAATCATGGTTAGATATGATAAAATAATAATTAACAATAACAATATATTGCATTGCATGTTTTAAAAGTGTTAACTATTTACCTATTACAGTATAATATTTAAACATTTCTAATGTGATTCTGGTCGTGAAATAATTGATATGATCTTTACACATTATAAAATTTCTAAACCTTCACATGCCTGGTAGATTTTTAAATTATGATTGATAACTAAACATATAAAATTATATTCCTAGTGTAAGTTTTATGATTCTAAATCCTTCCTATTTGATTATACAATATACCGAACTATAAGTAATCATTAGAGATAATATGTATAATGCACTGTTGAATTTCAATGTAATCATGTCATACTGTAGTAATTGCAATTAAAATGATCAAAATATTTAATGTAAAGCATTTAAAATTTCTGTTTTTCTTATTGGCCTAATAGTTGCCGATGTTGTGTCTACGTGCCAGAAAATTATAAGTATAAATTGCAGGTGTTTTAGTCACAATGGTAAGAATAATAGATAAGTACTAATAGTACTTTATGATTATACTATCTACCTGCAAGACTGACGTATTGTGACAGTTGTCCAAGTTTTAACATGTTAAAAAAATAGTCTCATCTCAAGAATAGATGAATCTCATATCATCAGATTTTTTTTAAGACTTACAATTTTAACAATTTTTAAATTTTAATATAAAAATTATAATGTAACAAACTATGATAAGGAATACTATTCTTTATAAATTCTATATTTCATATTAATGAATGGTGAAATAAAATCATATCAAAAACAACATTCCTTTTTACAATGTATTGGCTTAGTCTTGTAGCAAAGGCCTTCTTTGTTGTTATTAAACATTCCAATTTCAGTATTGTTTTCAAATATGTAATTTCTCTTTCAAGGTTCCATTATTCCTTTACATGAACAAGCCAATGTTCAATATTAATTTAAATATTTGTCATCTAGGAATTAAAATTATATTTCTGTATATCTTGTGCCATAATATAGCACACCGAGCATTATACAGATAGATATTATGCACGTTAAAAGAGAAAGTAGGCTGATGATAAGCCAATTTTATTCTTATAATGATTTCCTATTTAACCATTGATAATATAATTTGTATACTTTTCGTATATTTATATCATTTTTGCTAAATAAAAAAAGAAAACTTGATTTTTTAAGATAATATGAATATTAGCAGGGATGTGCAGTAGGAGACATATAAAAAGCGCATCAGAGGCAAGTTTTTAGAATTTTCTTGAAATAAAAATTTGTGGTTACACTATATTAATCTTAAATGTGATGTAATATCAATAAATAATATATTGATAAATCATGTTACATTAATATGCATCTATTTTATGTCGTATTTCAGTTATTATACTCTGTACTTGGATTCGTCAAAGGTATCAAATTCGGTAGAGTAGGAATAATTCGCATGTCGGCGGATGTCACCTCTGTCAGGACATTGACAATATGGATACTTCTACGTACAGTTATAATAATTGAATAAATAGTCCTATCGTATTCATATTGAATAAGAATGCTTTTTCTTGTATTAGTTGTAACATTCCACAATGACATCAGTTCACGGAGATTTTTAATATTCAGTATATTGCTGCAGTTATATTTACAGCTAACAATATATACTAAAGTAAACAGTACTATGTGATTTGGAAAAGATACATATTTATTTGAATAATAGATGTATCTGCCGTCCAAGAATAGTCGAAATTAGCATTTTATGGATAATTAAAGCTTCACTTAACTTGGTTATGAAATATATTTTGCGTGTATAAAATAAATTTAAATATCTTAATACTTTCTTGAGTGCTTTAAATGAGATTAATAATCAATCAATATATGGTCACTCTGTTGCACTTAATATGCATAAGTCTTCCCCTGTTCATTTGTTTTTGATGTTTATAATTATTATAAACAATTAACAAAAATTACTTTTTAAAAGTAGCAAAGAATTATTACTTTAATAATATAAATCAACGAAAAAAGTTCAGTTTTTGGTTTTATTTTTTATCCTTGATTAATGTATAATATTTTCAATGTCTCTCTATTTTATTCAATATATATTTACAGACTTTTTGAGTATAAAACATACTGACATATTTATAATTACATAAAATTGAAATACTGGTGAATATCCTTGTAGTATAAGATTTTATTACTATATAATGATAAGATATATCACTTCAAAGTTGAAATTAAAAAAGTTAAATACATGAATAATATGCATATAAAGCTTTTGAATTGCGTATTTGTAATAAATAGTGCTTGATTGTTATAAAGCAATGCATTGCTTGACTCTGATATAATTTAAGTGTAGTAATGTTCACTAAATAATCTTCTAAATGCGCCTTAATAATCTGTGTAACTTAATAGGTTTCGTGTGGTCCTTGTAATGTTACTTTAGTTATAAGATCACTCTGTTATACCAACAACTAGTTTCTAATAAATATTGTATCACTTAGAAATTATTCTATTCATGTTTCCGTTAGAGATCTTAATTAAGTGCCATGCTTTCTTTTATTGATATAAAAAATATTTCTTTATGAATTTATGTAAACTATAAAATAAGTTTTTGACATTATATTTGTATGCTCTCCAATTTGTGTAGAGTAAATTAATTGGTTAATTAGCGGTTAAATTACGCACAATATTTTATATTAGTGTAATAGTGCCACTTATTTACATGTAAGTTTTATTCTGCTCTTTAATTATTTAGTTGGTACTATTTCGGTTTTTGCACAAACATATCTTTCGAAAATGTATAAAATATTTTTAAATATATAAATATGTTATTGTGATCTTGCCGTATTTGTCCTTTTAAGCGTATTTTCTTTTAAATATATTAAACTCGCTCTCTCTTCTTGTTGATGTTAAGCGCCAATGACAGAAGTTAAATGTTCATGTTAATGATGAAAATGTCGAATGAAATACAATTATGTTTTAGGTTATGTACAAATGTCGTCTAAATACGATTTTTACATCTGTCATCTACATACGAGTAGTTAACTCGTATGTAGATGACAGATGTAAAAATTTTATTGCAAATTATCCCTTCTGTCGTTGGTTACTCTAGTTGAGTTTCTTCACTGTGCCAAATTCATATTACAAGCAGTGATGGATGTTTGTATATTTGAGATAGTTTTTTTTAAATATTGCGTTTCACCACAATATTTAGACAACAGGGGTGTATACAGTGCTAAGTAAGATGTTCAAGTTCCTTATCACTGAAATCTAAAATCTAAATACTAATTTTCTGTCAGTAATGCATGTTATAATTATAAGTATAATGTACCACATATTTGCTATTTTTCGAGGGTTATTAAGTATATGTTATAATGCCAGATTTTAATTTTTAATTAGGCACAATAGTGTGTAAGGGCCTACAAATTTGACAAGTTTGATTTTAAATGTATCTAAATTAAATTTATTTTGCTTCAAATGAAATTTGGTTGTGACATTATTTTGCATTTGGACATTCTTACTTGATAAAATTGGTTTGTGAAAAAATGCATGACTGGTTATCAAGATCTGTTTACTGTTGAAATACTAATCTTGTGATTTAGATTTTATACTTCTTGTTCAAAACAATTAAAATTTATTAGTAGAATATTAGATGTTAGCTATATTTTCAGTGTCATTGTAAATAAAATGCCAACTTGTTGAAAACTCAATTTGTTTCATTCATTAATATTTAATAAATCCACAACATAAGAGTAACCATAGAGTAAAATAATATAATTAACTGTTATATATATATATGTATATATTACATTATTACATGTACCAATTGTAGGGCTGGAATGTTCATTGAATTTCTTCACCCAACAGGGATAGTTGTGTCAGAAATTGTGATGCATTCGGCAATGTTGTAGTGCCATAAATAATTTTTCTCGGTGTACCGTTAGAAGCTTGTTGCTGGAAAAAAATATAACCTTATAATTGAGCACACTTATTCCCTTCCGCTTATCTTTGTTTAAGAAATGCTCTTAATTTCACAACAGATATTTAATCCTATTATATCGTAACTCTAAATAAAATTAACTTAGTGACCGTAGCAGGGTCACTAGGTTAGTTTTACAAATCCATGGCATTTAGTTTATAAACTGGATACATACAGACTTAAACGAGACATTATTATTACACATAAAGACATAATTATGATTATGTGGTGGAAACTAATGTTTATACTAATATACAAAGAGTAACTAAATTATATGTATATATTAAATTATAGTATGTATTTTTGTTTGGTCGGGGTTCGAATAATCCGGTTCTGATGATCCGATTTCAATCATTATTTCAATGTTAATTATCTCCGAGTGCTATAGGCTCTAGAACTTCACGCGTCGACCAATAGGGGCGGAGCACCAATAAAAAAATATTTATTTTGAGTGTGAGTAAAAATATTTATTTTGAGTACTTCCGCTGCGTAAACTGTTAAAGTTACGCATAAACTATGTGTGACGGAATTATTCTTCGTTTACGCAAAAACTATGTAAGACTGAATTATTCTTTTTTTAAAAGTTCTAAAAATAGTCCGCGACAACATTAACATTCTTATATTAATAATCAGTTCCGTATACTAAATCAATTTAGAAGAACTGGCATGAAACTCAACAGTTTTTTTTAAACTAGTATATATACAATGTATACTCATATAGCTAAGTTTAAGATTAAATGAAAATGCCGTGCGTGAATAAATATTGCCATGCGCGTTTCTCATCTAAGTGAGTTAAATAGGGTTTGCTCAATAAATATGATTTAATAGAAGTTTTATATCTAATAAATAATTTTCTACTCTATTCTACTAAGATAAAAACAGCAAAGGTATTAAATTTACCTTAGCAAAATCTATGAGGTTATGATACTCGATGTAGTTTCCGCCGCCGACGAGGAAGACCACGGCATCAGTGGGCGGCGGGTGTTTCGCGGCGCGGCTGCGGGCAGCGGCATCAGTGCGGGCGGCGCGCGGGTCCAGCCAGCCCAGCTCAGAATCACCGCTGCCGCCGTTCAGCGCCGTCTCCACCGCCCTGCTCACGGGCAGCTTCTATAATAGTGATAGACGATTTAAATTTAAAAAATGCTAAACTGGTATTTAAGCTTTGAGTATGTATTTCATTATCACTTGTTATTCTTCCCTAATGTATGAGCTAAAGTTTGACTGTTAATTTTGAGCCTGTGTGTTCGATTTGTGCTATAATTACGAGTGGTAGTTGTACTATGAGTGGTAATTCCGAGTATGTTTACACTTTCGAATGTATCTGCTTCTACAAGTGTGCTGAAATATCTCCAAAAATTGGTTTAAACCTATGAAATACATATTATTTTGTCTGTATTATATGATTTCCACATACTGCCAAAAGAATCTTCATAACAATGGATAAGTATAAATAACTAACTTTAATTCTAAACTATTTTTCCCTCTAAATAAATATCTACTCAGGTAGATGAATTTTGTTGACGTAGTAGACAACTTACTACATCATGCGTTGACTAAAACAATGCATAAAATTATTTAAAGGTTTAAATTTAAAGATTACAAAATGACTTGCAAAACTCACATGTTTCTTGACTACTAAATTTTTTACTCCTTCCATTACAAATGAAGATCCCTGTGAAACCAATTTTGAGAACATGGATACTGTTTTCGTTCCGCCTCCTTCGTATTGACTTGACATTTTAGTGAAACCTCTGTGAACGAAGTAGTTAAGAAATTAGGGGAACAATTAAATACAAATATACAGTCACAACTGTTATTCCAGACGGGGATGCCAAACAAAACTATAATCGTTGTATATATACGACGTATTGGATATATGTATAATTATTTTTAGTTAGTAAGACAAATTTGATTACGGGTATAATTTATTTCATTTTCAATTGATAAAATCGACAAAACATGATTAAGCTGCATAGGACTATTTTATAGACAACAAAAAATGTAATAAAATTAATGCATAGGTAACTTACTTCAGCCGACGCATAAATGTCATGGCTTTTATATCGCAGTTGGCCGTTGACAGCGCAGTTTCAAACTTTTTATATTCCTCATCGGGAATTTGAGAAGTGCACAGGTAGTAAATAATAAATAATCGCATTTTGTCTTCAGGAGTACCAGCACTTGGATCGGCTAGCAGATCCATCACAGCTTTGCTTTCCACGCTGCTGCTTTTGCTCATTATCTTTTCTTCCAGTTCAAAAAATGAATCCAATCGGCGAGATTTTATCGCATTTAAAATAGCTGGAACAAAACGTAATCATACATAATGTTTTATGTAACTGATATTTGAGTGGTAACTGTCCCTATAGGTAATTACACTATATATATAACAGTACTAGTCAATTAGGAGTTGTTATATATTGATTTTAATGATAAACATCCAAGCAACTTGTTGAAAATAAAATACTCCTCAGAAGTGATATTAATGTGAACTGTGTCGGCAGGACCTCACTATACATACTGTAATGTAGTACAGTAATATTATAATAGTAGTTCCTTAATATCTTAACTGTCTTTTTTTACTATTCTATATAAAAAATCAACTTGATTATGTAGAGCACAATTAGCTGCGTACTCATGGTATCCACAGTCACATATGGAATTAATTTACATTTATGTCCGATTATAACCTATATAAAGAAAATAAACAATACCTATAAAATCAACCTAAAAGAAGGAAATATCCATTTCAAAATGCATTACCTGTAGCAATGGTTGTGTGCATGTCAATAAGTCGTTTTTTCTCCATAAGCTGTGGCAATGAATTCACGGCGCTCGTCAGTCTATGGGTGTTGTCACTGACCAAACTAAGTGCTAAGTCACTGTCGGCATCTAAGCCCATGGAACTTTTTAGCTTCTTTACTTCTGCCTCTGAACTCCTGAAATTATAGTGTGTGGAATGTTTAAATAGTAAATTCGTTTTCTTTTTTATTATAGTTTGAAATTGAAAATATAATAAGTATTGACATATAATTGAATAGGCTATTTAACTAGACTAGAGATTATTTATAACTTAATTACCTATATTTGTCTAAATCTTCTTGTATAGCTTCAGCAACCGTGGGGAAGGGGCTACCTTTGTGTTCTTGCCATAGAGGATCTTTAGAATCTAAGTCACATAATCGGGTTTTAGTTTTCTGACCTGGAACTGCATTAGATGTATTTTCAGGAACCACTGCTCTGAAAAAGTATGTCAATTATAGCTTACCCATTATAATAGTATGCTATATTATCTTTATTTTGTCATTCATACAAAAGAAGATAATTACAAATTTGAATTTAGGTTTTATGAATTATAATTATGCTTTAATAGAAAAAAAAACAATTTAACTTTAAGAAGTTTTATTGGCACTATGCCAATAAAATTTAATTGATGACATAAATTATAAATGCGAATTAGTCTCTATATTAATTATCATATGCCATCTCATCTCTCATGTTAATGTGTATTGTGTGAATGTTACAACTTTCTCATGGTATAGCAATATTAGTTGTGACGTGGTCAAGTGTCATGAGTTAGTCATGCTCACTTAAATGTCCAGACTGGTGGTGGCGGTGGTGGGATAGGTCATTGGGCTCCCTATAATATGGTTGAGTGCAGTTTTGGCTGGCCCATTATACTCTTGAATGGGTGCTACTTGTAGGGTGTGGTTTGTTCTGACAACAATGACTGATTTATTTAGTATCCATAATATTTATTATAGCTACTAAATAAAACATACATATAATAGTTTTCTCTATATTGTTGGTGGTTTGTATCCACAGAAAATATTAACTGTGTAATGCTAAACATTTAAAAGAGCAACACACAAGTATTTTTTTCTTTTTCTTGCAATGCACTGCTTTCCAAATAATATTATAAAATTATTCAAGTGATTATTTGGAGTTTATTTGATAAAGATTATTTTTATTTCTGCTTACTGGTATTATTATGTTCAGAAGAGCCTATAAAATGTAATTATATGATTTGAAAAATAAGTAGAATTTAAATGATTGTATTAAAAATAAAATGTATTATATATTCACTAACCTATTCAGTGATAAATCCAGAACATCATGAGCAAGTGCCTGGTATGTCCAAGTATGATGCAATGGTGTTGCCATATCAATGTTTCTGTCCAACAATATAAGCATTGGTCTAGTAAAACTGAAAGATCCCACTTGCCCAGTGTTGCCATGAAATAGATTGTTTCTGGCATCCCATAAGTTTTCCCGTAACTTTTTATCTAATTTCTTTGCAACCATTTCTGCTGCATTTCCTTTATTACTTCTTATAATAGGAACATTACCTGAGAGAAATATATTTATTTATATATATATATATAAAACAATGATGTTAAGTTAGCATTTGGTTCTGTATCGGCAACTTTTCATTACATGTATGTAATATTTTAAACTTCTAAATATATAATTTAATGTTAATAGAACATTAACTTACCAAGTGTCACAAAAACAGAAAACAGACTCTCAACTATGTTATCCATGATTGATTCCATTTCAGTATCTTTTGTATCACCTTTGTTTATCGCTGTACATACAATAAAATCATGATAGACAAAACTTGTTATATTCACCAAAAACTGCTGAAACTATAGTCTAAACTTTTGTCACATTTAATTATGTTAAATAAAGGATATAGTACTATGCATTTTGAATATTGTTAATTTTTTTTAAATGTATCATGAATATTATAATATGTAGCCAATGATGGCATGTTATGTAGTTAAAGAACTGAAATATGACAACATATTGACGACTAGCGATACAATTCAAAGTTGATGATACAGTAGAAAAGATGTTTAACATTTTACAAGTACAAGATCTATTTATTTTATATGTAATAAAATAACATAACATAATAAAATTTGTGAATAAATTAGAAGAAAACAATCCATTACCATAATATGATAAAGAATCTGACTGCTGATGTTTCATAATGAATAAATCATCCTCCAAGCATATAAAATTCAAGTATTGGTCATATACTTTATGTATATTTACTGCAGAGTTCGACTGGATAGCTGATGCTGCCAGATCTTCTAATTTTTGCCTTGAGATAGGCGATATAAAGTTTAAATGATACTGGTCATATAATCCATTGTCCAAATCTTGGCAAATTCGCCCAAGGTTTTCTTCAGAAGGTGAACAAAAGTAAACTGCTGGTACTTCTGGTATTGGGTCTCGGTCAGAATGCAATTGCCTGCAACAGATTGTTTTCTATTTAATAGGGGCTTTTACATTAATTAATAATCAAGACCATGTACAATAGCCCAATGGGAGAATCAATGCAGAAAATAGAGTTGAATATGCCATAGTAAATGTAAACAAGACAATTTTTATATGAATAACACCAAAGAGACCTCAAATAAAATAATCATAGAATAGACATTACATAGTAAAACATGGTATAAAGTGGTGAGTCTAGTATTATGAAGTTATATGTAGGCATACAACATAGGTTCAATTGCCATGAGAACTAGACATAATAATAAATACTGACACTTCAATAATGAATTAAGTTGAATATAATACTTATTTATCATTAAATCAATAATAGTGTAATATTTAATAGATAATGTTTAAATATTATCATTTACGAATTCTTTAAAAAAATAGCAATAATTATAATTGTGAAAACATTTTATTAAACAGACTTACCTGCCTCTAAATTAAAGTATACAGAAAGTAAATAGATCAAGAAAAAAATGCTGTTTTTTTTGTAAAGATTAAATAATATCATATTATTTGGATGGCGTACTCACACGTGAAGGGTTACGCCTAGTTCTCGAAGATCTTTTACTGATATAAGTGGAGAAATTATGTCTTGACCTATTCTATCGTAAATTAACACTTTCCATACTGGTTCTGTTGCTACATTTTTCGTGAGAGGTTGGTTTAAGTTTAACATTTGTTTCAGCGCATCTTTGAACAAAAAACATCAAGTTATGAAGTTAATTGGGAATTAAAATGGAAGAGATTGATTAATACCAAATAGTTACATGTAATGCTTTCACTAGAATTTATTTATTTATTAATTTACTTACTGAGCTGCCGTTCACGTAAAGTTGTCATTGTATATTAATAAATAATATGCCATCAAAATCTTAAAAATTAGTTAAAAAAAAACAATAATTTGATTAAAATTTAATATTATGATATTTCAAAGAGCTATTCATTGACTTTAAGAACTATACATACGTGACAAGAAATGTCACTGTGACGTGACTTTGACAGCGACACGTCGTCTCCTCGTTCGTTAATCAACGCTAAGATTTGTTAGTATACAACATATTATTATATCCTTTTTAAAACGCAGACACAAGAGTTACTTCTCCTAAATAAATGTATAAAAAACTGTTTGTTAAAGGATAAGTGCAATAAAATTGTTTTGTAACATTTTACTGACTAAGATAATTCTCAAAGCATTGCATTATTTTTTAATATGGTAATTTAATTTTTAGACTGGTAATACTGGCGAACGGTGGGGAAATTATTATGTGAACTATAATACAAATTACAATAACTGTACTGGCTAAATAGTAATACAAAGAAAGTTAATTTCGTGGAGAAGATTAGTTCTGAATTCTACCTTTCTTTTGTTCAGAATAGAAACTAATCTTTAAATTACAATAGATTCAACTGTATAAGAACCACGCCAGCTTACAAACGCTTGCACAAGAGAGCTTAATCATACGTGATCCTGAGGTGCTGATACTAATATTCACCCTTTAAAACGAAAACCCTATGAGAACATATTTCTGGGGAAAGATAGGGGATTGTTAGTAATAGGTCCCCATAGCTAGTAATATACCATATCAGGTTGACTTAACTTTGAGAGGGTCTCTCAGTAGGTATACTAGGGGAAACTAATTTCATTATCATACTGTCATGGTCCACAGGTCTTATGACAGCGTATATCGTTAGTGCAAGCGGGAGTACCTATTAAGTATCATCATTATACATTAAAAATATTTTCTGTTGGGTGTACACAGTAGAAGACAAGAGGAGTAAGTCCAGTCAAATACCGCAACTTGACCAATTCATCGGGAATTAATCACCATGGTTTCCATAGAGGACCGTGTGAAGATCGATCTGACGAGATACGTCACTGACAATAATAAAAGCATTAGGTACCACCGATCCTCTCCGCCCTATTATTTATTTAATGCGGTCTAATCTTCTCGTATTTAACCATTATTTTATGATTTAATAAGTGCATATAACCTTCTAATGTTTAATGCCCATAATGGATGGGACAGAAATACCCAGTGTTTACGACGTAGATTTTATCGCCACTTGCCAATGCCATTGTTGAAATTCTCAATGTTGTTTAATAACTAGGTACCTACTTAGATCAGTTAGTTATCTACACCTCACAATAGTGCGAGAAAGATATGAAAAATAATGACTATTTGGCTACCTCTTGTTAAATCTTTCCCATTTGAAATAACAGATTTTCACGACTTCATATTCTTCATTTCATAATCAACGATGATATTTCATCGATAGAAGTTGTATTTCCTATTGGAAATACAACTTTTATCCAGATCTTGCGAGATTTGAAGCTATTTTACGTGATGTATGCTAAATATTAACGCATAGATTGTGCGAGATCTCGTATAATTGACAAAATAGAGCGGTGACAATGGCCGATGCCTTTTTTGTGTACAATTAGGCAAGTAGCAAATAGATTGCTAGCTATGTGTATGACCTACAAGAGTTGTAGTACATAATTTATTATTGGTTAACTATACTTGGCGTTAAGATAGACATTAATTGCCTAATTTCCTGTCTACTTCTTCATTCGTAATTTATGTAAACCATATAGATACTTGCCAGAAGGACAGTAAAAGTTCAGAGTTATATTAAGTGAGAGTTATCTAAAAGGAAAAGTAAACGTTTAATGAAACTTATGCTAGACATGCAGATTATAAACGTGCCAAACACTTCTCACCGCAGCCATTCCGCACAATCATCGTATAGAATGTTGATGAATTATTGCAAGTAGATAATAAAATATAAAAGTAGTGGCCTAGTGGTTACTATTTCGACTTATAGGTATTACAAGGTTTGCGAGTTCAAATTTGCTGTACAGAAAAAAAATGTGCTAGTAATTTATATTTATATATGGTTGATTTCACGTGGAATCCAATACGAGATATAACTTTCGATTTAAATATATGAACAAAATGTGGGCATGTCCATTGTCGCGTCCAGTGTCCAGTGATGGCTGGCTCATCCGTCATACTCGTGAACGAGTGCTGCTTGTCTGGGGTTCTGGTCTAATCACTACGACTAATTTACTCTTATTTAGTTACTCAACCAGTTTGTACACGTAATTTTTTTTCTATTTGAGTATTTAATTGAATTAATGCTAATTGGTAGTTTGTATTCACACACTTCAACTTAAAAATGTAAAAAGTACCTAATAACAAAATTATTTAAAAGAGCAATACGCAAGTTTCTTGATTAAACTTGTGATGTGGCAGCTTTCCGAATGAGCGGTAGATAAAAAAATGTAATGTTCAATGTAAGTTATATGAATAAATGATTTTCTATTCTATTCTATTCTGTTGAATTCACAGGCACGGGTGAATATATCGACATTGACATTGTTGTTAATGTTTCGCTTACTGGAAAGTCAGTCAGAAACATAAATTGAAAAAGGTTTTTTTGTATCGGCCAGTTTTGAACTCACGACTTTTGAGACTCTGGTATAGGTTGGGGTAATATACCATACGCTCTTAATATATCATACAAAAAAATATATAAATAGAATATTTCTCTAGAAAGGAAATAATATTCTGGCATTTGTTATTGATGTTTTATTTGGGTGCATTGGCTGTAGTTATTTTTACTTCAAATAGAGAAAGACACAAAGAGGAAATAATCCATTCATCTGTTTACTTTTTATATTTTACCGTAATGTCTCCGTGGCAGAAAACTAAAGAGAAAACTATAAAGTTTTCTCTTTAGTTTTCTGCAATAGAAAGAATAATTTTGAACTAGATTTGTTATATTCAAATAAAAACTTTAGTCCTAGAAACTGAAAAAGAAGAAGGAGAAATATTTTAGCATTATATTAAAATACAATATTATATACAGTTTTCTAATATTAAGTCGTATTTATACAATATAATATTAAATATATACAATCAAAGTTTGAATAGTTTTAGGTACCTAAAATACGAGTAGTATTTTATTTCGTTCTACTACAATAGGTACTATAGGGTTGTAATAAACTACGAGTAATTTAGAACACTTTAGACATAAAACCTTCACATGTATACGTTGTTCAGAGCTGTAAGGGTTACATTTCTAGGTTAGACCCATTAAATTGGGTAATGTTTAGTTACGTGTTTAGATGAGTAATCAAGGTCTAGCTGCTATCAATTTCCGGGTACTTACAGATTTTATAATAGCTGCTATGTATTTAAAAATAATGATCCATACAAGGTAGTTTTGGACGGTCAGAGGGTTTGAGGAGAAAGCCGTCTGCGAGGTCGGCAGGCGATGGCGACGATGCTTGGTGCGGTGCGCTGTCCCAGGTTCGCCGCAGTGCGCGTGCGACGGTGAAAGGCTTCATGTCGCTGTTTCGATTGAACTGTGCGCGAGGCGCCATGGCAGCTCTACCATTTGCGTCAATTTTAATTATTTGTGCCATTCTCGGAAACGGTTAGTTTACATTTTTTATTTATTTATGCGTAACATACTCACGTTCTCATTGATTCTGATTTGGTATAGAATGTGTGATCAAGCGTAATCTTATGCAAGCAATACGAATAACCCGTTAACATGTTAACGTAACTGTTACAACTAAATGATACAGTGAAAGCTATCTGCAAATGATAATCTTCATACAATAAACATAATACTACAAAATTTGAAGCCAGACGTTAGTATTGTTACAATTTTCCAGCTTTTACTTAAAGCGCGTCGCTCGTTGAGTAGAAAGTACGTGTGACAATTCTCACAGGTAAACATAAAAGTATGTAGGTATCTAATTAAGATTCGCTGTGCACGTCCTTTCTTTTATTTGACATTGAAGGTATACAACCGGTTGTGGTCGAGGATGTTGACACTTCTCTACCTGGCTAATTTATTAATATCTTTGCGGCGAAAAAGTTACGCCGCGTTGTGGCCTCGTAAATCGGCATTACTTTTTTAATTAACATTAGGAGCTTTTAGTACTTACTTTTATACAATAATTAGCTATATTAAGGCAAGATAGATTTCCAGTACCTGTTAGTGATTGCCACCCTGGTACCTGTCACAGGGTCGCTCATTTCAAACGGGTTTCATGCAGTGTGTGCAAAAAATGTAGCAAATTACAAACAGCTACAAAGTTAGTATGTTATCGGTAGTAGTACAGGTTTTAGTTTTAAAATAGACACAAGCACATCTATATAGATACTTTAAACATTCAATTGTGAAGTAAAAACTTCAAATTTTAATACATCGCACATTACGTCGCAAATATATTTTGAAATTTCTATTAAGACATACATAGGTATACTTGTGGCTACAAATATTATAAGTAGGCTGATATTTAAATTCAGAATATTTGACTTTCAATATTAATTACTTACAAATTATTTCAAATTAACATACCTAATCAGTTGTAAAAAAATATAAAATTAAATTAAAATTCTACTACAATGCGCTCTACAACACAAAATATTTCTATAATTTAGAAAGTTTTAAATTAATTTACTTTTCACTATACAAAAAATATATAACTCTCTCAAGTAAAATCACAAAGAGGTTAGAGCTAATTGATTCCGTGCATTTTAGCTGGCCTAGTATTACTGGTGTTTATGTTTATTTTTATTTGAATGGTGAAATTTAAGAGAAGTTTTGGATTAAATACGAGTATGGAAGTATAATTTTTAAAACGAAAAGGATTATTATCTTATTTGTCAGTTGGAGCAAGCAATGAGACATATCATGTTTAGTCAGGCTAATGTCTATAAAGATATGACAAGAACCATGGTTGTTTTTGTTTCTTATGATAAAGCGACCACTTTCTATCATAAAAAAACACAATGCATTCGATTATTTTAGGTTTTATTGTGTATTGACCCAAACATTTGTAGTCTTCAATAAAGATCTGGGTCTGAGTTGAATGTTGAATTGAAATGACTACGAATTTAATTAACGAACGATTAGATTTAATTCTACATACCTACATCAGTCCAAACAATGTTAAATATTTTCTAAAGTTATATAAAATACTTGATATATAAATACTTAATCAGAATATGAGTTTTTATACAATATATTTTTAAACAACATAAAAACTAAATTAATTAATAGTTAATTCTGTCAGATTTCTATCTGACAGAATTATCCTATTTTCTATAGGTTTCTAGTAACTGAATCAAATAAAGCCCTACATTTTTACTGTATGAAACTGTACAAAAGAGATCAAATCATTAAACTTGTGACCTTCGTAATAGTAGAAATACAAATAGCTTTGTGCAAGCAAAGTATTGGATTTGATCTCAGACCTATTTCTGAGTGTACATTTCTGATTCCAACCATTTTCATTAGAAAATGATTGGAATATCCTAAGTTATAAGTACATATAACATACCTAGCCTACAATGTATCCAGATACATTGTAGGCTATGTATGTTACTCAACTATAATAAATATACAATATAACAAAATAGTTAACAATACGATATTAAAGTAGAATACTTGATATTTTCTAATGTTTTATTACATCTTATTTCTTATCTTTTGTGCGCTATATCTGACTACCTTATTGGGCATAGGAGACGTAACGTTATATTTATTATTTAGTCATAGTCGTACTACAGATAAGGTAATATTACACATATAGACAAAGATTTAAAATTGGCAAAGGATAATTGCAATATAAATAGCAATAGGGTAATAGTAACAGATACATTACACTATATAATTAATATTGATAACAGTAAATAAATAAACATGGAGTCTAATTGTAATAAAAAAGTTATCTAGCAGTAAGAATTCGTATAGATTTTAAGCGGTGTAAGAAACACCTTCCTTTAATTCACAAGTTTTTGTTTTCCTTTTTGCATTGGAGTGTTAAATTTGAAAGCGCCCGTGCGTTTGTTGTAAATGTGCGACGAGATATTGGGCTGTACATCTAATCTGTTTAGATATTAAAATGCATATACCTAGATATATAGGTATGTACATAGATATTCTGTTGCGTCATAATTATATTGAAATCATAAGCTGCTGTTTGTTTATATTCACATAAAGAAACATGTGAAGTTTTATGATATATACTTCTACGAGCAACAGCCATGTTTCTTTTGCATTTCTGATTGAAACTATAATTCGAATGTAGCAGCAGCCTATTAAGAAGTAGTTCCGTTGAATAAAGATTATTTCGATTCTTGTAACCAGATATTATGATTATTTTATAGGTATTAAATACTAAGTAATCCTTGATTAATGGATAATAAATGAATACTATGTACCTACTCGTATACTTGGGTATTGCTGAAATAAAGTTATCTAATATCAACTATGTCGATTCGTATCTGATTAGTAATATGGTGTAGAGAAGGCAGTTAATTTCACAGATGACCTACATAACTAAAATTAATTAATAGTAGTCACATTTTTTAATAGAAATAAAATGAGACCGACGAAAGATGCTATCATTGATCATATTTTGTATTACATAAGTTACCGGTACTGGGCGTAAACTACAACTGGTAAATCGGGTCCATCTTCGAAAAAATAAGAATTATTCAAATGAGGCCAGAAATATAACAATTAAATAGTTGCTTTAATAATTATTTTATCAGATTAGATGCTTTTTAACTATTATCTAAGGATAACAATATTTATTCTAATATCATGACTTATCTGTAGCTAACTGAGAAAAGCGAAACAAATTTCTTTGTTAAGTATATTATATTTAACCGAGATTTTATACTAAATATTTTTGCATAACTAACTTTCTCTTTCAGTCTAAAACAATACTAGATACATAATAGTTACTTATATTACGCTAACGAATTCGTTAACATGTTACTGGCAGTGATAGACTGAATATTATAGAGTAGGTACTTATGGTAGGGCTATAAATGGATTAGAAAATGAATTACTTGTAATTAAAATACTAGACACGTCGCGTCGTTTTGGACACACCAAAATAACGACCAAATGATATGTACGTGTTCATGTTAATTTTGATATTAAACGAAAAGTTTTATTAATTACATATTTTAAACGACGTATGCTTTATTTATGAATTAAGTTCGTTAATGTTAATCAATGCAAAATACTTATTTACGTATATCTAAGTATAACAATAAGTAATAGATATTGTAGATAAGTATAGGAAGTCTGTTACGCGTCGTTATTTCATATAGATGTTTTCGAATTGCTCAAGTAACAAATGCTATTAATTTATTTACAGCGAACTGCCAAAAGGATAAAGAAGCTGAAGAGTTTGTTTGTCCAGAAGGAACACAGGGCAATGGCAATTTTGCCGATCCTGCGACTTGTCGCAGATTTTATCAAGTAAAGTATACCTATTTATAATCTATAATTTAGGTTATTTTTATTTAACTAAACTCACACACAAGCAAGAAAACACATGTTATGATATTTTTATATTTATAATGTGTGATGTGTCAAAGGAATAATGACATACATACATGTCAAATTAAAGATAACATAGTTTGTTAAAAAGCTGTTTACATGAGACTGTTCCGTTTTGGTGTTTCTACTTTAATTCGTAGTGGGATCCTCATATGAAAGTATTATGATAAATGTTTACATTATTATTATCTAAGTTCATCATTTAACAACGCATAATAGTTTTTAACTTAATGATTTTAATATATTCACATTGATACGAAAACTGTTCTAGAAAATATATTTTATTATGCATCTACTATTTTTATAACTATTACGTAATCAATATGTAGATACCAAAAAACTTAATTCTCTATTCGTGTAATATTTACATTGTAGGTATTAGCTATTACTATCTATAGGCTTGTTGTTCGTATTAAAGGAAACACATACTACATAAAATTTAAATCCGTCATATAACTTATAAAAAACAGTATACTCTACGGGGACTTTACGACTAAATTTATTGTATTTATAAGAAGTTTTGTCTAAGTTGTAATTCCGTGTCATTTATGGTCTAGGAATAGTTATTCAAACATTTTTACATTAGACTCAGTAAAAAAAGTGAATGTCATATACACGCATGCTAATTATAATTTGGTACCTATTGTAGATGTAAAGTTTACTTATTCCGTTTTTTAAACCTGTTGGGTTAGAACAACCGGTGTAACCAGATTTTATATGTTAATATTGTTGATATTATATGTAGGTTTCAGAGTACAATTATTCATTAGGTGATGAATCAATTTTCTAGGTGTTTCTTGTAGATAGGTATAGCGTAAATAAGGTTGTGAGATCACATTCTGTTTCTACCTTCTCAGCCGGCTACGTAACTGTAGCCGGTTTCACCACAAGGTGTAAAAGAACGACGCTGGGGTGGTTCACCCTAGCAGTATATCCAGGTAAGGAGTATATGCATGAGGCATACCCAGCGGTCTATAAGGTCCCGCTGAAGACTACAACTAATTTCTACCTTATATATCAATTTACGTGTATAATGACATAAACGTGGTAGTGTAATATTCCCTTAGAGACCTTATACGAGACATACAGCAAGTTAAAAGTTATAGCAAGGTCATTTACTCACACAAACGTGTTTAAACTACAAATTACGGTTGATGACAGAACATTCCAGAAATTCTTATAACAATTTGCAATTATTATAATTATGTACCTATATAAATATAAGTTGATATTTCAACAAGTTCTTTTATTGTTCATTTTTAAGTATCTACCTATTTATTAATGTATATAGTTTAACAAATTGATAATAATTAATGATAGCAATAATTGGCAAATATTTTGAAACATGATAGAACTATTTTTACTTATTTTGCTACAAAAGACACCATTACTTTATTACAAAATTAGTAGTATTAGTATTACTTGTAGTAGACGCGAGCAGCGTATAACTTATACATCGACCTGTTTTATTTTGTAGTTATATGTGGTTGTAGTTCTTATATAAACGTATATATTGATTATAAATATGTAAAAAGTTGTGTACCGATTAAAAATATTTGTTCTTTTCTTTCCTATTCCATTAACGATAAAATCTTGTATTATCTCTTCATTTATATCTAATGATGTTTTTCAACAAATGTTCTAAAACGAAATGAAAAGCTTAATTTTATATTAAAGAATATATTTATATATAGTAGGATTTATATATTTTATACGCTTCTTGATTGCCTTCTATACCTACAAAGAATTTAGTCGATTAAATGCACTTGTTTTTTTAACACTTTTTAAAAATTACAACTAAAGATACTGAATAAGATCAATATAATTAAAACCCCGATAATATTGTTTTGATAAGTTACTAATTTATATTTAATAACGTCCTACAAGTAGGTGTAATTCGTTCGACTAAAACGTATGTACTCTTGATTAATTTCCAGTGTGGTTAGATATTGGTTTCGTTTGTTCTCTAAATCAATATTTATAAGTAACCCTTGAATATATTGGATACCATCTAAACATGTCTAATTATTCATTTAACTATCGTTTCAGTGTGTCGACGGGTATCCTTATTTGAATAGATGTCCCTCCGGACTCTATTTCGACGATATTAGCAAGTACTGTACATTTAAAGCCGAAGCCAGATGTGGCCCTATTGCGACAAGTAAGCATTAATACATTTTATATTCAATTTATGTCTTTAAACATATAACAATTGTCACTGTAATCCCATATGAGAGAGTAGTGTTAATTTTTTTTGTAACAGGAATGGCAAAGAAGCCGATGGACTACCTGATGATAAGTAGCAAATAGGTATACATGAATCAGGTAATATTTGTGGTACCCCTCACGCAATGCCACTTTGGAAGATTCAGTTGTCATGTTTCCGTACTGTTGTACCGTATTCATGTACCGTCATATACCCTATAATTTAACTATCATATCTTAACCGTAACACAGTTCACAAAGTAGGTAAACGATACGACACCTAATAAAGGTGAGAAGTGAGCTGAGTTGTTGTGGTATTAGAGAATTGTCATTGTTGTAACTACAAGTTGATATGAGACAATAAAAATATATATGTTACGTCGCAGAAAGAAAAAATAAGTAACCCTACAATATAATCAACAGTAATTAGTAAATAGCATCATCACTTCTTCGTAGTAACAAACAATACCGGTAGATTGTTACTAAGAAATACTTGTATACCTTATTGAGGCTGATTGGTACTGTGTTAATCGTAAGCCAAACGCGGTAAACTGTTTCACGGATAGTAAATAATTTTCCAGGAATGTATGTTATAGTATGACTACAATTTTATACAGAATACATGATGTCATAGCATAGAAAAGTACTAAGAAATATTTGTATCACAGATAATATAATATTACATACTTGTATACAATATTGAGGCTGATTGGTACTGTGTTATTGGTGAGCCAAACGCGGTAGAGTGTTAAACGGGTACTAAATGATTTTACAGGACTATATGTAATAGTATGCCAACAATAATATACACAATAAATAATGTGATAACCATTCATAGAAGATGTTTGTAGTCTTAAATTCCGAAAACGACATTGTTAATACTAGTCAATCGACATATTGCAGAACTCATCTTAGAAACGTGGATGAAATAAAGGGAAAAATAATTACAAATTAATTTATATTAGTTACCGACATCTGACCAACTAAAGTTGCGTTGGGCCCGTCATATGTCGAATCAGAGACAGATGGTCATCACATTAGAGATTAGTATGTCACAAATTTCTACGATGTGTGTGTCTTTCATGTGATGACTTACGATGCAGACCAACTGCCAGATGGTCAGATCAAAAGGCGGCATGGCCGACCTGGAAATGATGCGCTACAGATCGAACAAAGGGGAAAATTATGCAAGAGGTATACGTCCAGCAGAGGAACAATAAAAGCTGGAATAGAGAAGAGATAGAACTTACCTACATTATTTATGAATCACGAATAGTCTATAATCTATTTCTTATCCTTCGACCTGTGTTAATAGATACAATAATAGACTTTTCTCATTGCTTTATTTATACTGCGTTGAGTGCGACGGAATAGTTATAAACTTCGAAGTCTCTAAAATTATAATGATTCGAACTATTTTCTGAATAGATTGAAATCTTTATTTGTGCAGACACCACCCTCTAATGAATTTAGTCCTTTCTGTATGTAGTTGAAATAGTGGATTCCTTTTATCCATACTCACAGGTGGTATGAAAAACATGAATAATTTATGTATTGCTAACCCCAATAATATCCAATTTCCAGTTTATAGTAAAACCAAAAGGGTTAGTAGGTATTACATAATGCAAAGTGGGAAAGAATTTATATTGAGAAAGGGATAAGTACGAGGTATTGAATTCCAAAGCAGTTTATTTGAAAACATTTAAGCCGATAAGAAGATTGTAGAAGTAACAATTATTTTGGCCTAATCTAGCTGTCACCACAGCTATGCTTGTGATTATTGTGCTTGATATTCTGTTATGAACAAACAGATACTTACTGTCTGTCTTGTTCAAAAATAGCTTATTTTCTTTACTGGAAGATTGTTTGAAATAGGTTTAGTTGTGCCACTACCAATACGATTACATTCAGTTGTGGTGCTCATTTCTTAGAATTTATTACTTCCTGAAGTAATTACAATATCATTCGATAAGCCAGTCTTTATTGTATCATTTTATTTCTCAATTATACAAAATAAAATATTTTTATATCTGTGTATGTTACCTTCAAATCGTATTAAAAGTTACTCTCTATTTGACGACGTGTGCAGTCTAATGGTTTAGTACACCGCCTTAGTTCTGATGATGGAAGGTTGGATTCCTTACACGATACAAACATTTGTATTAATGATATGACTGTTTGTGTGTGATCTGGGTATCTTCTATGTACATTATGTATATATAAAAAAAAAATGAAATTATTTCAGCCCCAGCTCCTATCACAGAGGCACCCCTAGACTTAGCAACCAAATGCGACCCTGCTGCATGTCAACTCCCATATTGCTTTTGCTCCAAAGATGGCACTCTCATCCCTGGCGGTCTCGATCCAGAGGAGGTAAGTAGTATCCATTATTAACTAGTTTAACGGCTGTCCACTCAACCGTGGTTTTATCCCGAGTTCCCTTTTAATAGTCAATTTGAAGGTGCTTTTAAGGCGGATTCCCTGCCCACTGTTAGATAACAAATTCATTTATAGCTACCTACGAACTTGATTACAAATATGGTAATATACGTAATATAACGGTGTGCATATTTATGTTAATATTTAATAGTACCTATCTATTAATTGTTACAAAACTGCTCTGATGCCACTATTTTCAAATAAATATATTATAAAACTGCGTTAACAATGTGTATATATACCTACTTATAAAAATCTTTTGTATAAAATTCTCGTGTCACAATGTTAGTTATATACATATATGTATATATCATAATCCTCCGAAATGACTGGACCGATTTTATGAAATTTTATATGCGTATTTAGTAGGTCTGAGAATTGGCTACTATCGATTTTTCATATAGTGACAAGGGTTGTCCATCCCTAATATTTTTATTATATGTGTTACTTTGTATGAATATTATCTATCCCTAAATATATATATCTAGTTTACTAATGTAAATATAGTTAACTGCTAGTTAAATATTTATTTGAACTTTTCTTGATGTAATAGGACGTGAAAAGTGCTTTCAGGCTTCAAATTTCTTTATTATATATTTTACATATTTTTTAATTGGTTATTCCATTTAAGAGTAAATTGTTAGATTTTTCACACTGATTTTTATTTTAGAATTGATTTTTTTATTATATATATTTATTAGGACATTAAAATAAAGTATGCGAGTGATTATAAAAATATTATAAACTTGGTTTGTTTATTTAAATATTATTTATTTGTTTATTATCTATCGTTACCATATAATCTGTAATTTCGTTTGCCATACAAGTACATAGTATTTCTATTAATATGTCGCGGTCCCGCGGACTACAATCGCACACCCAGTATTAAACATTCTTATTCCTATTCACAGACGCCTCAACTAATTATGTTGACATTTGATGGTGCCGTCAACTTGAATAATTTTGAATTATACAAGAAAGTTTTTAATGGAAAGATAAAGAATCCAAATGGTTGCCCTATCAGAGGGACTTTCTTCTTGTCGCACGAGTACAGGTAATTAAGTATTTTGTACATCAGCTTTAGATAAATAAAGAAATCTATCTACCTATTATTTATTTAAAAAAGATTATATTACGGTATTTAGCTTACTATGAACATCATGTTATGTGGCACCCGTGATTCAACTCCACCGTTGCCACTCCAGAAGACCAAGGCATATGGCAAGCCTTTTATTCTGTAATTTCACTGTGTAGCCCTACAACCGTAACACAGCTTATAAAATAAGCTGCTTGGTGGCTGCAGGCGTTCATAGGCTACGGTAACTATTTACCATCAGATGGGCCGTATGCTTGATAGCCACCACCATCCTAGTATAAATAAACCCAATTGACTTTTTATATACTCTATCTCGTTTTATATATTTATCGCATTTATTGGGATGGAATAAAATTCTCGCTACCTGCAGAGTTTTTCTATAGCTGGTTGTACACTTTTTAATATTGAAGATTATTTTTCTGGGATAAAGACTTAATCATATTAACTTTTTATATCGTTGTATTAACTACATATTATTATTTGAAATATAGGCAATTAAACAGTACATGTAAATATTGTTATTCACTTTTAAGTATTAAAAAAATGTTTTAATTTTAGCAATTATGCCATGGTTCAAGCACTCGCTCACGATGGTCATGAGGTAAGTGACTGTAATTTATTTTTACATAGCTAGGTGATTAACGAACGTAAGCGGTTACGTGGCTAATTCTGTTATTCTTTCTATTCAAATTTTATTTATACATAACATTATAAATATATTAAAGCAAATAAAATGTGAGTGGGATGAGGAGACGGCAATAAGCTGATTAGTCTAGACGCAGGCGGTAATCTATCGAGCACCTGCATCTTGTACCCTCATTATTATAAGTCTGTTATCTATAGTCTATATTCACAAAAGTGTTATATTATTGCAAATAGAAAGCGGTCTTGACAATATTTTGATAATACTTAATGACTCCATCTTAAGTTACTCTCTCTTGGGATTGTAAAATTATGAAAATAATATATTTCATAGTATTAAAAATTCACCATGCGTTTAATAATGTATTCAAGGATATAATTGTATTGATTGAAATATGTATATAAAAGAATAAAATAATTATACCCAGCGCAAGCTAAATGATAAAAGCACGAAGTTTATTAATATGAAATTACAAAAAAAGAAACATTAATTTTCTTAGACTTTTTGTATTCTAAAATGCAGAGGTGGTTCATATTAAGTATACGAATATGATTATAATAGATCTGATGAAAATAAAAATAGTGGAGCGTCCGCGTCCTAGTGGACTAATATCGTGTGTAAATTGCTTTTTATAAGAAGAGTAAGGAAAAAAATTAAGATAGTATAATATAGTACTGCAAATAGGAAAATCTTTAAATATAATTATTAACTAATCCTGGTTACATTGGTTCACAGTAGACTATGCATATTTCATGGAGAGAGATGAAGTACACAAAAACAATTGTGTATATAAGAAGAAAATTAAATTCAATACGGACAAAGAAGATTTCCATTACGGTATTTATATTTCAAGTTGTTTTCAGATTGCAACTGGCACCGTGTCGCAACAACAAGGGCTCCAAGATAAAGGCTATGAGGAATGGGCCGGCGAGATGATAGGTATGCGGGAGATACTGCGCCGGTTCGCTAACGTCTCCCGCACAGATGTGGTGGGTGCCCGTGCACCTTTCTTAAAGCCTGGACGGAATACACAATTCAAGGTACAGTTATTATGTCATAATAGTCGGTAAAACTAGTAATGTAATTATTATATTTCTGAGTATTTTTTTGTATTTTCACCGATTTCTTCATATATATAATCTAAAAATGTAATGCGATTAAGATATTAACTACTCTCAGTTCACTCTTAGTCCTACAAATCGTAATATTCTAATATTACAAATTCGAAAGTGTGGTAGTCTGTCTGTTCATTGTCTGTCTTTTCTTGAATTAAAAACGATTATCAGTGGTTACAATATTGAAAAGATATATCACTAATATATAATATTGTGAGATAATATACTGAAATACAACCATAATCTATATGCAGGTACTAGGTCCGTAGATTGACGCAGCTGCTTTGAAATGGAAATAATATTGGACACTGTTGGAGTCAATTTAGTAGTAAAATTCAAATTTATCTTACCGCTGGCAAACTCGTCGAATGAATGACGGATGCAGCTGCGTATGGGAACCAACTGGGCCTATTCTCGTTCAAATTTACGTCTATCGATTAGTTTCTCTGTGCTAGCTCGTTTACCCGCGTGGGTGATAAATTAAGCAATCAACGTTAATTTAAACTCCGCGTAGGGTCATGTAGGTACGGCGCAGGGGATTGGTCTGCTCACGTTTATTACACCTGTTTTAGTAATGCTAAGTTTATTTACCGGGACATAGTTACCAAAAGTTTATAGTATTAATAATATACATTCGCACCTTGTTTGATCTATATGTGGATGTCCATTCGTTTGTGTGGAGAGTAATGTGATGTGTAGGTGCGTCTTATCAAAAGGTATAGGTGAGTATGTTCAACCTCACGCGTATCTCATTCTATGAAATCGGGTCGTCTGGAATGGAGGACATAACATTAACTATATATTTTTTACAAAGTACATGTTGATAAATCTATTATTTTAAAATATAAGTTAACAGATTTTGTCTTTTCTGTTACAATCGTAATTTGCAATCATTTTGTTTAAACTGTCTGGTCCAGCCGCACCGTAATGTATCTCGAATCTGCGTGAACACACGCGATTCCAACATGCGTTACTGCAGTAGTTTTACCCATTTTGTGATAACTTCTAGCGTGAAATAGACTTTTTTCGTCAGAGTTACATAATTATAACTCTTTAGTGTCTTTCGTTATTATATATTGAATACAATTTTGTTCGACTCCAGTAAAATATAGACTGTGTTTATAATCATAATATGTACCCCTTTGCGGGCTACACGATACCCGTGGTTGATTCATCCCTTGAGATTGGCAGCTAGCCAGCCCAACTGGATGAAGCAACGACTATCAGCATTTTTATAGCTAAATTTGGTCGACTGTAAAAAAATATGACTAAATAAAGTTTTCTGTTTATATGTATAGGTTGATGGTATAGGTTCGGAGTTTCTAAATTTAAAAAATTGTGTGTAAAAAAATACTTACTAAAAGCATAGTTATGTTCATCTCCTCATATTTGGAAAATTATTAAACAATGTTATCGTGATTTTTGAAAATTATATGGATAAATTAATAATAAAAACTATAAAATTTGTTTCAGTAAATTAAAAGTATAAATACTCACTATTATATTATTATATATTAACATGATTAATTACTAGGTAACAGACGAAACCTTGTAATAATAATAACGTACAACTACTTCATTAAAACATTGTAATAATTTAGGTAGATACAGATCGAATAGTAGAATAATTCTAAGAAAATATTCACAACATGTTATTAACTGAGCATACAGGTATTAGTTTTGGGTCTTGTTAAAATTGGCCCCAAGGATATTAATAATAGGTCTAATATATGTATTACTAAATATTCTACACTATCTTACTTATAATAATTTAGAACTGTATGTTCAAGGTTATATATACAGAAACACTATACATCCAGATTAACTCAGCGCGGGTATATTATAGGGATATTGAATTCTTCTTAAATAAAAAAGAGACTATGTGTTAACAAAACGAGATATAGGTAACATATAAAATAAGCTAAGTTTCTGTTGAATTGATTCATTATAAATGTATATCTACTAATATGCTGAAGAGTTCATTTGTTTACTTGAACGTGCTAATCCTATTAATAATATAGACAAACGGGTTTCAATACGAATAATTTTATTACTCCAGTAACTCGTGACCACGGCTAGTGCAATCTAGTCAAAATGTCGAGAGAGGTAAATACTATTATTTACTATAAGATTATTCGTGTTAAAACCCGATTAACTATTTATTATTACAACAATGTATACTAAACGAGCAAGTTTTAAATAAATGTTTCGTTAATCCTAGTTCAAAATACAATAAATATTAAAAAAAAGTATTAACTAGAATTAAAAAAAAAATAGTATATAGTTAAATAACCCATTTATAGTAGGATTAAAAGGCACGGAGTACGAATGAAAAATTTTGCAAAAATAAGGAAAAAATAATTCGTTAAGAGAGCTTTCTTTCTCTTATATCATGCAAACGAAGCTACGCATATTAGCAGATTAAATTAAATTAGTAGTAATAAAAGAATTCTTCTTTATTATATATAAGTTTTACTGTATACCCTTTATAAACATATATATACATATGTATAATTATTTCTATCCTTTTGTAACATTTTTCAATTTCACAGGTTTTAGAAGATTTCGGTTACATATACGACAGTTCGGTGGGCGTGCCTCCCCTGCCGATCCCTGTCTGGCCGTACACGCTCGACTACAAGATCGCTCACGAGTGCAAGTCGGGAACATGCCCTACCAAATCTTTTCCCGGTGAGTAAAAGTAAAATCAGGCTTCCCTTAAGATTTACGCGTTTCACTTCGATGAACGGTTCACTTAGCTGGTTCGATATAGATACTATTAAAGCTCTATGTATATTGTGCTCTATATCATTTTATGCTTAGGGACTTACTTTAAATTTGCTATGCTTTCAGCATAGATACATATCAATGTATAGTGTAATAAAATTAGATTTAAATATTATTTTTGTTCAAGTACTTTTTATATTAATTGATTCTGAGAAAATATATTAAATGTATGGAGATAACTTTGTTTTATGTTTTGTCACATATCATAATCGATGTATATTTTGTATATATATATTATTATAGTATACATAATATTTTAGTATTCTAAACAGATAGAGTTTGTATGAAGGAAACTTAATATAAAAAATGTTATATGGTGTTTGATTTACCCATTGCAAATTGACTTTCCTAACCTGAAAATTGGTATCACAAAACTAATTTAAAAAAAGTTTTTATTATATAAAATAATTAAACTGAAACTTGATTAAACAAGAAAGAAGGGAACTCCATAATTGCTCGTTTGTACAACTTCATAATAAAATTATGAAGTTCCAGGACGACATTTTTAAGGTATTCTTAAACAGAGCTTTATTATTCAAAAAACCTTCTGTGTAATGTAATTAGAAACTACAGGCATTGCCGTAAAACCTGGCCTGGGAAATAAAAATAAATTTCATTATCTTTATTAAAAGTTACAGTATTAGTGGTGGTGTTTTTATGACTGGAATGTTAATAAAGCTGACCTGATGGTAAGTGGTAAATGGTAATATACCTTATCTGTGGTAACTATGGTCATGCTTTACTATTCTTGAGGACAAATTGTTAAGACCCCGGATTCAGTAATTTGACTGCCATATTTTTATCCCTTAATAGAAACACAGCTTCAAAGGGAGCTGCTTGTCTGCTGAAATAGGTGCGACAAAGATATCCTCGCAAAAGACTTCGTACAAAGTTTAACTCAGTTTCATCCATAGAGTAGGAATGCTTCTAGCGAAGCAAAGTGTCTGTTGAGAGTTTGGGTTACCCGTGCAAAGTATAGGAGTTTATGAAGTAGATGACACTGTAATAAACTTAAAAAAATCTGGTTTGTTTAAGGACTGTGGGAGGTGCCTTTCAATGCTCATTACGTGGAGTCTTTTGAAGGTGGCCATTGTCCCTATTTGGATCAATGTGTTCTTCACAATCACGATTCTGATGAGGTAAGTCATTTAAAAGTAGATATATGGGAGTAAGTAAAGTTCTTACTTATTTCACACATTTTGTAATATTCACATAATTTTGCTTATGTTTAAAAAATACCAATATAGTAAAATTTTTAAATATATATAATAGTTTAATTCTAAAATAACAAGAATTTTGAATAATATTCAAAATTGTTTTTATATATTCACTATCAATATTATAGAAAAACTAAGTTTTAAATACATACTTTTATATTTTTAAAATTGATTATAATATACATTCATGGCTAGATTATGTATAATAAGCAAAATAATGAAAGCGATAGAAGCCCATTAAAAAAAATCGAAGCGTGTTTTGTGCACTTCTGGCACTCTCTTGGTTACTCTCGTTAGCGTTTGTTCAACTTTTTGATTTCATAATGGGATGTTTTGCCATGACAAATTTCCTTAATGGTCACATTGTATATTAATTTGATGATATTACATCGTGTGACGGTTCGCCTGGTATTCATTTTAGTTAACACCATATATTTTATAAAATTATGATAAAAGAAAATAATAATAATAATTGTTTAAAACAAACAAAACGAAAGAAAGAAATAGTTATTAGTAGATAATTTTAATGTAATTATCATTCTGATAAACTCCATGATAATTAGGGGGTCGACTGTGACGGTTCGCCTAGTACTCATTTTAGTTTTACGTCATATTTTGCATAAAATGGGCGATAAAAGGAAATAACAATAAAAATGTACATATTAAAAATATTCACTTCAAAAATTGTATTTGATAACTAAACATAGAATAAATTAGCATATATTCCGTTATTTAATTGACAAAATAATTGTAGTAGAAGCATCGTCTTATTTGATAAATAAAATACATAAAATAAGTTATATGTAAAATAGTACAAAATATTAAATAAAATCAATATTGTGTATTTAGCTTTCAACACCAGAAAAAGGATAGTTCGCTATAACTATCTATAGGTATAACATGTGTATCAAAATAAAGCCATTAAAAATTGTTAAATGCATATATGTAAACATGGTTACTAGCAGAAAAGACAATAGGGCGGCATCCTTTTGTGTTCGTCAAAAAGAAGGCCGACAAACACACTATCTACAGATATTACACGTGTGTTAAAAACAAAACTATTAAGAACTGTTAAATATTTTTCTGTAAACATATTTACTAGCAAATAGGACAATAGAACGGCATCCTTTGTGTTTAACAAAAGAAAGCCGACATGCATACATAGGATGTTCCAATTTACTACGTTGTAAGAGATCATGATTTAAATAGATAAATAGAAAACGACTTTTAAGGAATTAATTGTATTGAAACATTAGTTCAGGTTTTGATAATAGAAAGGAATTTATTAGAATTTCATAAAAACACAGTATGTAAAATAATAGTATCAACAGAATGAGCGTTTATATATGAATACTAACGTTTATCTAATTATAATGATTTATTAAGTAAATTATAAATTACATTTTTATTTTTATTGCAGACTTTAATATTAATTACATATTATATATGTGTTTGCAATTTATTATAAAGTTATATCAACATTAAATGAATAAACAAGTAAATATATTATGTAAACTCGGTAAATGGTTATTTATAATTTATATAGGAAAAATATTTGAAAAACAAAATAAAATTTAGGATAAATAAAAGTGTTACAAAATAAATTTAAAAATCATCCTGTATAATTAGTGTGAACTGCATAAGAACGAAGTTCTCACGTTGAGTTATGTTTAGATATATATATATATATTTGGCAAGACCAAAATTGGTAGAATTGTGAGGAAGGATCAAAAGAAAGTTTAGTCGTCGGCGAGCTTCCGTAGGAGTAACAAGTGTATATTTAACTCTTTTACTATTCGTAAATAAGGAGATTTTAGTAAGTGATTTTAATACTTTAATATCCGTTCTTGTCAACATATTGGTAAGTCATTTTAATTCTTTCACTTTATTTATTGTGCTCATAATATACTGTATGTCTGTTATCATTTGACTGTATTATTGGGATATGTTAGATAAACTGCCAAGTTAATTAGGAAATGTACATGTGTTTATTTATTTTATGATTTGCGTGGAATTAATATGTTGACGAATACATTGATTTAGTTTAATTACTTATAATATAAAATTTAACGAGCATGGTTTATTTGTGTCTTTCTTATATTACGATAATAGTCTCAATTTGTACCTAAATCTGAGTTATATTGATTTATTTTCTTTAGTTAGGTTAAAAGGTTAGGAGTTTAATATTAAATGTGTATATTTACTCGTTAGATGCTAATGAATGTAATTCTGTTTTTTAACAGTTGTTGATAACTCTGATATTTTATATGAGAATTATATTAATAATAAATTTACTACGACTAAACTAAAAGTAAATTAAGGAAGTTATAGTAAAACCCTATTATACTTATAATGATGGCTAATAATAGTTCAGTTACTTATCAAAAATAAATATTTCATTCACTTATTTCAACTATTTATTACTTATTTCAAATATTTCATTATTCACACTAAATGTCTTGCTGTGTGGTGTTCCTTGTTTGGGATAGTAAATTACGTTTACTATTTCGAATATGTATTACATTACCATGGGTATTGTAACGGAAGATGTAGTGAGAGGAAGATCCTTGAGTCTTATATATATTTTTGCTGAAGGCTTTATTAGAAGGAGGCAAATGTTTGTATCGATGAATAAACTATTGAAGTAACATTTTCCAATAATTTATGATGATCAAATGTGAACCGTAAATCTCTATGGAGACTTTAGCAAGTAAATGAAGTTATAATAAATAGGTTGTGGAAGTTTTTCATCAGGAGGAGAGAGAGGCTCAGATCGATGAATTTATGATGAAGTCACATGTTCCATCATTTGAGGAGAGATGGGTCAAAGCTCGTAATGAAGGTTTTAGACCACGATCCCTGTGGAGATTTCTACAACCAATAGGGATTTCTGTTTAGTTGATAACTGAGTGGTTATCTAGGACACACCCTAAGTTTTATCGTATGCATGTTGTATGGCTGGTGTATCAATATAGAGATATATTGCTACTCTGGATATGCAGCATTGTGTGAGTAAAGTTTAGGACGCATTATATTTATTATATTACAACTTATTATACACTGCACAAATTAAATAAGTAATTAATAGACGAATTAACCATTGAATATAATTATATTAACCAGCAGAAGCAATAGCAATGCGGTTCACTATGACTTCCTTATAGATATATCTTGCATTTCATAAATAAAGGAATTGCTAAATTATAATATAGAATTATTATATTGAAGTATAAGAATGCATTTATTAGATCACCACATTGAGATTAGTAATATTAAGTGTATATGCACTTAATTTTGTAACAACCTTTATGTTGAATATATTTTATATGAATAGCATAAATTAATAATTAGGGTTGTAAGAGATTACATTAATATATATGTAACTGTGAATATTGTAGGCATTGGGAGGTTTATTAGATGAATTCTGGGAGGTTTCCAGAAGTGGTGAAGGTGAGTGTTAATGCATTCTAAAAGAGCTCTTAAACCTACACCCGAGTCACAAGTCTCGGGCACCACTTGTGGTTCTCTCCCTGAATCATCAGTGGCCGGTATGAAGGCTAATCGTCATCATAACTAGTGGGTTTAATAAACATGTACATATAAAGTATAATTGCTAATTAAGCCAGTATTATAATAAGACTATATTGTTTCTTATTTAATAAAACTACAATGTAATAATATATAAACTAACTATAAATAAGACATGGGATCTTAACATCTCCAGTCATTCCTATCAATCACCCATTGGGCAATCGGATTCATGTGGGCGATGCATTATCAAAATTATTATATAATTTTGAATATATTGAAATACAAGACCAACCATATACATATAGATATCGGTAATAATAATATTACATTTTATTCTACAATCAATTCTAAGGAACTTCGGTTCTTTATTAATTAATATATTTAATATTATTCTTCTTGTTCCAGTCAATTCAATAAAATAAAGGTTTATTTTAAGGTCTTTGGCCTTAATAATAAATACTAATTACTTGAGCGTAAATATTCAGTGTAATAATATTAGGACTCTTAGTCCTTTAATTTATATATACATATTATATGTGTATATATACATACATATATAAATATAAATACATACATATATAAATATAAATACATACACATAATCACATCTATGGGCTTCGGTCCTCAATGAAAATATATTTTATGACTATCCATTTTATGGCTAAACAGTTTATCAATTACCAAGCCTTGGCTTTTATATCCAGGACTCCGGTCCTCTATCATATCGACTATCCACCTAGTGGTTGTCTATACATAACAATCATCCAGGTCACAGACCTCTGTCACTATTATTTATATTATTATGATTATTTCACTATGTGATTAATCAAATTCTACTGATTACTATATCAGGACATGCAGTCCTTCTACAAACTAAACATTACCTTCTGGTTGATTCTTTATGTGGAGCATCCAGACATTTATTTTCAGATATGGAACTTATAGTTCTCGCTTATAATATCTCATCAATATAAAGATTACTTCGCCATGCAAGTAATTCTAATTTACATATAATCAATCATATTAGAGCCCAGCTCTTATTCACAAATATCTAATTCTTAATTCCTTGAGTATTCTTGGTATTAAGTAAATTTATAAACTTTATATGCTATGTTTGTAATATAGCAATTATCAACATTATATATTGGATTGACCAATATTGTGGTGTTGATGGCATTGAGCTATCACACTACTCTATTATTATTATTTATCGTACTGCAATTACTGGTGATCTCCAATGTCACATTATAGGGCCGAAAGGATTATCCATTAGTAAGTTCTGGTATTTGATTGACCTCCTAGTTTCTGTTACGACTCGTACTGTATCTTCAGTCTGATCTCCAATGTCACATTATATATAGCCGAAGGGTATTCCCCATTAA